>NC_044313.2:16486829-17086829 GCF_007474595.2 Lynx canadensis
AAATCAAAGGTTTAAAAATGTTACCTTGAAGCCCCAGGGCATCAACTTGAAGATCATGTTTATTAACAGGCCTATTACTTCTCAAGCCTTTACATGGCGAACTAGTTTTTAAGACCAGATGTTCTTCAATCAGAACATCACTGATTATTCTGGGGTAAGAAGTGGAGACATCGGTGAGCTCAATTCCCACTCCCTGTCCAGTGATTTCAACCACTCGGGCTTGGAGTTTTATCCCTGCAACACACATCTGAAATCTTGTGATGGCTTCTTTAGTCCAGTGTCTGTTTTTCGGCTCTATATCTGGCAAAGAAGAACGGCATTAAATAGGATTCCATGCCCAAGCTGCATTTTCGCTTCAACAGTGTCTGGGACTGGGTCCTTGTTAAGTACTCCATTCGGGTCAGCCATTTTGGTATCTTTTTTCAACGTTCAATTACATCTCTACATCCCCCATGCCCGAGTTACAGATACTGGCAGGTGTAAACATACCGCTAGGGTTTTGGGTCACTCAGAAACTTTACTTTCCCCACTGAAGTATCTTTACCTGGCATTTTTCCAACAGGCAAAAATGGGATTATTCTAGAAGCCACCATCGTGTTCTGTTACATACACAATGATGAGTTACACCAATTCTGCTGGTAGGAGACGTCAACCACACACCTTCACTTCTGCGGGCAGTGTTCTAGTGGTTAATTTCAAAATGTTATTTTAAAGTACTTAACCAAAAATTATTTTTCTGATAATTGTGGTTTATACCCTTATTTTTACAATGGTGATCCTCAAACTTGAGTGTGCATCTCAACTCTCTAGAGGGCTCGTTAAAACAGATTTCAGGGGCCCATCCTAGATTTTCCAATTTAGCAGCAGGTCTTGGTTGGGGACAGAGAATCTGTAATTTGAGTAAGTTCTCAAGTTGATGCTGCTGGTCTAGGGGCCACACTTGAAGAAGCATGGACATGAAACATGGTATTAAGAATAATCTGAAACATAGTAAGTAGTAAGCAGACAGAAAACACGCAAAAGGAAAAACAGAAAGCATCTGTGCTTCTAGACATGAGCACTATTAACATTTTGGTATCCAACCTTCCATAATTTTCATGTGTGTATGGAATGACCCACATACACATAATACCGATTTCTTTTATAAAGAAACCTTTGCAATAATAGTAGCTACTGTGGATATGATGCCAGGTAGTGTTTAGTGCTTTATATTTTTTATGTCTTTTATTCTTTTTTTTTTATGTTTATTTTTGAGAGACAGTGTGGGTACCAGCATGAGCAGGGGAGGAGCAGAGATGGGGAGAGAGAGAGAATCCCAAGCAGGCTTTGCACTGTCAGCACAGAGCCTGACACGTGGCTCAAGCACATGAACTGTGAGATCATGACCTGAGTTGAAATCAAGAGTCAGATGCTTAACCGACTGAGCCACCCAGGTGCCCCTATGTCTTTTATTCTTAATGACTCCTCGAGGAAGGTACTATTATTTTCCAAGTGAGGAAACAGAAGCACCAGAGAGTTTAATTAATTTGCTTAAATTCTCACACAGCTAGTAGGGAGCAGAGTTGGTTCCAGAGCCTGTCCTCTTAACCACATACTATCCTGCATCTCTTATAACTTGTACTCTTCGTATCTGCTACACATTAATGCCCGGGCAGCAAGGGCAAACACTTAAATCCGCCTGTGCAGGCCGGGGAGCCTTTGTCCTCAGCACCCACTGGCCCCTCACAGCACCATCTGAAGCAGGTGCTGAGGTTTTCAACCCTACAGGTCATCACTGAACCCATCCCCTGCCTAGCTGCCTGCGTTGTTTTGCTGCTATTAACAGCAGTATAAGGAACGTCCTTGTAGGTGAACTTTGTGAGACTCCAAGATCATTTCTTTGGGATAAATTATTACAAGTAAAAATGCTCAGATAAAAGGCAGGACTATTTAAAGCTCCTAAGAAATCCTGCAAAATGTCTTCAAGAGGACATATCAGTTTTCATTCCCATCTCGAGCCCAGAAAAGCAGCTGTTTCCCTCCTTTTAGCATCTACACTCAACACTGTGGCCAGTATCTTCAAAAGTACGTTTCTAAATTTTATAATATGAAGCAAGATCTTCAAGCTCACATGTTAAAATTACAGATGTTAATACTTAAAAGTACATCTACCCTAAGTATTAGAAGACAGTTTTGAAAGCTTATTCTGCACCATACCTGCTAACCAGCACCGTATCCCTTGACACGGAAGTTTTAAAAATTTTGATGGGATCATTTGGAGTTCATCTGCAGTAACTTCTTCCATGTTCCCATAATCCACAAAATGGACTTTAACATTTCCAGCTGGCAAGATTTCCTTGACTAATGCACGATACCAATTACCATCACCTATATTTAACACAAAGTTTGTAACACAGAACATTATTTCCTTTCTATTAACATTTGAAATTTTTATCTCCAAAGAAAAATCCTCTGCGTAAAGTAGCTAATAAATCTGCTCTCCTTCTCCAGATGATGCCTCTAGTTTTCATTCAGAAATCCCCAGGAGAGTTATCAAAATTTGTTTTTAGAACACATCCAAATTTTTATAGCACACTTTAACATTAATCTAATATAAATTTAAGATTTCACTCATCACCTATCCAATAAACAGAGCGTGAAAGTGAAGGTAAGACTTAATAACCTTAAACGTTATCTGTCAATCTGGAAGTTTTATAATACTCTCATAACTAATGACAAACTGTTTTACTTGTTATTAGTAAAATCATATAAAAATAGTAGAAAAACTCATACGATGAAATTAAGGGGTGGGGCGCCTGGGTGGCTCAGTCGGTTAAGCATTGGGCTCTGTGCTGACGGCTCAGAGCCTGGAGCCTGCTTCAGATTCTGTGTCCCCCTCTCTTTCCACCCCACCCCTGCTTGTGCTCTCTGTTGTTCAGAAATGAATAAACATTAAAAAAAATTTTTTTAAGAAATTAAGGAGTCTCATAAAATATACTTCCAAACTAAGTATATACACAGGTGACCAGAAGAAACAATGAACCTGCAGTGAAGCATTATCTAACTTACTTTAATATCAGAGATTGTGGAAAGAAAAGCATTTAATGAAATTTAACAAATGGAGGTAAGGAAGTTCCATTTGGAGGTTCCTTGTTACAAACAGAATATTAGACATGACACGTTCTGCATTCATTTAGTCTTGATTGGGAGAAATACTTGCTTAAACATGGGGAAGAAAATACACATCAAAATATGGGCTCAACATCAGGAAACAAAACTTTCTATCAAAGTCAAGACTGTACCAACTGTAACTTACCTGCAAAAGGAGCACAACACAGTTGCCCTATTTCTGCTTTAAAATCATTGGGCACCTTCTGCTGGCAATATTCTGCTAACGACTTATTCAAATCATTGAGTTTCTTTAAAGCTGAAAATGCAATACACATACAGCATTTAATATTTAAAAAAGCATGCAGAACACAGATTTTTCCTTTTAAGTTGGAAATGTTTTGATCATAAAACCTCAGGTACATTCCCAAACAACTATTAAGTATACCAGATGCTTTTCTCTTTTTCTCGTTAAAAAAATTAACTGGGAAAGTAAGTCGTAATTAGTCAAAGCTCTTGGTAATCCCCAACTATGGCATGGTTACCAGCACACCAGAGCACGAACTTGTGCACAGGGCTAAGGACAGAGCATACAAGCCTGTACACAAAGTGACACACAAGCTTATATGTCCTGGAGGAGGACATATAATGAATGACTGAGTGGATGGCACAGACATCTGCTAGGGAAACGCAGAGAGGTGTGCTCTGTGTGCTGCTTTTATAAAGAAATAGGACAGAGAAGGAGAGGGTATTCCCGAAGAACCAGAAATGGCCCTGAGGCAAAGTACAAAATTAAGCAACCAAAATTCACCTGGCGGGAGCAGTGTGGTGAAGCAGGGAAGTGGAAAGTGAACCATGAAGAACATACCAGCACTGTGCTGGGAAAGTACACACCATGGAGAGCTTTAAATGCTGAGTCAAGGGGTCCCGACACTACACAACAACTTAAGGGAAAGCAGCTGCCTTTTACGCATGTGGCAAAGGCCCCTTCACAGATACGGAAACTAAACTATAACAAGTCAGAGCTGTCACCTTTCAGTTTTACAAAGTTTAAGAAACACTACTGAAAATGGTGTGGGAAAGGCGTGTGTACGTGTCTGTGGGAATTAGCTTGGCCGGCCCCCTTGGGCGTACTCCAAAGCACGAGCACATGCATCCTTTGACTTAGTAATTACACGGGAATTTGCCCGGACAACACACTCACAGAATAAAGCCAGAGAACACAAGGAATGTTTCAATAATAAGAGGTCGGATAAACCCACATAGTGAAACACCACGTAACCATGAAAAGGGAAACAAAACAGCAATGCGGCATCCTGGACTAGACCCTGGAACAGAAAAAGGCCATTAGTGGGAGCAGAAAGAAAAAGGACATGTCCCCATCTCAGTTCATGACTAGGTGCCCATGTTGTTCTCTCAGCTGTAACAAACGTACCCCAATTCTGTGAGACGTTAACTATGGAGGAAGCTAGCTGAGAGGCGTACGGGAACTCTGCACCATCTCTGCCACTTTTCTGTAAATCTAAAATTATTCCGCTATTAGAAGTTTAATTTAAAAGACAAAAAGAATGAAGAAAGGACCATGTGGGGACAAAAGCAAAGTGCAAACATCGCAGCATTTACCGTGTATGCCTACACAAACAGAGACATATACATTCACACAAGCATATGCATAGACTACTTCTGAAAAGATATTCAGAAAACTCAGAGGGGACTGGGAAACTTCCCACTCTACACTCTTTTTGTAACTTTTGAATTTTGTACCATAGGCTTGTATAATCACCTATAAAAAGTAACTTTAAAATGTTCACGTCTTATGCTATACGAAATAGTGATCTACCTACCAGATAATTCTGAAGGGAAGGATAACAGATCTCACAAATTGGGAGCCAGACGAGCTTAGGCACCTAGTGTCATGTCCTCATTTGGTAGAGAGGAAAACCAAGATTTAGAAAAGCTAAAATTAACGATGCTTACCAGAATAGCTCAAAAGAAAAAGAAGGGAAATACAAGTGTAAGGATGTGGAGCAACTAAAACTCTCAAACTAACAAGCGTCATAATCATCACTTTGGAAACTTTCTGGCCTTCATTGATCAAAGCTGAAACTATACATACCCGTTAGGATAGGGCCACTGATTTCACTCCCGGGAGTATATTAAAAAGAAACGCATACACACGTGCACTAAATTTGTACGGAAATGTTCACACCAGTATCATTAAACAGATCAGAAGTAGAAACAACCCCCTAAACCTTAAAAAGAACCTTAAAAAGAACCTTAAAAAGAAATAAATCCACAGTACATTCACATGGTGGAACACACCGGGGTAACAAGACACAAGCTACTGCCACACATGGAAATGAAGAACTGATCTCACAAACAATGTGGAAAAAAAAAAAGCAAGGAATACAAGAGCACACATTGTAGGATCCCTTATATAAAGTTCAAAACCAGGAAAAACTAATCTATGCTATTAGAAGGCAGGACAGTATTTACTTTGTTTGTTTATTCATTTTTGAAAGAGAGAGAGAGAGACAGAGCACAGCAGGGTGGGACAGAGAGGGGGACACAGAATCTGAAGCAGGCTCCAGGCTCTGAGCTGTCAGCACAGAGCCTGATGCGAGGCTTGAACCCATGAACTGTGAGATCATGACCTGAACCAAGTCGGATGCTCAACCGACTGAGCCACCCAGGTGCCCCAGTATTTACCTTTTAAAGAGAGAAAAGGGTAGTAATCAGAGGAGAAACGAAGGAAACTTCTGGATTCTGGTAATGCTTTATTTCCTGACCTAAATGTTGATTATTCAGGGTTTTGACTTTCTGACAATGTGTCATGCAGTACTATTTATGCACTTGTATATATGTGTGCTATGCTTTAATATAATCAACCGTTAAATTTAATTTTCAAAAACAAATTTAGAAGACATTCTTTGAAATCTAACCTGGTTTAAATATAAAGAGAGCTTTCGAAAATAGAAATAATAGCTTAAAATGGAATAAAAGGCAACTATAACCAAATCTTTCTTGGAAGCAGAAATACCTATCCACTTGGCCCTTCTTGTAAAGACAGTAATTTTATTATTCATTAAACTCATCTCCAGTTATTATCTACATCAACGTATTTGTACAAAGAAACCAATGAGAAGAGTCAACTTACCATCCTCTTTAAGCACATGGCAATAAAATTCTCCAGGACTATATATCATGCAGACCACAACATCTACTGTTTGGTCAACAGTAAGTTCAACCCATGTCCACTCCAGTGGATTTAGTTTTGCTTCTACACCTAAGGGAACTGTGAAAATAAATGAACATTTTGTAAAACAAATGGTCAAAGTGGGGATGGGAGGTGGGGTCAGTGAGGTATCTGCATTTGAAGAAGAAGTGAATTTCCAGTGACTTTCTTAGTGACTTTAAAGGAAACAATCAGTATTACAACTAGCCATAACTACCTCACTGAATTTTAAATTCATATGTCTGATCCTTCAGCAGCTAGTGACCCATAAATTTTTTTTTCAGCTCTCAAACACACTCGTATGTACATAAATGAATGCCTGGATCAAAAAGACAAAGGGCACTTGGGTGGCTCAGTTGGTTAAGCGTCCAACTTCAGCTTAGGTCATGATCTCAGGGTTCATGAGTTCGAGCCCCGCGTTAGGCGTTGTGCTGACAGCTCAGAGCCTGGAGCCTGCTTCAGATTCTGTGTCTCCCTCTCTCTCTGCCCCTCCCCTGCTTGTACTCTGTCTTGTTTCTCTCCCTCTCAAAACTAAACAAACATTAGTAATAATAATAATAAAGACAAAAAGACACTTAACATCAACTTTTTTTTTTTATTTTTTTTTTTTAACGTTTATTTATTTTTGAGACAGAGAGAGACAGAGCATGAACGGCGGAGGGGCAGAGAGAGAGGGAGACACAGAATCAGAAGCAGGCTCCAGGCTCTGAGCCATCAGCCCAGAGCCCGACGCGGGGCTCGAACTCACGGACCGCGAGATCCTGACCTGAGCTGAAGTCGGACGCTCAACCGACTGAGCCACCCAGGCGCCCCAACATCAACTCTTTTTGAAAGTATGAGAATCCACATATACACACAACCGTCTGAACTCCAGCATGGGCTTTATGAAGGAGACATTTTACTTACCACTGGCTTCTTTCACGATGCTGGGTTTATCCGTCAGCACCCCTGTCTCCCCCACAGCAAAGCCGGCATCTATGAGAACTTGGGTAACACTGATGTGAGGTGTCACAGATTTATCTAGAAGCTCCACCAGGGAACTATTTTCCAACTTGTCTGCCACTTTCACTGTGACCATTTTGTTCTGTACAATTTTTTTCATCAGACTAATAGCTTCTGGAGTCCAAATTCCTAATGATGGCTTTACTCCTAACAAATAATTTTTAAAGGAATGTTAAAATATTTCTTATAACAGGCATTTAGAAATTTAGCTCCCAATTTCCATAAAGTTAAACTTAAGGAATCTGACAAACACCAGACCCAGAAAGTCCCACCTGAGCAAAAGGATTTTCTAACCATGAAAATGAAGGCAAAATTACAAAGAGAAAATGGCTATACTTCTATGTAAACAAAACATAATTCCACTGATATGAAATGTCCAGAAAAGCAAATCTCTAAGACAGAAAATTAGACTAGTGGTCGCCTGGGGAGGTAGGAATAAATATCAATGGGCACAAGAAACCTCATCAGGGTGATGGAAATTTCTACAAGTGGATTATGGTGATGGCTACACAACTCAGTAAATTTACTAAAAAATCACTGAATTGTGTACTTAAGACCAAGAATTTTATGGTATGTAAATTATATCTCAATAAGTTAAGAAAGTCATAAACGGAAGTATAAAACAATGCAGGAAGAAATACGGTCCCTTAGAACGACACAAAAACATCTGTATCACTCACTCCAAAGGCACTTACAAATTAACAACCCAGAGTTATGCCCAGTCTTTTCATAAAATAAGAGCAAATAACTTAAGAAAAAATGTTCAGCCTCACTGGTAATAAAGTAATTGAAATGATTTCATTTTAACTTATCAGCATGAAATACAGAAGGAAGTGTCTACTTGGTGTACCAATTTGTGAAGTAATGGGCTCCCCGCTATATTTCTGGTAGGTGTGTAAATTATTTCTACCCTTTCTGGAAAACAATCGTAATATATATCATACAAAAAGAAACATACCTCCAACACCTCCATTTCACCTACGGAGGTGTCTTGTAACATAACTACATTTGCAACCTATGCCAAGGAAATGCTCTTGGATAGGTTGCAAAATGCAGTTAAAAGAACACTGCTTGTAGCATGAACTTGGAAATATCCTTCTGATAATCGTATACTAGTTCAATTACAGTACATTTGAATAAAGAAGCCAATTTATTAACATGGAAAGAAGCCCCGGCTCTTGATGGGATAAATTATATTTACAGTCAAATTTTTCTTAATGTTTATTTATTTTGAGAGAGGGCGAGCACCCACATGACCACGGGAGGGGCAGAGGGAGAGGGAAAGAGAATCTTAAGCAGGCTCTAGGCTCAGCATGGAGCCCAACACAGGGCTCAATCTCAGGACTGTGAGGTCATGACCCAGGCTGAACTCAAGAGTCAGACACTTAAAATGACTGAGCCACCCAGGCGCCTCTACACACAGTAATTTCTAAGCACAATGTTCTTACTGTTTCTATAAGCAGGTTTTGCCCTACTTTATGTCATGAATCCACTTCTATGATAT
Source organism: Lynx canadensis (assembly GCF_007474595.2). Lineage (NCBI taxonomy): Eukaryota > Metazoa > Chordata > Mammalia > Carnivora > Felidae > Lynx > Lynx canadensis. The sequence goes on from NC_044313.2 coordinate 16,495,658, forward strand.
CAATAATGCAGACTCTATAAATACCAAAAATACTCAATATTATAATAGATACATTAAATTTTATTTTATTAGAGATAGCAAAGTAGTCCTGTGTATTTCCTAAATGTTCTATTAAGGATTATTTTTTCATTAAGAGAAGTTATATCTTAACACATTCTTTTATCTTCTCATTGGTTTAACTTCATTTCTAATGTTCTTAGGGGTTTTGCTATTTTAAGAATATGGGGACCATAAAAATTTCATACCTGCCAGCACACACTTTATAGCTTGCATTGGCAATTCCAACAACTTTGGAGTTATGGGACAAAGTCTCGTCAAACTAAGGATTTCAAAGTTTCCATAATCTACATATCCGACCAGTACAGACTGCTCAGAAGCATAAGCTAAAACGGAGGCCCGGTACCACTGATCATCCTCTGAAAAAAGGAGAGACTCAGTCTCAAATCATTTTCCAGTACAGATATAAATACAAACTTTCCCTCCCAAATCCGGAGATGGCCATCTGTAGGCTTTAATACAGTATCAAGCTTTACGGAACAACGTATGTTGAGTCAACAGTGCTACTTCTGCCTACTGGAAGCCTTAAACCCCTAAAATCTCATCTTTCTGCAGGCCTTAGACCCCTCACTCACTCCATGGGCTGCCACCACTTACAACCGCTTCATCTGCCCCATAGACAGTTAACTCACAGGACAGAGTCCTGTGTGTGAAATCACAACGATGCCTTGATCAATGCAGGAACAATTTGCTAAGCATCAAGCGGGGCTAACTTTACAACACCTGGCAGTAGGAGTCAACCAGACTCCACCAACCAAGCAACCAGTTTACGGGAAGGCTGCTAGGCTCTCCCCTCCGGCAGAGACGAACCGAACCCACTTAATACAGCTGTGCCGTGACAGCTCCATGCTTCTAGGCCTCCTGCTACTCCCACTAAAACCGGTAAAGACGTGATCCCAGGAGATTGCACATTCATGTACGGATGTAAATACAATTATCTGCACCAGTCCCCAAAACTAAGGGGCTGATAAAACAATAAAAACTTTCTTTACCAACCACCCCCCTCCCCCCACCCCCCCCACTGCAACAGGCCTTCCTCCCTTACGTCACACACTTTGAGTCCATTTAACTGGATGTATTTAAAACTGACTGGTGCACTTTAATACTCAAACTTTGAATGCAGCCAAACAGTGCAAAATGAAGATTGTTTGGGGTTTTGGGTTTTTTTTACTTCATTGTAAGTAAAAAAAAATTCAGGAATACTCTTTCCTCACCTGAGAACTGTGCACAACAGATATCACCAATGGTTGGATAAAAATCTGAGCGTGGAGGCACTTGACCACAGTACTCACTAAGGGACGCCTGAAGTTCAGCAAGCTTATCTGTAGATATAGATCACATCTTAAACAAAAGAAATACAAACCTACACATTATCTTCATTTTCACATGTTGAGTCTCTTGAAGTGGGTTATATTGATAGGACAATCAAGAAGATTTGCTTACGTCCACTTTGTAGCTGTTGACAAAAGAAGTCTTCTGGAGTCTGAATGTGGGCAACCACACCACAGAACTCATCGCCTACATTCACAGTTAACACTTTGGGGATCAGATCACTTCTGTCTACAACAACTTTGTTTTCAGCTGTCATTTTTCCAACATCTTCAACATCACCTTAACAGAAAACAGAAAAACAAGGCATTTGGGTTTCATTAATCTAATTTTTGCAGTTTTTCAGGCCCAATCAGGCTCCTTCCAACACCTCCAGGCCTTAACACATGCCACTCTTCTTTCCCAGGACGCACTCCCAATCCCCCAGCAACCTGATTATTTCCTGCTCAGTGTGCCGTCACGTTGAAAAGGCTTCCCTCCGAATCTGGGTTAGGTGTCCTTCCTAGGTGCTCCCACGGCATTTGCGTGCATATCCTCTATCACACCATTTTATAATCTCTTCTCTCGGTGTCTGTACTAATCACAGAACACCCTCCATGATGGTACCTCCACAGTTCCTCAGTGAAGCAAATACTGCCCAGAAGATGTTTGTTTCTTCCCTTGGATACCCGTGCAACACTTGCCGTTACTACTGATGACTCCCTCCTAGAAGCCTTCACCCTCCTATTGCTCTGGCAATTTCTTCCCCATCCTCTATCCACCCATCCCATTGTGGTTTCTCACTTGATGTTGCACGCCCCAGATCAATCTCCCTATTTTTTCCTCACTCTATACTCCCCCTAAACTACCACCAACACTTATGGTTTCAATCATTAGACCAGTAAGTGTTTGGTTTTCTCCTCCAGATGGCAAAGAATTACTGAAAACTTTTCAGCAGAGCTGGCACACCAACACTTGTGTTTTGGGGATATCATATGGGCAATACTGTAAGAATACAGGCAGGAAACAAAAGATAAAGTCACAAGGTTGTTGCAATTATCCACAAATAGTAAGGATTCCTGAGCTAGAAAAAAAGAAAAAAAGATTTAAAAAAAAAGTCATATACAAACAATATTTAGAAAGAACCATCAATAAAGACTTGGCAAAGGACAGGAGGCAGGGATAAGGTAGATTTAAAGATAGGTCGATTTGTGTATATGAAAGGATGCATCCAACAGCACCATTAACTGGCAATCACCTCTGGGTGAATGAGCAAGAGACAATGAAGTATGTCCACATCCAAAGTAATTTGTAAAGGAACAAAGTGAAGGCGAAAACATTGCAATAAACAATACATAAAACTAAGCAATGAGAAAATAAAATGCTGATAGCAAATCTTCTTGGTTCTCTTGTTATACTAAATGAAAAGCCACACACATAATTAAACAAGTAGTAAAAACTTAAGAAACAACATCTTACCAGAACAGAATGTTATATCCCTATTTATTATTTCTAGAATAACCAAATAAGGAGGAAAAATTAAACTAAGGAAATTTTAGCTAAAACCCTTCAACTCAAAGTGTCATATTTAGTACTTCAAAATTTCTAGAATTGTTTTAATGTTTATTTTTGAGACAGAGTGGGGAGGGAGGGAGGGAGAGAGAGAGAGAGCGCGGGCAAGCGTGCAGGGAAGGGGCAGAGAGAGAGAGACAGACAGACAGACAGACACAGAATATGAAGCATGCTCCAGGCTCCTGGCTGACAGCACAGAGTCTGACGTGGGGCTCAAACCCACGAACTGTGAGATCATAACCTGAGCCGAAGTTGGACACTTAACCGACTGAGCCACCCAAGTGCCCCTAGTACTTTAAAAGTTTCTGATAACCATCATGTCAAAGATTGATCTGGAAGACAGGGAAGGAAAACAGGCAGGGTAAACTAAAATTAGACAGGATGTACCACTGAATGAAAAGGCATCACCTTTTTTATATAAAGTTCAAAGAATGGTTATCACTTCCATTAAATATGACATTGCAACAGCTCTGCCCTTTTTTGTTCAGTAGAGAAGACACTTTTCAGTACCCAGAGTCACTATACTGTTCAATATTAATCTGTATACTCACCTGGATCTGCACTCTGTTTCTTAGAATTTTGTCCTTTGGGTTTCAAGCCATATCCCATTTCTATGAGCACATCGTCTAAGAGTTTTCCTAAAAATGATTAAGAAAATGTACCTCCATTGAGATATTACAGCAAGTACTAGAAGAAAGGCATAAATACACGAGTCACAATCATCTAGAGATGATCTAATGATCTAGAGATTATAGCTATTAATACACTGGTATATTCCTTACCAGCTCAATTTCTAAGTGCAAAATACAGTTTCCAATGCTCAGCCTTAAAAATTGAGGCAAAGTCCTCATCATCACTTGGCAGAAAATCTAATGAAAGTATTTCACTTCAAAATTCTGGATAACATGAAAGATTTAGTTACCACCTCACTGGTATGCTTAGTATGGCCACCATTTAGGAGAAAAAATAAATTTAGTGTTAAAATAGGACTACTTTTTCTCAGACATAAAGTATAGCCAAAACAAGGGTAGCCAGTGTGATATGAACTTCAAGTTCCATAAAATAACATCCAGAAGCCCAAGCTGTTAACATACACAGCAAAGAAAGAAAATAGATTTTATACTTAATTTCACAACAGGATTAAGTCAATTTTCTACCAAGTCACCAAGTGACGCTGGATCTCTAAAAGTAGAAGAGTAATAACTTGAGAAGTCACTTTTCAAACACACAGAAAGCCAGCACAGAAGGACAGGATTCCAAGGTGTTTCCATTTAGTATTCCACTTAAACACTAGGCATTCAAAGTCTCGATACTAAACCAATGCAGTTCTGCGAAGGTTGTTCAAGGAAAAAGCATTCCTGACACAAGCATGGACAAATTCATAAAGAAATTCTTGTTTTTCCCAATAAATGAGTAGAAATCATGAATAGAGATCATAATGGCTATATCAAAAGGGTAACAGAGTTATCCCCAAACTAAGTATAGATGTAGCTTTTTGGCCCACCCATTTCTAGGAACGTGCGCCAGGTCTTTGACAAACTGCCAACCCCAAGAGCAGGGCCAAAGCCATCTTTTTATCACAACCCGAATGACTTCCGAGTGGAGCTTACTACTTGGCCTCACTTCGTGTTTTTATTTCTTCTCTGTGCAACAAGTAAAGACTAAATAACATATTAAGTGCTCCATCTAAAAAAGAAGACTTAGATCTTACCTGAACTTGGCAGCATAACATCCACAGCAAAGGTAACTACCTCTTCTTTTAAGATGTCGACAATCTTTATAGAGCAGTACTGCTCCATTAACAGTGATTTAATAGTTTTGATACATTCATTGCTCCAATTCCCCTCTGCTGGGGTAACACTGGCCACAAAGCACTTTATGGCCTGAAAGATTTTATGTAAGTTACTAAAAAAAAAAAAGTTACTATTTGAAAATGACTTTTTCTAATTAATAATGTGAATATAATTTATGCTGAAAATTTACTGGAAATCGTCAAAAACTAACCAAATAAACAACTTTATAATTATTTGTCTCTTGTGGTACTCTAACCCACAGTGCTTTTCCTTTTGGGACTTCTTGAAGCTCAAAAATTCATGAAAGGATAATAATTATCCCTCACACATACATATAAATTCAGGCTGCTTCCACACAATGTAATAAATACAGAAATGATCATTTTAGGGGCCCCTGGAGTGGCTCAGCTGGTTAAGTGTCCAACTCTTGATTTTGGCTCAGGTCATGATCTCAGTGATGAGATCGAGCCCCCACGATGGGGCTGTGTTGGGCGTGAAGCCTGCTAAAGATTCTCTCTCTCCCTGCCCTCTGCCCCTCCTCTGCTTGTGCTCTCTCAAAAAAAAAAAAAAAAAAAAAAAATCATTTTAAAAGAGCTGATGGATAAGATAGATGTCCCTAAAAAATGCGACGTTTCTCATCTAAGTACTTAAGTAAATAAGGCCTATTAAATGGAGCCAAGAAAGCCAATGATTGTTTATCTACTTGGTAAAAGATGAAAAATATACCAGAAGGTGTTTTTTCATAATAACAATAACAATCACAGTATAGAACAAGCAAATACGGTGCCCATCAAAATATTAAAAAGAGCTCCTTTGAGACACTTAGGAGTTTAGAAAGTGAAAAAGACTCACACATGGAGGAAATAAGTCGATGTTTCTATTGAGTTGGTGAATTCTGTTTACTGGAATTATTTCTTCATTTCCATAATCAATATATAAGACTTGTGCCTTCTTCTGCAGCATATCAACATCTCGTATTATTACTCTGTTCCAGGTCTGAAAGTGTAATAGAACGGTGCCCTGCTTCAGAACAGCGTTTCATAACCTTACACCTGAAAACCCTCAGCCAATCTACAGAACACACAAAGGAAAGGCTACTGGTCTGCTGAGGCACTTGGTAGGTTAATTTTCTAGGAATCTGGCTAAGAAACCCCTAAATTTGTCTTTTTAGGAGACTTTAATAGGCACAACTCTTCCCGGGTTATTCTAGCCCACAAGACACTAAGACACACTAATGCCTCTGCCGCAGAAATAAACACCCTCCAGGACTCACAGTCTGCCAGTCTGTAACTGGCGACTGAGGAGCCTGTAAACAGAGCTGGAGGGGGCAAGGGCAGGAAGGAGGTCACCCGACACACCCGCAATACTGACCGAGGAAGAGAAAGAGGAGTGTGACCAGAGCCTCTTGTCAAGACATCAAATGCATTATTAAAAGCTCTGGTGTCGAGTTTGTATGAGCAAAGTAAATTAAAACATCATCTTAAATCATTCATTTCGTCACGGGTTACCTGGTCAACAGTGTACTTGGCAACACAAACTTCCCCCTTAACAGGAATATAATCCTCTTCATGCACCGCATTTGCATAGGTTTCCTTTAAGCACGCGGAAAGTTGGTTCATGTATTCCGAAACTTCTGAAGAATATAACTGCACATAAAAGTCACTCGGGTGCTTGAATTCAGTAACTGTACCCTTTCAAAGACAGAAAAGGTGCAGTAGCTCACTGAGAACACAAGCAAATATGAATTTCTTAAAGTTTTATAATAAGTTTTTAAAAAGGTATTACAGTTTTTGCAATCCTTACCAATTTCATCGGTTATATTTTGTAGCTATCTTATAAACTCAAACTGAAAATAGGAAACAAGGAACAAAAAGCTATAGTTCTTTGGATGTCTGTCTATATAAATTAAACAAATACCTTTATCTCCATGGTTTTCCTGAGTTGTAGACTTCTCAAATCAGAAAACATTATTTTATCAGCACAAGTGGCTATTTCTTTAGTAAGTCCAAGAGGGTAGTGACCCTGGGTTAAAAAACAAACAAACAAAAAAAAAAAAAAAGAAAAAAAAAGTGAGTTATTTACATAAACACATGTTTCAGTGATACCGTGACCACTATTTGCTGGAATTGAGGCAAAAATAGCCTCTTAGGCTTCAACAAGAAAGTAGAGAAATAGTGTGTACTTTCAAGAGCCAATAAAACCCACTGTCTACAGGCAGTGTACAAAGCACTGGGATCACTTAAGAATCAGGCCATAATGGTGATGATAATGTTGTGTTTATGAAATAAAAAGAGGGGCTTAGCGTTTTAAGTTTGTACTTGCTAACATTTTATAGCAATGATTATTTGAGGAAGTCAGATTTTTTTTTTTTTTAAGTAGAAGCTAGGACCAGCTAGAGAAGGCTAAAAATTATCTGTTGACATGAGCTGGACACTGTTAGTATTTTTCAGATTATGAATGATTTAGCCCATAGAGTTATCTAAATGGAAGAGTAGTATTACAGAAAAAATGCTCCTTTGGTCACAGAGCCCTGTATTAGGATGCTGTTACACAAAGCCAGAGAACATGTGCCTGCAGGGACTACAGGAGAAGGGGCTCTCTCAAGAGTTCAATGAAGTTACACTGAGACACAGCATTTCTCAAGTCCTTTGGGGAAAAGAGCCAGGCACACACAATGCTCAAAGACCCCCAACAGTCACCCAATTGATCGTTAAGATATACAGCTTTATTCAACAAGAAATTGTTTTTAAATAAACACTGGTGCAGGGCACCTGGCAAGGTCAGCCAATAGAACACATGACTCTTGATCTCAGGGTCATGGGTTCAAGCCCCTTGGTGCCTCACTGTGAGTAGAGATCACTTAGAAATAAACACTGGTGAAATGTAGAAATAAGGGGTAAGTATTTTATTTAGGTTAAGTCCTCTTAATTCAATAAAAGTCATTCAAAGTTTACTCTAAAGGCAAAAGATTTATCATACCTCATTTTTCACTTCCATGTTCTTAGTTTCAAAAGGTGATTTACTATCTTCACGTTTGTAGAAACTGAAATAAAGCAGCTGATTATAATACTTCTAGTACAGAGCCAATTAAGAGTACGGGCCACAACGATGTTAAATGCTCAATCAATAGAATCCAAAAAGGGAAAAACAGCTTCTTCCAGAGAGAATCACAGTAGTAACAAAGCAAAACAGTCCAAGGCTGGCTATGAAATGGTTTACCCTGTACGTGGGCTTGCCGCCTCTTTCAAAGCCACCTAATTAAAAGGGATATATACAGCCACGATCTCCCAAGTCCCAGCTTCCCTATCTGCAAAATGGAGATAATCCTCACACGACCTCAACAGTTTTGAGGATCAAATGAGGTCATAGATGGAAACTGCTTTGCAAACTGGTAAATACCATGCCAGTAGGATTTTTGTATTTTAAAATCACAATTCGAGAGACATTGTGAGAGCTCTACCTCATCAAAATTCAGGAAAGAATACATGATTACATAAAAGTAAGGCATTCTAAAGCTTTCATCATTACAAACACAAACTCACTTTAAGTTCTAACTGAATACGTACCATCTAATAAAATTATATTCATGAAAACTCAGTCCTAAGTCTGTAGAGCTGTTCATTTCAGATTTGCTTTTATGTTTGTTACACTTCAATAAAAAGTAACTTCTACCTAGTTATTGCCTGCTTACCTCATTTGATCGTTACACTATCAAAACAAAAAAACCACCTTACTTTTAATGAAGAAGAAAATCGCGCTTACTTGTACTGAACGGGTTTGCACACGATGCTGTGTGCTGACCAGTCCCTTCTCTGGCATGCTGTGGAGCAGTAGTACGTCTGCTTACACTGTGAGCACCTCAGCGACCCTATAGAACACACCCCACAACCACATCGCCAGTGTTTATTCCAAGTATTTGTTGCTGGAAGCAAGACATTTTCAAAGACCAGACATATCAAACACATTCTATTAATCACTTCAAGATCACCTGAGGGGCACCCGGGTGGCTCAGCCGGTTAGGTGTCCGACCTCGGCTCAGGTCATGATCTCCCAGTTCGTGAATTTGAGCCCTGTGTCGGGCTCTGTGCTGACAGCTCGGAGCCTGGAGCCTGCTTCTGACTCTTTCTCTTTGCCCGTCCCCCACTCGCACTCTCTCTTTTATTTTTTAAAAATTCTTTTAAAGATTACTTGAAAAGGATTATGCTGTTTATGATTAGGTGTTAAGATTAAACTTTCAAATCCCTCTCAAATTGCAAATAGGAATGCAAAGATAAATATGAGAGGCAGATAACTAACCTTCCTAAAGTAGAGCCCAGAATACATGTTTGTTTTTTTTTAAATTTTTTTTAATGTTTATTTATTTTTGAGACAGAGAGAGACAGAGCATGAACGGGGGAGGGGCAGAGAGAGGGAGACACAGAATCCGAAACAGGCTCCAGGCTCCGAGCTGTCAGCCCAGAGCCCGACGCGGGGCTCGAACTCACGGACGGCAAGATCATGACCCGAGCCGAAATCGGCCGCCCAACCGACTGAGCCACCCAGGTGCCCCTAAAAAAAGCAATCAAAGGAAACAGAAAATGTGTGGCCATAAGAACATACTTGTGCAAACAGACTGACGTGGCTTATTATCTTGTGCCATTAAAAAAGTACAAAACAAAAACTAATCAAGAGAATCACACCCAGAAAAACCCAGGAAGTTTTTTAGATAAAGTATTAAAAAATCCTATTAGTGGGGCACCTGGATGGTGCAGTCGGTTAAGCATCTGACTCTTGATTTTGGCTCGGGTCATCATCTCACGGTTCATGAGTTCAAGCCTCACATCAGGCTCTGTGCTGACGGCACGGAGCCTGCTTGGCATTCTCTCTCCCCCTCTCTTCCCCTCCCCCATTCATGCTCATTCTCTCAAAATAAATAAACTTAAAAAAATTTTTTTTAATCCTATTAGTATACAGGCAGAAAAAAAATATGTCATCTAAAAAACCAAGACAAAGTACATTACGAAACAACAACAAAACCTGGCTGACTTCGAATGCCTCTTCTCTAAAAGAGATAGAAAAAAACACAAAGGAGCTAACTATGCAAATAGCCAGTAAGCACATGAAATACTGCTCACTGATCACGGGGGAAATGCAAGGTAAAACCACAATGAGATACCTCTATACACCCAGGAAAAGGGCCAATATTGAAAAGACTGACAACACCAAATAACAAAGATGTGGAGCAACCAGAATTCAGTACCACTAGGAACATAAAATGAAACACCTACTTTGGAAAATGGTTTGGCTGTTTCCTCTAAAGTTCAACATATACCTACCCTTTGACTTAGCAGTTGTACTCCTAGGTATGTACCCAAGAGAGATGAAAACCTATGCTTACACAAGGACTTGTGCAAAAATATGTAGACCGTTCTATTCATAACAGCCAAAGCTAAACACAAGCAATCCAGTGATATAGTCATACAAATACTACTTAACAAAAATTACAAAGAACATAGATTAATCTGAAAAATATTATTCTAAATGAAAAAAAAAGCTTTACACAGAGGAGTCAATACTGTAAGATTCCATTTATACGAAATTCACAAGCTGGAAAACTACTTTATGGTGCAAGAACAACTGTGGTTGCCTCTAGCAGTACAGAGACTGGAAGGGATGATGAGGGAACGTTCTAAGAAGACAGAAATATTCTGTATCTTGATAGGGTCTGAGTCTGTGCATGTCAATATTATCACAAACAAAACTATAGAAAATAACAGGTGAAGAAGCGTCAAGAGTGCAAAGGTACGGACAAACAAGAACTTTAAGATGTTGGTAGCTGCCGAAGGTGAGATGCGTATACGGTACACACACACACACACACACTACTGTTTACATTTAATAAATTTTAAACTTTCCATAATAAAAATATTTTTCAGGGGCACCTAGGTGGCTCAGTCGGTTGAGCGTCCAACTCTTGATTTCGGCCCAGGTCATGAAGTGATCAGTTTAGATCTAGAGCACATGAGATTGAGCCCCACACCAGGCAATGTGCTTAGCATGGAGCCTGCTTAAGATTCATTCATCCTCTTTCTGTCTCTCTCTCTCCCACTCCCCACCCCTCTCCCTTGCTCCTGCTCTCTCTCTAAAATAATATATATTGTTTTCAAATGTGTGAAAAAATAATCCAGACACCAGAGGGAAATATGCTTACCAAACAGGCCACATCGATGGCAAGTTGTTGATCGAAAAGGAGGTCCTAAGGATCTGAAGAGTGCTGAATTATTTATGGACAAGGAATTCCCAACCAACTTGTGCGTTTTTTTTGACTTTGCAGGAGGCACATTATTGCTAGGCTTCTATTAAGAGAAGAGAATAGCAATATTAAAACTTGGTAGTACTTTTTTTTTTTAATACTGTATTTGGGATTTCCTCTTCTGAGAAAGTCAGGTAGATGTACTTTTCCCTATTCCTCCCATTAAGTCCAACTAAAAAACCCTGGACGTTTATGTAAATAAACATAAGCTGACTTTGACAGAAAGCAGCAGACAGGCTAGGAAACTTGGGACCCAGAGAACAAGGCAACGAGTTTCTTGAGTTTTCCTTTTCTCTCATACACCCCAGACAGGGTGCTGGAGAAGCCAGCAACCCAGAAACGCCAAATGGTACAAACAATAAAAGCCCCAACAAAAAGTCTGCTCTCTTTAACCAAATGACCAGGAAACAGGCAGCACAGCAATACAGAAAACGTTCATCAATAACTGCTCTCCCCTAAACAAACACCACGGAAAAAAGCTGTGGCCCTGTTCTAGTGTAGGGAGCTGGCACTTCATCCCTGGGGTCTCCCCATGAAGACCACATGGGGAACCTGGACTTCCACCCGGCAGGTACGAGTTCTCCCCCTCACCACCATTATTGGGGGAGTGGAAGAGAAGGCCTTGTGGACAATGAGGACTTCTCACCACCACTCAAGAGTGACGAGGGTCTCCAAACTCTCCCACCGCCTCCAACTCCCCACCCTGGCCCGCTTACTCTCTCCCCACTCTACCTGACTTCCACGTCAGTCAAGAGGCACTCATCACTCCCAGCCATGGAGGAGGTATCCCATGAGGCCCACAAGGAGTCAGGAACTCCCACCCTCACCCAGAAGGAAGGAAGAGCATCCCCTTGAGTGTCAGAGGTTGAGTAGGGAACCTGGACATCTACTCTCACCTGGCAGCACCCACCTTCCTCTGTGTCAGAGGAAGCCAGCTAAAACAAAGTTTAAATAAGATACGGCATTTCATTAACATAACGCCCCAATATGCCAGGTTCAATAGAAAATACCTTGCCATACTAAAAAACAGGAAAATCACAACAGAATGGGGAAAAAAAAAAGACGTCAACATCAAGATGACAAAGACGTCTATTTGACAAAGATTTTTTTATTTTTTTTAACGTTTAGTTATTATTGAGAGACAGAGAGAGACAGACTGTCAGCAGGCGAGGGGCAGAGAGAGAGGGAGACACAGAATCCCAAGCAGGCTCCAGGCTCCGAGCTGTCAGCACACAGCCCGATGCTGGGCTCAAACTCACAAACTACGAGATCATGACCTGAGCCGAAGTCAGATGCTTAACCAACTGAACCACCCAGGCACCCCTATTTGACAAAGATTTTATAGCAGTCATAAGTAATAAGCAATTATGAGCACACTTGAAACAAATGAAAAGAGTCTCAGCAAAGAAATGGAAAATATAAAGAAGAACCAAATGGAAGTTCTACAACTGAAGAGTAAAAGAAGAAATATTTTAAATGCAATTAGCAGAATGGAGGGGACAGAGGAAAGAATCCATAAACTTGAAGACTGAACAATAGAAAATGCCTAATCTGAACATCAGAGAAAAAACCTAGTGGAGGAAAAAAAAAAAAAAAAAACTAAATTAACAGAGTCTCAAAGACCTATGGAACTATGACAAAATATTTAACATTCATGTCTTCAGAGTCACAAGAAGGAGAAAGAAGGCAGAACTGAAGAAGTCCTGGGATGCCTGGGTGGCTCAGTCAGTTAAGCATCTGACTTCAGCTTAGGTCATGATCACAGTTTGTGGGTTTGAGCCCCAGGTCTGGCTCTGTGCTGACAGCTCAGAGCCTGGAACCTGCTTCAGATTCTGTCTCCCTCTCTCTCTGCCTGCACCCCCAACTCTCTCTCAAAAATAAACAATTAGAACTGAAGAAGTTCTCAAATTAAAAAAATGCCCCAAAGTCACATAATTTGGCAAAAGATAAAAATCAACAAAATCAAGAAGGTGAGCAAATTCCAAGCCAAATCAAAAAAATCCACACAAAGACACATCTTAAGTCAAATTCTTCAACCTAAAGACAAAAAAGCTTAGCAGAGAGAGGGAAAGCACATCTTACCTATGGGGAAAAAATAATTCAGATGAGGACAGATTTCTCATCAGATACCAGGAGAACAGAAGGAAATAGCACAACATTTCTCAAGTGCTGAAAGAAAAGAACCATTAGCTGAGAAACTTATCTAGGAAAAATATCCTGCAGAAAAGAAGAAATCAAGACATTCTTGAATGAAAGAGAACTAAGAATTTGTCACCAGCAGACCTATCCTATAAGAATGGCTGGCTAAAGGAAGTTCTTGAAACATAAAGGAAATGATAAAGGAAAGAATGCTGGAACAAAAGAGGAGGAAGAACATATTAAACAAAAATACAGTAAGTACAACAGACTTCTAGAATAGAAGCATTTGTGAAGCAAAACTAAACTGAAAACAGATCATCAGAACTTTAACATCCCTCCCTCAACAAGGAATAGAACTAGACAGATCAGTAAGAAACAGAAGAACTCAAGATCACCAACAACCAACAGATTCTGTTAGACATTTATAGATCATTCTGCCCAACCACAGCAGAATGGACATTGTTTTCAAATGCTAACAGAACGTATACTAAGACCATATACTGGGCCATAAAACAAACTTAAAAGATTTTAAGACATACAGAGGATGGTTTTCAACCAAAGTAGGCTCAAATTTGAAGTAGCAGTAACAAATAATCTGCCAATATTTGAAAATTAAACAATACACTTCTAAAGAACTCATTAGTCAAAGAGGAGGTCTCAAAGGAAATAAAAAATGCTGAAAAAAAAGAAAATATGACAAATCAAAATTTGTAGGACACAGTTAAAGCATTGCCAAGAGGGAAATTTATAGCACTAAGTTCACGCGTTAGAAAAGAGGAAAAGTCTTAAATCAATAATCTAAATTCCCATCTTAAGAACCTAAAAACTAAGAAAAATAATGCTCAAAGCAAACAGAAGGAAACAATACAGACAAAAACAGAAACCAATGAAATTAAAAATAAAAACTTGGGAGAAAAATCAATGAAACTAAACCTGGTTCTTTGAAAAGATCAATAAAATTGATCTCACAAGACTGTTTGAAAACTAAACAAGACAGAAATGATCAGTATCAGGAATGAAACAATGTGTATCTTACTATAGACCATGAAGACAAATATGATAGTGAAATACTTTGAACTCTACACATATATATCTCATGATGTAGACAAAATGGACCAATTCCTCGCAAATCACAAATCACCACAATAGCACATAATTTGAATAGTCTTATAAATATTAAATAAATTGAAATAATTTTAAAACTCCTAAAAAATAAATCTTCATACTTATCTGGTTTTCACTGGCAAATACTACCAAATGTTTAAAAAATTAACACCAGTCCTATACAACCTCTTTTTCAGAAAGTTAATATTCCCTTTGCTCCCCAACCATACAGAGACAGTAAAAAAGAGAAAATTACAAACATTGCTCATAAAAACAGATATAAAAATCCTTCTCAAAATGATACCAGATGTAATTCAGCAATATATAAAAATAATTATACACCATGACAAAGTGGAGTTCATTCCAGAGATGTAAGGCTGATTACGTTTATTTCTTTTTTGAGAGGAAGACAGACAGCACGCAAGCACACACACACACACGCAGAGGAGTGGCAGAGGGGGAGAGACACAGTCTTAAGCAGGATCCATGCCCAGTGCCCAGCCCAACGCGGGGCTCAATCTCATGACCCACATCATGACCCATCATGAGATCGTGACCTGAGCCAAAATCAAGAGCCAGATGTTTAACTGAGTCACCCAGGTGCCCCAAAGATTATTTTAAAACATCAACAAAATCCACCAAATTAACAGTCTAAAGGATCAATTATCAATGAATGAAGAAAAAGCATTTAGAAAAACTCCACACCAGGGCACCTGGGTGGCTCAGTCAGTTAAGTGTCCAACTTCGGCTCAGGTCATGATCTCCTGGCTCCTGAGTTCGGGCCTACATAAGATCTTCTGTCTCCCTCCGAAGCCCTGCTTTGGATCCTCTATGTCTGTCTGTCTGTCTGTCTCACAAATAAACATTAAAAAAAAATAAAAACTCAACACTGATTCACGATAAAAACCATCAAAAAAGTAGAAATAGAAAATTTCATCAACTTGATAAGGCTCATCTACAAAAAGCCTACAGCTAACATTACACTTAACAGTGAAAGACTCAATGCTTTCCCACTGAGTTTGGAAATAAAGCAAGATATTGTCCCCACTCTTATTCAACACAGGGTTAGAAGTTCCAGCCAGTGCAATAAAGCAAAGAAAAACAAAACAAAAAAAAAAAGGAAATATAAAGCACATATATTGAAAAGAAATAAAACTGTTCCTCTTTGCAGAAGATAAAATTGCCTATATAGAAAATACCGAGGTATGTCTAAAAAAAAAAAAAAATCCCTAAAGTGACTTCAGCAAAGTCACAGGATACAAGAGAAACATGCAAAACCATATTTATATATATTAGCCATGAACATGACAACACATGGAAATAAATAAAATAGCATTTACAATCACTAAAAAAAAACACCTAGGTGTAAATATAATAACATGTGCACAGAACTTATAAGCTGAAAACTACGAAATGAAAGAAATCAAAGATCTAAGTAAAAATGAAGAGAGAGATTATATTCATGGACTGGAAGATTCAACACAACAAAGATACCCATAATCCTTAAGTTGATACACAGGTTTAATACAATTCCTATCAAAATCTCAGCAAGACTTTTTGCAGATATGGACAAGATTATCCTAGAATGTATATTGGAAGGCATATGAGCTACATACAAGCTAAAACAATCACGAAGAAAAAAAAAGCGTGGGGCGGGGGGACGCCAGAGTGGCTCAGTCAGTTAAGTGTCTGTGCAGACAGCTCAGAGCCTGGAGCCTGTTTCAGATTCTGTTTCCTCCTCTCTCTGCGCCTCCCCCGCTCGTGCTCTGTCGATCTCTCTCAAAATAAATAAACATTTAAAAAAAAAAAAGTGGGAGGAATCACAGTATCGAACTTCAAGACTTACTACATAGCTCCAGTACTGTATGGTATTGTGGGAGGAATATATAGATAGGTCAATGGAAAACAAGAGAAAATCCAGAATAGACCCACACAAATATGCCCAATTAACTTTTGATAAAAGTACAAAAGCAATTCAGTGGAGGAAATACATCATTTTTAACAAACAGGGCTAGAGAAATTAGACATTAAAAAAAAAAAAAAAAAAAAACCTTGACCTAAGTCTCACAACTTTAACTCAAAATGGACCACAAATCTAAATGTAAAACTATAAACCTTTTTGGGAAAAAATTTTTTTTTTTTTTTCCTGAAGCCCAAGTAGCAAGAGTTTCTAGACTGGACACCAAAAGCATAATCCATAAAAGGAAAAATAGATCAGGACATCATTAAAATTAAAAACTTTTGCTCTGCTAAACACCCTAGTAAGAGAATGAAAAGACAAGCTACAGACTGGGAGAGAACATGTGTGAATCACAAGTTTGACAAAAGACTAGAATCTGGGATATATAAAGATCTTTCAAAACTCAGCAGTTAAAAAAATAAACAATCCATATTAGAAAATGAACAAAAGGTATGAATAAACATTTCACCAAAAAGGATATACACATGGCAAATACATACGTGAAAAGGTGTTTATCATTAGCCATTAGGGGGAGCACAAAATCACGATGAAATATCACCACACACCTATGAGAATGGGGGCGGTAAAAATACAACCACCGCCAAATTCTGGTGGTGATGCTGGATGCAGATTTTCTCAGTGCAAACATACAATGGTATAGCTATGCTAGAAAACACTTTAGTAGTTTCTTAAATATGTGATACTGTATGATCCAGAAATTATACTCCTGGGCCTTTGTCCCAGAGCAAAAATAAACAAAAACAAAAAGCTTATGTTCACATAAACCTTGCATGTGAATATTTAGAACAGTTTTAGCTGGAAGAGTCAAAAACTGGAAACAATACAGATGTACTTCAACATGTGAATGTTAAACCATGGACTACTACTCAGCAATAAAAACAGAATTATGGATACAACAGCCTAGATGAATCTCCAGAGAGTTATGCTGAGTGAAAATACCCAATCCCAAGAGGTTACATACTGTAGGACTCCATTTATACAACATCCTTGAAATGACAAAACTGTGGATGTGGATTAGATTTAGTGGCTTCCGTGGATTAAGGAAGTGGTAAGGGCAAGAGCGAAATGGATAGGACCATAAAAAAAGCATGCAAGGGAATGATGGAAATGTTCTGTATCCTGACTCTATCACTGTCAATCTCCTGGTTGTCCTATTATACAAAGTTCTGCAGCAAGTTGGCAAGTTACCGAAGGGAAAAACGGGGAAACAGCTACACAGGATCTGTATTATTTCTGCATGTCAACTGCGGAGTTGCATTTACAATTGCATGGTAATCTACAATTACCTAAAAAGAAAGAATTGTTTTTAAAAGGTACTAGGTTAGGGGCGCCTGGGTGGCTCAGTCGGTTGAGCCTCCGACTTCAGCTCGGGTCATGATCTCACAGTTCATGGGTTTGAGTCCCGCGTCGGGCTCTGTGCTGACAGCTCAGAGCCTGGAGCCTGCTTTGGATTCTGTGTCTCCCTTTCTCTCGGCTCCTCCCCTGCTTGTACCCTGTCTCTCTCTCTCTCAAAAATAAATAAACATTAAAAAAATTATAATTAAAAAAAAAACAGGTACTAGGTTAAAGAAATGGAAGCTCAACCTTGACCAATACCTGAAAACTGAATAATTCTTCATTAACACAATACAAAGTATGTTTAGAATCTTTTACCCAAACAAAAACACAAAACAGAAAAAAAAAAAAAAAAAAAGTCCTGACACATCACACTACTACTTACTTCTTTGGGTGGTGAATTGTTTGCAACATTTAATGGTGACACTGAGTTTCCTAGAGAGGGAAAACATAAAAGCCAAATATTACTTTGTTCCTAGAAATATATAATACCATAATTAGATATTCAAATAATAAAATTATACCATAATAGCCTTAAAGGTACACTAAACAATCCTACTTTTTCCTAACGATAAAGGATTTGCCTGAAACTTCCTTAAATACCAATCTTCTTACTGTGAACTTTTCTCAATTCACTAAGGCAGCAGTTCTCAGACATTTTTGAACACCAGACTCATTTACACACTTAGAAATTACTGAGAACCTCAAAGAGATTTTTTTTTTTTTTTTAATTTTTTTTTTTTTCAACGTTTATTTTATTTTTGGGACAGAGAGAGACAGAGCATGAACGGGGGAGGGGCAGAGAGAGAGGGAGACACAGAATCGGAAACAGGCTCCAGGCTCTGAGCCATCAGCCCAGAGCCCGACGCGGGGCTCGAACTCACGGACCGCGAGATCGTGACCTGGCTGAAGTCGGACGCTTAACCGACTGTGCCACCCAGGCGCCCCAAAGAGATTTTGTTTATATGGCTCATGTCTGTCAATATTTACTAATACTAGAAATTAAGGGGCGCCTGGCTGGTTCAATCAATAAAGCATGTGACTCTTGATCTCAGGGTTGTGAGCTGAAGCCCCACACTGGGGCTTACTTAATTTAAACTTAAAGCTAACTTAATTTAAAAAAATGTTAAAAAAAAGAAATTATAATTAGAAATTTTAAACTTTTAAAATTAAAAACATTTAAACATAAATTATTACATGTAGACATGGTTGTTTTTATTTTTAAAGCAAATACATTTTCTAAAGCAAAAAAAAAAATTATGGGTAGCACTGTTTTACATTTTGGCACCCATCTTTAACGTTTGGTTTTAATGATAGACTCACATCTGCTTTTGCATTCAATCCACTGTGATATGTTGCTTTGACTGAAGCATATAAAGAAAACCTGGCCTCTCACAGACACATGGTTACAAAAAGGAGAAGTATTTAACGGCCTTCTCAGATAATTATGGATATTTTCCTTTAATATCATGCCAAAACTCAAGGGGTAGGTAGTTTAAGGAGTAGCTGCAAGGTAGAATCTAAAACTTTTTCATAATGTGACACCGAAATCCACTGATTCATCTTGCACCTTGAGTGGATTTATACGTTTGCACTTTGATTCATGAATGCACATTCATTCATACATGTTTAACCTATACGTGACTTCGCAACATCACACACTGGTCATTTGGAAAAGACTGAGAAACTCTGAGTTACGCAGATCTTCCAAATGTGGACGATTTCATTTTACAATAGTGAAAAATTCACGTGTGTTAGTTAACATCCCTCTGCATCTCACGAGGACAGTCTTTATTTTTAAGTATTGAGAAGTTGTCACACAGAGTGGCAGATACAAGCTTCCTGAAATTCTCATTTTTGCTTAAAAGCTCGAATTTTATCATTAGCAACAAAAATACTGTCAGGTGTATTCCTTGAGGCGACAGGCTCACTTTGTTCATTTTTGAGACTGCCAGATCTCTAGATCTGAATAACCAGAGTTTGTCATTCTTTTCAAGTAGAAATGATGTTCAGAGAAAAAAGCTTCCATACAGCTCAGAACTCAATCACACACACGCTCTTCATACTTCGTTATGGAGCAGAAGCTGGGGATAATTCCCATTTTGTTACTACAAATACCTGTACGCAAGGTTCAAGATTTCTTTTTTTTTTTTTTTTTTTTAATTTTTTTTTTCCTTCAACGTTTATTTATTTTTGGGACAGAGAGAGACAGAGCGTGAACGGGGGAGGGGCAGAGAGAGAGGGAGACACAGAATCGGAAACAGGCTCCAGGCTCCGAGCCATCAGCCCAGAGCCCGACGCGGGGCTCGAACTCCCGGACCGCGAGATCGTGACCTGGCTGAAGTCGGACGCTTAACCGACTGCGCCACCCAGGCGCCCCAAGGTTCAAGATTTCGTAATAACTCTTACTGCTTTGTCAAGGACGTACTTTAGTAAAACTGGCATTTCCACCTTTGTCGGTCTTAACTACAAGTGCATAGCGATGAAAAACTCAGTGAGCACTAACCCAGGCTGGTGTCCCTACGTGGAGCTAACAAGCACCACTGGTTTACTCATCTTTGTTTTTGCACCATCAGCGTAAAGTTGGCACAACAAAGGCAGCAAATGATTTTTGAGATTCAGAAAATAGTTTTGACCTCTTGGGAAACCCCGTGCCAGAACTACATCACCATAACATTAAAAGATCGTATCTGATACACATTCATCCAGGGCCCAGCCTCCTTAAAAACCAGGTTTTTAGGACTGAGGACTAAAGGGGGGGAAAAAAAAAAACACCTCATGAAACAATTTAATGTATTAGCTACATTTTTGTGAGCTTTTGTATGCATACAATTTGCATCGTATTTTTTAAATATGGTCAATCTGTAGAGTTCCCATAAAAAGCCAGAGTACAGTATTTCCTTTCTACACTCCTAGTCCTTCAATTGTGGGGGTGGGAGGGGCTCCTCTGGAGATAGACATTCTCTCCTCAGGAATCCTTTCTGTGATGAATCTAGTCAAAGGCAGCTACTTGGCACCTGGTTTTTCCTTCTAGATTAATATTTAAATGCAAATACTACAAGGTGGCCATTTCGTTATTCTGTTAATAGCCCATGGGTGTGTAATTACATACTTGTGATAAGCCAAAGAAACCACCAGAATCAAGAAGTATTAAACCTGTAGTTTCCACTTACCTGTTGGCAACGTTTTCCTGTCTCCTTTGGATCCAGTCACCTCTCTGCTGAGGCTATTAGAGTTTGAAGACACTGAATTGTCTTCCTGACTAGCCAAATACTGTTTGGTTTGCTCACAAAGCAAAAAATTGTTCTTTTTATTTCCATTCTCTGGACTTTTCAACCGGAAGTTAGGGTGGTTAGCATGTCCTCCAGGACTTCTTAAAGAATCACATGGTGGAAGCTTGTTTTCATTTTTCTCAAAATTAAATGGCTCTGTCATTTTATAAGTAGATGCCTCCAAATGATTTCTTGACATCATACTACGCGGCAATGCAACATTCACAGAAGTCTACGGGAAGAAGCATATTTACAAGGCAATTTTTAATTACAAAAGTAGAAGCATTGTACGCCCAGGTGATTTTTTTTTTATATATATATATATGAAATTTATTGACAAATTGGTTTCCATACAACACCCAGTGCTCATCCCAAAAGGTGCCCTCCTCAATACCCATCACCCACCCTCCCCTCCCTCCCACCCCCCATCAACCCTCAGTTTGTTCTCAGTTTTTAACAGTCTCTTATGCTTTGGCTCTCTCCCACTCTAACCTCTTTTTTTTTTTTTTTTCCCTTCCCCTCCCCCATGGGTTCCTGTTAAGTTGATTTCTTTTTATGTAACAGGTAATGCTCCTGAATGATTCCAAAGCAGAGGTAACTGTGATATCACAGCCTGGCCTAAAGGCAAAAGAAAAAAAACAATTCGATTCTCTATCGATAAGCAGAAACTTCCAACTTTCACACAATTCAACCACAGACAAAAAACTAACAACTCAAGAGACATCAAGAATAATCTCAGAGTTCGACACCGTTTCTTACTTTAAAAAGCTTTTGAAACAATAGAACTTTCACATTTTAAAAGAAATATTTCCAACTCAGTGCTTGCAACTTAAAGGTGAAATACAATAAAGGGCATTGTTTTCATCGGGTCATTGCCTACCTTTCTAGAATCCCTCTACTGGCTCCTATTTAGATGGTATGACCTTGTATCTGCTGAGCCCAGCTCCCCAATGGCCACGCCCCTCCGTCCCCGCCTCTCTCATCCCCCAGGTTAGCTCCTTTCTTCCCAGCCATCCTTCAGTTTGCTTCAGCTGACCTCCATGCGATCTGTTTTTCTTCCCAAGGCCTCTGCTTTGATCATCTCCAGCTGCGCTTCCATAAACTGTAACTTGTATCTACTGTTTTTCAGGATTATCTGTGCATCCTTCTCTGAAAAGAAGGTAGCATATTGTTGCAACGTGCCTCTGAAAAACCTCCATCCAGACCTTATGCTGGCTTGTTGTTTTTCTCTTACTCTTAAAGAATACTAAGTGTCCTGCCCAAGGGAAGTAATAAAAGTGGACAAACAACTTTTCTTTGTGTAGTGAGTTACCACCGCTTGTCTATTGACTGCAGGCAAAACTGCCTATCGTTCCAAAACTGCTCAAAAAAAAAAAAAAGCCACAAAAAATTAAACTGGTATGAGTATCATCTAAATGTTGCTTAACATTGTTTTAAATAGAAGATAAAGAAATAGCAGAAAAGTCCTCCTCCTGGTGTCCTAAAATGCCTATTTCATTTCCTGCTTTAAATTAGGCCTAGCCGGGGCGCCTGGGTGGCGCAGTCGGTTAAGCGTCCGACTTCAGCCAGGTCACGATCTCGCGGTCCGGGAGTTCGAGCCCCGCGTCAGGCTCTGGGCTGATGGCTCAGAGCCTGGAGCCTGTTTCCGATTCTGTGTCTCCCTTTCTCTCTGCCCCTCCCCCATTCATGCTCTGTCTCTCTCTGTCCCAAAAATAAATAAACGTTGAAAAGAAAAAAAAAAATTTAAATTAGGCCTAGCCTAATCCATGACGATAGAGAAAAAATAATGAAATAAAAAGAAACACACAGGCACACTCAAAGGTGGGGAACTCTCTGAGGACCAGATCCTGGAAAGATCCCTAACACAAGGCCTGCAGATAGGCAGTCACAGAGAAAGATCCTGCAGCTGCCAGGGAAAGCACACCTACACCGAAGAAAGTTGGACGCGGTAAGAAATACCGTGGACACTGAGTTACAAAAGAGAAGTAACTTCCAGGGGAAACTGGGTGAGGGTAGGAATAGGGAGTAATGCCACACACTCTGTACAAGAAATTTAAAGAATGTGCATTTCCCAGGGTGTGTGGGTGGCGTAGTCAGGTAAGTGTCCAACTGCTGGTTTCGGCTCAGGTCATACTCTCACGGTTCCTGAGTTCGATCCCCATATCGGGTTCCATGCTGACAGTGCAAAGCCTGTCATGAATTTAAAATTTATGGGGCGCCTGGGTGGCGCAGTTGGTTAAGCGTCCGACTTCAGCCAGGTCACGATCTTGCAGTCCGTGAGTTCGAGCCCCGCGTCAGGCTCTGGGCTGATGGCTCGGAGCCTGGAGCCTGTTTCTGATTCTGTGTCTCCCTCTCTCTCTGCCCCTCCCCCGTTCATGCTCTGTCTCTCTCTGTCCCAAAAATAAATAAACGTTGAAAAAAAAAAATTTAAATTTAATTAAATTAAATTTAAATTAAATTAAATTAAAATTTAAAATTTAAAATTTAAAATACATGAATTTAAAATTACTGAAGAAAAAAAATAAAATTACTGAAGAAAAAATCTCAGTCTAACAGAAAAAAAATTCAAGCATGGTCAGTGGAAAACATCAAATGTGACAGAACCAAATCCAAGTATCAGTGATTCAGTCTCAATTAAAAGAGAAAAAGACTTAGGGAGAAAAAGATCCAGCTAAATGCTATGCATAAGCAGCAGAGATAAAACGAAATTATATAGCAATGTTGTAAATAATGGAACTAAAACACATGCTATGCAAACAACCAAAAAAAAAAAAAGGTGGAATACTAATATTAATAGCCGATAAAAATAGAACTCAACGTCAAAAATATCGGGAGTTCTGGGGTGCCTGGGTGGCTCAGTCGGTTGAGCAACTGACTTCGGCTCAGGTCATGATCTCACGGTTTGTGAGTTCAAGCCCCACGCTGGGCTCTGTGCTAACAGCTCAGAGCCTGGAGCCTGCTTCAGATTCTGTGTCTCCCTCTCTCTCTGCCCCTCCTCTACTCATGCTCTGTCTCAGAAAAAAATAAACATTAAAAAATTTTTTTTTTAAATGTCACGAGTGCCTTAGACAGTTGTCAAGATACAGAAAGCAAGTGGTGATATTTTAAATACCACGATGAATACAACCAAAAGCATTCATTTTTCCAATACTGGGCATATACTGGACTAGAAAGGCCACCCCAACGAACTCCAGAAACACTAATGCCATGTTCACTCATCACAGTACACAAACCTCCATCTCAGGTTTTATTTCCCAGGGAATCAGCCTACAATAACTACATTAGAAGATGAAGGGTTCTGGGGCTTTTTGTTTAAAAGTGGTAAAATATCACGAAGAAACTGATAGCAAACATGACTCTATAAAACAAAAACTTACAAGAAATAGCAAACAGGCCAGGAAATAAAGATTAACACATAGGTGAAAAATTCAACACCAAAATTTTTAAAAATGTGATAAATAGTAAAAACATTCGGATACTGTAGCAGACACTGTGATTGACCCAAAAAGGCCATCTTCTACCTCTGATTTGTCAGCTGGCACTAGAGACAACACTGGCCATAATCAATCCTCCTGAGGAGAACTTCCCAGAAAGCTCTGTCCTTTCTTGATGAACATGGACAGGTTTGGATAGCAGGAACCTTCACCCCTTTCTTCCTATAACGCAATCAGGAAGCTTAAATAAGCAAAAGGAAGAACACACACTCTAAGGTTCGTAGAGCTGGAAAGGCAGAGCACCTGGGGTCTCTGGCGGTAACCTGGAGTATGTCAGCTCTGATCTATGCATAGACTTGCTATGGCATCAAATAAACCCATGAGTTTTCTGTTATTTGCAGCACAATTGATAGATACCAATAAAACATGTGAGCAAAAGTCATGAACAGAATGCATAAAAGATGAAGCCTGGTTGATAAACATAGGGGTAAAAACATTCAACCTCATTTGTAATAAAAAACAAAAATTGAAATTAAGTAACTTATTTTCTACCCAGCATGAGCGTGATTAAAAAGGACACTCATTACTGCAGGGAATATAAAGTAATATGTTCTTACTGGGAGACAATTTGAATATACATACATACATACACATATGTACATGTATGTATGTCTCTAAGTATACATTCTTAAGATATCAATGTATTCTTAAAATTTTTTAATGTTTATTTTTGAGAGAGAGACAGAACATGGCGGGGGGGGGGGGGGCAGAGAGAGAGGGAGACACAGAATCCAAAGCAGGCTCCAGGCTCTGAGCTATCAGTACAGAGCCTGATGTGGGGTTCGAACTCCTGAACCGTGAGATCATGACCTGAGCCGAAGTCAGACACTCGAGCTACCCAGGCACCCTGAGATATAGATGTTTTCTTAAAAACATTCCTAGTCACTCATCTGGCAACTCGACTTCTAGAAATCATCCCATTAAAATAATCCTAAATAACAAAAATCCTATTTAAAATGATGAAAAATACTGGAGAAAAAAGTTAACTGTGATGCCATTACTAAATAGAATATTAACGTTACTATTTAGGGTCCTAGTTTTAAAAATATTGTGAAATGTGTTAGAACAGCAAATGAAAAATCAGAAACACTGTATATCCAATATAATGACTGGAAAAAAAAAATAACCCCTGCATGTAAGCATGATCAATGAAATACATTAACTTTTAAAACAATGAGTGTTGTGTAAAGTAGGTTGACAAAGGAATCTTTTTCACTATATATAATTTACCAAATTATAAGAATTACTTTTATAGAAAAAAGCATTTTAAAGATTAAAACATCTCTGGGGCACCTCAGAGGCTCGGTTGATTAACTGTCCAACTTCAGCTCAGGTCATGATCTCATGGCTCGGCTGGTGAGTTACAGCTCAAGCCCTGTATCAGGCTCTGTGCTGATAGCTCAGAGCCTGAAGCCTGCTTCAGACTCTGTCTCCCTCTTTTTCTGCCCTTCCCCCACTCATGCTCTCTCTCAAAAATAAACATCAAAAAAATTTGAAGATTAAAATATCCTTAAAAATTAAAATATTACTATTACATTTAAATTGAGCCTATTTTTCCTAAAGTGTAGTTAATTCTAAACCAAGTAAAGGATCAAGTAATATTTAAACCACAAAAGTAGGGTATAGTCCTCTTCTCAACACCAGTGGGACCCTCAATACACAACATGTAACTCCCAAAATAGCCTTTCCTAACTTTGTCATTTAGTAAGGCTGACAGTCAATCCACAGTCAGTTACTTTCCACCCTGTATTACAGTTAGCTATAGACAATTATGTCCGTCTTCTAGGTTATTTTAAGTAGCTTGAGTGCAGGAACCATGTCGTCTTAAAACCATTAACAAAAACCCCCTGATTTCCCATAGCACCTACCTTGGTGTTTTTGTACAATGAAGTATTCAAAAGATATTTGAATCTTTTGATACAAAACTACTTAAAAGACACTGCTGCACTATTTTCATGACAATCTCGACAGGAAAAATGAAATTCATTATCTGAAATTACATTTGGCAGTCTTAAACAAAGAATTACATCATGTTATGAGGTTTTCTGAAATTTAATAGCAAAACCTCAAGTCTTACATCCACTCTTACAAACTCCAAAAATTAGCCAACAAATTTGACTTCAGGAACAACAGAATCAGTCTTAGACCCAATGTACAAGTGTAAGCAGCAAATAAAAAGGTGAAATATGTAGGTTAGAAAGACACCTCACTTGCCTCACCCTATTCAGGAATTTTCATTCCAACGCCCAGAGCAAATAGTGGTGAAGACCTGTTCTATAACTAGAGGCTTTTAACTTCCTTTAATTTTGGACAGCCAATTGTACTGCATTCTTTTTTATAAAATAATTCACTCCCCCCCCAATTCTGTTGCTGCCCTGTAATCACTACCTTTCAAATATCTGAGATGTCCCACCAGGTCAACTTTCCTCCAGGTCCTTCACCAGCTGATGTAGCACCTTCCGGAGTCCTCACAAGTCTGGACTTTCTCTAGTTCATCAGAAACCTTCATATAGACATGCTTCTTCTAACAGCACAGCACTGCAGATGTGAGCCAACAGCAGGGAGGCAGAATCATACTCCGCCTTAGTTTGAACACTAACCACTTCCACTCATGCTCTAGCTTTTGGAGCGGCAGCCTGGAATTCTGTGAGTACATGTAAAACCTGCAGTTACCTAAAATCTTGTAGAATTTAATTTTTTAAAAAAGTGTTTATTATCGTATTAAAAATGCCTTTTTTGATTTACAATCCTATCGATTCTTCTTCTTTTTTAATTTGAGAGAGAAAGAAAGTGCATGTGTGCACGTAAATGGGGTAGGTGCAGAGAGAGAGGGAGAAACCGAATCCCAAGCAGGCTCTGTGCTTGATCCCACGAACTGTGAGACATGACCTGCGCTGAAATCAAGAGCCAGACGCCTAACCAACTGAGATACCCAGGTGCCCCTACAGTTCTATCAATTCTAACACACGTATTTCGACATTAAAAAACACTTGTAAAAAACCTGCAATTATCCCTACTTGGCTTCATCCTGTGTCAATCACTGGGCATGCTCGAATCTGGAGTGGGCAGACACTATTTCATAATGCCATGCTTCCCAACCTCGGGCTACTGACTTCCGGTATACAGGTACAGAGAGGTATCAGACACTGTTGCAAGGGTCATGAGACCTCATAGGCTAATCTTACCCAGCTGTAAAACAAGCAGTTTCCCCTATAGACAATGTACTATTTTTTACATGCTACTGGTGGCAAGAATTTATAACCATTCCCAAATCCATAGTAATTAGTTATGTATTTCCTTAACCTAACACAAGAGGTTAATTAGGAGGGTCCCCAAATTTATGTTAAAGGAATCACTGATGTAATAAAAGAGCAATGGAATGGAAGTGACTACTGAGAGTTCTACAGGCAAAAATAAGGCCTTAGCTTTGTATTGTAAATTTTGTTCTGGGCTTCATGATTTGACATCAATAAAACATGAAGCTCCCTGAGGGGCAAGCCTTTTCTTTTACTCCCTTGGGATCCCACTCCCCCCCCCCCCCCCCATGTGGCCAGGAGCATCCCAGCATACATCTGCAACCAGTGACAGTAAGCCTTCTCCTTCCTTCCCAGAACACTACAGCCTAGAGGCTAAAGTGAATTTTTACCACTGTGCATTGTCCTTTAATACCAAAAGTACTTGCAACAGATACTGAGCTGTGATTTTCTTTTTCTTCTCTGATGTTTGCTTTTGTTTTCCCCACGCGTTCAGAGAGAATGGCTACTCAAAGGAAACACTCGGTTTTAAAGCTGTGAAACCCAATGGTTCAGCAGAACACAAGTTTTAAATGTAAGCGGGTCAGACCCAAATCTGAGCAAAGGCTCATCTTCCTCTTTCAGCTATGCTATGTCAACCCCAATCACTTCATCTTCTTAGGATTCAGTTTCTGCAAAACGCGGCCAACCTTACTCACTTCCTCATAACACTTACCCATGAGGATTAAGTTTGAGAATGTGTGTAAGACTTAGCACAGTGGCCGGTGTTCACAAAGTGCGTAAAAGGCAGCTATGATCTCGACTTTTATACCACTCCTACCAAGAACTTTTTCTACTCATGAGTAACTACTTTGCCCACTGAAGTAATCTGAGGTTTAAAGTATTCCTATGTCCTTATTCCTCCAGCTGAGTGAGGGGGACCTGGGCGGGTGAACTAACTTGCCAACCATCCCCTCCCCACACCCCCGCGCGCCAGAGCGAGCACCCTTGCACAGCTGAGATGAAAATCCAGGCTGAGATGAAAATCCAGGTCTGATTCCTAGACCGTGCCGCTTCGCATTCAACACCCTTAGAGCTCAATAAGGAAACTAGAAGCACCTTCTCACACTCCAGAGGCCAACCAAGCCAGCGTATTCATAGCAAGGACTCAAGTGCTAACTGTGATTGGCGCCCAGCAGACACGCTACAAACCCTCGCCAAAGGAACCCGGGCTGGCTCACCCGTATCCCGCCCGCTAAAGGCATGGCGCATCTACGTTCCCTACAGAAGGCAGGAAGTAGGGGGAAAGTCTAGGCAGCGTTAAGTGTCGTTTGCACAGGCAGCTTCGAGCTAAACAAAAGCAGTGACTGAATCCACAAACTACAGTTTCTTTTGGAGACCAAACAGCTCTCGAATGGGATCCCAGGGGACATTCACATTTTGGAGGATCACGCCCGTAAGTACTATTTTCTAAACGTACGGCAGAGCCCCCCCACTTTGCCCGGGGGCTCAAGTCTCACGTCTCTCGCCCCTCCCCCACCACAACCTCCAACCCTAAACCTGCCCTTCCCAGCCAAGGCTCCGAGGGCCCCAACACCCTTCCATCCTCTCTCCACTGCCAGGCCCCTTGTGCCCGCTCAACGCCCGACCTCAACGCCCGACCCTAACGTCCAGCGCCCAACGTCCGGTCCCCAACGACTGAAGCCCCGAAGGCCTCACGCAGTCCCTTTTCGCTCCGCCACGCGCCTGGGAACCCTGACCTGGTAGGAGGCAAAAGGGCCGCCGACCCCGACCCGTCTCTGAAGCCCGGCCGTGGTGGCGGCCGCCGGTGCCCGGGAACCCCGCCGCCCAGGTGCGCTTCCGGCATTCACCTCATCTCCGAAGTCCGGCTCGGCGCCAGAGCGGCGCCTGCGCAGTCCGCGCGCACGTGCGCCCCGCGACGCCCCCGCGCGCCCTCCGTGCGCTGGGGAAGCAGAGCTCTGGTCTCCCGGCCACGTCATTGTGCTTCGGTGCTACGTGCTCACGAAATTCTTCTGCGGAGACGCCGTAGCTATTCCGGCTGCTTCTAGGAATGTGGCCCTGCGAACGCGGACGGCGAATTTTGAGCGCAAAGACGCAAACCGACTCCCTAAAGGTCCCTTGAGTCGCATTAACCACTTAAGTCTTGCAAGGTTTTTCAAATTAATCCGCTACCTCTGCCTGGTCTTGGAAACTAAACACAGGTGGTCACTTTTTTCTTCCCCCCAAGTGCACCTGGTTATGTGTTGGTGCTACTTAAATACTTAGAAAACTTTGGGGGGGGGCGGACTAGGGGCCTTTCAAAAAAATTGAGAAGAAACCTGGTACCCCCCCTGTAGTGATCACCAAGTTTGAACATTGCCAATTCACGGTGGATCTTGTCTGCATCTGTGCCCCTCACACACTCCTGTTGTTTGGAAGCAAATCCTGACTTGTATCTTTTTTTCCTTTATAATGGATTTTTTTTAAATTTGTTATTTTTGAGAGCGCGCTAATGGGGGAGGAGCAGAGAGACAATGTTGGAACTCAGGAACCATGAGATCATGACCTGTGCCGAAGTTGGTCCCTTAACCGACTGAGCCACCCAGGTGCCCCATAATGGATTTTTTTTTTTAGAACAGTTTTAGATTTACAGAATAAGTTGAGAAGCTAGTAGTTTCTCGCATTAACCACACCCGGTTTCCCCTTAGTAGGACACATTAGCTACAATTAAGGAACAAACATTGATACATTGTTACTAAAGTCCAGGGTTTATTTAGATTTCCTCAGTTTTTACCTACTGTCATTTTTCTGAGCCAGAATTCCATTCAGGATACCACATTTTTACATTTCGTTGTCATATCACCTTAGGCTCTTCTACGTTATGGCAGTTTTTCCGACTTTCCCTGTTTTGATGACCTTGATAGTTTCCAGGAGTGAGTACTTGTTAGGCACCTTGTAAGATTCCCCCACTGTCAGTTTCATGTTTCTCTCATGATAAGACTGGAGTTAATAGGTTTTTGGAAAGAAGGCTACAGAGGGAAAGTGCCATTCATATTGCATCATACCAAGTGTACATCCTTGGATGTGATTCATGACAGTTGATGCTTTCCACCTGTAGAGTGCAAGATCGTGTCCCTCAGGTCAAATTGTGATGTAATCAGGAAAGCAGCCAAAGCAGCCAGTATAGACTGGAAGTACCGAGGGGTAATAATCTGTAAGGCCTGGAAGAATCAGGAGCTGATGATCACTAGCACTAAAAGAAACCTGCAAAGGCCCAAGTTGATTAAACTTCTCTTAAAAGGGAGGATTTCTGCAGCAAACTGCCAGACTCTCTGGGTGTTGACCTTTCCTCATCTGACCGCCTGCTGCCAAAGGCTCTGCCTGAGTGATCTCTAAACATAATAGAGACCCTCAACTTTTTGAACATATTAAGCAGTAGGTGCCTAGAGCTGGCCCAGAACCTACCAAGTCTTCATCTTAACTGTGCTCACACACTGACTTTTTGTTCATTAACTTCTTATCCTTATCGTATCTCGTTTGTTGCATGACTTTATATCGTACATGGTGTGATGTGTAGGAAGCCAAATTAAACGCATAGAGATCTCATTGAGTTTAGAATCCTGAATCTGCTTTACGGTTACATTAATCTCGCTTTATGATGGAATAAAACTGACATTGTAGAAAGACACATTTCATACATACCTTTATAACATGCTTGTGACACCCCCCCCCCCGACTGGTGGTGTTCCTCAGGTTTCTGTACTCTAAAGTTACTTTTGTTTTCCCTCTCTTTGCATATTGTACACTTTGGAAGGAAGTCATTATACACCACCTACACCTAAGAAAGAGGAGTTATGCTTCCCCTCTTTAAGGACTCTCAGCACAGAGACCAATGTGGGACTCAATCCCACATATTGAGGGATCATGACTCAAGCTGAAAGCGAGAATCAGACGCTTAATCTACTGAGCCACCCAGGTGGCCCACTAATAATTTCTTAATATCATAAAATTTGTATTTAAAATTTCCAGCATCTCACATGATTTTTAATAATTATGTTCAAATCAGGTTCCAAACAAGATCCTCTATTTGTATTCAGTACTATACTATAAAAAGAGATTTCCTTTTTTTTAATTTAGTTTATTTTTTCTAACTTGTTTTGAGAGAGAAATAGCAAATGAGGGAAGGGCAGAGAGAGGGAGATAGACTCCTAAGCAGGTTCCATGCTATCAACGCAGAGCCCGACACAGGGCTGGAACTCATGAACCATGAGACCATGCATGAACAGAGCCGAAGAGTTAGACGCCTAACCAACTGAGCCACCGAGGCACCCCAAAAGAGATTTCCTTTTAATGATTTTCTTGCAATTTATATATTGAAGTTATAGCAGGGGCATCTGGGTGGCTCCATCAGTTGAGCGTCTGACTTCAGCTCAAGTCATGATCTCACAGTTTGTGGGTTCAAGCCCTGTGTCTGGCTCTGTGCTAAACACTTGCTCAGAGCCTGGAGCCTGCTTCGGATTCTGTGTCTCCTTCTCTCTCTGCCCCTCCCCAACTCACACTCTGTCTCACTCTGTCTCTCAAAAATAAATAAATGTAAAAACAAACAAAAAATGAAGTAATGGCAGTTTTTCTTAGATTCAATTTTGAGCACATCTCCTCTGGTAAGAATACTTCACAGGTGGTATTGTGTTCCTCTATTGCATCACATCAGAAGACACTTCATTATCTAGTTGTGTCTCTTTGAGAAATACTAAAATTGATCTATCAGGTTCAAGTGTTGTCAGCCCCATCCATCTACTGTAAAGTTTTCCACTGGCTTTTCTTCTAATGATTTTAGACTCATTGATGATCGTTAACTAGGTCCATTATTTCATCAGGCCTAGAAAAATGGAAAAAATCTATCTTCTGCATTTATTATCCGTTATTCTGTGAAGAACTTTCCCACACTATTTGAGATTCAGTTTGTAACAGGAAAGTTAGGATGCTTGATTCTGTTATCAGTTTTCAGAATGTGATGATTCTTTGGCATCTTCCAAAGGTGGCCAAATGATGTTTTAAAAAATCAACACAAATTTTGGACATAGTAGATGTATCAATCAGTTCTGTTACCATTTTTGAATGCTTAATTGTCCTTTAACCAGCGTGCATACCTTTGAATGCCTACCCCCTGTCCCCGAGTCTTTGACACAACTCCTATTATCTTCACTTTCTTCTTTGCTTTCTGATACAACCAACATGTCTTAGAACTTTATTGTACTTTTCCTTCCCCAGACTTAGAAACAGTCCTTGATATCCAAGAGGAGCCCAGGTGACTCTTGGTGGGAAATTATATTTACCAATGATGGAGAATAAGAGTGTGCATTGTGTTGATTGTTGTTTCAGGCCTTTTCAGTGGACAGACTTTTAATGAAAAAACAAAAAATACCATGAGTTCATACTGATATTTCCAAATTCAAATTTAGGTTTGCATAATTTTTACTTAATTTCTTTGATTATGTATTGTATTTCCTTTCTCCAATACTCAAAATCTTGGTTTCAAGAAACGTACTTTAATGCTTACTATTAATATGTATATTTCAGAAATAATGATATGAATGTTATTACTGACAATATGAGCTGTGAAAAAGGCCTAAATTTTTATTTTCTCTTGAAATAATATATCTCACTAGGAATGTTTGGTTGACTATTTTAAAGTTAAATCATTTCTTCACCGTTAAAACACTTTTAACTGCAGTGTGTTTCAGTGCACTATTTTCATTTAAGGAAGGAGGTGCTATTTCCTGTTGAAAAGGAAAGAGGAACAGAGTTACACAATGTTGAATTTTTTAGTGATTTCCACCCCCAGCAGTTAGTATCAAAGAAGCTTAACAGAACAGGAACAAGCTTTGCTTTACAAACTCTAACATCGACAACTTGTCACAATGAACTATTTTCACTCATAAGTTGTGAATAAGGCGTCCTAAACCAAAGAACATCACTTCACTGGACAGTATAGGTTTGCAAAACCTCCACAAACTGTTCACCTTACTTACCTGGACCTGTTTAAGCAACTGTATTCAATACACTTTCCCCCCCAATACACTTTTTGTTGCTAATATTTGAGCACCTCCCGCATGTCACTCCCCACGCTGCCTATAAGGACACCTGGCAGACCGGATAGGACACTTCTTGCACTCAAGGCGCTCACAGCCTGGTGCCAGAGACGAACGCACCGACAGTTTATTATTAAACAATGGCAATAAGTGCCACCCTGTACACACGAACGCGGTGTTATGGAAACCCCCAGAATCTCTCCCACGGATGAATCGTCGACGGGCAGGTAGGCTGCTCCTGCTGATTCCTCCTATGTCAGGTGCAAGGTTTGCGCATCAGAGCTGGGAAGTCACAATTTCGAATTCTCTTTTATTGCTTTATGCCCCTAATATGAGAAGGGTCAAAAGGTGAGGTGAGCTTATATCCAATGAGCGCGTCCCACAGAAAGAAAGAGCAGGCTTGGGTCAGAAGTGGCACGAGACACAGGACAGGACTAGCAGGATCGCTGGCTAGCCAAGTCAGTTGGGGCGTAGGTGCCCAGAGTCTGAGCGCCGGTCTCAGCGCTTCAAGTGCAGGAGGCGGTGCTGCCCTGGCCCCGCCCACTGCAGACAGGTTACACTGGCCCCGAGGTGCGTCGCGTCACACCGCCCGCGCCTCCCTGATTGGCTCCTCTAGAGAGCCCCGCCCCCTCAGCTGTAGTGGGGCCGGCTTCAGCGTCGCCGCCATCTTTGTTGATGTGTCAGCTCCGCGGGGGCTTGAGGAAACCGAGAAGGAGGGAGTGCGGCGTCGGTGTTGTCCCTTTTCTCTGTCTCCTCGAACCTCATGGTCTGCCGGTCCCCACTATGGAGAAATTAGGTCTTGAGCCGGAGCTTCAGCGGCCTCGGTAGGGGTGCGGCCTGAGGCTCGGAGAAGTGGGGTGAGTGCTTGACGGGTGCCCGAAGCGGACCGGGAGTCGTAGTGGCGGCGCGGCGGGACTGCCCACCTCCCTCGCGGCTCTGCGGGGCCCGGGTCGGCCGTCCGCCTGGCCTCTCGGGGACAGTGGAGGCAGGCGAGCGCTAGGGGGACAGAGTTAGGAGTCCCTTCCTCTCCCTGCCTTCTTCCCTGGGTCCCGGGCCGACTTGGAGAGACGGCGGCCCAGAGACCGGTGGGGGTCCTGGGGCCGTGCCTCCTGAGTGGTGCCTGGAGAGCAGTCGAATTTGGGCCGATTGCGTGGTCTCCCAGGGCGAACTGCAGCTAAGCCCCACCTGCTTGACGATTTTTCATAGACTCAATCGCCTATTTCTCTTTCCGTCTCCAAGTTGACTGTTTTATGTTTACTGTTGTGGCGACTTTTTATCGTCCTGTAAACACTTGAGTTATTATGATTTTAAGTAACTTAAGATTTTTGGGGATTTTGGATGTGAAAGATACTGTTCTTGGTTTTTCTGTTGCCTTTCTTCCAAGGACATCCAAGGCGTTTGCTAAACCTTGGTGGTAAGGATATTTCAGATTTGTGTTTATCAAACTTGTAACACGGGAAAGGCTCTTCTACATGTTTCCTAGTACCAAGCCTAGGGGACAGCGCGGGTGTAATTAATGCTTAGCTGTAGCAATTTAACAGCTGTGACTAACATTCACATCTTGGTTTTGTTTAAAGAGACCTGGATTTGGAGTAGGAGCATCAGGATTAGAATCTGCCCCTTTGACTTGTTAGTCTTGTTACCTGTGGGAATTAGTTTAGTAAAAATAATGGCATACGGTACCAAGGCATTTGACAGTTTTCTCCGTGTGTGTGTAATGTTCCCTTGATGCCTAGTGTTTTTACTTCTTTCAAAGTGATAGGCTGGAAGTTTTTGTAAGACAAGTATGCAGCAAATCGGTGCAACAGTATTTCAAGAGCTGTGCTGGTAATCATTAAAAAAAGACCAAGTGTATAGGTATGCTAATTGTGGGTGTAGCCTTACCAACTACAGGCTACACCTTCGTATTAGACGGAGTTGATCTTGTGGGGAAAATTAAGGTTCAAGAGATATTGATAGTGAAACTGAACTATCTCCTTGTTAATAAGGTATACTATTCTCTGTGCACCTGCTTTTCAACTCTTTATTCATCATTACAGAAATAGAAAAGGGTGATGATTGGCCTCGTTTTTTTTTCTTTCCTTTTTGGTCTTTTTATTTTAAATTCAGTGAAATTACTGAGTAATTCACAAATCTTACAAAGAATTAAAACTCCTTTTTACAGTGTAATAGGCCAACATGTAAATACTGAAGAATCTACCTGGAAATGCCTGGCTTGTGCCTATATTCTTGTTTTTCCCTGGAAATGCATGGATTGTGTTTCTGTTGATATTATTAATTTTTAAAACCTTGTCAAATTCAGAATACCAGCATATAAACCTCGAGATTACTTTAAACAGTGGAGGTTCAGAGAATGTCATTGGTGTTTCAGAGTTTTAACCACTAACATGAAGGGAGTAGTGTAGCCCAGTAGCTACTCTTAACCTTTTAGTTCCTTCACCCATAAATGCAAGACTTGGCCTTTAGTGCTATTCGATGACAGCATTCCTGATGGCAGTTGCTTAGTACACTTTTTACAGCTACGTGCTGACATCTCAAAGTGAAGGTAACTGTACTGTATATTCAGTCTTTACAAAGAGATAATAGGTGGAAGCGGCCTTATTTAGAGATTTAGAAAAATCATCCTTCCCTTTGAGGAATGACTAATCTGCATTAGTTTTCCAAATTCTTCTAACAGGTTCATGTTAAAGTAAGAATCCTTGGTCTCAAGTTTTGTTTTGTTTTTTTTTTTCTTTCAGTAAAACTTGGATTTTTCTTTTATCCCTTATCTCTAGGTTTAAATAATAAAGCTAAATTTTGCATTTCTCAACAACATTCATTGGGCTTAGGATATTGCAATGTTACATTTAGTATTCATTTCAGGGCAACACTAGGAGCATTGATCATTTGATTTTGAAATCATTTGTAATCTCATGATTTCAGACTTCTTTGAACTTATTTATTAGCTACTGAGATTTTAAAAATCTATTTGGGCTGAGGTGCCTGCGTGGGTCAGTCAGTTAAGCATCTGCTCAGGTCACGATCTCACGGTTTGTGAATTCAAGTCCTGCCCCGAGATCTGTGCTGACAGCTCAGAGCTGGAGCCTGCTTTGGATTCTGTGTTTCCATCTCTCTCTGTCTCTCCCCCCCTTTGTTGTCTCTGTCAAAAGTAAATAAATAAACATTAAAAAAAATATTTAGGCTAAAAAGTAAACAAAAGGAATAATATTGGGATGGAGGAGCAATAGATACAAAGTATCAATTAAACCTGGCAAAGGAAAATACTGATTGGATTGTGAGTATATTTGTCATTAGGGCACATGAACTGGTAATCTACTATAGGGATGATTATGTAGTTAGTACTAATGAATAATTTTTTTAGTGAACCATATCATACCATGTTAACTGAGCCCAGGCCAAAGGTGGTTTCAAAATTTAAACATTAACCAGAACGACTTAATATAAGGCAGACTTACCACTTACTTTTAACTTTATTAGTCGTCTTTTTTGAAGAAGGAACTATATAGGTCAGTCATTTTTCTTCCCCCCACCCTTCTTTTAATTTTCAGATTTTGAAAAAATTAGCTGAAAACTTTTTACACTTTCTGAGACTCAGTAAAGTTTAAATAGCTCTCTACAGATAGCTTCAAACTAAGATTTCTATATTAAAAACTTTCTGCTTTAAAACTTATTATTAGAGTTACATAAAATTGTATGGGTCTAAGATACTAAACTGATAATATAACATATGACTTAATAACGTGATAGATTATATGGCTACTTAACCTCTTTTTCCTGGAATCTTGATGGATCATAATTTCTCTTTCTCCTATTATCCTGTCACAGGGTTTGGTATTATTTGGGGGGACTCTTGCTGCATCTATTGCCCTGAGTCTGTCCTAATGTTTTCTTTTGTGATATAATGCACATAACCCTAAAATGTGCTCTGCCCTGAGTCTTGGGTGCAAAGCTAAACAAACCCCACAAGGATACTGACCTTGGCTTCATACTCCTCAGGCTGTAGACTTAAGGCAACTTTAAAAATATTGTGCTATGTTTCACATAAAGGAAACTCAAAGTTTCCTTTATTAAAGTTAAATTTTTACTTACAAGTTTAACTAGAATGTGACTACTGGGGGTGCCTGGGTGGTTCAGTTTAAGTGTCCAACTTAAGCTCAGGTCATGATCTTGCAGTTCGTGAGTTCAAGCCCTGTGTCTGGCTCTGTGCTGCCAGTTCAGACCCTGGAGCCTGCTTCAGATTCTGTGTCTACCTCTCTGTCTCTGCCCCATCCCCTGCTTGCACTCTCTCTCTCATTCAAAAATAAACATTAAAAAAAAAATTAAAAAAAAGAATGTGACTACTGTACAAAATATTTCTCCTTTTTGATAGAACTTAGCTAGAGTTTTTTGAAATATCTTAGTTTTTAATCTTTTTTTGTTTTTAATCT
The DNA here is from genome assembly GCF_007474595.2 of Lynx canadensis. Taxonomy (NCBI): domain Eukaryota; kingdom Metazoa; phylum Chordata; class Mammalia; order Carnivora; family Felidae; genus Lynx; species Lynx canadensis. The sequence continues at coordinate 16,533,757 of NC_044313.2, forward strand.
TTTAAAAGTAGAATTTGATTTGCCTTCTGTGAATTTCAGTGTGTGATATTTTCATCATGTGAAGAAAGGTTTTCATGTTTTTTACACACGTTCCTTTCTGTCCTGTTAGTTTATTCTGTGTTTAAAAACTTTATCCAGGAAAGTGTTTGTATTTTAAAGGTAACATCCATCAAAAACCAGTTACTCGGGTTACTTGAGGATTCTGATCAGATTATGTTGGACTATGGATGCATCTTTTTTTTTTTTTTTTTTTTAAATTTTTTTTTTTTTCAACGTTTATTTATTTTTGGAACAGAGAGAGACAGAGCATGAACGGGGGAGGGGCAGAGAGAGAGAGGGAGACACAGAATCGGAAACAGGCTCCAGTCTCCGAGCCATCAGCCCAGAGCCTGACGTGGGGCTCGAACTCACGGACCGCGAGATCGTGACCTGGCTGAAGTCGGACGCTTAACCGACTGCGCCACCCAGGCGCCCCTATGGATGCATCTTTGATGTTATTTATTGCTTCTGATTTTAATTGACTCATCAGAACCTTCTTAGAACTGGTCGTATAAGTTATTTTGTTCATGGTGCTTTCAATGTGTATTTAGGAAATATGTGAAAAACCTTTCAATGTACTTTGCCTTCAAAGGACAGTAAACCATTATATTTAAGAATAGGAGTGCTCTCACAGACTCAACTTGCTTGTCTTAGTGGATGTTATCTAAGAAATATACAGCTAGTATTACTTGAGACTTAAATGGTATAGTTTGTAATTTAAAACTGTGTAGTTTGTTGTAAATATTTATGCTGAACTGAGCCAGATTTTTCTGTTGAATTTAAAACACTTATGCATATCTTCTATAGCTTCTGAGGGAACACTGACAGATGTTCATATTAAAATGCTATAAACAAAAAGAGTAAAAGATTTAACACAGAGTTTTTATATATATTGGTCCACTATACCAAAATGTAAATTCCCTAAGGGATGGATGTTTTCTTCACTGCCATGTACTCAGCACATAGAACAGTATGTGCACATAATGCGTGCTCAGTCGGTACGTACCTGGTGAATGAATTAATAGTTTGGAATTGTATTTGTGACTTGGTACTTTTGTATGAGGCTTGTTTGATAACCTATTACCAAATATATGTGGATTGGATTCATTTGTTTTTGCGTTATATTGAGTAGGCTTAAGTTTTTTTTTGTTTATATTGCTAATTACTAAGAAAACAAGTACTAGTACTAAAAGTTCTTAAAGACAGTGTTTTTATTTTATTTGTAAGGCTCTTATATGGAAGTAATTTTGTAGAAATGAGAGGTTTTTTTTCATTAAAAAATAAAACAGGGACACCTGGGTGGCTCAGTCAGTTGGGCATCTGACTTCAGCTCAGGTCATGATCTTACAGTTCATGAGTTCGAGCCCCGCGTCAGGCTCTGTGCTGTCAGCTCAGAGCCTGGAGCCTGCTTCAGATTCTGTGTCTCCCTCTCTCTCTGGCCCTCCCTCACTTGCACTCCGTCTCTCAAAAATGAATAAGTGTTAATAAATAAAACAAAGGTAGATAATGGTTGGCTTTAAGGCAAATAAAAAATGTTTCTTGACCAGTTGCCTACAGCTGATGAGCTCCAGTAAGAGCGAAACCAATTCTCACTCCTGAAACAATATTGAAGTGTGAATTGGTCCTGTAGTACTGTGTCAGAAACAGAACCAACTCTGGGCGGGGGGTTGGGGGGGAGGAAGCTTCAACTGAGGAATTTTGTGACTGCTAAGGTTTAAATACAGCATTTTCCCCTAATGAGTAAGAGTTGCTAAAAAGTCAGATAACCTGTGTTATTTTGAACTCAAAAAAAGGAATAGATACTGTAATTGTAATCACTATATCTTTATATGTGAGTGTAGATTGGATTTGTACGAGCACTTCTTAATTAAAACAATTTTGTAAACCTGTGTCTAACTGCTCTTAGGCTATTGGATCCTCAGTAATTTCAATGACAATTCCCCTATCCCCAAAGAAAAAACTTGGACAGCAACCACACTGGCCTACATCTGTGTTGCCAACTGGAGGCCCGCAAGAGGACGCAGCTGACTGGTCCCCCCCTCCCCCCCCCCCCCCAGTTATCTGGTTAATTGTGGACATAATCAAGCTCATTGTACATAATCTTGTACAGTTACTTAATCTTTGGTTGATGGCTTTATTACATATATACACATAGATTTTTCTCAACACCTCTCCTTTTGTTGTGCAAGTTGTATTCATTTGAGCATCAGAAAATTAAGTTTGCAAACTAAGTGGTTACCAGATGTCAATTTATGTGAAAGGTCAGGGGCATATAGTGAGCAACAATATAGAAAGTACTTGTCTTTTGAGGTTAAACTAAGCTTCCTTTAATTTATGGAAGGGTAATATGTAAAACAGTCTAAGCTGAGGTAATCATACAAACAGACTTATTTTTTTTCACTTAGATAAATATTGAGAGTGAGACAATATTTGTTCTGCACTGTTCATATAATATTACAAGTCTCAGATCATTGTATAAACTCAGTGGATCCCACCCTCATTGAGAACTGAACAACATTTAACATTTGCAAGAATAAATGTAAATATAGTAAAGAGTGTATGTTAGATTATTCATTATTACCATTATTATATTGCTTGGGATTTAAGAAGTTTGATTCACTTCAGAGTGAAGTTCCTCCTTGAAAGTACAAAGCTCATTTAAAAAGCTAGAGACTGTCCAGAAATGTCATTGGGAAGGCAGGGACTGTGTGCTTGATGAGTATATACAAATGCAGTATGTTTTCATTTACATGAGAGATTATTTCTGTACTTACAATGAGAGAGAATTTGGAGGAAGATGCGGATTTAGAATTGGTCCTTTAAATGTAGTTAGACTCCGAATAGACTGAAAGGAAGGACATTTTCCATGGCAAAGCCATGGAAATGTTAATGTGTAGATTGAAGGAATCTTGAGTAGACTGGTCTGGGTGGTAGATTATAGTGAGGTCCTAGGATTTTAGGAATGTGTTGAGAGATAAGATTGGACAAGTAGTATGACTGGTTTACTGAGGAGGAATCACATTCTGAGGTATAAACGTGGTTTTAGTTTTTATTCTTAGGTCTGTAATCATCCTCTGTAAAACACCCCCATCCTTTTTACTTCCCTCTGAAGTACAGTCCCTTGCATGGGTTTGATGTTGTATCTTTCTGCCACTTTTCATTATCAGAGAAAACTTATTCCAGAAATTAAGATAGGTTTCAATTACTTAAGAAACAAAACAAGCCACAAAAAACATTACAAACTCCTTATTCTACCTGAAGAAAGGATAAAGGTGTTAAGTTTCCAGCTGCTTGAATTAAAGAAGAGGTAATTTGACTCTAAAATATGTTCCCTCTTTTTTTTCTCTAGCTAGCCCTTTTGTAGTTGGCCGAAGACCAGCCAGTCGAGGCAGAATTCTTATTATAGGAACCTCCAAAGAGGAAAGAGATATCCCTGGTCTTAATCTGGTTCATCTGGTTGCATTTGGTGGTAGTCTCTGTGGAGGTTATGATATGTGTGGATCTTCTAGGGTCAGTGTTGTAGCTCGCTGGTCCCTTCTGCCATCGAGGGCCGGCTCCCTTCACAGGGCAGCTCCTGTTCCCTTTTGGCAGAGCTATTGTAGTACATGCTTCAACCCCTTTTCTGGATTGGGTGATACTTGACCTAGTGCTGTCTCAAGTCACTTCCACTTTTTATTAAGCTCTTTATTTTTTTACTTGGAGTTGCAGGGAAGACAATAGGAATGGAGTAAGACTGAGAAATCAACATTTCAAGTGTTAAGGTATGAAGTGATTACACCTGGATTGGGTTGCAGGTAGGGGACAGTGGCAGTAGAAAGGAAGGTATAATTGGAAAGAATATGAGAGCAAAGGAAGGGAAGGAGTCATGACTAAGAAAAATGATACCATTGACAGAAATCGAAAGGATTAGCTGGGAGTGCTCAATTATAGGAGCTACAATTTTGATTGGAGATTTTTAAACCGTTTTCAGTTTGAGGCTGTGGTGGAATATCCATTTGAAATGCCTACATTCAGATGGAGATTTTAATACCGGTACAGAGATAGAGTGAAGGCAAACAGGAATTCATTATCTGTAACTCAAGAATACTGGACTGAAAGTAACTAATGTGGATATCTGCTAGGAGTTGTTGGTTCAAATTTTCAAAGTGGATGAATTCTAGGAGGGAAAAAAGGGTGAAGACTGAACCCAGGAGAATATGAAAGCTGGATAAAAGGATACTCAGTATTTGCTTAGTGCTTTTCTCTTGACAAAGCATGGCACACGTTCTCTAATGATAAAACTTACTTGCTCTGTGCTGGAGAGTCACAATGCCTTTGTATTACTTAACTCATTTAAATAGATTCTTTATCTGTTATCTGTTATTTTGGTCAGCTCTGAGTTCACCTTCAGTTGCTATAACATTGACTGGTTATGATGATTAAAACCACTTCATTAGTTTTTAGATTGATTTCTAAATTAATACTTCAAATTCAGCAGCAACACATTCACAAGTTATATCTCACAGTGACTTACTTTAGGGAGAACTATACAGGTGGCTAATGCCCCTGTGTGAGAATTATTTTATCTTAGATTTTAGAATACAGCATGCTTATGAGGCCTTTATAACTTACTGCATTAATTTGTATTGTGTAAACCAAGCCTTTAATACTAGTGTGGGCTTTGTCTTCGTTATAATATATATGCAGCAAGAAAATGATAATTTCTATTTGGTGCTTTGGAAATATGTTATACAGATAGGTAATGTGTAGGATTAAGGCCAGCGTCTGTGCTAGTTGATGCCTCAAAGGACAGTCTAAACTAAAAAACAGAGTACTTAACAAACTGGTCCTCTTTTCTTAGAATTATTCTTCCCCATTTTCTACACTCCTAGAAGAATGTTCCTCAAATACAGTACTAGTTTTATTAGATCACTTCTGTACTTTAATGCAATACTCGAGAATCTACTGTGTGCTAGAAACTGTAGTATAATCAAGTATACAAGTCCATCATGATTTATGGTGTCATAAAATTCATTCTTGCATATCATTCCCAGGTTCCACCTGACAGTCTCTTTATCATTTTTCAGAATCCCTGACCAATGCTTCCATCACAGACCGACGTGAATATATATCTTTCTGTTATTCAAAAATTTTATATTTTTGTTTTCCATAAATACACCTTCCATCTGGAATTCTTTCTTTCCTAGTTTGTGTCAAAACTATGATCTGCCCCCTTTTTTATCCAATCTTATATGACACTGGTAGCTCATCTACTCTATACATGCTTTGTTGATGTGTGACGAAAAGAAGTTGACGGTTCTTTTTCATCAAGATTGCTGAAATATTTTATATTTATCTGTCTTAGGATAATTTTTGAAGTTGACTAATTTTCAGAAAATAACTAAAATAGTAACCCTCATAAACAGCATAAAAATGTATTCTAGTTGTTGAATTAGTTTTGTCAATGTTTCTTTTATGACCCGGGCAGTGCATATGGGCTCCATTTGAGTTGCATTGAGCATTGTTTATTCTTGATGAGAATGTTTGAAAATCACCATGGTACTTCCTGGATTTTTGCCTGGATGAAAAACAAATTCCCGCCAGGGATCTTTAACATCCAGCTTTAGGAGCCTGGGCTATAGATAGAGTTTTATAGATAGGGTTTTCCTTGTCAGTAAATTGTTATCATCGTTAGTATGAGTTGTTTTATAATCTTTCTCTTCTAGTGAAATATTCCTTCAATATTTTCTGATAGATTCTTGAGAGTGTCTTTTGCCTCTCATGGAACTGAAGGAATTCTAAACAATTCAGTTGAATTCTAACAATTTAAACTTGTATATTTTATACCCAACATCTCATAGAGGTGACTAAGGAATGCAAACTGCACCTGAAGTGAAGTTGTGTGACTGAATTAAAGGAGGAAAGGAGAGTAAGATTTGTAGCACCCTCCTGGTTGTGGCACACTTGGATTGCCTGTCTTACTTGTTGTGGGGTTTTTTTTCCCCCTTTCAAAGAGTTATTACTGGTAAATTTGTGGCCTTAATTATTTCATATCATGGACTATATGCAAATACATATGAGGTCATGGTTTACAAAACTTTTTAAATTTTTACAATTTTGATGTTTTCGCTTTTTTAGATGTAAAACGAAGACCAGGAACAGATTTGAAGCAGTGCAGAGTGAAGTGGTGCCAGTCAGCATGTCAGAGGCAGAGCACATAGCCTCCATTTCCTCTGATAAAAATATCGGGAAAACATTTGAATTAAAGGAAGACTCCTGCAACTTGTTGTCTGGTGATGACAGCAGCAGCTTAGAAAATGAGTCTACGCTGCCATCATTAAACTTTGATAAAACTTTATGTCAGCCTAATGAACACAATCAGGTTGAAGCACAGGAAAACTATATTCAGGATCATGGTGGAGGTGAGGATTCTTGTGCTAAAACAGACATATGCCCAGAAAATTCTGAACAACTAGCTAATTTTCCTGGTGGAGGTTTTACAGAGCAAGCTTCGAAAACAAATGAAACTGAGCAGACAGTGACACAGATATTGGCGGAATTGAGGTCATCTACATTTACAGAAGCAGCAAATCAAAAGACTTATTCAGAAAGTCCTTACGATACAGACTGCACCAAGAAACTTATTTCAAAAATAAAGAATGTTTCGGCGTCAGAGGATTTGTTGGAAGAAATAGAATCTGAGCTTTTATCTACAGAGTTTGCAGAAGAACACCGAGTTCCAAATGGAATGAATAAGGGAGAACATGCATTAGTTATGTTTGAAAAATGTGTGCAGGAGAAGTATTTACAACAGGAGCACACCATAAAGAAGTAAGGTTTTAACATTTTCGTGCCCCCCCCCCCCCCACCGGTTAGGATTAAAGATTGAATTCTTTAAAGGAAAGTATCATCTTGGAATTCCATAATAGTCATGCACGTTGCAGTTCATCAACAAATATGTGCTGAATAATTGAGCAAATGTCAGGTTTGTCTAGTTACTTAATATATGCCTAAAGGAATAAATATTAATGTGAATTCATTAAAGATCTAGAAATATTTATAAAGACAAGTTTTTCAGTTTTGAAAGAATGTAGAGCATAATATTGTTAAAACTGAGAAATTCAAGAGGAAACAAGAAGTCATGCAATTAAAAAAGATTTTCTTAAAATTCCCATCGTAAATCCATTGGTTTTAAAAATTAAAATTTAGAGAATTGCTTAGTTATCAGTAATTAAGAACATAGTTATTTTTAGACTTCTCTTGGATTGATAGTTAATTTCTATTTTAATGATGGTTTAATTTTATTTCATCTTAATACTGTCCTGTATTTTTATTCTAGATTTTTTTATTTAAGTGATGCAAATGTTTAGACAGTCTTTTATAACCTTTAAGAAAGGAAACCTTCTTAACCTTCACTAAAATACAGACCGATTCTCTTTTTTTAAAATGATACTTAAAAAAAATTTGGAATGGGAGATATATATGTAAAGAAAGGAGTGGAAGCAGTCTATGTACTAGAGGACGGTGACAGAAAAAAATATCCAAATATTGCTAGATAGGTAACTGGCTTTTAATGATCTCTTGCTTCCACTATTTACTCTTCTAGATTTTTTTTTTTTTTTTAAGTTTATATTGAGGGGGAGAGAGGGAGGAGGAGCAGAGAGAAAGGGAGAGTGAGAATCCCAAGCAGGCTCTGCCCTCGGGCTTGATCCCACACCCATGAGATCAGGACCTGAGCCTTAACCAACTGAGCCACCCAGATGCCCCTCTTCTAGATTTTCTTCCTCAGTGGATCAATCTTCCCCAAACCAGCTTACCCTTCATTGGTTTATCCAGTGAACTCGAATCTCTTAAGCATCCAAAGCCCTTCTTTTTTTCTATTTTCAATTTTTATTTTAGATTGTGACAAAATACACATAAGATTTACCATCTTAAATATTTGTTTTAAATGTTTATTTTGAGAGACAGAGGGAGTGTGCACAAGTGGGGGAGGAGCAGAGAGAAAGAAGGAGAGAAAGAATCGCAAGCAGGCTCTGCACTGTGAACACAGAACCCATCACGGGGGCTCTGTCTCCTAAACCATGAGATCATGAACTGAGCTGAAATCAAGAGTCAGATGCTCAACTGACTGAGCCACCCAGGCGTCCCCATCTTAACTATTTTTAAGCATACAGTTCAGTAGTGTTAGGTTTATTGTTGTGCAACCAGTCTCCATAGCTTTTTCATCTTTCAAATGTGAAACCCATACCCAAATGTGAAAAGCATACCCATTCAACAACTCCCTATTCTCCTGCCCTCAGCCCCTGACAACCACTGTTCTACTTTCTGTTTCTAAAATTTATCCGTGATACTTTATATAAAGTGAAATCATAGTATTTGTCTTTTTTCAGTTGGCTTATTTCACTTAGCGGGTGTCCTCAAGGGTCATCCGTATTGTAGCATCTGTCAGAAATGCCTTCCTTTTTACGTGTGAATATTTTATGTATATACCATATTTTGCTTATCCATTTGTCAGTGGACATTTGGGTTGCTTCCACATTTTGGCTATTGTGAATAATAGTACTGTGAACATGAGTGTACAAATTCTTCTTGAGACTCAAGTCTTCTCTTAAAAAAAAAAATTTTTTTTTTAACGTTTATTCATTTTTTGAGAGACAGAGAGGGACAGAGTGGGAGCAGGGGAGGGGCAAAGAGAGAGGGAGCCACAGAATTTGAAGCAGGCTCCAGACTCTGAGCTGTCAGCCCAGAGCCTGATGTGGGGCTCAAGCTCACGAACTGCAAGATCATGACCTGAGCTGAAGTCGGACGCTTAACCGAGCCACCCAGGTACCCCGAAACTCAAGTTTCTTCTTCAACGTTTGTTTTTTTTGTTTTTTTTTTTTTTTATTTATTTTGGGACAGAGAGAGACAGAGCATGAACGGGGGAGGGGCAGAGAGAGAGGGAGACACAGAATCGGAAACAGGCTCCAGGCTCCGAGCCATCAGCCCAGAGCCTGACGCGGGGCTCGAACTCACGGACCGCGAGATCGTGACCTGGCTGAAGTCGGACGCTTAACCGACTGCGCCACCCAGGCGCCCCGAGTTTCTTCTTAATACTACCCTAAAACTGGGGCGCCTGGGTGGCCCAGTCAGTTAAGTGTTCAACTCTTGATTTCGGCTCAGGTCATGATGTCATGGTTCGAGAGGTTAAGCCCTGTGTCAGGCTCTGTGCTGACAGCACGGAGCCTGCTTGGGATTTTCTTTCTCCCTCTCTCTCTGGCCCTTTCGTACTGTTTCTCTCTCTCAAATAAATAAACTTAAAAATACTACCCTTGGGGTGCCTGGATATGACTGCTTCTCATATCCTTACTGGACTGCTGCTATTATGAATAAACTATATGCTTTTGTGCTTAGACCTTCAGTGCTTTTACCATTGTTGATTTTTAGGGTAACTTCCTTATTTTCCTTTTGTACTGTTCTTTCAGACCCTTTTTATTTTTTTAATTTTATTTTTTATTTAAAAAAATTTACATCCAAATTTGTTAGCGTATCATGCAACAATGATTTCAGGAGTAGATTCCTTAGTGCCCCTTCCCCATTTAGCCCATCCCCCCTCCCACAACCCCTCCGGTAACCCTCAGTTTGTTCTCCATATTTATGAGTCTCTTCTGTTTTGTCCCCCTCCCTGTTTTTATATTATTTTTGTTTCCCTTCCCTTATGTTCATCTGTTTTGTCTCTTAAAGTCCTCATATGAGTGAAGTCATACGATTTTTGTCTCTTTCTGACTAATTTCACTTAGCATTATACCCTCCAGTTCCATCCACATAGTTGCAAATGGCAAGATTTCACTCTTTTTGATTGCCGAGTAATACTCCATTGTATATACATACCACATCTTTATCCATTCATCCATCGATGGACATTTGGGCTCTTTCCATACTTTGGCTATCGTTGATAGTGCTGTTATAAACATGGGGGTGCATGTGTCCCTTCGAAACAGCACACCTGTATCCCTTGGATAAATGCCTAGTAGTGCAATTTCAGATCCTTTTTTTGAGATTGTCTCTGATGTGTCTTCCCACTTTGCTCAGATCTGGATTCTTCACTTTAATGCCCCTCTTGTAAATTGTGAGATGTTGTACATTAAATAATAACAGCAAATACTTACACACTGTTGATTATATGCCTGGCACTTACATATATTAACTCATGGAATCACAATTCTCTGTCGTATGAACTATTATTCCCATTTTTCAGATGAGGTACCCGAAGCACAGAGAGATTAAGTCAAGGTCACATGCTAGTAGATGCCAGAGTTAAAATCTGAGCCTAGTTACTTTGGCTTCAGAAGATTTTTTTAATGTGGTTATCTGAAATGAACTAGTTGTATTAAATTTATCTAAAAATATTAGGAATACAGTAGAAAATTCTTTTTGCCCCATGCTGTCTGAACAGTGGCCGCGCGGTAGACTGGGGTAAGCACAGTTGTGGTCAGAGGCCTGCTGTTGGAGAGTCCCCCTTCCACTTGCAAACTCTGTTTTGTGGTTCATATCAACCTTTCTGAACCAAACATTTTTCATGTCTGTGAGGGGGATGATATCTGATGGAATTGTTTGTACACATTAAGACATTTAAAAATACTAGATATTATTTTTAACTAAGTTCATCTTTTGTTATACACATAATATTTTATTTTTTTTTTTTAACATTTATTTAGTTTTGAGCGAGGGACAGAGCATGAGTGGGGTCGGGGCAGAGAGAGAGAGAGGGAGACACAGAATTTGAAGCAGGCTCTGGGCTCTGAGCTGTCCGCACAGAGCCCGATGCGGGTCTTGAACTCATGAACCATGAGATCATGACCTGAGCCGAAGTCAGACGCTTAACCAACTGAGTCACCCAGACGCCCCTCACATGATATTTTAAATTCCAAAGAAAATGCTTTGTGACTCGGCTTAGCTCTAGAACAACTATTTTTTTTTTCTTTCGCCTTCATTTAATATTCTATAAAGAAAATTACTTTTCAGTTCCTTTGGTTTAAATTTTCCTGAATCAATCTATTTCCAAATGTCTTTGTTTACACATCCATGTCTCTATTTTCTAACATCAGTATATTGTCCAAGGTCCCAACCAGAATTCTTAGGAACAGTTGTGCATCGGATGTGACAATTGGAGGGTTTGCTGCTCTTCACTTCTGCCTCGGTAAATTGTTTACTTGTGAACTATAGCCAGGATTCTTGTGTTGCAGGTAGTTTTCTGCAACAACTTGAATGTGTACCTAAACAAATAAATAATCTAAGTTAAACCACTGTGCCAAAAAGGCTTGAATAAACTTGCATGCTACATTCTTTTCCTTCCCAAACATTTGTGTGACTTGCTTCCTCACTGTATACCTGTGCTCTTCAGAGAGGCCTACCCTGCCTTATCTAAAATCGCTGCTCGAGTTGCTCTCTGCCCTCATGCCCTCCTTTAGTTTTCTTAAGAGGATGGGATCACTTCCTGACATTTTATTATATGTTGTTTATTTTCATTTTCTCCCTTTGAATGTAAACACCGTGAGGGTGGAGATAGTTTGCTGACATACTTCTAGCACATAGAACGGTGTAGGGGGGCTCCTGGGTGGCTCCATTAAGTGTCTGACTCTTGGTTTCAGCTCAGGTCACAATCTCACGGTTTGTGCACTCAACCCCCATATAGGGCTCTGTGCTGACAATGTGGAGCCTGCTTGGGATTCTCTCTCCCTCCTCCCCCCCCGCCCCTCCCTTGCTTGCTCTCTCAAAATAAATAAATAAACTTAAAAAAAAAAATAGTATAGGTACATAGTAGGTACCCAGTAAGCATTTGTTGAGTAAATGAGCAAACTTCAAAGTAGGAGAAAGGCTTGGGCTGTGGAATTAGACCTGTAGCCAAATCTCAGTTCAACCACATACTAGTTATATGACCTGGAACAAGTGCTAGGCTTCAGGTTTTTATTTTTTTGTTTTTTTCCATAAGACATAATAATTTCACAGACTTAATAATTTCATAATCCTGAACATTAAATGAAATAATGCACTTAAAAATTAACTTAGTAATTGAGTAGTCAATGTTAAGTAATAGCTGTTGCTATTCTAGGGGTGCCTCAGTGGCTCAGTCAAACATATGACTCCTGATTTCAGCTCGAGTCATGATCTCATGATCTGTGAGTTCGAGCCCCTCATGGGGGCTTGAGATTCTCTCCTCCTCTCTGCCCCTCCCCTGCTCACGGTCTCTCTCTTAAATAAAACTTTAAAAAAAACTTTGAAAAAATCTAAAATATTAGTTCTTAACTTCCTTAGAGGTCTTATTTTATAGTTCTGAGTTTGCAAGGTTTTGTTTATATTTTTCTAGGGGACTCAATGAAATTTCTGCTTCAACTTTTGTATTTTGTTTTACATATTTTTTATTTTATTTTTTAAATTTTTTTATTAAAAAATTTTTTTAATGTTTATTTTTGAAGGAGAGACAGAGTGTGAATGAGGGAGGGGTAGAGAGGGAGAGGGAGACGTGGAATCTGAGGCAGGTTCCAGGCTCAGAGCAGTCAGCACAGAGCCCGATGCGGGTCTCGAACTCACAAACCGCCAGGTCATGACCTGAGCCAAAGTCGGATGCTTAACCGACTGAGCCACCCAGGCGCCCCTATTTTATATATTTTTTATTTTATTTCAACTTCTTCTGTAACTATTATTAGAATATCACTGAAATATTCTTAAAATAAAAAGCAAGATTTTTCACCCTCAGCATTGTGGACATTTGGGGACAGATCATTCTCTGTTGGTGGTGGGGCTGTACTGCATTATGAAATGTTTAGCAGCATCCCTGATCTCCACCCGAAAGAATCCAGTAGCAACCCCCCACCCCTGATGGGGTCACCAAAAATGTCTCCAGGAAGATGTCTGGAAGGGCTTTGCCCTGGCTTATGAACCACTGATCTGGAGGAGTTCAAATACTGAAGGGATGAAGTGCATATTTGAGATACCCAAAGAAGTAAACTTAAAAGAATTTGGTTTTCTTTATAGGACTATATTTCACTTGATTTGAAATATACAAATTTCTAGCAAGAAGGTAATAGCCTGACCTCTAGAGAATTTTTTTTTTTAAAGAATAATGTATCATGAGAGGATTACTTAGGAATGTTGATGTATTTATCGTAAGTACCTGTAATCTGCAGATAGAGTCTATTTCACATCTCCAGTTTTAATTATGCTTTACTTATACCACCCTTTTTATATTTAGGTTAATTAAAGAAAATAAGAAGCATCAGGAGCTCATCTTAGACATTTGTTCAGAAAAAGACAATTTAAGAGAAGAATTAAAAAAAAGAACAGAAACAGAGAAGCAGCATATGAACACAATTAAACAGGTAAAAAGACAAAAATCTTTAAAGACTATACTTCAGTTTATAAAGTAAATACATTCCTGAAAATTTGTATATAAATTGAAGTTCTTTAAGCTAAATTGTATTTTAAATGCAGAGGATTGATTGGTATATAAAGCATTCTTTTTTATGAAGTGGAAATTATAGCCTGATTTTTTTTCTCTTATGTAAATTTAAATTCTTACAAGACATGTGAGTGTATTCTATATATAATAGAGATCAGAGGAAAAAAGGATTCAATTTGGTAGTAAGAAAGACTATTACCAATTAAGGGTGGAAGTAATATATACCTTAATGTTAGTATGTGGCATTAGAATATTTTTAAGCTTATAGTTTAAGATGATTCCATTCTCAGTATTATTGTGAACTATACTGTGAAGATTGGCTCTCCTGCTTCAGATTTTATCTGGCTAGCTGGCTTCTCCAGTTTGTCTTTCCTCTTTTTCTTTCCTTTAAAAATTTTTTTTAATGAACTCTGATGCATGGATTAGCAAATTGAATATTCAGACTAGTAGCAAAGCTGAGCTGCTCTTTATCTTTCTGAGCTGCTTCCCCCCCCCCCCCCCCCCCCCCCCCCGTGGACAGGATTAGAAGCATTTTAGCCTTAAAAGTCTTTCCTTTTGTCTCATCCTTCACCAAAAACTATATAATGAAAATAATAGTAAACAATTCATAATAATAAAAAATTAAACCAAGATTCGTTTGCTTATGTTTTGGTATACTTAGTGCATTATTACAAAGTGATTGTATTTGTACATTTTACTTATTTAATCATTATTTTTATATGCTTTAGAGCCACACCACATGCAAACCAAACTTAGAATTTTAAAGTACGAGGGAGTCTTAATAAAGGGCTGAAGCCACATGTTGGTAGGCAGGTCACTGCTGATGACCAGAAACTTCAGATTGAATAGATGGGAGAGAACCAGAGTTGTTCATTTCATGAACTTGTTATTAGCCACATATAGCCACTGAGCACTTGAAAGATAGTCCAAATTAAGAAATGCTATAAGGTAAAACAGACACTTAATTTTGAAGACTTAGTGTAAAAAAGAAGTAAAATCTCTCAACTTTCCATGTTGATAATGTGTCAAAGTGATAATACTTTGGATACATTAAATTTAATATTTCAGTTTTTGCTTTTTAAAATGTGTCTACTAGAAAATATAAATTATACTATGGCTTGTATTCTATTGGACAGTGTCACTCTAGGTAATTTTGTCATAAGGAAAATTAGTGCACGTGTTCCATAAGCTAACATTTAGGGATTTTTTTTCAACAGCTTTATTGAGATATAATTTACATACCATACAGTTCACCCACTTCAGATGTACAGTTTAATGGTTTTTAGTTGTACATCTTTTACCACTACAGTAAACTATTTTATCACCTCCCAAAGAAACCCCATACCCATTAGTAGTCACTCTTTATTTCCCTCTGAACTCCTTCCTTCCCCGAGCCCTAGGGAACAACAATCTACTTTCTATGTGTTTATCTCTTCTGCGAGTTTCATATATATGGAGGGATGTAACATGTGGCCTTTGTGTCTGACTCCTTTCAGCATGTTTTCAAGGTTTCATCCAAGTTGTAGCATGTATCAGTTCTTCATTTCTCTTAATGGCTGAATAATATTCCATTGCATAGATATACAGCATTTTGTTTGTCCTTTTATCAGCTGATGGATATTTGAGTTGTTTCTACTATTTGGATGTTAAGATAATGCTGCTATGAACATTCATGTACAGGTTTTTATGTGATCAATTATATGCTTTCATTTCCCTTGGCTGTATACTTGGGAGTGGAATTGTTGGGTCATATGATAATTCTATATTTAAGTTTTTGAGGAGCTGCCAGACTGTTTTCCAATGTGGCTGCACTATTTTGCATTCCTACCTGCAGTGTATGAGAGTTCACTTTCTCCACATTCTTGCCAATGCTTGTTGTTACTGGACTTTTTGTTTTGTTTTTGTTTATTTAATGTTTGTTTATTTTGAGAGAGAAAGAGCATGAGCCAGGGAGGGGCAGAGAGAGAATCCCAAGCAGGCTCCTGCTGTCAGCACAGAACCCAACACTTGGCTGGATTTCATGACCATGAGATCATGACCTAAGACAAAATCAAAAGTCTGACACTTAACTGATTGAGCCACCCAGGCACCCCTGGACTTCTTAATTATAGCCATCCTAATAGGTGTGAAGCAGTATCTCATTGTGGTTTTGATTTGCATTTCCTTAATGACCAATGAAGTTGAACATCTTGTATATTTCTGGAGAAATACCTATTTAAATTCTCTGCCCATTAGAAAAGATTTTTTTTAGTTGTCGAGTTGTAATAGTTCTTTTATATTCTGAATAATAAACCTATATCAGATATATGGCTTAAAAATTTTTTCTCCCATTTTTTGAATTGTGTTTTCACTTTTTTTTTTTAAGATCTCAATTTTTTTAAGTAATCTCTACACCCAGTGTGGGACCCAAACTCACAATCCTGAGATTGAGAGTCATGTGCTCCTCTGACTGAACCAGCCAGGTGCCCCCTTTTTTCACTTTTCTTGATAGTATACTTGAAACACAAAAGCTTTCAAATTTGATGATGTCCAATTTATCTATTTTTGTGTATGCGTGTGCATTTGGTGTCATATGCAAGATTCCATTGCCAAATCCAAGATCGTGAAGATTTACCCCTATGTTTTCCTTTAAGGGTTTTATAATTTGGCTTTTATATTTAAGTTTTAATTCATTTTGGGGCACCTGGGTGGCTCAGTCGATTAAGTGTCCGACTTCAGCTCAAGTTATGATCTCGCGGTTCCTGCCTGGGTTGAAGCCCCGCATTGGGCTCCGTGCTGAACACTTGCTCAGAGCCTGGAGCCTGCTTCAGATTCTGTGTCTCCTTCTCTCTCTGCCCCTCCCCAGCTTGCACTCTCACTCTCTCAAAAATAAATAAATGTAAAAAAAAAAATTAATAAAGGTTTTCATTTTGAGTTAGTTTTTGTGCATAGTATCATGTAAGGGTTCAGCTTCATTCTTTGTGGCTATTCTGTCGTCTCAGAATCATCTGTGGAAAAGACTGTTCTTTGTTCTTCCTCCATTGAATAGTTTTGGCATCTTTGTTGAAGATTGTTTGATATGTGGGTTTATTTCTCGACCCTTAATTCTGTTTCATTGATCTCTTTGTCTTTTGTTCCAGTAGTACCAACACTACCTTGGTTACTGTTATTTTGTAGTAAATTTTAAAATGGAGAAATGTGAGTTCTTAAACTTTGTTCTTTTTCTTTCTTTCTTTAAAGTTTATTTATTTATTTTGAGAGAGTGCCAGCAGGGGAGGGGCAAAGAGAGAGAAAGAGAGATCCCAAGCAGACTCCACACTGTCAGCACACGGCTGGACAGGGGCTCAATCCCACGACTGCAAGTTCACAACCTGAATGGATATCAAGAGTTGGACATTTAACCAACTGAGCCATCCAAGAACCCCTGTTCTTCTTTTTCAAGATTGTTTGGCTGTTCTTAATTCCTTACATTTCCATATGAATTTTACTCTCATGTTGTCAATTTCTACAGTGAAGCCAAGTGGGCTTCTGATAGAAATTGCCTTGGATCTGTAGATTCATTTGGGGTGTTTTACCATCTTAACAATAGTAGGTCTTCTACTTACATGGATGTCTTTCCATTTATTTAGATCTTTAATTTCTTTAAACAGTGTTTTGTAGTTTTCATAGTGTAAGTTTGTACTTTCATTAAATTTGTTCCTAGAGTATTTATTCTTTCTGATGCTATTGTAGATGAAATTATTTCCTTAATTTCATTTTCAGGTTGTTAATTACAACTGTATAGAAGCATTTAATTTTTGTATATTATGTCCTGTAACCTGCCGAATTCATTATTCTAGAAGGTTTTTTGGTGAATTTCTTAGGATTTTTTGAATATAAGATCATGTCATCTGCAAATAGAGAGTTTTACTTAATCCTTTCCAATCTGAGTGGCTTTTATTTCTTACCTAATTGCCCTCCCTGCCTAGACCTTCTAATATGGTATTGAATAGAAGTAGCAAGAATGAATATCCTTCTCTTGTTCCTGATCTTAGGGAGAAAGCTTAAGTACATTAAGTACAAAGCTAGCTGTGGGTTTTTAACAGATGCTCTTTATCAGGTTGAAGAAGTACCTTTTTATTCCTACTTTGTTTAGTGTTTTGTGTTGTTGTTTTTTATTTTGCTCAGTGTTTTTTTGTCATGAACAAGTATTGAATTTTATCAAATGCTTTTTGTGTATTTATTGAAGTGATCATGTGTTTTTGTTCTATTGATATGGTACATTACATTAGTTGATATCTGGGTGTATAATGCCAGCCTTGCATTACTAGGATAAATCCCTCTGGGCCATAGTGTATAATTCTTTTTGTATATTACAGAATTGGTTTGCTAGTATTATATTTTCCATTGACTGAGGATTTTGGTATCTACAGTGATAAGAGATACTGGTCTTATAGCCCTTTTTCTTGTGATTTCTCTGGTTTTGGTGTCAGAGTAGTACTGACCTTATAGAATGAGTTGGGAAGTGTTTCTTCTGTTTTGGGGAAGAGTTTGTGAATAATTGGTATTCCTTAAATGTTTGGTAGAATTTATCTGTGTAGTCTCCTCGGCTTGAATATTTCTTAGTGGGCAGGTTTTTGTTTGTTTGTTTTTACTAATTCAGTCTCTTTACTTATTATAGGTCTCTTCAGATTTTGTTTTTTTTCTGTTCTTAAGCCAGTTTTGGTAGTTTGTGGCTTTCTAAGAATTGTCCATTTAGTTCATCTAAGTTAAATTGGCCATAGTATTCATTCATACTGTTTTATTTCTGTTACTTCTGTAAGATCTGTGTGCCCCTCTTTCATTTCCATTTGAGAAGACCCCTGCCCCCCACCAGCTTCTTTTTGGTCAGTCTCCCTAAAGGTCTGTCAATTTTGTTAATCTTTTCAAAGAACCATTTTGTTGAATTTGCAGTTTTTCTATTTTCTATTTCATTAATTTTCATTCTGATATTTATTTCTTTCCTATTGCTGGCTTTATTTAGGTTTTGTTTCCTTTTCTTTTTCCAGTGTCTTAAGATAGAAATTTAGATTATTAATTTAGGATCTTCTATTTTATTTTATTTTATTTCATTTTATTTTATTTTAATTTAATTTAATTTTATTTTATTTTATTATTTTATTTTATTTTGATGTTTATTTTTGAGAGAGAGAACATGTGTGCACGCAGGGGAGGGGCAGAGAGAGGGGAAGACCAAGAATCCCAAACAGGCTGTGCGCTGTCAGCGGAGAGCCTGATACAGGGCTTGATCACACGAACTGCGAGACCATGACCTGAGCTGAAATCAAGAGTTAGACGCTTAACAGACTGATCCACCCAGGCGCCTCTTTTATTTTTTTAAGATTTTATTTTTAAGTAATCTCTACACCCAACGTGGGGCTCAGACACACAACCCCTTGATCAAGAGTTGCACACTTTACTGACTAAACCAGCCAGGCTCCCTGAGATCTTTCTTTTTTATTAATAGGGGTGTTTATAGCTATAATCTTCCCTCTAAAGACTGCTTTAGATACAACCCTAAAGTTTTGGTATGTTGTGTCTTTATTTTCATTCACCACCTTGTATTTTCTAATTTTCCTTATGATTTCTTCCATTAGTTATTGAGGTGTTAATTTTTACATACTTGTGATTTTCTCAGATTACTTGGCTGTTATTGACTCTAGTTTCATTCCATTCTGGTTGAAGAACATGCTTTATATGATTTCAATCTTTTACGTTTATAGAGGTTTGTTTTATGACCTAGCATATGTTCAGTACTGGAGAAAGTTCCATGCATACTTGATGAGCATGTGTATTCTTCTCTGGTTGGGTGGAATGTTGTATAAATGTGTTAGATCCAGTTCTATAATTTTGCTCGTCTCCTATTTCCTTGTGAATCTTCTGTGTACTTCTGTCCATTATTGAAGTATTGAAGTTTCCAACTATCAATTGCCTTCTTCATTTCTGTCAGTTTTTGGTTCATGTATTTTGGTGCTATGTTATTAGGTACATATATACTTAGAATTATTATAGATTGTCCATTTAACCATCATGAAATGTTCCTCTTTATCTCTGGTAACGTTTGTTTTTTTTTAGTTTATTTTTCATCTTAGTATATCCACCCCTCTTATGGTTGTTTGCAAGCTGTATCTTTTTACATCCTTTTCTTTTAGTCTGAATCTTTGAATTTAAAATCCCTCTTATAGATAGCATATTGTTGGATCTTGTTTTTTTATTCCAGTGTGATAATCTCTGCCTTTTGATGTGATTATTTAACACAATCTCACTTAATGTTGTTATTGACAGTGGATTTCTGTCTGCCATTTTTTCCCTATATGTATCATGTCTATTTTGTTCCCGTTCCCCCCTTACTGCTTTCTTATGCATTAAGTAAATATGTAACATTTAAATTTCTTTCATATTTTCACTATATTTTTTTATTTCCTTAGTGATTGTTCTGGAGCTTACTATATACATCTTACCAGAATCTGTGTCAGCTTTATACTTACTTACTTCTAATGAGATTTAGAATTATCGCTAACATTTACTTTTGATTTCTGTGTTTGAAGTATATTCATTACTTCCTCTGTGTTCCTTTTCATTGTTTATATTTATTTAAAGTGTTGATGGCCTACTTGGTATAGCTATGAAAATAACTGGAAATAATTTTCTTTTCAGTTAGAATCAAGAATAGAGGAACTTAGTAAAGAAGTTAAAGCTTCCAAAGATAAACTAGTAGCTCAAGACATTGCAGCTAAAAATGCAGTTCAGCAGTTACATAAAGAGATGGCCCATCGAATGGAACAGGTATTTTTCAAATCAATATCATTATTAACTTCATATTCTGGTGACTCTTTCTTGTTTATTATAAACTAACTTGTTAGACTGTTTTGAGTATCAGTGGTATCTTAAGAATAGGTAATTAATCTTTTTAAAAAATGCTAAAGCAATGCATAAATACATGCTAACTACAAAAATATTTTTAAAATTAAGGAAGTATATAGAAAAAAAAGTGAAAGTCCTCTTTCATTTGTACTTCTCTCTTCCTGCCCCCAATCCCTTTATATCCCACTCCTTGTTCTGTAGTAATTATTAATATTTTGGTTATGTATCTTACCACATACATAGGTATGTCACACAAGCTTATGTGTATGTATTCATATACTTATTCCTCCTACTTTTTTTTTTTTTTTTATGTTTTATTTATTTTTGAGAGAGAGAGATAGAGTGAGCAGAATCCGAATACAGGCTCCAGGCTCTGAGCTGTCAGCACAGAGCCCAACGTGGGGCTCAAACTCACAAACTGTGAGATCATGATATGAGCCAAAGTCGGATGCTTAGCTGACTGAGCCACTCAGGTGCCCCCTGATTCCTCCTACTTGATTGGAATCTTACTGTATATCTTTTTGGGGGGTTTCCTACTTAATTCATTTTGGTAATCTTTTTGAGTTGGTATATATGGATTTCAGAAGAGATCATTTTAAGTATTGTTTTTGTGTTATTATTGCCTGCACTCTTAAGTATAGGATCTTAGTCATCTTCATTTCTCTATTCATAAAACCTAGCATAATGCCTAACAATTGGTCCTTATGGTGAATTGAATCAGAAAGTGTTACCTGCCTGCTAACACTGTCAGTGAGATGGATCCTGTTCTTTCTGCCCTAAAGCTACTATCATAGGTAGCTTTCTGGAAGAACTTTAGCAAACAGTTGGTCCTCAACCTTTATTTCTGTGATTCTTTACAATATGATGATTTAAAATCTATGCTCTCAGCTCTCAAACTTTTTGTACTAATTGAAGAGAAATATAGAGGATGAGACCTTAAGAATTTGTTGGTTTTGGTAGACTCAAACGTAACTGATAATTAGAACCACCAAGCTTTTTAAAAAATGTATTCTTTAGAGTTTATTATATTTTCAAATAAAAACAAAATAGTAGTTGGATATATACAGTAACAATTCAAACAGTAAAAAATTAGGCTTCTTCCAAACATTTTCTCCCATTTTCCCCCTTCCCAGAGGTAACCATTGATGCCAGTTTCCTGTGTATTTTCCCCAAATGTTTATTGCCTAGACAAGCATGTGTGTATTCTCCTTCCTTCCATCCCCCCTTTTTAAAATAATTGGCAACATGCTGCATTCACTACTATGTAATTGTTCTCTCTATAATGATGAAAACCGTAGGTGAAGTTATTAACATTAGCTAATGTATTGAGATTTAGCTATGGGCCAGGCCACGTTCAAAGCACTTTACAACTTACTTAATCTTCACAACAACCCTACGAAGTGGGTATTATGGTGTAGATTTTGGAATTCATTTCATTTAAATATTTATAGATCTGCTTCATTCCTTTTTACCCCTACCTTTTCCTGTCAACTTTTTGAAAAATTTAAAGCCTGTAGAAAAGATGAAAGACTAGTAAAATGAACACTGTTTTATCCTTCATGTAGAGTCACCAAACCTGGTTAAATTTTATTTAGAAGTAGATTCCCAGCATGAGTGTGCACCTGTTTACGCACACACAGTACATTCCCCAGTTTAATTTTCCAGCTTGAGGTTTCTCCATTTCTCAGACTGCAGGTAGAATGAATACGAACCTCAGAGATCCAAGAGGGTAGGCTTATATTATAAATTCTCAAGGACTTACAGCATGTTCCCTTTATACCCCCATTCCTGGATTGGGAAATGTCCACAGGGCAATGAAGAGTTCAGGCCTAGCATACCATTCTGGATTCCTGCTTCCTCTTAGCTTCTTGGGCCCTGGGGGTTTCTCATACTTTGTTGTGAGCTCAACTGTTTATTAAAAGAATATTTGTTGTATTTCATCTAAATTTTTGGTGTTTTAGATGGGGATGGTTTATCTACCATATTTTGAGACCAGAACATCTTACATTTTATCTTAATTTTAACTGGCTGTTGAATCCTATTGATTATCTTATTCATGCTTTCTATGTGTTTATCCAAGTCAGTGATAAATACCTTAAACTGGTCAAATCCAAAGACTTACTGGCTCCTCTTCCTTTATCTGTACCCTAAATGGACAGACTTTTTGCAGAAGCTTAAGCAATAGTTACTGTATGATCTTGTTTAATACTTCCAACAGTTCTGGGAAGTAGGTGCTGCCATCATCCGGGTTGAGACCTAGAAATGTGAACACTCAGCACCCCACATTATTCCTTCGCAGCTGATCCACGGATGACCGAGTAACAGGACATCCCTTGCATAGTCAAGAACCTCATAATATTTTACTTTATTTTAATTGTCTTTTTTCTGGTTTTTCTGCTTCCCATCTCTCAATTTCAGCGAAGCTACCATCCTGCCACCAGTTATCTTACTAATTTGTTTAATAAAAGGTTTGATTTATAAATCCTTTGGCTTCCCATTGCCTGTAGGATAAAATCTCAACTCATTAGCGTGATAAGAGAAGCCCTTCTTCCTTTGAAGATTTAATCTCTAATTAAATCTGTTTCATAACTACTTCCCCCCCACCCCAGTCCAACCAACATGCTAAATTTAAATCCTCCAAAATGTCGATATCCTCAAAAAAATTATGCTATTTTATACAACTAGGCATTTGCGCTTTTGTTCATGTTATATGTATATATGTTGTTTATATAACGTGTAAACATTTTGTTTATATGTTATTCATACCTAGATAATGAGCTTTTCTGGGACAGAAGCCACAACTTGTTCTTTGTGTTTCCAAAAGCTAATACATTATCTGAACATCAACTTATGAAACTAGACTTCTTTTTTTCTTTTTTTTTTTTTTTAATTTTTTTTTTTTTTCAACGTTTCTTTATTTTTGGGACAGAGAGAGACAGAGCATGAACGGGGGAGGGGCAGAGAGAGAGGGAGACACAGAATCGGAAACAGGCTCCAGGCTCCGAGCCATCAGCCCAGAGCCTGACGCGGGGCTCGAACTCACGGACCGCGAGATCGTGACCTGGCTGAAGTCGGACGCTTAACCGACTGCGCCACCCAGGCGCCCCTAGACTTCTTTTTAAGTTGATATTATCATTAATTGCTTTTCCTAAGAACAGTTATTCAGTTATCTAAAAATATAGCTAATTCCGTTAACCAGTTCCAGCACAGTTTTCTCAATTTTTGTCCACAATTACATCGTGAAATCCTCAGGGATCTCTGACATTCCTATTCCAATATTTCCCTTAATTTTTCCTGAAAATTAACAGGTTATTTCAGTGGCGGGGGGGCCCAATTGGACAATTTTGAAAAGTATTTGTATAGTATTCTGAGTGTCTGCTAGATGTGCTTATCAGCTATAGCAGAACTTCATGAAACGTTCTTTGTTATGTACTTTTCATCAGACCATGGTAGCTTTACCTACATTCTCTTTAACGTTATATCTTCTTCAATTCAGTTATAGTATCAGTTGGTATTTACCACTAGATGCCAATGAAAAGCCCTAAAGTTTAAGGTTTCATCTTTTATAACATAAATATGTGTTCCATCATATTTGCAAGCTATGAGTGTAAATTTACTTAAATGAAGATCTGTAGAAGTTTTCATTACATGAAACTTCAGAATATGGAGTACTGGCTTATATTAACAGAATTTTGAGAGTATGTAGGTATCACAATCCAATTAGGTATTTTTTTTTTTTTTAACGTTTATTTATTTTTGAGACAGAGAGACACAGAGCATGAATGGGGGAGGGTCAAAGAGAGGGAGACACAGAATCCGAAACAGGCTCCAGGCTCTGAGCTGTCAGCACAGCTTTAGAAAAGTTTTTCATATACAAGAAATCAGATGATCATTCATTAGCCTACAGTTAGCAAGGGAGCTAAGATTTTTAGATTTTAGGAATTGTCAGGCATATAGTCAGGGTCCTGGCAGAAAACAGAAACTGCCGATTTGAGAATGTAATGAAAGGACTCTTTACAAAAAAGTATGGACAAGGTTTAGGGGACCCAAAGGAAAATGCGGGGTCTTGAGGTGCTAGAGGAGCCACTGTTACTCTTTGGGCTAAAGGAATAAGGAGAGGGAGCAGGTAATGCAACTCAGAAGGGTTAGTTGTATAGTGTGGACACCTGACACAGACAGTGGCCTTCCGCGAACCTGTGGTGACTCTGGAGGAGCCAGATCTCACTCTTTGCCTGTAGTTCTGATCTGCCTAATGCCTCCCGTTGACTGAATCCAACTGGAAGTATGAGGGCAAGGGAACTTATTGATACGGTCCACGATAGTCATCTTCCCAAAGCACAGGGTGGGATAGGAAAGAGTGGAAGAGTGGATCTGGAGGAGTAAATGGGAAACAGTAACTATGTCAGCCAAAGTAAAAGGAATAGGAAAGAGTAAAAGCAAATAGTAGTGATAGTAATTTATTGGCTGTATCTTTTTTCTATAATTCTGAATTTTTCCTTTCATTTAAAAATTTCATGACACAGGCCTGAGAATGTTGTGCAAAAAAAAACCCAAAAATACATTGGTGATATTGTAGAAAAATTTTATTTTATTATTTTTTTGTTATTTAAAATTATTTTTAAAGTTTATTTATTTTGAGAGAGAGCATAAGCAGGGGAGGGGCGGGGGGGGGGGGGACAGAGGATCTGAAGCAGGCTCTGTGCTGACAGCAGAGAGCCCTACGTGGGACTTGAAATCACGAACCATGAGATCATGACCTGAGCCAAAGTCAGATGTTTAACTGACTGAGCCACCCAGGCACCCCTGTTATTTTTTTAATATTTGTTCTTGAGAGGGAGGGAGAGAGAAGGGGATGGGCAGAGAGCAAGGGAGATAGCGGATCTGATCTGTTGTCAGGGCATAGTCAGATGTGGGGCTCGAGCTCATGAACTGTGAAATCATGACCAGAGCCAAAGTTGGATGCTTAACCCACTGAGTCACTCGGGTGCCCCAAGTATTACTTATTTTGATTGATTTTGATTTTGTTTTGCAAAAAAAGTTTTATTAATGCTGGATATTTTTTCAAAGGCCAACAAAAAATGTGAAGAGGCACGCCAGGAAAAAGAAGCAATGGTAATGAAGTATGTAAGAGGCGAGAAGGAATCTTTAGACCTTCGAAAGGAAAAAGAGATACTTGAAAGAAAGCTCAGAGATGCAAATAAAGAATCCGAGAAAAACACTAACAAAATTAAGCAGCTTTCTCAGGAGAAAGGACGGTTGCACCAGCTGTATGAGACAAAGGTATAACTTGGTGCTGTTGTACCTTAGTTGAAATGTATTCTTTTTGCTTTTCTTTAATCAAATAATCATAACTTAATGTGGTTAAGTCGCTATTAAACATAAAGTGGTTTTTGTTAGTTTGCCTTCTAAGAACATGAATGTTTTAGTAACTTTAATATCTCATTACTTGTCTGCGAAAAGTCTTTGCTGGGAAAAAATGAGATTGACACATGTTTATTAAATAACATTTTCTTGACAGGTATTTTTTTTAAAGTCCTCTTTTAATATTTATATGTTGAAGAAATGAGAGTTCTGCTTCAAAATATTTTATTTTGGTAAAATATATACATAGTATGATCAAGATGTAAACAATTTTTCAGCCAGAAGTATACAATTTGACTGAATCTCAATGTAACAGTTATTTATCATAGAAGAGAATTTATATTTTTCTTGTAGAAAAACATGTTCTTCTTAGATGCTGCCCCAAAAGATTTAATTACTGAGCTTTTTAGAGTCCTTGCTGTTAACTAGCTGCCTCATGGCATGGTCTTATTTCTAGTGGATTATCATTTCTTGATGATGAATGTTATTTTTTTTTTATAAATTAACTTTTAGTTCAGAAATGTTGTCATTGTTCTCAGGAATTCTGGAAAAATTTAATTTGTATTTTGCCTGAATGCCAGCCAGTTGAGAAGAATCATGAAGGTGTACTTGTACTTGCAACGTATCTAGTTGGTTAAAATGTAAATGTTAATCATCTTATGTCTATTAATTTGATTTAGGGTTTTGCTACTCTCTTAATCATTTGAAGTTTAAATTAGGTTTACGGCTTGTAGGTTATAATATGCTAGCCCCTGAAATACAGTGTTAATTGCACTGATTATTTTGATGAGGCATAAAAGATACACAAAGAGTTGGTTGATTGTTTAAGTGAAAAATATGACCTAGTGATATTGTTTTAGGAAAGTGAAACTACTAGACTCACCAGAGAAATTGACAAATTAAAAGAAGATATCAACTCTCATGTCATAAAAGTAAAATGGGCACAAAACAAATTAAAAGCAGAAATGGATTCACACAAGGTAAGTACTGTAATGCAATGGAAAAGTTATTAAAACCAGTTTTAAGAGCAAATGCAATAATAGTTAATGAGGCATAAAGCTTAATTTAGTGACTTCTGTGGAGTAGGTGGGGCCTAAATATTTGGTAATTGTGAAAAGGTATTTCCTTGCATGATTTACATATTAAATTACACTATTAAATTTTATCATAAATTTTAAAAATATTAAACTTTGTCATTCATTGTTTATAAGTCCAAAATTGATTTTGTTCTTTAAGCATTTTTTGGTATTTATATTTAATATTAAACATTGTCAGAAATTTAGGGGAAAGAGGGGAGTCTGTGGGTTATTTATAAAAATTAAAAGTAAACTCTGAAAATTTTAAAGGAATGTCAGTGATGCTAAGATTCTTATAATCAAGAGATATAAATTCTTGTTTATGTGGTGCCTGGGTGACTCAGTCGGTTGAACGTCTGACTCTTGACTTCAACTCAGGTCATAATCCCAGAGTTGTGGGATTGAGCCCCATGTGTGCCACCAAGTGTGGAGCCTGCTTAATGTTCTCTCTCTCCCTCTGTCCCCTGCCCCTCCCCAGCTTATATGCACCCTTGTGCAATCCCACTCGCTCTCTCAAAAATAAAAGAAAATAGAGGCACCTGGGTGGCTCAATTGGTTAAGTGTCGGACTTCGGCTCAGGTCATGATCTCGCGGTTCGTGAGTTCGAGCCCTGTGTTGGGCTCTGTGCTGACACCTGGGAGCCTGGAACCTGCTTCAGATTCTGTGTGTGTGTCTCTCTCTCTCTCTCTGCCCCTCCCCGACATGTGTGCATGCACATGCATGCTCTCTCAAAAATAAACATTTAATACAATTTTTTAATTAAAAAATAAATATAAATTTTTATTTTAATAAGAGTATAATAAAGATTTTAAGAATGTTTCCATATCTGTTTACTATGAATATAATTGCATTGGTATTATGCCTAATGAGTATCATTTAAAAAAATTAATATAATGATAAGTGATCCTAAAGGCTGGTATGTGATGCCATGATTTTAAGCACCAACTGAACTGGTATAAGAGTTAATAAAAATCTGAAGATGATAGATGTGAAGTAAAAGAACAACTTCAAAATAGGATTTAAACTGAAGAGCAGTACTATTTATAACAATTGCCAAGTTTTCAAAAATAAGATTAATGATATTGTTTAAAACCATAATCATAGGTTATCTCACTAAACAATTCTAAGTAGAACTGTTAATAACCTTTGGATATTTACATATAATATTATCAGAGAAAACTGTTGGGAGAAGTGTTGACGGTGGTGACAGAATAGAGAATGGCAGCCGTCCTTGAGTTCTGAGCTAAATGCTGATCCGCACAGGAGTGTTGACGAGCTACACAGGCAGAGAAGGAATTAGGATCGGAAATCCTTGCAGTTCACACAGGCAGGGCTGTAAATCATTTAAAATGTCCCTTTACTTTCAGTTACAGAATGAAGAATTAAAATTCCAAATCCTACATCATGATAATGATTTCCAAACTATCCAAATTGCTTCAAAATCTGAATATAATAGTAGGTCATATCTAATATCTCTGGCACTTTTCTCCTCATTATCTCTAGCCCTAAGGGATGGGATGCTGCAACTTATTAGAATACTAGCATTGGAGCGTGAAAAGTGAAAGGCTAACATTTGGTCTTCTGTGGCCATATGTGTTAAAAAATTGGTAATAATAGATATTTAATGGCAGCTTTGAGGTGAGATGAAACCAGATACTTTGTAAGTAGGTTAGAGAATTAGTTTAAGGCTGACATAATGAGGTCACGTGGTGTGGATTGCTAGAAAACGAAAATAAGCATATTGACCTAGTATGTGGAAATTAGAAATTAACCAGTTTTTTTTTTTTTTAAGGCATTTATTAACCAGCAGGTGTTTAACTGGGCCTTCCTCTGTGCACAGCACTGTATGAAATAATATGGATGCTGTGAAAGCCATGGAGGACACAGTAATTGCTTTGAGAGAGAGTCTGGGATGGGATCCTGGTTACCTGTTTTACGTTATTTACCTAGTAGATGTGAGGTGGCGTCTCTAGATCGAAGGATGCAAAGATTTAATGACCGTCTAGGCAGTATAGGCCACCTTTTAAAATGTGAACAAGAGCCAGGACTCTTGTAAGTTTTTCTCCAGGCACCCTTTCCAATTTCTAGTTTCTGCCCACCCAGTCCTCGGTATTAATATTGAAGTTCTGGATGTTACTGGATTCACTGTGATCGTTAACCGCTGAGCAGGCCTCCAGAGGTATTACCAGAAACTAAGTCTTAGTTAGATCGGATAGCTCCTTCATCAGTAGAATTATCAATTGGATCAGACAATAGAAATAGTTTCACTTATTCCTTTTCTGAAACTCCTTTGGAAGTTAAATTGAAATGTGTTTTTAATGCCTAGCTTCTAAAAACAAAAGCCTTTTATTTTTAGTGTAGTGAAGGACTTTCCCCACAGTGTACCTCATATAATTGTTCACCTACCTGGTTGCTACCTATTTACCTACTTGGTCCCAGGATAAAATAATCTCACTGGAGCATAGATGTTGTCAGTGATAATTTCATTCTTGTATGGTTTAACTTATAAAGCCCACTAATTAGAAGCTAGTGCTCACTTTTAATTAGCTTTACTGTTACCTCACATAGTAGAAGTATATGTTCAGTTCTGTAACTCTTCTATAACTATAATTGGTTGCATTATGGAGTAACAGGGTTCAGTTTAGCCTCCCACCTTAAAAAACTTAATTTAAAAAAAAGAAAATATATGAAATGAAGGTTTTTAGGTTTGGGACAACAAAGGCAGCACAGGACAGTGATCCCTGAGAGAAGGGAATCAAGCAAGATGGAGAATTTCCAGGTTGCTGCAAAGAAGAAGAACCCAGACAGATTCCAGCAAGTCTCCATGAATTGAGGAGACAAAGTTTGAAGTATGGGAAACAGGGTAGAGTACCAGAGAAGAGAAAGATTTGGAGATTTGCACTGTGTTCCCTTCAATTCTTCATTCAGCTCAGTACTAATCAGTATATGTGTATGAGAAAGAGGTGGAGAAAGAACTATCAGAAAGGAGTAGGGGTGACAATTCCTAGGGCTCATAAGAGTGGTTCACGTTTCCCCCAACCAAGAGAGAGTGCTCTTAACATACAGGGCATCCAGTGGTTCTCAGAAGGGTGTTGCTTTAGCAGTGGGTACTAATTAGCCCGAATTCAAAGTCTGTTATGGACCCATCTTACAAAGCTTTGAAAGAAAACCTCAAATCAAATTGTTTCAAATAACCATGTCCCAGAAGAAAGCCCAAAATACTTGAATTCAGAAATCTCTAGGATCTACAAACTTAAAATTGACAGTGTCTGGTATCCAATAAAAAATTACCAGACATGCAAAGAAGCAGGAAAATATAGCCTATAATGAGAAGTAAAGAAAAATCAATTGGTAGAAACAAAGCCAGAAATGACCTAGGTGAAAGAAGTAGGTAAGGATGTTAAAACAGCTGTTATAAAAATATACTCCATATATTCAAGAAGGTAAATAAAAGCATGAGTATGTTAAAAGTAGAGACATGAAAGGTGAAATGGATGTAACGTCTGAGATGAAAAATACGGTGGGCAGAATTAACAAGATTAGATACTATAGAAGACAAGATTGGTGGACTTGAAAAACATGAAACTTTAAAAGCTATGCTAGTGACTCCTAGATTTATAACTTGGACACAGAATTCCGGATTCATATAGTCCAATGGCTGTTTGGCATCTGACATCAGGGATGACTCACAGGCATCTTCAACTGAACGTGTCTAAAACTCTGTGGATAATGTGCCCGCCCTCCATTGCTTCCCTTCTCAGTAGATGGCAGTTCAGTCTTTTAGTTGCCCAGGCGCAAAACCTGAGGATTGTCCTTGAATTCTCAGTCACCATATCCAGTCCTTTAGCGACTCTTCTTGCTCACTTCTTTCAGGTCTTTACCCATCTGTCACCTCTCAGTGTCACTTTCCCTGGCTCTCTCAACATTCATACCTCCCTTCAGACTTGCTTGTGCCCTTTATTTTTACTCCCTAGCACTTGTCACTATCCAATATAACATAGTTTTACTTATGTATTTTATGTATTATTTATGATCATCACTAGAATACCAGCTTTATGAGAGTAGATATTTTAACTGTCTTCCAGTAAGATTTCCCCAAAGCTTAGAACAGTGCCTCACATGGCAGTGAACACAGAATGAGTGACTGCATCAATGAAACATAATACCTTAACCAAACTTATTTTATTCGATTATTTATTTAATAATGATTTAGCATTATAGGAATCTCTCAATTGCTGTTTTTTGAGTGGAGTACCTACTGTGTGCCTAGCTATTTCAGTTATTGATGATATGAAAGTGGGGAAAAAATATATGAACGATTTTTCTCTCCCCTCCCCTCTTCAAGCTAATACTCTGATATTAAAAAAAAAAAAACAAAGGTTTGAAAAATTCTCCAAATAATTTGTATTTTAAAATTTTTTTTTTCAACGTTTTTATTTATTTTGGGACAGAGAGAGACAGAGCATGAACGGGGGAGGGGCAGAGAGAGAGGGAGACACAGAATCGGAAACAGGCTCCAGGCTCCGAGCCATCAGCCCAGAGCCTGACGCGGGGCTCGAACTCACGGACCGCGAGATCGTGACCTGGCTGAAGTCGGACGCTTAACCGACTGCGCCACCCAGGCGCCCCTAATTTGTATTTTAGAAGTGATACTGAGTTTTTTTTTTTAATTTTTTTTTTAATGTTTATTTATTTTTGAGACAGAGAGCATGAATGGGGGAGGGCCAGAGAGAGAGGGAGACACAGAATCTGAAGCAGGCTCCAGGCTCTGAGCTGTCAGCACAGAGCCCGACGCGGGGCTCAAACTCACGGACCGTGAGATCATGACCTGAGCTGAAGTCGGACGCTTAACCGACTGAGCCACCCAGGCGCCCCAAAGTGATGCTGAGTTTTAATCCAAACCAAGTTTTTACTAGAAGACCAGCAACTGGAAGTATCTAGCTAAGTACTTAATTGTATGAGAGATTATAATAAAAAATGACATGAGAGAGGCGGTGTGTGAAGATAGGTGCAATTTAGGTGGTTCAAAAGACGAAGAGAAAGACGTTCAAAGTGGAGGAACAACAAGAAAAAAGGAAAAATGGGAGATGAGTATTTGATGTTTAGCAAGACTGGCCTACCTACAGCAGAAAGTTTATATTAGTGAATCCTTGTTGATTCAGCAAATATGCTTGAACAATAAACATGTGGCAAGTACTAAGCCGGGGGTTGTCCAGAAGCTGTGTACTCAAAGGGGGGAACACGAAAGCTACAGTACGCCATATACATTGTTATACCCTATGATGCCCCGGATTCTGTCTATGGGAAGGCAGAATAGCAGCATCTACCCCCTTCTGAATAGCAGCTACCAGGAGGTCATACCTAAACCCTCGTCTCAAATCCACAGGATAGCCCAGACCATGGGACTGGATGGGTGCTCTGAAGGAGAACTTTGGAAAATGAGCTGCAGAGCAGGGCTGTATCTGAAAAATTGCCACAGGAAGCAGGAAGCCAGTTGAGGATACAGAGAAGGCAACAGCAAAGAGGGAAAAAGCAGTATATTGTCTTGTAGTAGAAACAGAGGAAGGCTATCCAAAGAGTCAGAAGGGGTCAGAACTGGAGCAGGTAAGTCAAGAATTAAAAATGAGAGAAAGTAGTTGGATTTGGTAAGAGTAGTCCGTCCAAACCTTCAGAATTGCTATTTCAGGAGAGTGGTTAGGAACAGAAACCAAATCACAGCATGGATGTGTAAGACAGTTTCGAATAGATACCATGGCTGTGAAACAACAGTCTTTTGTGTGTGTGCAAAGAGCTGTTTAATGCTGTGTTCGTCTTGGCTTATCATGTTAGTTACTTGTAGCGATTTACTTAAAACTCTGTCAAATTTAACTTGATTTTATGGCTATCAGTTAACTGCATAGGCCACTTTATTTGTTGTCAGAAGCGTAAAGTGTTATTTCTAGAAAATATGTGACCCCTCAGTGGCAGTGCCAAGACAAGAACTTTCTCTACTCTGATCATTGTTCTTACCGTTCATCACGTTACTGTGCTCAACCTTGTCGCTGTCTGTGAGGGACAATGTTTTCCTTCCCCAGTGTAGGGAAGAACCCAGTTCTCCCTGCTGTGTCTTTCTTCCCTGTGAGTCTCCTTTACTTTTACACAAGACACTCGACCTCTGACACTTCCGGTCCACCAGATGTGTGGAGGTTTTCCCTCCCTGCAAGTAATTCTCTGTGAATACCACCTAGGTGTCCTACAGTTTCACTCGACTCTGACACATCTCCCTGGAGGTAGCATCGGATCCCACAGGTTAAGGGTTCAGTCTTACAAGAATGCCCACCCACCCCCTGCCACATACATACTTCAGATGTTATCACCCGTGCTTATGACCAACCAGCTCTAGATCAGAAGTTGCAGCCACCCCCTCCTTGGGTTGGAAATTTTCCTTAAAGAACTCAGAGAAACACATGTTTACCGCATTATAAAGGGTATGATAAAGGACACAGATGAACAACCAGATGAAGAGCTGTGTAGGGTGGGGTCTGGAAGGGTCCTAGGCGCAGGAGCTTCCATCCCCATGGAGTTGGCGGGCGTCACCCTCTCAGTGTGGTCGTACTTGCCAGCGTGGAAGCTCTCTGAACCCCATACTTTGGGATTTTATGGAGGCTTTGTTATGTAGGCATGATGGATCGTCAACTCCATCTTCAGGCTTTCTTTGGGGGCTAAAAATTCCTGGCTTCTAATCATGACGTGGTCTTTTTGGTGACCAGCTCTCATCCAGGAGCCCACCTAGAGTTGTCTCATTAGAACAAAAGACACCCCTGTCACTCAGGAAGTTACAGGGGTTTCAAGAGCTCTATGTCAGGAGCAGAGACCAAAAGCAATATTGCAGTGGGTTGCCTGGGTGGCTCAGTCAGTTAAATGTCCGACTCTTGATCTCAGCTCAGGTCTTACTTTCAGGGTTGTGAGTTCAAGCCCTGCATTGGGCTCCATGCCCAAAAACACACACACACACAAACGATATTGCAACAAGAAATGCTCCTAGTGTTCTTATCACTTAGGATATTACAAGGGTTTTAGGAGTTTTGTGTCAAAGACCAAGGCAGAGACCACTGTGTATTTTTTTCTTGTCTCACACTGTCTTTTGTCAATGCAGGAAACCAAAGATAAACTCAAAGAAACAACAACAAAGTTAACTCAAGCAAAGGAAGAAGCAGATCAGATAAGGAAAAATTGTCAGGATATGATAAAAACGTATCAGGTATGCTTAACTTTTCAACTAGATTAGTAACAAAATTGCACCAAATATCAGTACTCGTTTTGTATCTACAGTGTTGGTAGTGTGGAATGGATTTGGTAGGACAGTTAAATAAATTGCAGACTATTTCCTGTGTTAAAGTACTTGCAGCTTAAAT
This sequence comes from Lynx canadensis, assembly GCF_007474595.2. Lineage (NCBI taxonomy): Eukaryota > Metazoa > Chordata > Mammalia > Carnivora > Felidae > Lynx > Lynx canadensis. The sequence goes on from NC_044313.2 coordinate 16,567,905, forward strand.
AGAGATCTTATTAGGGAAGTTTTAACCAAATAAAAACATTAGAAAATGTCAGAAGAACGAAGAGTACCGGAAACGTATAACATAAAACCTACTCTGTGTTATGTTACATATCTTAAATGCTATTCTTGTTCGTGCAGAATTGACATCTTAAAAACCTTTCAGTGCAATCCTTTTTAGTATGTAAGGTATGCATTTCACAATCAGTAAACAATGGCAAAAGCTGTCACGTTCCAAAGCATAAAACTTTAAAAGTTAAGTCATACTTTTTTCATTTCTTTTCCAATAGGAGTCAGAAGAAATTAAATCAAATGAGCTGGATGCCAAGCTTAGAGTCACAAAAGGAGAACTTGAAAAACAGATGCAAGAAAAATCCGACCAGCTAGAGGTGAGTGGCTTTGCTCTTTTCATACCGTGGATTGTGTAATAAATACAGAGGGAGAGAAATAATAAATAATGTTATACTAAATGTAATAAGAGAATAATAAGGCCTTTTCGAAGGAACACGCAGTAACGTTTAGATCTTGTCTGGTACATAATGATCTGTGGTTTCTTTTAAACTTTTTAAAAGATGCATCATGCCAAAATAAAAGAACTGGAAGATCTGAAGAGGACATTTAAGGAGGGCATGGATGAACTACGAACACTGAGAACAAAGGTAATTAAATCGTTAGTCATTTCAGAGGAAAGGTCAATATCTTTAATTTGGGACTCATTCTGACTTTCCAAGTGTTGGAGAAAGGATATTTATATAGAAATGTTTCAAAATGAAAGAACTCAGAGGAGTCGAATGTCGATTTCCTAGCAACGAAGGTGAGTCTCTCATTGAAATGAAAATGTCTTCCACTTTAGTCCCTTTGAACTATTTGCCACACATTGCTGTTTTACGGCACATTTGCTGTTTGTGTAACTTCTCCTCGGGCCTCTAATGTAAGGCAGTCTTGTCAGCGAATTAATTGGAAAGAAAGTTGGACTTTAGAACTGTGAGTGACAAAAAATAATAGACTTCATATTTCTCCCATATAGTCTTGTACAGTGTTAATTTCTAACAATCTAGTATAGTCTTTATTGGAAGAATAGTATCCCTTTTGATACGGATGTGAAATATCATTGAATACCATTTATTTATTTAGAAATAGGCTTTTAAGTAACAACCTGGAATTTGCCATCACTTAATAGTTTTCAAAGTGCCTTTCGTGTGCATTCCATTTGTTCTCCGTGCCAGTTTTTTGAGGTAAGTAGGGAAGGTATACGGTTTTCAGGTGAGGAAATGGAGATTCAGCAAAAACAATGTGACAAGCTAAAACTCCCGAGACTAAATCATAAGAAATCTGAGACTGAGTCCTAGGACTGCCAACATCCCGTTGTATTTTCTTCACATTAATTAGTTCCGCTCCAGAATTTAGCTTGGATTATTAATATGTAATCACTATTTGAAGTAATTAAAGAACAAGAAAATATTGTTTGTACGCTAACTTGGTTATGATTTTTGATAGGTGAAATGTCTAGAAGATGAACGATTAAGAACAGAAGATGAGTTATCAAAATATAAGGAAATTATTAACCGCCAGAAAGCTGAAATTCAGAATTTATTGGACAGAGTGAAAATTGCGGATCAGATACAGGAGCAGCATCAAAGGTATAACTTCACAACTTTTCTTTATGCTAATCAGTAGGCTCTTCTGTCTCAAGATTGTGTTCTTAAATGCCATTACTGCATTAAGCAAGAATGATTTTACAATTTGACTAGTGAAAAACTTTTAAATTCCTGTCTTTGTTTGAACTTTTTTGGATTATCTTTGAAGTTCCTATCATGGCTTCTAAAAATCAAAGTGTATATACCCTCAATATTGGAAATAGCAATTTATAAGACAGAATGGTTTTTAGTTTCTTTATCCATTCTTTAACTTTCAAATTATGTTACTTACTTTTTCTTCCCAAAGGTAGATACGTACGTATACCTGTATCTTTGTGTGTGTGTAGTGCAGAGTCAGGAGCTGACCTTATTCCTTGACCTCTTGTAAAACCTTTTAGCTAGACTCTACTCGTGACATGACCTGGCAGAGCGTGGATTCAGCTTGAATCCAAATACCTTCTTTTCATACCTTACCCATATCTGCTGCTGAGTGTTGCTAAAAATTCTCACCATCATCAGGGTTGATGCTGTGATAAATCCATGGTTAGTTAGTAACCTCAACTGGAAATGATAATGATGTCCCTAGTCATAGCCTCTCCCTGACCTGGAAGCATCTATTCCTGCTTTGTTCACACTTCTGGTCTCCCTCCCCTTGATATTTAGGCTTAGCTGGCAGTTACCTCTTATTTACCTCACAAAAGAAATGGGAGCTAATAAGTTCTTGATCTGTCCTGTGAACTCGCCAGCCTTTGCAACCTTTCTTTCTCTTCCTTTTGTTGTTATGGAAGAAGTGTTCCTGTTCCCCTCTGAATTGAGCTTTTCTCTCGACTTCTGTGGATCCCATGCTCTTCTGCTTCTCTTATCCTTTATTTCTTACCCCTCTCTAAATTTTTTCTTTCTGCACTTAAATATTGTATATTAAAAACATTAAAATTCCTATGACTCCCCTACCCTTTTCCTGTCCTTCACAACTGAGCATCTTCGTAGAATCATCTATACGCATCCTCCACGCCCTTGCTTCCTTTGTTCTTTTTCTCTCTACGTCCTTCTAGGTTCTACCCTAACCTCCCATTAAAAACTGCTAATGCCTCCTTAAATCTAGCACACACTTCTCAGACTAAGCCTTGCTTGAATTTTCAGTATTTTTAAAATTTTACTTACTTATTTTGAGAGAGAGAGGGAGAGTATGAGTGCTGGAGGTACAGAGAGGGAGAAAGCGAATCTCAACAAGGCTTCACATCTAGCACAGAGCCCAGCACGGGGCTTGATTTCGTGAACTGCGAGATCGTGACCAGCCGGAGTCAAGAGTTGACAGTTAACTGACTAAGCCACCTAGGAGCCCTGAATTTTCAGTATTAAGACCATTAAGCCCCTTATCTTTCTTGACATGCTCTGTTCTTCGGCTTCATTTCATATCTGCTTTCCTGGTGTTCCTCCCCACTTCGTGGCCACTCGTTTTCTCCTTTCCTCGGCAGCCTTCTCTTTGTCATAAAAATCTTGTTGTTGTTTTATCATACCCCCGAGTGAGCCTTACCATTCCCATACCATACTGCAGGACCTTCAGATACTGTCTTCAGCCCTTTTTGTTGAGCTCCAGACACACAAGTATCACAGACGCCTCAAACTTTAATGTGTCCCAAACTGATTCATCTGTCCTGTCCATAAATACACTCCTCTCCTGTTCCTGAGGTGAGTGATGTGTGTAGCACCCACGTGACTTTCCAGCCCAGGAGCCTGGGGCTCCTCCTTGGCTCTTCTCTCCTTCCCCTCACGCATCTAACCAGAAACAGAGTGTTAGTGAGTATCCTTCAAGTCATGTATTTTTTACGTTCCCACCACTGCTATCATTGTCCTTTCATCTGGAAAACTGCCACAACTTCTAAACTGTCTTTTTTTAGTTTGGTGGGGTTTTTGTTTGTTTGTTTTTGTTTTGCTTCCCTTTGAATCCATTTCCTACACTGTGGCCAGCATAATCTTTTTAAAATGGAAATCTCACAAGCTTTCAGTGATTTCCCATTGGCTCAAACTGCCCTGTGAGCTCAGATGCCTTAGCATGGCTTGGAAGATCAGTAGCCACCTTGCTTCTCCCTCTGTGCCTTCTCTTTTTTTCAGGCACAATTGCTTACAAATGTTGAGTGTCTCCGTGTTCACTGCTGGGGATATAATGCTGTCGCTGTCCCCATCAGTGTTGAAGCAACAAACAAGTCATTCTGTTGTTCCCTCCCCAGATTTAGCACATACTGTTTCTTCTACCAAAAACATATATATATTTTTAATATGAATGTATTGTCACATTGGTTTCCATACAAACACCCAGTGCTATCCCGACAGGGGCCCTCCTCAATGCCCATATTGCCCACTTTCCCCTCCCTCCCACCCCCCGTCAACCCTCAGTTTGTTCTCAGTTTTTAAGAGTCTCTTATGCTTTGGCTCCCTCCCTCTCTAACTTTTTTTTTTTCCCTTCCCCTCCCCCTTGGTCTTCTGTTAAGTTTCTCAGGATCCACATAAGAGTGAAAACATATGGTATCTGTCTTTCTCTGTATGGCTCATTTCACCCAAGAACATATTTTGATGTCTCGGTCACTCCTACTTTTTCTTTAGGTCGGGAATTAGCAAACTGTGGCCCAAGAGCCAAATCCAGCACGCTACCTTTTTTTGTAAATAATTTTTTTGTTTTGGAATACAGCTGCTCTCATTCCATTATGGGCTGTCCGAGGCTGCTTTCACACCATGGTACCAGGGAACAACAGTCGCCACAGGGCCATGTGCCCTAGAAGCTTAAATTGTTTACTGTCGGACTTTTTGCAGGAAAAGTTTGCTAACCTTTACTTTAAGTATTCATTTAAACATCACTTATACGAGGTGAGGCAACCCACTCTGCGCTTTCATGAAAAATGTTTTATCACACATACAGTTTCCTTACTTGAATGAAAGCCCTTTGAAAGCAAGCCCGTGTCGGTGTTGCTCACTTACACTCCCAGCTCTTAGTTCCTAGCACATATCAGGTAGTCATAAAAATCCAAATAAATAATTTGGATGAATGCGTAAAAGTACCTTCATAAAACATTTTATTTGATGAAAACTCCCAAACCATTAACTTAATGTATTTTAATAGTTTTTTTTCCCCTAAACATAAACTTTGTTTTTTAGAGGTAAACAAGAAATTGAAAATTTGAAGGAAGAAGTGGAAAGTCTCAATTCTTTGATTAATGACCTACAAAAAGACATCGAAGGCAGTAGGAAAAGAGAATCTGAGCTACTGCTGTTTACAGAAAAGCTCACTAGTAAGAATGCACAGCTCCAGTCTGAATCCAATTCTTTGCAGTCACAATTGGATAAGCTTTCCTGTAGTGAAAGTCAGTTACAAAGCCAATGTGAACAAATGAAACAGACAAATACTAATTTGGTAAGTATAAATTTACATTTAACTTTATTTACTTATTTCACATTTTTTATGTTTATTTATTTTTGAGAGAGAGAGTGTGTGAGAGAGAGGCAGAGAGAGAGGGAGACACAGAATCGGAAGCAGGCTCCAGGCTCCGAGCTGTCAGCACAGAGCCCAACGCGGGGCTCAAACCCACGAGCTGTGAGATCATGACCTGAGCCGAAGTCGGACACTCAACCGACTGAGCCGCCCAGGCACCCCTACATTTAACTTTTAAAGCAACATAGCAAGAAGCACAAATTAAATTTTCCTACTAGCATAAACCCACTGGTAGTTGAGTTAAACTCTTTTTTGTATTGGCATTGACTTTCTGGCAATTTCAAATGCTGTGCAAGGTAACAGTTTTTCTTTCCAACTTGTTCAAAGTGTCCTTTTCCTTCCTAATTTATAATAAAATGTCTCCCTAAAATGCTTATGAAAAAGTATTTCACTTTTTTTTTTTTTTTTTTTAAACGTTTACTTATTTTTGAGACAGAGCATGAACGGGGGAGGGTCAGGAGAGGGAGACACAGAATTTGAAACAGGCTCCAGGCTCTGAGCTGTCAGCACAGAGCCCGACGTGGGGCTCGAACTCACGGGCTGCGAGATCATGACCTGAGCCGAAGTCCGCCGCTTAACCGACTGAGCCACCCAGGCGCCCCATTTCACTTTTGAAAATAAGAAAACCATGGTTTTTTGGGGGCGCCTGGGTGGCTCAGTCAGTTGGGTGGCCGACTTCGGCTCAGGTCATGTTCTCATGGTTTGTGAGTTCGAGCCCCGCGTTGGGCTCTGTGCTGACAGCTCAGAGCCTGGAGCCTGCTTTCAGTTCTGTGTCTCCCTGTCTCTGGCCCTCCCCCGCTCACGCTCTGACTCTCTCTCTCAAAAATAAATAAACATTAAAAAAAAAATTAAAAAAAAAGAAAACCATGGTTTTTGTCATTCCTAACTGGAATTACTGTATATTTTTTAAAGTTATTTCAAATTTTATATGTTTATAGTTTAAAAATGGTTTAATATTTCTGTGTTATGAAAGTATCTTCAAGTTACTCATAAAGATAATTTGAGATTTTAGTCCAAAATACAGAGAACATCGGTCATATGCTCTTTTGCATGTATGAAATGGCAAATGTGTTAATATGCCCCCTGCATTCCTCTATGAGGAATTTGGAGAGCTCAGGAAACAGAACCTGGTAAGAGGCGATTCTGGAAGAATCTACCATCATTTACCATCAGGGACCTTGTATTTTCAGGATTTTGAATTGTGAGCAATAATGGAAACAGGTATTAAAACTGGTGTATTTTGTTTTATCCTTTTTAATATTTAGGAAAGTAGATTGTTGAAAGAGGAGGAACTGCGGAGAGAGGAGGTCCAGACCCTGCAAGCGGAACTCACCTGTAGACAAACAGAAGTTAAAGCACTGAGCACCCAGGTCGAAGAACTAAAAGATGAATTAGTCACTCAGAGACGTAAACATGCCTCCAGTGTCAAGGATCTTATCAAACAACTCCAGCAAGGTACCAATTTCTCACCCACTTAGACCTTAATATTGTTTCTTTTAGTCATTAAGGATTTATAGAAAAAAATCTACTTTGCATCAGGTTCTACCACTTTGATTAGAACTCTGTGTTCTTTTTAATGTATTGATGTTCATAAACCAAATCACTAAACCTCTTATAGTTCCACAAATAGTCTATAACATCCTCTATGTAAAGGGCACTTATTCGCAGAATCCCAAAACGTGACAGTTGGGAATGTACCTTAGGGAAGTAGTGTCTAAACGTTTTTGACCACATGCTCCTATCAGTAAAAAGTAGTTAAGCATTTGTTCTCCAATTTATGTATACTTATTTATAAATTTTAAACATGTATTATTGTACATTACAAATGTAAATTTTAAAAGATCAGACGAAATACAAGTATAAATGGAAATTCTAATATCTTCTCCCTATACATGCTATGAGTTGTTTTGTTTAGCATCTAGGTACCTGTACCTCCCCTCATAGACCTCTTAGAGATCACTGAACCCTAACCCTTCATCTTAGAGGAGACCGAGACCCAGATACGTTCTGAATTACCCGAACACAACAACTAGGACTAGAACCCAGATTTCTTTTCATCTAAAAATTCATGCAGTTATTTGGAGTCTATGCTATATGCTTGGATAAAAAGATGAATAGATATGTATTCCGACTTCCTAATCTCTACTATTCCTCACTACTTTGTGGTAAAATATGGTAAAATATAGTAATAAGATAAAAGAGTTTTAGCATTTACTTAATATGAATATATTCAGGTATTTGCCTTAAGGATTATTCAGTTTGTTTTTATAGATATAATTGAAGGGAAATCTTTGGCATCACAGAGATCATCTGAATTTGTCAGGATTCTGAAAGCTAGGTCACTGTACCTAAATGATATCATCATAGTGTTGTCTCTTATATTTTGTATTTGACCTGTACGTTTCTACATATCATTGTATATGAATGACTACCATAGCTCTCCTGTCTGAAGTATGTATTCAAGAAATTTCTCTTGATGTTTAAGCCATTTTTGCCTAAGTGATTTTAGCAATTAAGATCAGAGATAGTGGGGGCGAATGGTCATGAGAATTGTCACAGGCAATCCATTTCTTTTTCCTATAGCACGAAGAAAATTAGATCAGATTGAGAATGGAAACTATGATAAAGAAGTCAGCAGCATGGGGAGTCGTTCTAGTTCATCAGGTAAAAATCTCAGGCTTCAGCTGTTACCTAGTGACTGACTAAAAAGAAGTAGCTTCTTTGGTGTGTTAAAAGGTATTGATATGCTTTTTTTTTTTTTTTTTTCCATTTTGAGTTATAAAAAGTTGTAGCATTTCCAGTTAAATGTTTACATTCTCATCACCGTCCAAGGTTTCAAGTTTGCCACGGGATTCTAGATTGTCTGTCTCCCTACCTCCTTTTTTACCTGCTGCTTCTTTATTCTGTGTAACAATTTCCTCATTTTTCAATTTAGATTTGTATCCATCCATATAGAGAGATTGGGTATAATACAGTCTCTCTCTCTCTCTCTCTCTCTCTCTCCCTCCCCCTCTCCCTCTCCCTCTCCCTCTCCCTCTCTCTCTCTCTTTTTTCCTTTTATATTTTAACACCTGAAAACTAATGAAATGATGATCATTATCAGATTTTTTATATATGTGTATTTTATTTTTTAAAAAATTTTTAACGTTTATTTATTTTTAAGAAAGAGAGGCAGAGTATGAGTGGGGGAGGAGCAGACAGAGAGAGAGAGAGGGAGACACAGAATCTGAAGCAGGCTCCAGGCTCCGAGCTGTCAGCACAGAGCCTGACGCAGGGCTTGAACTCGCAAACTGTGAGATCATGACCTGAGCCGAAGTCAGATGCTTAACGGACTGAGCCAGCCAAGTGCTTCTATATATGTGTATTTTAAAATTTTTTAGCTTTTCTCATGATAAATATGCCAAAAATTATGATTGATACCATTGTGGAAATGATAATTAGCAAAAAAAAAAATCAGTGTATTTGTCATTTTGGAATGCCAGGAACCATGCTAAGCACTTCAAGCATATTATTGACTCTGCAGAATAGTCGTGTGAGGTAAGTGTTATAATTCACATTTTAGAGATGAGGAAACTAAGATTCCGAATGGTTCCATGACTTGCTCCGAATTCACAGCGACAGAACTCTCAGCCTCTAGAGTCGTTTCGTGGCATTACACTACACTCCCGCTCAGGAGTTGTACCTTACAGGGAGAATCAGCTGTTCCAGTAATGGGAAAATCATGTAGTAGAAAGAACATGGGTTTGAAATTACACATACGTATTTAGAACCCGGTCTGTCACTTATTAGTGTGCAACCTCGAATAAGATCTATTCCTTGTCTTCAGTCTACAAAATGGAGTTGAAAAGGCTTATGTTTGTAGTATAAAAAGGATCAGAAATTTTTCTCAACTGATGTTGGTAAAAATAATAGCTAACACTTAGTGCTTATTATATGCACTGTTCCAAACACTTTCACATACATTAGCTCGTTTAAATAAAGATAACAATCCTATGAAGTAAATAATATCATTCCCATTTTAAGATGAAATGACCAAGGCACAGAGAGTTAAATGACGTGGCCAAAGTCACAGAGCTACAAAGTGGAGGAGTGGGATTTGTACCTAAGGAGACTGGCTTCCGAGCTGAACCCACTGGTATATTCTGTCTTCTCTCTCTGTGTCTGCCTTTGGCTCCTCGTTTGACTTCAGGCTTGTTATTGTGACTTTTTCTGAGTTTCTTGTTTCTCTCTTGCCACTTCCTCATCCTGTTGCTGAGAGACATAATAGGCCCTTTGGTACTTCTGACATCCATGTATTCAATAGCAAGAGCCTCAGGCCAGGTAGGACTTGTGTTCTGTGCCCAGCTGTGTTAGAGTGAATATTTGAAAACAATACTAGAGAAATAATATGTGCTATTAGAGATGACTTTAGACTAAGCACAGCATCTAAACTGATTTTTTTTTGTCTTCAGGGTCCCTCAATGCTCGAAGCAGTGCAGAAGATCGATCTCCAGAAAATACTGGGTCATCAGTAGCTGTGGATAACTTTCCAGAAGTAGATAAGGCCATGTTGATTGAGAGGATAGTAAGGCTACAGAAAGCACATGCTCGGAAAAATGAAAAGATAGAATTTATGGAGGATCATATCAAACAATTGGTAGAAGAAATTAGGAAAAAAACAAAGTATGTATTATTATGATAACACAGTCTGTGTTTGAAATACCGTTATTTGTATGGTAAAGTTACTGTTTTCAGAACTAATTATAACAAGAGCCCATCTTTCAAAAAATATTTGTTAATTTCCCAGTCTTATATCGATCACTTAACTATGTTCTAGGTTTTGGGAATACAGAAAAACCTAGTTTTTCTGTAAAACAAAAAAAGAAAAAACAGGTCGTTAAGGTGATACAGAGAGTTCAGTGGATGTTGATTTTTCTTTAAAAATGTTTTTAAGTTTATTTATTTTGAGACAGAGACAATGTGAGCAGGCTAGGGCCAGAGAGAGAGGAAGAGAGAGAAAGAATCCCAAGCAGGCTCTGCACTGTCATTACAGAGCCTGACACGGAGCTTGAACCCACAAAACCGTGAGATCATGACCTGAGCCAAAACCGAGAGTCGGACGCTTAACCAACCTAGCCACCCAGACGCCTCAGATGTTGATTTTTTTAAGATACTAAAATAACTTTGCATTTAAAAAGAATACTCTACTTTACTTTCAGTTTTCATGACTGTGGCTCTAAGAGATAATATGGGGTTGTGGGTTTTGTTCCTGTTGGGTAGGATTTGGTGGGTAATTTATTGGGCACCTGCCAAGTATAAGATTCTGTGCCTGTGACTTAACGAAATTTCATTGATTTCTTACAACTGAGTGACCTATACGTTAACTGGTGGTGCTCAGGTCAAATTACTAAATGTTCCAGAGTCACCACTCATCTAGTAAGTGACCAAAAGCTGGAGATCTGGGCCCTGCTCTGACTGACTCCAGAGCCTGTGCTGTGCCAGAGTCCTCTTACAAATGTTATATTCTTTTAAGTAAGAGGTTTTATATATGTACCCATGCCTTTTTAATTTTAATTTTGAAATAATTTTAGTCTTAGAGAAAATTTTGCCCATGACTTAAAAAAAAAAAAAAAAAAAGGATAAAGTTCTGAGTTTAATAATAGGAAAATAGAAAATGTTAACTAAAAATGGACCAATAAATTACTCAAAAGTATTTTGATTAAAGTAACAAAGAAATTGAAAAGCAGTGTTTGTATATCGTTAATATAAATACCATGTTGAACAAAAATGGGATTAAGAAACTACTGAATGAGAAAAGTTCCCTTATTTTCTAGTATATTTTTAACCTAATAGATATTTGTTTTATGCTAATCATCTTTATGCTTATGATTAGCCAACTCCTGTAAATTCTAATGTTTTTAATTCTGCAAGTATATAACTGACAATGTCATTTTATTTTACAGAATAATTCAGAGTTACATTTTACGGGAAGAATCAGGCACACTTTCTTCAGAGGCATCTGATTTTAACAAAGTCCATTTAAGTAGACGGGGAGGCATTATGGCATCTTTATATACATCCCATCCAGCTGATAGTGGATTAACATTGGAACTCTCTTTGGAGATCAACAGAAAATTACAGGCTGTTTTAGAGGATACATTACTAAAAAATATTACATTGAAGGTATTTATATTTTTCATTTACTTACCAACCAGCAAGCATGGCGTAATGGGGCCTCTTTCATTGCGTGAGCTGGCATGTAAATGACCAATTCTGTAATGCAAGGTAGCCATTTGACCCAGAGATCAAATTTCTGTATTTTTCTTAATGAAAAAGAAAGAGCAAAACATCAGCTTCACCATTGGATAGACAGTTGTTTATTTTGCAGTGGGCCGCCTCTGACATCTATTATAGTTAGTTATGATTGATCACTGAGGCTTTAAGACTGAGGTGTGTCTTTTCTAATGTACATTCTAGCTCTACTTTTTGCAGATATTACCTGACCTGACTGTTCTGTTTGTGCTGTGTTTGGGCCTCCATAGTCAGTAACGGATTTTAAAGAATGTTTTTATTCAATTAATTATCATTTTTTAATTTTAGAGAGTGCACAAGCAGGGGAGAGAGGGAGAGAGAGAGAATCTTAGGCAGGCTCTACGTTCAGCACAGAACCTGATGTGGGGCTCAGTCCCATGACCCTGGGATCATGACCTGAGCCAAAGTCACTCAGACGCTCAACTGACTGAACCACCCAGGTGTCCCTAAAACAGAACATTTTAAATCTAGTAATAATTTTGTGCACCAAAATTTACTGTCACTTCAGTAAAAAGACAGATTCTGAAATGTATAGGACTCCTTTACTGAAAACCACTGTGCTCCTGGCCAGTGTCACCGAGCATTTAAGACTCATCCTCACCCTTTTGGTTTCAAAATTTGAGCAAAAACAGTACAAACTGAATCTTTATACTTATGCTACCTAATAATTCTGTTTTCTTTCCCCCTTTTTCTAACTGGTGAAGGAAAATCTACAAACACTTGGAACAGAAATTGAGCGTCTTATTAAACATCAGCATGAACTCGAACAGAGAACGAAGAAACCCTAACGCAAAGCTCTCATTCACTAAACAGACAAAAGCCACATAAGGAGCAGGTGCCACTGCCCATTATTGTTGGAAACTTTTCCCTGCTTTGTGTGTCAGTAAAAAATTGTTTTGCTTCATCTGTATAAAAAAGTATCCTTTTACAATATGAATGCATTGCTGTGTATACTGTAAGAGCAAAAGCTTTGATGAAATTTGTCTTTGTATAGTGACAGCCTGTCCCTGAATCAGAACAACCAAAATTGCTAATGGTCATACAAAGTGCTGAACATTACTACAAGGGCTTTTGAAAACCCCTTCTCCTTATTTCTTCCTTTTAAAATATATAATGTCAAAAATGATTCAGCTTTTAAAATTCTGCATGAAAGGACACGTGTTCATCATTCTGTAATGTGCTGTTTCTCCAACATGAAGAAAACTAAAGTGATAAAGATCATATTTGACCTTCCAGTATCCCATTTGGTTGTGTCACAGGGATGCCAGGGAGTCTTAACTTCTTGTCATTTTAATGGACACTAATAGGAAAGCCAGCTCTTGGTCGCCAGCAATAATCAGCCATTGAATGCCTCCATCAGGTTTCCTTCTCTGTGCTAGGTACGTTTTGTCAGATTCAAGTTGTTTGAGTTCATAGTTGAGTTTTTTTAGTCTTCAGTTACACAAAATCTGATTTTAAATAACACGCTCACTTAGAAAATCTCTGCGGTCTTCAGTTGTATTTTAAAATGTGAAATAGATTATTCATTAGAACAGAGAGATGAATAATGAATTCTTTCAAGCTGAAATACTTTAGTTTTACTGACATCAAGTGTTAAGATAAATGTGTAAGGCTTTTAGGAAGAACCAGCTCCCCAGAGAATCCAGTGTATGACTCTGTTAACCATGTCATTTGAGCACCATGCTTGACCATTGATATAATTATGTATTCCAGCAGAGTGATCTTACAGTCCCCAAATGTGATGTGTTTCAGTATATTTATTTAAAATACAAAATAATTACATCTCTGTAACCAAGGGAAATTTAGAGCCAAATTTGTGTAGCCTGTTGGATTTTTACAGTATTTATTTAAAATACTCCCTTCCGTGTCGCCAGTCCATGGTATCGGTACTTCTACATCATTGAATTTTGTTCCCTCCTCTTGTAATTTGTCACCTATTATCATTTCTGTGTGTGGTTTTTCACATTTCATTACATTCAGGTCATCTCTACGATAGGATACCTTGGCTGACATGCAGATGTTGCCACAAGTGTCACTCTTGTTTTGGATTTTTGCATCCTTTTTTCTCCCCTTAAGAGAAGTAAGCTTTGGGATGATGAAAAAGCCTTTCAGAAGTTATATGGCTCTGAAAGTTGGGCTTACGGTGGCAATGTCCCGTTAATGTGTTTTAACATTTTTTTTTATATCAACATTGTTTAAAAGGATCATATGCTTAATTTTTACTAAGGATTCAATGTAGTGTCTTATTTTTTCTGTGTATCGAGGTGTCTTGTCTTCCAAAAACAAAATCTTTTCAGCATGGAAATAGAAGTTCAAAAACATTTTTAAAATAGCTGTGACAAGTGTCAGTCTTACCATAATGTGTCTTGTTATTTTTACCAATAATAATTTATCAAAATAAAAGAAGAGGGTGAGTGCAATCAAATCTGAATTATTTTCCCCTTTGTTTCTAGACATACTATTGATATTCCTATAGACTGCTTAGAGTAGCCAACAAAACTACATTTTTATGGCTGCTTATGTGATAGAGATTCATACACTACAATATTTGTTTTTTCCTTCCAAGACACAAAATATATGAATGGAGGCCAAACAGTGATCAGATCTAGAGTGTCCTATGTCTATACACTTTTTAAGAATATATACATTTATTACATACAAAAATAAAACCTTCCAATATTAACACTTGTGCCACCATTTGGGAAAATTGAATGGTGAAGCAACTTTAGAAGAAAGCTGTCATAAATCATGTTCTGACTTATTGTTACTTACCACCCCCCTGCCATACATATAAGAAACTATGGAAAACTTTTGAAGAGAATGCTTTATCTTCTTTTTTTCCTTCAGTTTCTATTGTATCTTCACTTTCTATTGTGGATTAGAACCAAACAAAGTAATATATGAAAATGTGCATATATCAAATCTTTATACGAACTCACAAAAAGCTCTTGGTGTGAGGATTTAGGGATTTAGAGAGTCTTTTACTATAGTGAATATACAGAGAGAAGAGTGGAGTGTCCAAAAAAGGAAAACGGCCTGAATAAACGTGAGATCTGGGGAAATATTTATTTTAGATGTTCATTATTCATTGTACATATCAAAGGCTACATTGATAGTTAGCACTGCTTTGGTTTCTTTGAACAGGAAATTATTTTGTGTGTGTGTCTTATCGGTATATGCTTACTATGCCTTCGTTTTGAAGTGAGTTCTTACTGTGGCTCCCTTTTTCGCATACTACTTCCCTTTAGCCTGTTAAGTGTTCAGGATTGAAAACAGTGGGTTTGAGCAAAGAAATGGGTTTGAACTTCGGTATTTTGGTTTTTCTTTTAACTTTCTTTGACGCCATTTAAAGTGATTTATCTTGAATTATTTTATCAGGCTACCAGCATGTTATTTATTCATTAAAAAAAAAAAAAAACACCTGTATTGAAAGTCTGCTATTGTGCTATTGCCTGGCACCGTCCAGGGTATTGTGATTTTACTGGTGAACAGACCGGGCAGGACTGTTGCTGTCCCCATGGAGCTGAGGTCTAGTGACAATGGCAGGGAAGGCACCAGAAGCAGCTCTTTGAGCCTCTGCAGCTCCCAGCCAGCTGCCGTAGGAAGAGGGTTAATCCAGTTGTGCAAGTAGTGGCCCAGAAGTCTCGCCGTGGCATGAAACTTTGGGAGATGAGTCCTTGCTCTGGGGTAGGCTGAGAGGTCTGCACGTCCTCTGCCATAGTTTGGTGTTTACTTCTTCTTTAGGAAAAAAGAAGAAAAAATCCAAAGAGCATAGACAAGTATTTGATTTTTGCCATTTTAGTAAATTATTAATGCCTACTTGATGCTCATAAAAGTGAATCTAATCACGTTTTCATGCGTGTTCCTAAACTTTGTTTCACAGCATATTCTTTTCTAAAGATTTTCTTCATAAAAGTTTAGATCAAGATTTACCAAGACATTAAAAAACCGTCAATGTTGTAAATGTTATATATATGCTACTGTGGTGAAAATACTTTTCTCAATCATGTTACTCGGTATGGTTAGTTTGCCTTATGAATGTTGACTCTACTAGCCTGTTTTTCGATATCCTTTTTAAAAAACAAAACAATCTTCTTTTGACACTGAGATTGTTCATTTTTAACACCAGTTGGTGGCACTAGAAACCTGAAATTTCTCAAGGCTCTGAACAAGAGCAAATGATTGAAAACGTATCCAAACATGAAGAATTTTCAGGAAAATAAATGAAAAATATAATTGTATATTAAAGATGTATTTTCTGGTATGAATTCTTTTTTAAAATGCATATGCCTGTCCATTTTGATGACAATGATAAAACTTGTTTATCTTCCAAAAGTGTGTATATATATATATACATATATATATGTGTATATATATATATGTATATGTATGTGTGTGTGTGCATTGTACAGATAATCTTTAATTTGATTACACTGTTCATTTTGTAAATATGTTTCTGTATAAAATGAAGCTTTTCAAGAGAATTCTATGTATATATTGTACTTATTAAATAGGTAATGCCTGTTTACCAAGTTGTATTTTATAGCATCTTTGATTATTTATTTACATACACCACTTGCTAAACAGACTGATTCTCCAGACTGTTGGCAAGGCTGATTCAAATTGCTTGAATTTTCTTTTTTAAACTCCACTAGGAGGTTTTGCTTACCACAGTTCTCTTTATTATACCAATTATTATTAGAAGTCAATGAATAGTAAGCAGTTTAAATTGAATGCCAGGTTCTATTTTAAATTTGTGTTTATATCATTGGTAGCAAAACTTGGCCTTTTACAAAAGGCAAATTTTCACATGCCTGTCTTCACATAGACATTTTCACATGCCTGTGTGAAAATTTCTCATTGAACTGGACGAGCCAGTAATATATTCACATTTTCCACCAAACTATGTAACTTGCCCAAATTATCTAGCTTTAATAATAAAGCTCTAATATGTTCAATAAAAAGATACGGAAACGGCATTAATTTCATGAAGTTAATGTGTGTGGTGGTGGTATTTCACATCACACCGTGTTGTTTTCCATACACTTAAATTATGCCACGGACCTGAATGACTTTACTACTGGAAAGAATCCCCTGAAATCAGGATCCTTGGAATAAAGGGAAAATTAATAGAATAGAGGAAGCTTGCATGATGTCCTCAATGGTTTCTTTTTTGGTAGCTTAGGGATTTGTTTTGTGAGAGAAAGGAATGTATACGTGGAAGAGAATGAGCGAGGGAAAGAGATACTAGCTGTGGTGGGGCGGGGGGTTTGTTTGTTTTTTCGTTTTGGCTTGTAGTTCTTAACTGTCAGTTTGAGCCTCATCAGTGAAGAGATTGGAAAGACCATTCCACTGAACTTCTATCCATGCTGGATTTTTTAAAAGAAAAAAATGAACGTTTTATTTATTTTTGAAGGAGAGAGAGCATGAGCAGGGGAGGAGCAGAGAGAGAGGAAGACATAGAATTTGAAGCAGGCCCCAGGCTCTAAGCTGTCAGCACAGAGCCCAATGCGGGGCTTGAACTCACAAACTGTGAGATCATGACCTGAGCCGAAGTCGGACGCTTAACCGACTGAGCCACCCGGGCTCCCCTTGGGTTTTTTCTTAATAACTCTGCTCCAATCCGTGAATGTAGAATGAGTACACACTTCTTTAGGACCAGAAGCTTAAGAGGATGCCTCTGGTTGACAAATGCCAATGCTGTTTTAATGATTCTCTCTGAGAACAGTGTGACCAGACTTGATGTTCCTGCCCCTGTAGAGATGCACTATTAACCTATGTTATATTTAAGAAACTTGATTTTTTTTTTAAATTTTTTTTTTAACGTTTATTTATTTTTGAGACAGAGAGAGACAGAGCATGAACGGGGGGAGGGGCAGAGAGAGAGGGAGACACAGAATCAGAAACAGGCTCCAGGCTCTGAGCCATCAGCCCAGAGCCTGACGCGGGGCTCGAACTCACGGACCGCGAGATCGTGACCTGGCTGAAGTCGGACGCTTAACCAACTGCGCCACCCAGGCGCCCCTGAAACTTGATTTTTTTTTAAGCGTGCATTTAAGAAGTATTCTATTTCTGAGGAATTTTCAGCCTTGTTTTACTTTTTGATTGTCCGAAGTCCATGCTGTTGGCTAGACTATCTGCTCCTAATTGCACTCCAAAACACACACACACACACACACACACACACACACACAAGGAATAGGATGTCATTACATTCCAGAGAAGAATCTCTACCATTTAGCACATTGCCAAAGTAGTTCTGTAAATTTAGGACCCACTGAAATAAAACAAAAAACTTACCAATAGTCAACTTCTACTTGCATTAACTTGGGAAATACATTAAATATTAGAATGGCTTTCCACATCATTTCACTATGCAGTTTTTTTGTTTTGTTTTTTTGTTTTTTTTAATGACTAAGGCGCAGGGCAGTAAGTCGTGTGTGTGTGTGTGTGTGTGTGTGTGTGTGTGTGTATGTTCTCAGCACCCTCCTACTTTGCTTGTTTCAGGAAATACCAGTTAAACTTGCACACTACTTGTTTCTTAGGCTCTTTTTATGAGCTCTGACTAGGTGAGACAACCCCAAATGCCCATCACCCCTGCTGTCCTTCCTCCAGGTGTACCCTGCTTCTGCCCACCCAGACCCCCAGTAGATTCCATCTCCCCCAAAACCAGGTAACCAGGAAACCCTTGCCAAGGGAGGGTGCTGCCTTGGGCTCAGAACTACCTTCTCTCTGGATTTTGTGTTTTGTTCTTGTGAATTTGAGACAAGGTTGGAGGGAGACCCTGCTGGGACAAGCAGGCCAGAAAGAGTCTTTCCCCGGCATCCTGACCAGAATTCAGAACTCATTTTCTCATAGAAATCCCATTTTATTTAAAATTTTTTTAAAGTTTATTTATTTATTTTGGGAGAGAGTGGGGGCAGGGGCAGAGAGAGAGGGAGACAGAGGATCCAAAGTGAGCTCAGTGCTGATGGCAGCCAGCCCGATGCGGGGCTTGAACTCACGAACCTCGAGATCATGACCTGAGCCAGAGTTGGATGCTCAACTGACTGAGCCCCCCAGGTGCCCCCTAAAATCCTATTTTAAATAGTACTTTACTCGAAGTTTATGTGTAAAGTGGCCTTTGTGTGCTTGCCTGAAATATTTATTACGTTTTTTCTTTACTTTTATGAGGTTCAGTGCCTTCTAAGCTCCAAGGCACCAACTTCCAAAAAAAAGTTGAAAAGCCGAGGCCGGGAGACAGAGCTCTGTGGCAGGAGGACGTTCCACACGCTCAAGCTCCAGGTGCCCCCTGAGGGATCCGACGATCCAGTCTCACGAAGGGTTATGAAGTTGTCGTGGTCGATCTAGCATCTCGGGTGCCAAATCCCAGGCCGTCGAGCACAAATGTCGCCGATGGATTTTACAGATCAGACTCTACTGTGGGGATGATGTCATTCCACTGCCGCAACCACTGGTCACAGAGCAGAAGAAACTCTTGACGAGGTTCTGGGGCGCTTTCAAAGCCATGGAGATCACTTGAAAACTCCTCCCACGCAGATGATTTGTGGTGGGTTTTTGTTTTTTTAATGTTTATTTGAGAGACCGAGAGCATGAGCAGGGAAGGAACAGAGAGAGAGACACAGACTCCGAAGCAGGCTCCAGGCTCCGAGCTGTCAGCACAGAGCCGGACACGGGGCTTGAACTCACAGACCGTGAGATCATGATCCGAGCTGAAGTTGGGTGCTTAATCCACTGAACCACCCGTGCGCCCCATGATTTGTGTTTTGATGGAAGTCAGGCTGTTTGCTGTCGCCAATTCAAAGCCGTTACGCTCCACAAGACACACATATAAAGCCATTTTTTCACCATTTCCTAGATTTTCTTCCTGCCTTTGGACTCATTGAATATTTTGTCTGAAGCACAGATTCCAGAGAGGAAAGAGCGCTTGAAGGGAGAACATCTAGTCCCAGAATGACCGGACCTTCAGGTGCCACAGACCAGTAAAATTTCAAAAACAGAATTCAGGGCTTGTCGACTTTTATTTTGCTAAGTGAAGATCAAAAAGAATGAGCATTTATTACCATAATATCCTAAAAGACAAGATGATTTACCACTAAAAAAAAAAAAAGAAACCCAAAAAAACCAGTGGTTGAAACGTTCAAACTTTGAACTGTGCGTAGCCCTTTGAAACCCTGTGTGTGTGTGTGTGTGTGTGTGTGTGTTTCTTGCTGTAGCCCGGGTTGCAACCCTCTCGGCCACTGCAGCCCCTCAGTAGAAGGTGAGGAAGAAGGCTGGTGAGTGAGTGGAGGTGATCTGCCTGAGGTCACACACCTTCGGAAGCCTCTTCCACGCAGGCACCGACGACTCTGACGGTGCCCGAAACACAGTTAATCCCCACAGCCTCCTGGTTGCACACGTCCCTGGAACCGAATGAACTCAGGAGGCTCCAAAGGTGGACCGTGTGTGGAATATTGATGTATTGCCTCTCAGATCCCAGTGCATTCTTCAGTATCCGCTCTGTGACAAACCAGAGAATCCCCTCAGCCTTTTCTCCTTTCAAGTGAGCGCGGTGTTAAGTTTCCTCGGTAGAGGGCCATGGCGGCACGTTACCGGAGGAGGAGGCTTCTGGAAGTTTCTGTCAGGGGCTGGAGGTCCGCTGAGGACATCCAGGGGAGCCTGCCCCAGCCATCCCTCTGCAACTTTGCAGCACTTGGTGCTAACCTTTCCGTGGCCTTCTCGACGTGGAAACTGCAGCCCCCACATGGCTACAGACCGTTGTTCGTGGTCCAGAGAGTCACACACAGAATCGCCACTGAACGTTCACACCCCTGTTTGCTGACTATTTCCCGGCCAGCGCTGCAGAGAGTAGCCTATTCACTGCTCGCCAGCCAACTCCAGACCAGCTCCGGGCTGGCCAAACCAGCTAACCTCTCTGCTACCCGGTGGGCTGAAACCCCTCCAAGTTTGTGCTTCCTCGGGACCTCTCTCTCAGCCTTCGTGTACCACACAGAGTTTCCTTATGGTTACTCTTTTATCATAGGTAATAATTCTTTGTATTAAGCTCTGACTTAACCTACTGTGTTGTTTCTCTCTCCTGATTGGCCCAGACTGCTACTAAGGTGAGAGTGACCTAAGTCGTTCAACCTCCTGCAAAGGCACAAAGATAAGACTTTGATCTTTGACACTCAGAAACTGAATGTGTAACCAACTAAAAGTATCATTTCTTCTCATTGTGTTATTTAACAATTCATACAGTATCATTGTGCGCAAAGCACCATGGGAGGTAAGACGAATTCCCTACTTGGGACAAGGCGGCAAGAGCCCAGCACCCTATGATGGCATGGATGGTGGTGGGAAAGGACCAGATTTGTGCCGGAAGAGACAGCGTCATCTGAGGAGGACCCTCATGGATGCCGCAAGTGAACTTATGGAAGGAAAGCTGGACGGGACGCCCCGATGGAAGAAGCCTCCATGCCATTTGCTCAGGGCCGTCTGGGTGTGCCAGCGGTGGTAACAGAAGATGTGTAGAAGAAATAGCTAGTGGTTCTATTTGGCTCAAGCTTGGTCTGGATCATGCTTTTGGCACAAAAAGGCGGAGTCTATTTTGCAATGGCAACCTTTATGTTCAGCAAGCAATGGTAAGACCCATAGACACAGAAGAGATCTTCAGAAGTTATCCGACAGCATCCAGGCGGTGAACAGCCTTGAATGCCACACACAGAAACTGACTACTGGGTTTGCCAGAAAAGTTGCTTCAATAGAAGACCACAGGCCGGTGTCCCATCCACACAAGTATATTGACTATCTGGTCATTATATTAACAACAACAACAACAACAACAACAAAACCCTTTTATTGAGCTATAGCCATAAGGCTTCCAGAAAAGTCTACATGTCCTGGGTATACAGTTTAATAAATTGTTATAAACTGAACACAGCTGTGGAACCAACACCCAGTGCTTTCTTTGTTCTGATTGGATCCCGACCGACACACCCCAAACCCCTCCTCGTGCTCTCAGTCATTACCCATCCTGGAAGGATGAGAGTTCTCTTAACTTCTAGTAGCATTGACTTATTTTACCTCACTTTTTGTGACTCGATAGAAGATGGACTGATATAGTAGTGTTCTTGTGAGTCAGCAGTTTGTTTGTAAGCATCATCCCCGCTGTCAGGTATTATCGTGGGTCATTAATTCCCTTTGCTCTATAGTATTTCATTGTGTGGATATATCACCGTTTATCCATCTAATACTGATGAGCTTTGGGGGAGTTTCCAGCTGGGGGCCTACTTGGAGAAACAAAGCTGCTATACAGCATTCTGTACATGTCTATGGCAAAGCGAATGGATGTGTATTTAGTGCACGTATGCCTAGCACTAGAACAGTCGAAACACAAATGTCTGCTTTTGGTAGAAACTACTGGACATTCCCAGAGCGGTTGTACCATTTGGACACCCACTAGCTGTGCATAAGAGCTCCCGTGGCTCTATTCTATATCCTAGCAAACGAGGGGACACTGCCATGTGTGGGCTCCTCAGAGTGGGTGATTCGGCAGATGAAGTCTCTGAAAACCATGTTCTTAAGAAATGATTGAAAAGAGTAAGGTCTTTTTAAACCTGGACAGGGAAGATTCTATGGGAGATAAGAGCACTGTCTCCAGAGAGCTAAAGAGTTGCCAGGTAAAAAGGGATGGGACTGGTCTCTAGGGACCCAACACAAAACAGCAATCCCGCTGGGTTCAGGGACCTTCCCAGGACTTATCACTGGTAGGTAGGGCAGTACGTAATTCCAAGTTGGCCTGTCTTCAAAACCCATATCCTATTTTTTTAATGCCCAAATATCAGTTTTATTTTTTTAAACAAAGTAATATCAACATATAAAAATTGTGTATATGTAAGGTGTATAACTTGATGCTTCGATATATGTATACGTTGTAAAAGCGTCACCCTAATCAAACTAAATAGCTTACCCATCACCTCTACATGGTTGTCAGTGTGTGTGTGTGTGTGTGTGTGTGTGTGTGTATGAGAGAGAGAGAGAGAGAGGTTTAAGATCTATTCTCTTAGCAAATTCCAAGTATACAATATGGTTAACTATTGTCCCTATGCTATACATGGCGATTATCTCATCAGAACTTATTCATCCTGAATAACGGAAATTTTGCACCTTTTTTTTTCTTTTTAAAAAATATTTATTCTTGAGAGAGAGCATGAGTGGGGGAGAGGCAGAGAGAGAAGGGGACAGGGGATCCGAAGCGGGCTCCACACTGACAGCCGAGAGCCCGATGCGGGGCTCGAACTCACGAACTTTGAGATCATGACACGAGCTGAAGTTGGATGCTTAACCGACTGGGCCACCCGGGCACCCCGCAGCTTTGCGCCCTTTGGCCAGTATCTCCTCATTTCCTTCTCCCCGCCTGCCCCTGGCAACCATCACTTTAGACTCCACGCGGAAGTGGAGTCATGCGGTATTTTCTTTCTGTGTCTGGCTTATTTCAATCAGCTGATTGTACTCCAGCTTCCTCGATTTTGTCACAAATGGGAGGATCTCCTTTTTTAAGGCTGAATAATATTCCACTGACGTTTACATTTTCTTTATTCCATCTGTACATCCGCGGATATTTAGATTATTTCCACACCTCCCCTTTGTGAGTAATGCTGTGGTGAACACGGAATCCTGATTTCATTTTCCTTGGATGTATCCCCAGAGGAGAGATTGCTGGTTCCTATGGTAGTTCTATTTCTAACTTTTTGAGGAGCCTCCAAAGTGCTTCCCGATTTATTATACCAAGTTACATTCCCACCAACGATGTACAAGTCCTCCCTTTTATCCACATCCTTACCAACACTTCTCTTTTGTCCTTTTGGTACTAACCATTCTAACAGGTATGAGGTGATATCTCATTGTGGTTTTGATTCACATCTCCCTGACGTTTAGTGACGTTGAGCACCTTTTCATGTGCCTGTTATTAGCATCCCTTTGGTATGACTCCACAAAGCCCATGCTCTTTCAACACGACTCATTTTCCAAAGTCTGAAGGAAGTCTCTAACATCAAATATATGCTTTAGTTAATAAAACTTAAACTGGGAAAATGAGCATGGAAACCTTACATGACTTTGGTGGGAACTGGTGGTATTAGGAAGGCAGGGTGGCATCCCTACCAGGCTCTGGAGTCCAGTCACTTACCCACTCACGGAAAATATATTTCCCAAGTGCCGGCCAAGTGCCTGGCACCGATTTAGACACACGGAGACTGCAGTGAAAGCGAGGTTTTCTCTGCCAATGGGTACAGCTTACAATCCAGTGGGTTTGGGAGTGAGAAAGAAGGCAGAAAATAAATAAGAGAATAGATGATTTCCGAGTATGAAAAATCTTTGCAATAGGATACACGTGGGTTCAAATTCTTAACATTGTGACTTTGGACTTTGGACTTCTATCTACCCGAAGCCCCAGTTTTTGTACCTCTAAAAACACTTAAAACGGGGACACCTGGGTGGCTCAGTCCATTAAGTGTCCAACTTTGGCTCAGGTCACGATCTCATGGTTCGCAAGTTTGAGTCCCCACATCCGGCTCCGCACTGTCAGGAAGGAGCCTACGTGGAATTCTCTCTCTCCCTCTCGCTGCCCCTCCCCCACTTGTGGGCGCCCGCGCGTGCGCGCACACGCTCTCTCTCCTTCTTTCTCTAAATAAATAAACTTTATTTAAAAAAAAAAAAACCTATATGTTTGCTGTGCAGATGAAAGGAATTTATTATATAAAGCATATAGCATGGGGCCTGCTAGACTGAGTAAGCCCGCGATAAGCTGTTATGAAATAAGTGATCAATTACACATTTCTTCCAACGTACCATAGGAATCTATACCCCCTTGCTTTTTCACACTTCGTTTCCATTTCTTCTTTTATATTTATTTATTTATTTATTTATTTATTTATTTATTTATTTTCAGAGAGCACAGGCAAGTGGGGGAGGGGGAAGAGAGAGAGAGAGAGAGAGGGAAGGAGAGAAAAAGAATCCCAAGCAGGCTCCACACTGTCCTTGAAGGGCTTGATCAGGGCCTTGCGCTCACAAACTGAGATCATGACCTGAGTCGAAGTTGGATGCTTACGCCGACCGAGCCACCCAGGCGCCCCTCATTTCAATGTCTAAGATCTGATTATTCCGTCCTATAGACAGGAAGTATTGGCTACGTTAGTTATTATGTATAAATCACCTATAACAGTGCTTGGCAAATATTATGCACTATATGTGTTTATCAAGGGACTAAATGTATGCATGAATGAATGAATAAAGTCTACCTGGATATAGTTCACTGACTCCTCACATCAGGAGAGCCTTGATGCAATTTTGCATCCTTTTTCCAACGAACCTTGTATTTCCAACCTTATATAATCGTGCCCACTGCACTTCAGTTCATTCAACAAATATTTACTGAACACGTCTGGCACTGTTCTAGATACTGGGAATACCAGCAGTGGACATTTTTAGTAGAGATTAAAATATTAGCTTGAAGCAATAAATTCAGGCTAAGGGTAATTTCAAAATAATTTGAGAAATTATTTCAAAATATTTTGCTCCAAAGACAGGAATTTGTTTTTTCTAAGTTTAGCTGGAAACGAGTTGTCACCCGATATTAAGTGGAGTGCTTGTTTAAGCCGTGAAATTCTAGTCACTGACTGGGCGTACCAAGAAACTGTGAGCTCTGGGGTGCCCGGGTGGCTCAGTCAGTTGAGTGTCCTACTTCAGCTCAGGTCACGATCTCATGGTTTGTGGGTTCGAGCCCCGCGCCAGGCTCTGGGCTGACAGCTCAGAACCTGGAGCCTGCTTCAGATTCTGTGTCTCCCTCTCTCTCTGCCTCTCCCCCACTTGTGCTCTGTCTCTCTTTCTATCAAAAATAAAATTAAAAAAATGAAAGGAAGAAAGAAAGAAAGAAAGAAAGAAAGAAAGAAAGAAAGAGAAACTGTGAGCTCTAAGTGCTCAGTGTTTCCAATGTAGTTGTGAGTGGGGATATGGGAAAATGAGGATAGAATGTGAATAAGGTAGCAACCAAGATGACTTGGGTCTAGATTGCGGGGACCTAGGGAGCAATAGAAAATGGAAAAGATAGATGTTCTAGGAAATCCAGCCTCTGACCATCTGCCCCAGAACATCTGTCCACCTCCCCGTTTTCTCAAGGACCATGAGGGAAAAGGACGAGAACTGGGGTAATTCCAGGAAGCGTGTGAATCTAACGGAAACCTGTTGTGACAAATTCTGGTGCTCAGCCAGTGTGGTGTCTCCAAGAAATGGCACAGAGTGGAGTGTGGGCACGGAACTGCAGGGCATTTTGAGAAGACCTCAATCAGGCAGATCGAGCTGCAGCCAGCTCAGTGGACACGTGACACCAGGGCACACGCGCGATCCTAAGAGACTCATGTGAGGTCAGAGGTTCTGTGGTATTGATCGTGGCCTTGAACGGGTCAATTTTGACAAAATCAGAAAATATGACAACACGAGCAAGCGAACACCCCCTGACAACGGACCAGGAGCAACTTCCCACGTACCTGTCTTGTCCGATGGCCTACGTAAGGGCAGAGACACTGCTCTGCTCACTCGTTCATGGATCAAAACAGCGGAAGCTCCTATAAATCAGGTACTGTTTTAGACAACTTCTGTGCGTTAACTCGTTTGATCCATGCCAAAAACCTGCCTTAGAGATGGATAAGCTCGGTAAGTTGAAGCAACGTGCTTGAGGCTGCCGAGGTAGGAAGCGGTAGAGTCACAAGTCACATCCAGGCCATCTGACTTCAGAGCGTATGCTCTCAGCCAGGACACCAAATTCCTAATCAACAGGATCCTCGGTTTTAACACAGTCAGGGCACAAAAAAAAAAAAAAAAAAAAAGAATGCACAGCCAGCACTTGTCCAGTAAGTGAATGAATAATAACTTATAATGTTTTTAAAGTTTATTTATTTATTTTGAGCGAGAGAGACAGAGAGAGAGAGAGGAAGAGAGAGAGAATCCCAAGCAAGCTCTACCCTGACAGTGCAGAGCCCAGTGTGGGGCTCCAACTCACAAAACTGTGAGATCATGACCTGAACCAAAACCGAGAGTTAGACGCTTAACTGACAGAGCCACCCAGGCACCCCAAATTATTCTCTTTTTTTAAAGTTCATTTATTTATTTTGAGAGAGAGAGAGAGAGAGAGCCTGAACAGGGGAGGGGCAGAGAGAGAGGCAGAGAGAGACTCCCAAGCAGGCTCCACACTGTCAGCACACAGCCCAGTGCAGGGCTCGATGGCACGCCCCTGGGATTGTGTCCTGAGCTGAAATCAAGAGTTGGACACTCAACCGACTGAGCCACCCAGACACCCTTATAAATTATTCTCTTAACTACTATCGGTCTAAGCAGCTGGAAGACCGAATACACATTGCCAAGGAAAACATAACACAGGCACATATGCGATATCACAATAGATCTCTATGCTGGTCACATTTTCCCCGGGTAGTTCAGATTAATTGGTGCAGCCTAAGATATAATTTACTCCGCAGGCCATTGAGAAAGAATATACCACGTCTGGATTTTATAATACACAAAAATGGCACGAACTTCTTGACAGTGTATTAAGTCTCTGGGAAAGCTTTCTGCTGCTTGCCAGTTTCTTAGCTAGAAGGATATGGAAATAGACGTTGGCTTCAGCAGGGACAATGACCTGTCCTGGCAGTGGACTGCCCTTTGATATTTGGCCACATTTTAACTGAAATGAACCACAGTTTGCCATCACGGTTTATTTGTGTTAACGTTTATTTACTTAGAGAGAGAGAGGCAGAGAGAGATTCCCAAGCAGGCTCCGCGCTCCGTGCAGAGCCTGACGTGGGGCTCGATCCCACGACCGTGAGATCATGACCTGAGCCCAAACCAAGAATCAGATGCTCGGCCAACTGAGCCACCCAGGTTCCCGCATCAGAGTGTAATATGTAGTGGAAACCAACATTGTCTTAGGACTGCTTCAATACGTTTTTTAAAAATGTATTTATTTGTTTAGAGAGTGTGTGAATGGGGGAGGAGCAGAGAGAGAGGAAGAGAGAGACTCTTAAGCAGGCTCTGCACCGTCAGTGCGGAGCCCGACACGGGGGAACTCGTTAACCGTGAGATCATGACTTGAGCCGAAATCAAAACCGAGAGCCGGATGCTTACCCGACTGAGCCACCCAGCTGCCCCTCAAGTTACACTTAAAATAGATTTTTTTTTAATGTTTATTTTTGAGAGAGAGACAGAGCATGAGCGGGGGAGGAACAGAGAGAGAGAGGGACACACAGAATCCGAAGCAGGCTCCAGGCTCCGAGCTGTCAGCACAGAGCCCGACGCGGGGCTCGAACTCACAGACCGTGAGATCATGACCCGAGCCGAAGTCAGTGCCTAACCGACTGAGCCACCCAGGCGCTCCTCAAGTTATACTTTTAAATGATATATTCTACTTATAAATATAATTTTATATTAAAGAAAATTTTTGTTTCTGGGCACCTGGGCGGCTCAGTTGTTAAGCATCTGACTTTGACTGAGGTCATGATCTCACGGTTGGTGAGTTGGGAGACCCACACTGGGTGAGCACGAGCCCCGCTTTGGGTGAGCTTCAGGCCCGCTTCAGGTAAAAACATGAGCCCCAGGTGAGCCCTGCCTTTCTCTCTCTCTCTCTCTCTCTCTCTCTCTCTCCCCCTCTCTCAAATTAAATAAACTTAAGAAAAATATAAAGTGGGTTGCACCTTCATATTCTGTAAAAAAAAAAAACAACTCCAATGATACAGAAAAGATTTTTGTGTCGACTACTTTGTTGATTGATTTGCCAACACCCATTATAAAAGCTCTCTGAGCGATAATGTTCATTGAGTGGGGAAGGAGTGTGGCTTATCATTTTGAAATTCCATTACATTTTCGTAAAATAAAAATATTACCCAGATAGATCAAAGATTTCAAGGCCAAGCACAGTTGCTGACTTATTGACATTTTTTATTCTAACCCAGTTAATTGACGTGGATCAAAGATATGTTGTGGAAGGTCCAAAAAATGTACGAAAAATATTCAAGTAGAGATCTAAGGTTAATTATATGAATGCAACCAATCATTGTACCTAATCATTAAAGAGAAACATTGAAACAAACAAATGAACCCTTTATTTTTTTTATTTTATTTTTTTTTTAAACTTTTTTTTTTTTTTTTTAATTTATTTTTGGGACAGAGAGAGACAGAGCATGAACGGGGGAGGGGCAGAGAGAGAGGGAGACACAGAATCGGAAACAGGCTCCAGGCTCCGAGCCATCAGCCCAGAGCCTGACGCGGGGCTCGAACTCACGGACAGCGAGATCGTGACCTGGCTGAAGTCGGACGCTTAACCGACTGCGCCACCCAGGCGCCCCACAAATGAACCCTTTAAACAACCTCAAATAATGGGAGTTTTTCTGGAGTATGTTCCCCATAATATTATTAATTTTGACCATTCTCATTACTTTATCCTCAGCGAGCATACTTTCTATAAATTAAAACGAATTTCAGATGATTTAAGGAGTACCGTGAGATGACAAAGAACATCTAACAGAATCAGAGACACTTAGCATAAAAACCTCAAGTGGCTTTAAAAAATTGAAAAGCACAAAAATGAATGGGTTTGTTTATGTCAGATCATTAAAAAACCATTCTATGCTCATTTTAAAATGTGTAAATTGAAGTATTATTTTTATACTGTCATATTTTGCTTAAGGTTTTGAGTTTTGATGTTCATTTCTATTTTTTTTTTTTTTTTAGTTTTGTCAAAAGAATGGGCTTTAGTAATTCGTGGGGTTAGGTTCCTAATTTGTTTGTTTACATACAAGGGGCTCAGTGTTCGACTTTGGATCTGGGCTCCTTTGTAGTTCCTTATACCATTTCCCACTGGCAAGTTCTTGCCCTGGAATAGTTCTGGGAAATCTTAACCCAGCGTTGTTGGGCTGATATTTGTGACAAATCTGTCACATGTGTCGTGTACTTCCAGGCCATTGGTTTTGTGCCAGGAGGTCCTTGATGTCATGTGATACACAATGCAAATATGACAGCCACCGCCTGGAACAAAGCTGGCCTTCTTCTGGTGTAAGACCTTATATATATGTGGAGCAATGCACTTGGATAAACTGTTTTGAGCAGCCTGGAAAATTAAGTAAAGGAAGTTTTGTACCACCAAAAATTCCAACAGCAGGATATGATGTGAACTTTGTGATTTTTTAAAGTTTATTATTTTGAGAGAGAGAGATGGGGGGCAGAGAGAGAGGAAGAGAGAGAATCCTAAGCAGGCTCTGCACTCTCAGCATGGAGCCAAATGTGGGGCTCGATCCCACGAACCGTGAGACGTGACCTGAGCCAAAATCAAGAGGCAGATGCTTAAACGACTAAGCTACCCAGGAGCCCCAGGATACGATGTGAAATGGATAAAGCGTGTACATTCTGGAAACAGAATGTCTGGGCTTGATCACTTGATCTTACTGCTTGACCTTTGACCTTTTTGTGCCTCGGTTTCCTCCTATGCAAAATGGTGGTGAGAGTAGGTACCTTCCTTGTGGTGCTGTGGCGAGATTCAAATGAGATAATCGTAGGGCACACCGTGTACTCTGTCACCTAGTGTGAGCACTGAACAAATGTTAGCCGTTACAACAGCTAGAATTCAGACCCCCGGCATTGAACATGGATCTTCCAAGGGGGAACAATGCAAGGTCATTGCATAGGCACTGGATGAAAGATTGCAGTCACGCAAATGGCATGATGTAATTAAAGATTTGGCTTTATCCGTCTAAAAGAATTTCCAAAGCACTACAAATAGTAAAGGCACAGTCACAGAGTTATTGTAGAAATCCTCGTCTCTAGCGATAAAGATAACAAGGATACTTGTGTGTGTGTGTGTGTGTGTGTGTGTGTGTGTCTTTGTGCTGTAGATCACATTACTGTGAAAGAATAAATCGTTACCTGCTACAGGTTATCAGGCACAGGGTCCATGGTAAAGTGGCTTCGGGTTGTCACCCAACACGCTGGCACAGACCCGAAGTCCATTCTCATTGATCTTCTCTCTGATGAGCTTCCTGAGGGATTTGTTTGAAATTGTTTCACATGAAAAATAAAGATACTTCATAAACGCCTTGCAGATTAGTCCTCATAGAAGCTCCTAGAAAGTTCTATGGGGCGTATGTTTATGCTCTAAATGCCACTAGGTGGCAGGGGAATGTTATGAAACCAGCCAATCATCACAGATGAGTAGGGTGCATCCCCACGGTGGGTGGCCTCCCTGCATGATCCCGAGAGAACTTTCCTGTAACGTGGACTTTAGGTCCTTGCCTTTCCACATACTCAGCCTCCAGAAGAATCTGTGATGCTGGATGGCAGGCACTGGCATAATCTAGCAGATCATGAGTGTAATTCCACTGTTGCCCAAAGCCCTAAACCAAAAATATCAAAAGCTTTCCAACCTTTGAAAATTTTATTTTCAAGTCTGGACATTTGGAAGAAAGGGCAACATTCTTTCCGGCACGTTGCAGGACACTTGTTAAGGAGGACGAGCCCAACACACTGGGATGTCATCTTTCCTCCTCCTAACAGGGGGGTCCACTTTTCAACTCCCACCCCCCAACACTGAAGATGGACAAGTAGCTCTATTTTTGTCTAAATCTTTAACTTCTTAATCTCAAAAATGATTTTTGCGGGGGATATTAAATATCGTTTCCAGCGCTCCAAAATTTGGGAGGCCAGTTTGGACTAAACTTGAGTGATTTAATCGATTGGTCTTATTTTTCATTTTTTAAAAGATAAGGTGCTGAGTCGGAGCTGGAAAGCACTCTTTTTATTCCTGAGGTCTAGCCCCACTGTATTTTATCTGGAGAGAGTTCAGGATGGGTTTGATCAAGTAGCTCTTGTAAGCAGAAAGGAAATACCCTCCTCGAAAAAGAGCTGCTTTAATGTCATGTCAGCACCGCATGAAACAGAAATCCAGCAGGTTCTGCTTTAAGATTTGGAATTTTATTACAGTCAATATGATTGGCTAACAACAACAATCCTTTCTTGCTATTATTTACAACCACCCAGTTAATTCTTCTAATTGCTGGAGAGAAAATTTCTGGAAAGGTAGCTGGTTGAGGTCCTTGGCTTAAGAATCAAGTCTTCCCCCTCTCTTTCCCCATGGCAAGTGCTGACTGAAGACTGGAGCAGGGCCAGTGGGGGTGACAGCAGGGCATGTGGCCTGAAAAGGCTTCGTGTAGAGATAGATGAGGACCTCACAGTCTGAAAGGACACCTTATTCGAGGTGACAGGGAGCTGGGTTCAGAGGTGGCCACGAAGAGAGTGTCTTCCTACAGGACCCCCTTCTTCCCACCTGCTTCCTAAGTCCTTCTACGCGTCCCAGACCTGTCCAGGGTCTCCATCCGACACAGGCTCGTTCTCTTACTGATGAGCCACTAGCCTCTGATGTTAGCTGAGATGTGGGCAGAGGGTGTTCTGTCCATTCAGCCCTCTGTAAGTGATCGCCACAGTGGCCCTTTGCTTCCTCTGCGAGTGGAGCTTTCCAGCCCAGGATCTGTTTCCTGGCTTTGGGGAGAACGTGGGAGAGAAAAATCCAGCTTTCCAATAAAGGACAAATTAGATTCAGGGGCTTCCAAATTAAGTCCACGCAATCATCTCCTTCGTTAAAGAAACCCTCTGTCCTTGTAACCGGCCAGGGTGCCTCCTGCTTCCCAGAAGGGGTTACTGGAAACGCAGCCACCGACCATGCATCAAAACAGCCCAGCCGAGCCGCCCACGGTCAAGGGCGGCGCGGGCGGAGAGCGCAGGCAGGGAGAGCTGAAAGGCAGGGGACAGCCGCACTCTCCTTTCTGAGCCTCCCACCTCTGTGCCCAGGTGTCCAGAGGCGGGCTTTGGCAGTGGAGGGCCAGCTGGGGACAGCCCCCCCCCCCCCCACCCCACCCCAAGGAGCCTTCAGCCACTTCCTTCTGCCGGGGGCTGCTGGGTCCCTGTCCCCGCCCAGGTCGTCCCCCGCAGACTCCCCGCGGCTGGAACTCACTGCCCTGGCCTTCCTTCTCCTTTTGGAGCCCCAGCTCCCCCTGGTTCCGGGCGGATCCCGTCTCTTCCTCTGGCCGGGGTCCCGCGGAGCCCACGCGGATGCTGACCGCGCTTCTTCCCGCCCCTGGGAACCTCGGTTCTTCTCCGTGCTTTCCTCTCTGGAATTTCCGTCTCTCCTGGGCTGGATGGTTTCTGGCTCGCCAGCGTGGGGGCGGGGGCAGGGGTACATTTCCTCCGGGAGCCCTTTCCATGTCTTATAAAATAACATTTGCTTTTGCAGCTAGCTACAGTTCTGAAGGTTTGATAGTAATATTGGGGGCTTACCCGGAAATTTGCAAACTTGCTTTCAATGGTGAGTGCAAAATATGGTTTTTCCTATCAAGGGCTCCGCTGTGCTGAATTGGGGAGCACAGTGCGCCTTCTGTGGGGGCTGTTTAGAAGGTGGACAAGGACTCACCGCTCCGGGGTCCCCACACCTCATCTCACGGTGCTTGGGGACCAGCAGACTTAAATTTGCCGCCGGGAGAGAGGGAAAGCCCCCGTGCCGTGCCGTAGCCTGGATGGGATGCTGACTTCAGCTGGCATAAAGATCACCGGTTTCAGGGGCGCCTGGGTGGCTCAGTCGGTTAAGCGTCGGGTCACGATCTCGCGGTCCGTGAGTTCGAGCCCCGAGTCGGGCTCTGGGCTGATGGCTCAGAGGCTGGAGCCTGTTTCCGATTCTGTGTCTCCCTCTCTCTCTGCCCCTCCCCAGTTCATGCTCTGTCTCTCTCTGTCCCAAAAATAAATAAACATTAAAAAAAAAAAAAAGATCATGGGTTTCAGGTCGTCCTTTGTAGGTGTGCTTGGAATCTGCCAGTTGTGCCTATACTGACAAAGACCTGATGGTCATCCTGAAAACTACAAAGATGATAATAAGACACAAAGGCGTATTTTTGACAAGTTCAGTTCAAACGTAAGCGCGTACATTAGTGAACAGGAACCCAGCAAAACGCTTAGGTTTTGGTTCTAGATAGAACTAGACGGGGTGCGAAAATCATCATCAGGCCCAATCTTAGCCAGAGCAGAGGTGGAGAACCCGGAATGCCCCCAGGGTGGCTGCACACATGGGTTATGTCACTGTCACCTTCGGCAGTTACTATTTTAACCAGGCAGCCCTCATCCCTGCCTGCCGGGAAAGTCTGCCAGACGTCCTTCCTCCTGTGCCCCTGGCTCCCCAGGAGTGGCAGATTTGTTTCTAGCCCTTTCCATAGGGCAAGTGCTCTGTCCAGAATAGAGCTTGGCTCCGGGGCCACCGGTTCCAAAGCTGTCTTGGTGACTGAGGGGCTCCTGTTCTCTCTGCTTTAAGAAATGTCCCCAGAGGTCAGGTCCAGTTGAGACTCAGTAAGTGTCCCCTCCCGAGGCGGGGAGGAAAGGGGAACCGGACCTGTCAGGCAAAAACATTGCTCCCACCCTGGTTTCGCTTCCGTTTTAGAATGCAAAGCCACAGAGGGTGTTCAGCCTATCGGAGAGTAAGGGGGACTGGGGCGGGGGGAGGGGGACACTGAGGAGCTAAGTAAAAAGGCCGTCCCTCTGAACGAATAGCGCCTCCTGCCGGGGAAGTCGGGGCAGTGCACTTGAGGTGTCCCTAAAGGACATGAGTCTGGGTCAAGGGTCTGTTTTAACTGGAATCTGGTCGACCTGAAGAAGTCAAGTTTTTCTCAGAATGCCATTCTCTGTGTGTTTCTCAAATAGGAAACGGGAATATTGGTTAAATCAGGACAGATAAGGAGGGATGTTTTAGCTTTCTCGGGGGGGAGGGGGATAGAGAATAGGAACAGGGGACCCTGAATTATTTTCCAGTGCTGTCTAGGATTTATAAATACCAATTGAACCAAAAGGACCCTGAAATGAAAGGAACACTATTTGTGTCAGTGTGTATGACTCCTCGGGCAATTAAACAGAGAGGAAATAGTAAATCGATCAGAGCGTCGTTACACATTAGCAGCTCTGAGGCAGGGGTGTTTCCCTCTAAGTAAGTTGTTTTATTTGATAAAGGGTTTTCCAGTTGGGGCACGTGGACCAGAGTTCATGCCGGGTCTTACTGGGTGTTCACCTCTTTGAGCCTGTCTTAATTTGCTCAGGCTGCCATTGACGGAATACGACAGACTGGGGTTAAACAACAGGAATTTATTTTCTCACAGTCTAGGATGCTAAAGTCGAAGGTCAAGGTGCTGGTAGGCTTGTTCCTGTCCTGAGGTCTCTCTCTGTGGCTTGCGGATGGCTGCCTTCTTGCTGTGTCCTCCCATGGCTGTCTCTCTGTGCACGCACATGGCTGACGTCTTCCTCTGTGTGTGTGTGTCCTAACGGCCTCCGCTTTTAAGGACACCAATCATATTGGATTAGGGCCACCCTAAAGACCTCATTTTAACTGGGCCCTGGGTCAGTGTAATCCATTATCTATGGATGATGCACAATAGCAAGTTGGCTGGATGAATTTTATAGGAAGTTGCGTTAAGCAGGAGAAGACTCCTAATATGTCTTCCGTATAGTTTAGGGGGAGCTCGCCAAAAATATCTCTGGCCTTCAACAACTTCCCCCTGACTCTTCCTTCCTCAATCTCAGAAGGCTCTTCAGGATCTGAAGGTTCAGAGGAAGTTAGAGGTTACCCCGTGTTTGAGACTGGGGCCACATGCGCTCATCTCAGGCTGGAAAAAAATTCAGATTCTGTCACTCTTAGAGGCTGAACACCTCATACAGTGAGGCAAACCTGGGTTCTACTAAAAGCAAGGACCATGTACACACACTGAACACACCTGTGCATGCGCACACACAAGATGCACACACATGCATGCACACACAACACGCACATATATGCACACACAGCATGTGTGCATTCACAGACGCACACACAACATGCGCGTGCACACATAACATGCACACGTGCACACACATGAACACAACAAGCACACGCCATGCACACACAACGTGCACATGTATGCACACACATGCACGCACACAACACACATATATGCACAACACAGCATGCATGTGTATGCACCCGTGCGCACACATGTATGTGCATGCAATCACAACGTGCACATGTGTGCACACATACACGCACACACAGCACACATACAGCATGCACGTGCACGTACAGATGCACACACAACATGCACGTGCACATACATAACTTGCACATGTGCAAACGCATGCACATACATAACACGCACTGGACACACACACACACACACACACACATGAGTGCACAGAGGCCAGAAAAGTTTGCACCTGTCCTTGAATAAAGAAAGTAGCAATGGGTATTTTTTACAGCTAGGGATTCCCAACCTGTGCTAAAGAATGCCCTTAGTCCATAGAGGGTAAAATAATACCATCGGCACCCTTGATCTTTCTCTCTCAAATTTTGAAACCTCAAAGCTGAATGAGGAGCGTAATATGCTAGTCTGCGACGTCAGCCAGACGTCTGTTGGTTTCTATGTCATATGATGCGGCGTGGGCAAGATAGGAAATGGAGCTACACCCTCCTTGGGTGTTGGAGAACAGAATGGACACACCTTGGTTTCTTTCTGGTGTCCAGTCAAGCGCAGGAGTGCCAAGAAGAACCAGGAAGTCTAGAGCCACAGAACAAGCACTGTGATAAACTGAGGCAGAAGCTGGCCTCCAGCACTAAGGCAGAGAAGAAAAACAAAAGAGCATCAGGAAAGTACAGCTTCCGGCCTGAGAAAAGCCAACTCAAAAGAATGGGGAGAAGAGGGGCCTCAGGAATTCAGCTTTTTTACCTCCGACCAACAGATTATTTTGTAGCTGAGAGACTCCGTTTTGTTGGATCTCAACCTGGATTTATGTCCAAGACGGGACTGGAAATGGGAATTATGAAGCCAAAAATATCCAACAGCCTCAGATCCTTAGTTAAAAACATTAGCAGCAACACACGACAGAACTCACCTCCCCCATTCTTAACGTTTCATTAGGAGAGGAAAACCGCAGGCCGAACTTAGCAAAGGCTGTTATAATTAACTCACAAGACTGTGTTCTTGCTAGTGGTTTCGGGGTCTCTGAGGCTCAGAAATAATGTAAGATGGGCTTATTTAATATGTATTATGGAAAGAGGAAACAAAAACACATTTTTAGTCTCGTTTGCTAAACAGCAGCCCGATTCCATTACATCCATTGTAACTTACTGTTTCCAGGCTCAAGGGAATAATTTCTTTGTGGCATTTATCTGCATAAATTTGGGATGAAAGGAGTTAACATGTGTCAATCAGGGTTCTTAAATGGCAAGTAACAGAGGACAAGTCTGGTCCCTTAGAGCAGAAAGGAATTTGTTGAGTTAGATAACTTCTGGAATCCCAGGAGGGCTGGGGAATGAAGGCTGTAGGCTATGCAATCAACAACAGTTCCTGAAACCAGTTCTTGAGCTGCGCTGGGGCCGGCTCCCCTGCCTTGTCCCTGGGCAAGGAGACGGCCGCGTGGGCTGTGAGCGCTTCTCACACTGGACAAACTTCTAGATCATCTGGAAACTGGTTGTAGTGCTACCATCCTTCCCAGCGTGCCCCCATATCCTGACCAGTCTCCTCTGGTTCTCTCTGGCTGTTCCCCTTTCTCCAGAGACTTCTATGCAAATCTCCCCACCCCCACCGCCTCTTTCGGGGAAACCCAACCTTATCCAAGAGAAGGGGGCTCATCCTCTGGAACCACCTCCTCCCTGCCAGGCGTCCCGGCTGTTTTGCTCAGGTTGGAGTTGTTCTGTCTGGAGTAGTACCTGGGGTGCTCCAGCCCCCGTGGCAACTAAATCCTCGAGGCTGGGTCTGCTTATCCCCAAGAAGCCTCACAGGGCCGTCTAGCATAATTAAGAGAGACAAGTCTCACAAACATTTCAAGGCTCTCTTCCTTCAGACACACAGAGCCTTACTTCTATGCAGAGTGGTTACCTTGAAAAAACCCAAGATAGTAGAGGACCCGCACTCCTCTCTGCTGGCTGTTCTCACTGACTCGCTGGCAAGCATTCCTGGTTGACCATTTATGGAAAGGACTCATCTATCTTTTTCTTCTTCCTCATCTCCCTCTTGGGGGTGGAAGGCGGTACAGTGCCTGGTGCCACTTTTTTTTTTTTTTTTTTAATGTTTATTTACTTTTGAGAGACACAGACAGCGCGAGTGGGGAAGGGGCAGAGAGAGAGGGAGGCACAGAATCCGAAGCAGGCTCCGGGCTCTGAGCCGTCAGCACGGAGCCTGACGAGGGGCTCGAACTCACGAACCCTGAGATCATGACCTGAGCCGAAGTCGGACGCTCAACTAAATGAGCCCCCCCAGGTGCCCCTGGTGCCACTTCTCATTACTGCGTCATGTGTCGCTCTCTGTGGGGAGTAGTCCAAGACCGCCTATTAAACATGTAATGCGGCAGAATAAGCCGCTTGAGAATTAACAATGCCTAATTCTCTTAGTTGTAAGCTCACCAGGAAAGAATGAGAGGAATTTTTTCCTTCTCCCAAGAGAGGAGCCAGGTTCTGCGTTCTGGATGTCTGGGCTTTTGCTGTCGCAGGGGAGCATGACATGCCTTTGTTTCCAAAGGTCTGGGAGACAGGACTCAACCCAGTGGAATACGGAGAGGGCTCTGTGGGTTGAAGGGGAGGGTGAAGGGGGTTGAGCTCTGAGGCTGGCCAGGTGCAAGGAGGTGAGGTTCCGAAACGGTGAAGGCCCCTCCCAGCCTGCAGGCACTACCTCGTGAAACATGACACCTTGGACAAGGACTGGTTACCCG
Source organism: Lynx canadensis (assembly GCF_007474595.2). NCBI lineage: Eukaryota > Metazoa > Chordata > Mammalia > Carnivora > Felidae > Lynx > Lynx canadensis. Next base: position 16,606,094 of record NC_044313.2, read on the forward strand.
GAGACAGTGAGCAATCGGGTACTGACTTGCGCGGCTCTAACCGCCAAGGCAAGTGATCCCTGGTACTGAGCCTGACTTACAAGGAGTGATGCACTCGACACTGACGCCCGTCAGCACCCGGAACACTTGGCCTGGGATCATGGAGCAAGCAAGGCTCACCCCAGACAGAACTGCAGCATGGATAGGTGGCTGTGCAATGCACCCACAAGTAAGTTGACCCTTGAGCAACACAGGTTTGAACTGCTCGGGTCCATCTACATGTGGAGGTTTCTCGAGAAATATAGTACAGGGCTCTAAATGTATTTTCTCTTCCTTATGATTTTCCTTTAAAAATTTTTTTAACGTTTACTTATTATTTTGAGAGAGAGAGAGAGAGAGTGCGCAGGGGAGGGGCAGAGAGAGAAAGGGAGACACAGAATCCGAAGCAGACTCCAGGCTTTGAGCTGTCAGCAAGGAGCCTGACTTGGGGCTTGAACTTACAGACCACGAGATCGTGACCTAAGGGGAAGTAGGATGCTTAACTGACTGAGCCACCCAGGCGCCTCTCTTCCTTATGATCTTCTTAATGACATTTTCTTGTCTCTACCTTACTTTATTATAAGAATATAGTATATAACACATATTACATACAAAATAGGTGAACTGACTGTTTATGTTATCAGTAAGGCTTTCTGTCAACAATAGGCTATTCGTAGTTTAGTTTTGGGGGGATCAAACGTTATGATTTTTGAGAGCATAGGAGGTCAGCACCCCTAACACCTGCATAGTTCAAGGCCCAACTGTATATAAGGGGATGTAAGGTGGACCAGCTGAACACTGACCTCAGGTTTAGAGACACTACTAAGTTCCCGGGGTTCCTTACCGCCCAACACTGGAGCCCCAAAGTACAAAGAGGATATTGGACTTCTCCCTGACTTTTACAACACCTTATTAGGGAATAATTTTAGATTTACAGAAATGTTGCAAAGATAGCACAGAGTTAATGTCATTGGTTTATACATTGTGTTATACTAACTAAAACCCAAACTTTATTTGGATCTCTCCAGTTTTTCCACTAATGTCCTCTTTCTGTTCCAGAATCCAATCAAAGGGATCACATAGCATTTAATCATCATGCCTCTCCAGTCTCCTCCAGTCTATGACAGCTTTTCCATCTTCCCTAGTTTTTCATGACCTTGACAGTCCTGAGGGGTGTTGGCCAGCTATCCTGTAGAATGTCTCCTAAACTGACTTTGTCAGATACTTTTCTCATGATTAGACTGGGGTTGTGGGATTTGGAGAAGAATACCACAGGGGTGAAGCGCACTTCTCATCACATCACGTCCACATCACATCACATCACTTCTCATCACATCACATCACATCACATCACATCGCATCACATCACATCACATCGCTTCTCATCACATCACATCACATCACATCAGAGGGTCCATGACACCCACATGACATCACTGACCATGTTAGCCTTCATCACTTGGTGGATGTGGTAACTGCCAGGTTTCATCACTACCAAGTTACTAATCCCATTTCCCTATTCGATTCTCTTAAAGCCATCCGGCCCCTTTTTTATTTGCAATATAGAAAAATGAAGAAATATGATGCTACTTGCAAATGAGTGTCATGGAACACTTCTTGGCTGTTATATTTATATTTGAGCAAGGGTTTTCTTGAAGCCCTCTGCCTCAACCAAAAGTAGCAACGCTAATGGTAGGAATTTCAGGCTCTGTGACAGTTGGGTGTGGGCGTGTGGGCCTGGGTGGTAAATGCAAGCAACATTCTCAATCCTACCACTCAGGCAGTGCCCTGTTCCTCTGCCTATATATAGGACCAGAGCATGGGGTAGCCTGCTCACGAAATCTTCATCCAGATTTGAAAACTTAACACACCCACGCACATTTGAGGGGCTATCCTGCCACTTATTTTCTAACACGGGGTATACGTGCAGATGTAGAAGGGGTGATGATTTTGTTTACTCAGGACAAATTAAGCATCGTTGGTTGAGAGCGTAATTGGGGAGGAATATGGTTCCCTGTCTGTTTCAAGTCCAACTTGTTCCCAGTGAGACAGTCACTCCGTTTCAAGAGTATGCCCTTCCCTCCATCTTTGAAACTGGAAGCCACAGGAAGATAGATATGAAAACAAGTATAGAAAGACGCCTGCTTCTAATATCTGTTGCACCCACTTTCAGCTCCGGAAATGACATGAAGCGTCTCTTATTTTCCCAACCGCCTCCGATGACCCCGAGAGTTATGGATTTTCAGTTTTAATGCCTTAGACAGAAGGTATTTCTGTGGTTGAGATCAGCAGAGAGACTATGAATCATTCAGAATGCTGCAATGACAAAGTACTTGTTGGAACATCGCAGAAGTTGTTTATTGGGCTTCTGACTCGTAGAGAAACAAGGAATTTAGCAACAGATTTAGAGCAATAAAGCATGGTAATGTTTGTTCACACTTTGTGCTGGCAGAATTAAAATTCAGTTCCATAAGTCTTCAACTTGGGTCCTTCACAGAAACCATCTCATAATATCCCTTCACGTGGGCTGCGTTACAGCAGTTCTGCGGGAGGTGAGAGCAAGGCGTGGATTTGATGGAAGGGTTTTCAAGACACTAGAGATTAGGAAGTGGCCTTGGGGGGGGGGGGTCCCGAGTTCAGGAAGGCCCAGCCAAGCACCCCCTAAGGTCAACTGAAGATCAAGGGGGAAAGGTCGCCTCGCACATCCTCCTCTACCTGGCTCTATTTTAAACCTGGGAATCGGACTGCAGGGCAGAGGATTAGAACAAGATTCTGCCTCTACTCCCGAGAGACTCACAGTGTGGAGGGGGGGGTCGCAGGGAGAGGAGGACAAGGAGAACAAGGAATAGACGGATGAACGGTGGCTGGAGTTACCCGGTGGGGAGGTGGGGTGGGAATGGAAGGGCATTCTAGGCAAAGACAGGGGTTGTTAAAAGGCCCAGAGGCAGGCTGGGAGAACTGCAGGTACCTAAAGCCAGCTAACTAACCTCCATGGAAACAAAGGGATTTTGCTTCTCTTAAAAACAAATGGCGTGACGATTAAATTTCACTTGAGGTAACATGCCAACAGAGCTAAGGACATCTGAGGAGAGGATAATGGGAAGAGGCAGAAGCCTTAAATGTTAAAGGACATCAGAAAGCTACTTTAAAATGCTATGTTCTGGGCATAAGAATGGACAAATGAGGGGCCTGGGTGGCTCAGTCGGTTGAGCATCTGACTTTGTCTCAGGTCGTGATCTCATGGCTCGTGAGTTCGAGGCCCGCATCCGGCTCTGTGCTGACAGCTTGGAGCCTGGAGCCTGCTTCGGATTCTGTACCTCCCTCTCTCTCTTTCTGCCCTCCTCCACTTGTGCGCGCGCTCTCTCTCTCAAAAAATTAATAAATAATAAACATTAAAAAAATTTAAAAAGAAGAGAATTGATAAGTGGATAGACAGAATAGAATAGTTAACCTAAAAGAGACCCCAGAACATTTAAGTACTTAATAGATCATAAGGAACTAAAGGAGGAAGATGTGAATTACTCAAAAAATGATGGAAAAATGGGTTATTTGTAAAAGATTGAAACTACAGCCTTACGCACTATATTAAAATGCATTACAGATAGATTAGCATAAAAGTAACGCATGAAGCCTTTGAAAAGCAGAAGAAAATGTCAGAATTGAGCACTCTCTAAGTATGCCATCAATACAACAAATTGTTATAAAAAGGAACGAGATTTTTCAATAAAATACAATTCTTATGTATCTAAAAACAGTAAACAATAAAAAGGCAAATGACAAACTGGCAAAAATATTTTTAACACTATAATAAGGGATTAGTAGCTTTGTTTTACAAGCAAACTTTACAGAATATTAAGAAAAAGTACACCAGAAAAACAGGCAAGGGACATGAACAAAAATGCATATACCCAATAAACGTTAAAGAATGCTCAACCTTGGAGATAATGAAAGAATGCACAATAAAATGAAAAGATAGCATATTTTCACCTGTCCAAGCGGCAAATATTTTAAAAGAAGGGACTCACCAATATGTACCATGAGCCTTGAACATACGTTCATTACCTATGACCCCAAATTCCTCCTTTAGAAAGCTATCTGAAGGCTAGGTTTTGAAAGTGACAGCCCCGTTTTTAAAAGCAAACTCCTTCCATAAATGTATGCTGGGGACCCAAACCTGCAGAGATTATATATTATGATAGATTAAGTATATATAAATATATATGATAAAATGATAATGATATATAAGAGAAAGAGAGAAAGATGAAGGGAGAAAGAGAAATATATAGATATATTAGAGAGATAAGACATACATAGACTATAGATATATACACGATATATATGTATAGATATAATAAATATAATGTATATGTATATATACATAAAAATACAGACAATACTATAGATATAATACATATATACTATATATAATACATATATATATACATATATATACATAGTATATATATATGTATATAGTATATATATGTTGGATTTCTCTTCCAAGTCATTTTACAATATTGTAAAGAGAAAGGGTTTGTAATCAGATTATTGAGTCACTAAGATAGTAACAATAGTTTGAAAGTTAGTTAAATGTTCTGAACCCTCAGTTTCTTAATCTTTAAAATGGGATTTTGCTGGTGGATTAAACCTCTTAAGTATTGGAGGGCACACAATAATCACTCAATGAATGTTGGAGTCATGGTTTCCATGTCCTCGTCATTCTGTTCCAACTCCTCAAGAGGCATTTGCTGATTTGATTTGAATAATCAGGTAAACCACCGTTATGTGTTTAGGAATCTGGCAGAGGAGGAGAGAGGGAAGTGCTTTTGGAAAATTCCACGGATCGTGGTAGAAAATTAAGTGGGCACCAGGGCTAATAAACCAGTCCAAGTGCTCACATGGGAGAAGGAAGCAAAGTTTGGTGGGAAATAGACAAGCCCTGGATCCCTAAGAGCTAAGGATTGATCAGCTAGACAAAAAAAAAAAGAAAAAGTAATTGACCACACAAGTTTTCAGGACGCATCTATCCTGAAGGAAGCCGCCCAAAACTGTTAGTCGACGATCAGCAGTGACCATCCTCCTGTGTAAGACACATATCACCTCTGTCAACATACAGGCTCAAGGTGTCTCTGCCTAACTGAGGAGACTAAAAACTAGTATAGACTTGGTTAGCAGGACAACTCCCGGAGGGCGGTGATGACCAGCCTCTCCCAAATTCCCATCAAAGAAATGGGAACAGCCTGTCTTAGAGCTGGCAGCTAAGGAAGACTGACTGCCATGTGCCAGGAACACGGAGGAATTTCTGTTGTCTACAGCTCAGACCGGAGCAGATTAAAGGAGGGGATGATTCCATCTGGGGCTGACTCTGTAATGCAGACCTTGGGCAAAGTCCTGGCCCCAGAGAACAGAGCCCGGAAAACTTCAAAGCCCGACCCACCATATCTGTGAATTCCTGGGGCTTGTGTTCTCACGATCCCTTCTGCCTCTGGCTCCTCCGGCCCTCACCCCACCCCTGCTTGGCCCCATATCAGCCTGGCCGGGAAACTCCAACCCTTCAACACTTTGCACAGAGAATTCACTCAGACCCGGCACATCATGAGTGTAGTTGTCTTAAGTCAGTTGTTCCCCACTGGGGACATTTGTCAGCGTCTGGAGAAATTTTTGGTTGTCACAGATGGGGAAGGGGTGCTGATGGCATCTAGGTGGGTAGAAGCCGGAGATGCTGCTGTGCACAGGACAGCCCGCCATGACAAAGAATTATCTGGCCCATATGTCAATAGCATTGATACTGAGAAAATGCCTTCATTGAAAGACACGAAGGTCATGAGACTGTTAACATTGTGCCGTACATGGGCTTCTGCGATTTCTATGTCTTCCCTTTTTCCTTTTCCTTTCTCTGCCTTTCTCTTCCACCTGCCCCCCTCCGCCCCTACCGCCCCCACCGCCCCCACCTCTGTTCTTCTCAGGAGCAAAACACATCCTTCTCCCTGCCTCATGGTCCTCAGTTAAGCCATCACCTTTAGGGATAAGAATATGCCCTTGGAGTTTCATCCACTCTGCCAAGCAGCTCATCAAATTATTTCTCCTAACTACAGTGCTCTCCCTAAGAGGAGTCCCGGTCAGTATGACGTCTCCCACCCCACATCTTATTACACACATACGTGAAGGAACCACTTGTCAGGGAAATGGAACGGGCTTAGATCCCTCACGAGGGTTTGGGGAACAGCAATTGCCCGCACTAGCCCTCAGAGTGGACATCGGTGCACCGTAGAGTCCCAGAACCCAGGGCTGCCTGCTCTGAGGACAACGGCATCAGGCAAAGCATGTGCGTTGCTGTAAACGCAAACAGGGTCTCTGGCATGAAGGTGCAGCCTTTCTCCCCAGCCCCACCGAGCTCTCTGCGGAAGCTGCTGACCTAGCAAGAGGAACGGGAGTGAATCCCAAGCGGAAGAGATCAAACAGGTGGCCGCAGCGATTCTGAAGGACTGCACCCCACTCCCCCTAGCTCGTCTATCTCTTTCTGGAAGGCTCGATTCAGACAGAACATGGGACGCGGAGGACTCCAACTTCTAAAGAAGGGAACCTACCCGAGGGATCAAGCAAATATGCAAAATAAACAATGGAATAAACTCAGCAAAAAAAAAAAAAAAAAGTTTGGGGCGCCTGGGTGGCTCAGTCGGTTGAGCGTCCGACTTCGGTTCAGGTCATGATCTCGCGGTTCGTGGGTTCGAGCCCCACGTTGGGCTCTGTGCTGAACGCTTGCTCAGAGCCTGGAGGCTGCTTCAGAGTCTGTGTCTCCTTGTCTCTCTACCCCTCCCCCGCTTGTGCTCTGTCTTTCAAAAATAAATAAATGTAAAAAAAAAAAAAAAACGCACTTAAAAAAAAAAAGGTTTAATTTGAGTTCTAATAAGGCCCAGGAAGACACTGGTGGGAAAGCAGTCAGGATGATCTTAGGAGGAGGGACCTGAGGGCAGGAGAGGAGACCCAGAGGTGCAAATCCTGACTGCCAGATCTCTCCCCTTCCCCCATGGAGGCCCTGGGTACCACAGAATAGCAATTTAATGAAGGAGAAGGAAAATTGAGAAATTCTCCCAGAACCCAGAGGAAAAATAAAAAAGGGATTATGGGGCCAGCTTAATAACAAACAATAAACAGTATCTAAAAGGGGACTAGAAGGGCAGTGGAACGGAAGTAGGAAGAGGTGGGGAAAGACATAGTTAAAAAAAAAAGATGCTGAGGAGAATGAGGATCTTCCTAGAAAGAGTGATTTCAGACCTGATGGGGAAGTACAGTGTGTCCTGAGAACAGGTGGAAATAAACCTATTAAAGCAAGATTCAGCGAAGAGTGAGGCCTGCCTGGGCCTGGCCCACCCTGGCCAGCAGCACCTGGCTGGCACGCCAGCATTATTCGGAGAGTGTCTGCATAGCCCACACTTTTCCCCCTAACAGTACCAGCGAAAGTTCTCTGATCTGCGGCTTTAAGAAGACAATAAAACAGATCTGATAAGAATGACTAGAAACCACTGTGATTCATTGAGAATTGCAGTTTATCGCCAAGTAACGGAAGAAAAATATATACTGTGCATGTGCATTTTATGTATATACGGACCTGCACTTCTGATTTAGATGATTATTAATTTCCTGAGCACAGGAATCGGTGAAAACCTTCTGTTTGGTGTGGCTGAGAAAAAAAGTACCGGTTTTGCTCTAGTCCGGATCCTTTTCTGCCGGTGTCCAGGCTCTCTGGCTATACCAGGTGCCAATGCTGGTCTGAGCGGCCACGCTCGTGGTTTCTGGTTTCCGCCAATGTGCTTGTTCACAATTTTTTTTTCCTTTTTAACATTTCAGGGAATTATTTCTTTTTTTTTTTCAATTTTTTTTTAACGTTTATTTATTTTTGAGACAGAGAGAGACAGAGCATGAACGGGGGAGGGTCAGAGAGAGGGAGACACAGAATCCGAAGCAGGCTCCAGGCTCTGAGCCATCAGCCCAGAGCCCGACGTGGGGCTCGAACTCACGGACCGCGAGATCGTGACCTGAGTTGAAGTCGGACGCTTAACCGACTGAGCCACCCAGACCCCCCCTCAGGGAATTATTTCATTCAAGCTTTCACATGCATGTTGTCATTTAGGACCTTTGCCCTCCCGGAGTCTCATTTTGCATCATATTATATTTTGGTGAGTTATCGCCAGTTCTGTATTGAGATACAGCATTTTTTTTTTTTTTTTTTTTTTTTTTTTTAGAATTGAGACAAAATTGACATAGAACGTTATGCTAGTTTTAGGTGGACAACATCATGATTCAGTATTTGTATATGTTATGAAACGATCGTCACAATAAGTCTGGCTAACATCTGTCATCTTGCATAGTTACAAAACATTTTTTTTTTCTTGCGATGAAAACTTTCAAGATCTATTTTCTCTGCAACTTCCAAATATGGGTGAAATAGATGAAGGACAAACTTCTGGTTATAAAATAAGTCACAGTTTTGTTTTCTTTTTTTCAGTACAGTCTTCTCACCAAGGCCGGTGACCTGTCGGTCTCTCTGTCCCTGCTGTCTCCGGCCGGTGCATAAACTCCTGGGGCTCTGTTCCACGCCTGCTTGCCCTAAGGTGCAACGTCTAGCTCTCTACACCATGCATACACAACGCCAGTGGAAGGAATAAACTTTGCAGCATTTGGTGGGGGAAATAAACCCCTAATTGGAATCTGACATGAAGATGTTTCTCTCGGTGGCAGAGGCCTAGGTTCTGTAATATCCCCGTGTAATACCTTAAAACACCCTCTGGAGTGCTGTGGCTCAGGGTTTCCCATGAGGAACTCATGCCTGCTCTCATGTGGATGCAGAAATGCCCAAAGCCGGTCGCCAGTCCCCCAAGAATAAGCTCCAGGCTGATGGAGGTGACTCCATGCCCAGGAGCTCTGAATTTAACAAATGTGGACTTGGCAGTCAGTCATGAGAGGTAAACCAGGAGTCTCAGAACATCTGCTGGAAAACCCATTCGATCCCTGCCCACTTTTGCAGACCCAGAGAATTCCTATAGCTTTGAGGTCTCAAGTGGGAAATGAGAAGCAGCTGGGAGCTTAGATAACACTGGAATGTCTTCAGAAGAAAAATCTAGAAGAGTGGATTTTGTAGAAAGGTTGAGCAACTCCTACTTTAATTTGTATTCTTGTATATTATTTAGATTTTTTTTATCAGCTACCTATTTAATTTTTCTATATTGTTAAGCTAGTTAAGACAAGACAAAAAGAAACCAAACAAAGGATTATTCCTGGCCAGGAACACAGAGGTGCTAGGCTTGAGGACTTGGTCTTAAGTCTTGTAGATCTTTGAGTACTAGAGCCTGATGTGGATGACACAGGAGTCAGACTGTGGGGACAGAGGGAGCGGGAGGTGGAGAAAGAGTCCTGGCCTGGTGCCTTGAGAAGCCCGAGTAAGTCTTGTGCTGTGGTTTCGATTTTAACTCATGCTGCCTATCCCCTTACAAGACCATGTGTGGTAGGTTATCCCAGTGATTGCCCTTAGTGAATTTCACGTCCATGCCCTTGATAGTCTCTTCTCACAGGGACTCCGGGTTTGGCCACATGACTTGCCTTGGCCAATGGGATGTCGGCAAATATGGCGTGCCCTTTCAGGATGTTGCCTCCATGTGAAGAAACCCACACTTGCCTGTTTGTGACCCAGCCGACAGTCAACACCAACCTCCGGACGTGCACGTAAGGCCATAGTAGGCCGCCCAACCTCAGCCGAACTGCCTGATAGATGATGTTTGCAGCGCGAGTGACTCCAGGTAGGACAAAGAGAAGAGCCACTATCTAAGCCTGGCCCAAATTGCTGACTCACACGATCCTAAGAAAGGTGATTTAGGTAAAAATGGATGATGTTGAGGAGTCCTGTTCTCCCTCTAATGGCACTCTCCTCTTCCCCCGGAGAGGAAAGGAGGAAACTCATGTGTAATGTATTAGCCTCTGAATTTTGTGGGGAAAAAAAGAGCTTTGTAATTTCAAAGTATAGTCTTGAACCACGCTCAACAGGCATTTTGTCTTTTGGCCCTGTGTTTGCGTATTATAGCCAGTTGTTTAAGTAATTTGTTAATGTTTACATTTATAATGATTAATGAGCATGATTTTAAAATGAAACGCTGTCCATTAGAGCCTTTTTTCTCAAAATAATTTATTCAATGAATCATATTTGTCTTATCTCTTGTCCACGGAGAGACCAATCTGGCTGCAATCCAGTTGTCAGGTTTCTCAAAAATGGATGCCCTATTTGCCCCCAAGACCTGCAGTTCATGCACAGATCTGTCTTAACCTCTAAGGAAGGTCTTAACCTTTTCTTCTCTCCCGCAGCCTTGCTCACAGTAGAAGAAATAGCAGTCATCTGAGGTAGTTTGTCATGCGGGTGCTTCTTCTAAAAACCTTTCAATAGCTGCTACTACATCAAGGAGAAACCCCCAAGGGCGCCTGGGTGGCCCAGTTGGTTAATTGTCTGACTTCTGCTCAGGTCATGATCTCATGGTTCATGGGTTCGAGGCCAATGTTGGGCTCTGTGCTGACAGCTCAGAGCCTGGAGCCTGCTTCGGACTCTGTGTCTCCCTCTCTCTCTGTCCCTCCCTTACTTGCACTCTCTCTCTCTCTCTCTCTCTCAAAAATAAATAAACATTAAAAATTTTGGTGGAGAATGGTGGGAGGGAGATTTTTGCCTTAGCATAAGAAAAGAGTCTCTGGCAGATAGAGTTGCCTAACTTGGAATGGCCAGCTGGGGTCAGGTATTAATTATCCTCTTTCTCAGCAGTGGGCTAGGAGAACTGGTCAGCAACGTGGGATGGGACAATCATGTACAGGTATGGGGTCAAACTGGATGACTTCCAGATGCTTTCCACCTCGAATTTCCAATAACTCTCTCATGGTAATTAAGAGGAAAAGACCCAAGAAACACTTAACGAACAAAACAACATATGATGAGAAGGATAGCCAACGAGTACCAAAGGAGCTGTGTGAGCAGCAGAATCTCAGTCCTGAGATTGGGATTCACAGGAAAGTGGGTGGAATGAGTACAGGGAGGTGGGGGGATGGGAACTTTTGGCAGAAGGCCCAGCAGAAGGAAAGGGGAAGGTCTGTGCACAGCAGTGAGGAACTTGGGCCAGGAAATGATGTCTTACAGTAATGTGGGATCAGGTTGTGCTTTGAAAGTTGCTCAGAGGAATTAAGGAATTGAGAGGAATTAAGGCAATTAAGACAAACAAGCAAATAAACACACAAAATAACCGTGGCCTGGATTTCAAGTTCTAGTTCTCATTTCTGTCAATTACTAGCTGAGCGACCGTGAGGAGATCACGTTTTCTGGACGTTCACTTCACAATTTGCGACGAAGTAGACTGGTTTGAATGGTCAAGCTTCCTTCTGCTCAACAAGGCAATGACTTTTTAAGATCAATTGTTGGCTGCCATTATAGATTCATGAGTGAAAGAGGCATATGAGAGGAGTATTTGGGGACGATTCATTCAATACACAGGGTAGATTGCGGTCGTTAAGAGACCGGTTAGGAAGAACAGCAGAGAGGCCATTCCAGTAACTGGTTCTCAAAATAATACCATTCAACTTGGAGTTTGGTGCCAAGGCGTCAGGAAGCACGGAGTTTGGTCCCCCTCTATGGCAACTCTGTTTATAGGTCCCATTAATTTCCTGTCTTCTTGTGTGATTAAAAAAATGCAGGGGCGCCTGGGTGGCGCAGTCGGTTAAGCGTCCGACTTCAGCCAGGTCACGATCTCGCGGTCCGTGGGTTCGAGCCCCGCGTCGGGCTCCGGGCTGATGGCTCGGAGCCTGGAGCCTGCTTCCGATTCTGTGTCTCCCTCTCTCTCTGCCCCTCCCCCGTTCATGCTCTGTCTCTCTCTGTCCCCAAAAAAATAAATTAACGTTGAAAAAAAAAATTAAAAAAAAAAAATGCAATGCTGATGTGATCACTCTAAACGCTGCCTCTGTGACATACGTTCTGATTTTTGCATTCTGTCATGAGAAGGGTTCCAGCGATGGCTCACCTAGCAGTGTTTCTCTGCTGCCATGTCCCGCAAAGTATTCAGCACCATCCACACAAGTATTGAGACAGAGGAATTTTCGCACGTCGTTTTTCCTCAGCTGTCAAATGGCAGGTGGCCCAGCCCAAACCTGGCTGGCCACAAAGTTCAGAATACTGATCTCTTACTCCTGTCCTTTCTCAGCAGGCACTTTGTTTAGCAGTGAAGTTTTATCCTGACTTGTAAAAGAGTTCTTACAGTGACAGTTTGCTCTGGTTCTTAAAATAAAGTGTTTCCACAGACAGCTCTATGCCTGGGGCCGCTCATGGGAGGTGGTGACTTCTCTCCAGGTCACTGCTTTGCAGTTGGCCAGACTGAGAGGGAAGGAAAGTCATGGCCACCTTAGGGTGCCCGTGGCTGGCAGGGGCCGTGGGTGAGAGGGAAGGGGAGGAGAGGAATTTTTGATCGCTGTAACTGGCTGCTTCAGTGAGTTAGAAACACTAATTAGAGAACCGTTAGGTTGTAGGTCAGTGGCTGGAATGTCTTCAGAGCGAGGCATGACCGAGATGTTATATGACAGATACTGCCCGGTGACTCGTCAGGGAGGCGTGAGAAGCTCCAGTCTACACACTCGGCTTGTGGTGGTAGGATGAGAGTTCACAAACAGAGTAAATGCAAGGTGACCAGAATAAACCAAGGTAGGGAGAGCCTGGGTGGGCCTCTGGGAACACCTCTTCAGCAATTCACTCTGAATGGGTGCCAGCCACCCCAGAACCCCACAACTGCCTTTCTTCCTGTTCTGCCTGGATTCCTTCCCTCCAGTACCGGAACAGAAAACAGACTTGGGACAAGGAGGACTTGGGGAAACAGGATCAAATCTGGGTGAGGTTGGCGGATGGGGAGTCATTCCGATTTCTTCTCTCTTACGTCATCAAGCCCAGACGGAGAGGGTGAAATCAACGTGAGTTGTGGGCTCACACCCCCTTGATCACTTCAGCCACAACGTCCCCTCTTTTCTCTGTGCCTCGGATTGCTGAAGCGTGGTCCGTGGACCAGTGCTGGTCCGTGGGGTGTTTTTAATTTTCTTTCTTTATTTTAATACCTCCGATGAGGTAACCACAGAAAGTAGGATAAAACATGCAAAAACTTGCATAACAACTCAGCATTGTTTTGACATCCAAGCACGTTTTGACTGTGTTTTACCGATGCATTGGTCTCCAATGGATCAGAAACTCAAAAACTGGTCCTTTGCCACAGGTGGTTTGGGAAGCACCACTTGTGTTCCATCACTTCATCAATGAAATGTTTACTTAGGGTCTACTGCACTCAAGTGTCAGCTCTAGGGACACAAATGTCTCAGGAGTTGACAGTCAGGGCTTTGTACGGCTAGCTAATGGTACGAGGGTGGTGGTCTGGTCTTCCCTTGTGTCAAGGCAAATTCCAGAGAGAAAGAGGCCATATCTCAGAATGCCTTGGTGTCCAACTAGGTTTCTGGCACAGTGTCGAGAACAGAGCAGACACACTATAAGTACTTGTTGAGGGGCGCCTGGGTGGCGCAGTCGGTTAAGCGTCCGACTTCAGCCAGGTCACGATCTCGCGGTCCGTGAGTTCGAGCCCCGCGTCGGGCTCTGGGCTGATGGCTCAGAGCCTGGAGCCTGTTTCCGATTCTGTGTCTCCCTCTCTGCCCCTCTCCCCCGTTCATGCTCTGTCTCTCTCTGTCCCCCAAAAAATAAATAAACGTTGAAAAAAAAATAAGTACTTGTTGAATAAAGTTACTACTTTGCAATCGTGGTAAGAAAAATGAGATGAGAAGGTGACAGCTGTATGTGACTATAGCAGGTAGCTGGCCTCTTGCCTTTCTGTCTCCCTGCTCTTTTTATACCCATTCTGAAGATAAACTTCCATGGCCACAAACATGGACTGGAAATGGCTCTACCTCTGAACTTGAATAAATATCCAGGGGCGTCTGGATGGCTCAGTGGCTTAAGTATCTGACTCCTGGTTTTGGCTCAGGTCATGATCTCATGGTTCATGAGTTCGAGCCCCACACGGGGCTCCAGGCTGAGCATGGAGCCTGTTTGAGATTCTCTCTCCTCTCTCTCTTTCCCTCCCCTACTCGTGTGTACTCTCTGTCTCTCTCAAAATAAATAAACGAACATTGGCGGCTCCTGGGTGGCTCAGTCAGTTAAGCGTCCGACTTCAGCTCAGGTCACGATCGCTCTGTCTGTGAGTTCGAGCCCCGTGTAGGGCTCTGTGCCGACAGCTCAGAGCCTGGATCCTGCTTCGGATTCTGTGTCTCCCTCTCTCTCTGCCCCTCCCCCGCTCGCACTCCGTCTCTCTCTCTCTCTCTCTCTCTCTCTCTCTCTCTCTCTCTCTCTCTCAAAAATAAATAAATAAACAAACAATAAGTAAACAAACATTGGAAGAAAACAAAAAAAAATCAAATCTAAAAATGACTGGAACTTATAAGCACTCTTCAAAGGAAGCTCAACTCTTGCGAGGCAAATCATGTGGTCTTGTTTATCTGTTAATTATCTTAAACTTTGGTGGGGGAAGTGATTGGAGGCCAGGGTTCTCAATAAAGACCTACCTTTGGTGCCAGCAGCTGGCACGGGAACAATTTCATTTTGCTGCTGGGTAGTAGTAACACCTAACAGTCTCCAACAGGAACTGAAGCCTCAAAGTGGCCCCAGCAATCTGCTGCCGGTCTGATTCTCAGATTTCACAGCGGGCGAGTGAAATGCAGAGACAGTAAGGGACTTGCCATTCTGGTAATAAATTGTAGCCCTTTCCAAGGATTTACGATGCAAACATAACTTACTTTGGGCCAAAGTTTGATAATGCAAAATCTCACCACTAAAACGAACTCAGTCGCAAAGGAAAACCTCACCGAGTTGACATTTATTCAGGTCAGAGAAAGGCCAAATACATAAGTTGGCAAGAGTGTGCGTCTCAACCTGAGATAGAACGCGTATTGTAGGAAGTAACGCGCCAAGGGCCAGAAATCTGTGACTTTTAGCACATGCTGGCAGTTAAAAAAAGGTTCACGGTCCACTGGAAAATTATTTTCTAAGTCCCTTGTTATTTAATGTAAATGTGATATAACATGACAAGCTCCCCTAACCTGCAGGTTGAATTTTTCTGATGACCCCTGAATGCAGAGTTTCTCAGCCTTGGCACTCCTGACATTTTGGAGCGGGTAACTCTTTGGAGCTGTGGGGGGCTGTCTCACACATTGTGGGATGTTTAGCATCATCCCTGGCCTCTACCCTCCAGATGCCAGTAGCCTCCCCCAATTGCTGATAGAAAATGTCTTTAGACATTGCCGAATGTTGCCCCCAGTTGAGATGGAATGGTCACTTCTAGCTGTGGAAGGATGAAGAATGTCGTAGCGGGATGATGCGTAACATCATTAGTCATTAGGGAAATGCAGACTAAAGGTGCCATGAGATACAGCCCCCCACCTGTAAAAATGGCTATGTTTAAGAAAAAATGACAATACAAAGCGCCGGCAAGGATGTAGAGAAACCAGAAGTCTCCTATACTGCGGGTGGGAATGCAAAATAGTACAGCTACTTTGTAAAACAGTGTGGCAGCTTCTTAGATAACTAACCTTATACTTATCACACAACCCAGCAGTCCCGCCCCTAAGTATTTACAAAACTGAAATGAAAGCTTACATCCACAAAAACCTGTATGTGAATGTTGATAGCAGCTGTATTTATAATTGCCCCCAAACGGAAACAACCCAAGCGTCCTTCCACTTTTGTATGGATAAACACTCTTCGGTTCGTCTCTCCAATGGAGTAGTACTTCGCAGCAAAAAATAACGAATTACTGATATGTACCTTAACATGGATGACGCTGCAAGTGAAGGAAGCCAGGCTTAAAAGGATGTGTGATTTCATGTATCCGGCGTCCTGGGAAAGGCAACATTGTAGAGACAGGAAATAGATCTGGGGTTAGGGGAAGCTGGAGGTGAGGGAGAAGGGTTGCCTACAAAGATACAGGGGAACCTTCTGGGTGATGGAACTGTTTGCTATCTCGGTTGTGGTTACATGGCTGTATGCATTGGTCACAACTCACAGGACTGTCTGCCAAAAGGGGTAAATTTTCCTGTGGGTAATACGTACGTCCCGCTGTGTGTATTAATTTTAAAACCTGAAAAACATGTGCCAGTGTTATTAGAATTCAGTTAGCTCAAATAAATATAGTTCTCAATCTTTTCCAAGCTAAAAATGCACACTGTTTTAGTTAACTGGACAGAAGACAAACAGCAAAATTCTGTTTCCATAGCAAAGGCCCAGACGTTGTGATTTAATATTCCTTAGGTATTACCAAATGGCCTGCGCACTACACAGCCCATATAGAAACGAGGCAGCCCTTGCCGGGCAGGTAAAAAGAAACCTTTTTCAGCATCCGTCTCTGGCCCATTAACTGGCTTCAGACACATCAGTCTCCTTTTTTATGCAAGTGTATGCATGTCCTATAGTCACGCACCATGAGAGACACCTCTGGGGTAGGATCTGCATCTTATACTTCTTTCTATTCTAGAAAGTCTTCCAAAGAGCAGGTGTTCAATAAATGTTTGATGATGATGATGGTGGTGGTGGTGGTCGTGGAACTGGGCAGTCTAGTCCTGTTCTGGTTTAAGGATTTACTTTTGCGCCTACATTGAGGGTTTTCAGAGGCCGGATTGGGATGGAAGAAGAGAAAGTGGGTCTAGAAGGAAAGAAGGAGAATATCCAACATTCTTCCCAGTCACCTCAGTGTGAGAGAGTTACGCAGATGAGAAATCAAGAAGTTTCGTTGGTAAGCTCGCTCAGTTTGAGATAAGAGTGTGCTGGGGGCCCCACAAAGCCATCCTCAGGGCTGGGATTACAGTTCCTCAGAGGGAGGATGTTAGCCTGTAACCCCCACTGAGCTGCCAAGAATAATGATTTTAGGTGTGAGACTAAGAACTCTCCCAGAAGGCTGTCTTCAAGGTCAGGGGGACCATCTGGAACTGAAATGAGAGATCCACTGACAGGCGGGGAGGGCTGAGGGAGGGAGAGCTCACTCGGGGGACAGTTGGCATCCTGCCCCCTTGTTTGAAATTCTTCCCGTATCCTCACTATTCTCCTTTTTATTTTTTATTATTCTTTTAAAGTTTATTTATTTATTGTGTGTGTGAGAGAGAAAAAAACGAACAAGGGAGGGTCAGAGAGAGAGGGACGGAGAGAATCCCAAGCAGGTTCCGCACGGTCAGCACGGAGCCTGACGCCGGGCTCTGACTCAGGAACCGTGAGGTCATGACCTGAGCTGAAACCAAGAATCAGACGCTTAATCGACGGAGCCCCCCGGGTGGCCCTCCATTTTATTTTTTAAAGATGAAAATGCACAGGAAACATTAGTAAAACAAACTGTAATAAAAGAAGGTGTAGTAAAAGATAACGTACAGAAAATAATTTCAAAATAGTAAAAAAGAAAGCCCGCCAACGATCAAAAGAAGACTCTTCTGTCTAATTGGCAAGACTAGAAGATACCAGTATGTGACCTACACCGTGGAAGCAAAACATAGGAAAAGGATTCTTCTTGGGAGAAACATAGAGGGCCAGGTAACAGGCCCGGTCAAGGCCTAGTAGAGGGTTTGGACCAAAGGGTCTCTGGCTAACCTTGTTCTTTGGTTTCAGCCACAGCGGGCATCTGAAGCTGGAAACACCCAGGAATGTTGCGTCCATGCTTTTTTCCCCGCCAAGCCAAAGGTGAGCAAAACTCACTGAAACTGTTATCAGCCCTCTCCTTCTCTCTCTAAGCTCCTCTTCTCCAAACCAGGGTAAATCAAGCCTATGGGAAGCCACTCAAGTACAAGGAATACTCTCCATATTTCCCATGGGCAGTGTGCATTGTCTTTGCTGACTGAAACTGAAAACTCCATGGCCTTGGCCAGAAGTTACGGGGCAAAGTCAAAAGCAGACCATAGAAGGAATTGCAGAATGTTACCTGGAAGGACAAACTGCAAATTCAGCGCCTACGAACATTTATTTCGCTCCAGTCCCCTCTGGTGTAATTCCACAGAGACCGAGTTTATCAAAACTCTCGAATCTTCTTCCTTCCAAAGGAGATTACATGCCGTTTCTTGAAGCCAGATGGGCTAAGTCCGCCCTCTGAGTTCCAGCCCTCACAGAATTTGAAAATGACAAAGTGACATGTTGGAATTCAAGCTTGCAGATCCCACGTTTACTAGTTGCTGATAGATAACGCAGAAAGGATTGCGGCTTCAAAGTGCATGTTTTGGAAATTATGTAAATATGTATATTTATGCAATGGATTATGAAAACCTTTTAAAAACAAACTTGGGTATTTACATCGCAGACCTTCTGACTCCAAAAAAGTTGTTGTGCTCTATTTCAACTTCCATTCAGCAGCATGAGGTCTTTTAAAAAATATTGCCTTGCAATGAAATAATGAAAGAAAACCCGCACACAAAAAATAAGGTTAATGAGGCCTCCCCCAGACCACTACTCGGCATAACTTAAGGGATGGAAAAGGACTATCTCTCAGCACAGGGAAGTTACAAACTGTGACAAGACGTGAGGACAGAAAATGGAAGCAAGCTGTAACATAAGTAAAGGTTGAAACTCCATGAAAAGGGAACAACATCAGTATTTACTTTTTCTGCTTTAATAAACTTTGTGGGGTGAGGGATGAAATCATTTAATTCTGGGAGGGAAAAAAATGTGCTTTCATCTTCAAAGCACTTTCATTTGAGTAAAATAGCTCCGTGAAATAAAAACAAAAGTATTTTGTCTGCTTAGTGTTCATTGCAATTCATTAAAATGTTATGCTTTTTAATTTAATAGATCAGAGAGCCTCATGATACCCTTGGAGGTGTAGTTGAGTGCTTTTTTAAAAGTCTTTAATGTCTTTCTCTTGTGCATAAATATCATCACTTTGATCTTTCATTATCTAACAGGAACATTTTCCCTGCGGGAATGGTCACAGAGACTCTGTAAGAAGTGGAATGCCAGACCTCAAAACAAATTGGGAAATTGTAGAATAATGCCTACAAATTAGCATATTGTAGAACAATACCTACAGTATGATGCCTATAACATTTTAAAAGTAACAAGACAATATGTGGTGCTCTGTGTGTTTATATAGGGTACAGGTATAAAAGCTTGGGAGGAGACGCCTCGTCAAAGTCATGACAGAGGACTTCTCTGGGGAAGAAGAACAGAGAGAGGTACAGGGCAGGAAACCAAGGACCTTCTGCTTTATTTTTAAAAGATTTTGATGTCCAGATGTTAATATTACTCAATTCTAGTGGGTAGTGGTCTATGGATACCCTGTCCTAATAATCTTTACTTTTCCATTCTCTTTACCTTCCCGTTTAATAAAATGTAACATTTTAAGAGAAAGGAAAGCCCCGTTGAGCTCAGCCGAAGTCAATTGTGGATGTGCCAACCAGGAATGAAGCCCCTGTTATCAGAGCGAAACAAATAGAAAGTCAGACGATAGAAAATCAAAGCTGACCCTTTGTGCAGGGTCCTTCTGTTGAATTCTTGGGTGAGAGTGAGTCAGACTCCCTCAAGCACAAACCTCCTGGTGCACCTGTTGCAAACGTGTAGTTGCCCCCCACCTCCCCCCCGCCCCCCGTGGGCTGGATTTTCCTTTCATTGCTGGGTGCTCGCTTTTCCCCGTCTGGAATCCCTCCCTGTATTTTCTGCAGAGTCAACATTACAGTTCACAATAAAAAAAATATTTTTCTGCACTGCTACATGAGATTGGGGAATACAGACTAAACACAGAGAGGTAATTACAAGGAAGGCTCTACCCTATTTAGTCAATTCATCTCGATTCAGTTGAATGGGCTAATCAGGCCTAGATTCTGTCATCAGATGCCTCTCTCCTGCTCCTGTCTGCGGCCAAGCCAGACTTCTTTCTGTTCTTTAGGTCGCTGCACAGGTGAGAGCTTCCTTTTCGGCAAGATGTTACCCCAAGCGGTTATTAGACACCCGGGTCTCCTACTCTACCCAATCAGCGTCTCCATTGTCTGAGTGTGTGCCTGTGAGGACATACTCTCTCAGCCACTGCCTTGGAATTTTTTTAGCCTTTTGTCCTGTTGTGCCTCTGCCGGTTCACGTGTTTATTCTCGTCTGGTCCGTTTTCCAGCTCTGCGATTTGAAAATACTCATCCTATTGTATGGGTGGCTGGCTGGCAGGGGAATTGTTCAAATCTTTGCATATTTAGGGGAGATTTATAATCAAATGACAAACAGGCTGAGAATTTTCAGAAGTGTAGATTTTTTTTTTTTTTTTTTAATAGAGAAAAGAAAAATAGAAACACAAAGAAACAGATACCTGGGGCTATTAGGTGCCCACAAATAAATTAGTTTCTACTTCACCCTGTTAACAAACCATCTTAATCCTTTTTTATTTAAATGTTTTATTTATTTGAGAGAGAGACAATGCAAGGGGGGGGGCGGGCAGAGAGAGAGAGAGAGAGAGAGGGAGACAGAGGATCCTAAGAGGTCTCTGCAGCTAACAGCACAGGACCCCACCTGGGGCTTGAATCCAGGAGCTATGAGATCATGACCTGAGTTCATGTAGGACACTTAACCAACTGAGCCAAGCAGGCGCCCCCGTCTTACTCTCATTTAAATTTTTTTCCCCACATTTTTTCTTTTCTTTGTTTTTAAAGTGTTCTCTTTTGAAATTGACAATTCAGATTTTAATGTTTATTTATTTATTTTCGAGAGAGAGAAACAGAGAGCAAGTGGGGGAGGGGCAGAGAGGAAGGAGACACAGAATCCAGAGCAGGCCCCGGGCTCTGAGCTGTCAGCACAGAGCCCGACACGGGGCTCGAACTCATGAGCGGTGAAGTCATGACCTGAGCTGAAGTCAGACCCATAACCGACTGAGCCACCCAGGCGCCCATTTCCTGTACTTTTTCTTGGGTTTCCCCAAATATTCCAGTAGGGTGACACGGTAGAACCAGTGTAGAAGGAATGTAGGTGTTGGATCCCGATGCCTAGATTAGAGCTCGCCACACTCAGGCTCTGGGTCTGAGTCTTCTCATATGGGAGATGGGAATAGTAATACCACATCTTTCTTTATACATAGGATTAGAAGTAAAATCTTTTCTCCTCACCAACTACCGAACCTAGCACTCAGAATCTCTCCACACTCCCCAGCAAGAATAACCACCCCTGAGGTGATGTCGAACTGATCTGCCCTGAAGGGACAGGCTCACTGGAAATATCTGATTCTGGACCTCAGCTCGGTGGCTCTGGAAAACAGACTTCTTTCGGAATGAACAACTCAAGCGCGAGATTGGTGTTTGGGCTGGATGACTGCGAAGGTCCTTGCAACTCTGGGATTCCATGATTCTATGAATATAAATTGTTTTCTAGAAAGAAATTAAGGTGTCAAGTTAAATTTGCACCCATTTATACAGAGTCACCAGACTTGACAGAAAGTTCCAGTTAGTTTACTGACTTGTTTAAAAAAAAAAAAAAAAAAACAGGTCTTGCGGCAACAGGGGTTGGACTGCTTCATGGAAAAACTTATCTGCAGCACTACAAGCTGGAAAAGGAATTTAGAAGGCCTCTGTACGGCCAGCTGTACTTGTCTTCTCTTCTTCAAAGTCTGATGTTGGCTGTAAAGTTTATGAAGTATTTTCTCTAGGAGATCTTGAGAATCCTTCCTGTGGCATCAGGGCTCCCAGCAGACGTATTTCGGGGGAAGGAAGGGAAGGAGCTATCGTTATCTGGATTGCAAAAGTAAAATCCTAGGAATACCATCATAATAGAAAACGCGTTCTCGAAATAACTTCGGAGGAGCAAAGTAGGTAACGAGATAACAATTTTTATTTGCAACGCAAAGGACTATTTGTGGCTGGCATCGCTCAGTAAATACTTCAAAGATGTTACAATGGGTTTAAAATAAGAGGAGGATGTAAATGCCAGAAGGAAACTCCTGACGTCTTTCGCCCAATGTCATAGTTTTCCATAAAAAATGACGGACTTTTTATTTGATTTTTTAACCAAGAAAATAGTAGCTTGCTATATGTTGTAAGTGTGTTTCTAAAACATGGTTATACAACAGCCTTTGATCAAGTGAATTACATTCTGTACATTTTAACACTTGATTACGTATAATGTCATATTGTCTGCTAATTATCCTTTTGAGGGCAATCAGACTAAGTTCTTTGGAAATGTTTTTTGTGCTTCAGTTTTCAGCACAGGCGTATGGGTAGGCTCTAATAAGCACTTAACAATTAGCCTTTCGGGGATGTTATTATATTCATATCTGGGTGATTGTCAATTGGCCGGGACTCCAACCCCCTCCCCCCAGGCAGTTGTTAATAACAAGTGATCCAAAGGACCTACGGCTGCTATTGAAAACTCCTCTGCTCACCTGCATTAACCAGTCTATATCTTAGGGTTCTGGGGATGTGGAAGTTTGAATTTCCCTAAATCAGGGGAAATTGTGGAAAAACACTGCGGGGGAAAGAGCATGGAAATGAGTTACGTAGGGTACGGACCAGAAAGAAAAACACATATTTCTTCATGCACGAGAAAAGAAAAACGTCTTTCTGGGTGAAGCAGAAGTCGCTCCTGGTGTTAAAACTGTGATCTTCTGGGGCGCCTGGGTGGCGCAGTCGGTTAAGCGTCCGACTTCAGCCAGGTCACGATCTC
This sequence comes from Lynx canadensis, assembly GCF_007474595.2. NCBI lineage: Eukaryota > Metazoa > Chordata > Mammalia > Carnivora > Felidae > Lynx > Lynx canadensis. The sequence goes on from NC_044313.2 coordinate 16,628,811, forward strand.
TCGGTCCGTGAGTTCAAGCCCCGCGTCAGGCTCTGGGCTGATGGCTCAGAGCCTGGAGCCTGTTTCCGATTCTGTGTCTCCCTCTCTCTCTGCCCCTCCCCCGTTCATACTCTGTCTCTCTCTGTCAAAAATAAATAAACATTGAAAAAAAAAAAACAAAAACAAAAACAAAAAAAAACTGTGATCTTCAATCAACAAATGCAGGTGTATCCTTGGCTGTTGCACCTCTGGACACGCAGAGCAGCTACAATTACCGATGGCATCGCGGTCCAGGGTTGAGGTGGGGAGAATGCGGCCATCTAATAAATTGCAACCTTCCCTCCCCCACTCCAGGGTGATTTGGAGAGTGCCTCTCTTCAGGAAGACCCAAGCTGTCACCACCCACCTGACAAGAATCAGAGAGCCTGGCAGGGGGATGGGGAGGTGATCCTTCCACTTTTGTTTACATTCAAAGGGCACTTGGTGTCCTGGGTCGGGGACTGTCTGGAGCATTGCATGGGAGTGGGCAAGTCAGGGAACTCTGAAGGAGGGTGCCAGGGTTTCTAAAGCCCCGTAGAGCCAGTGTCCAACTTGGGGGAAGGTTTTTGACCTCTCTAAGCCTCAGTTTCCTCATCAGTGAAATGTGATAGTACTCGTCTCACAGGGTTCGCTCAGATCGAGTGACATAGTGCGTGAGTACATTTAGCCACAGTGCTAAATAAAATAAGAAACACTAAAGCAAGACTGTGAATTTTTAAAAGCATTCTCCTGAATTTATGCATCATTCCTGAAGTATTCTCCTATTTTTCCGGTTTCTTACTCTAGGACAGGTCCAAAAAATGAGGAGAATAGCTATGGTTATTAATGTGATGTAGTTTCCTCTGGGTCAGAAGTGCTTCTGTTAAGGGCAAAACCCCCTCGGTTTCCTTAAGATTTGCCACTGACTGTGGCTCTTGCTCAAGCTCAGATGTAGTAATGAATTCAGATGTAATTAACATCTGCTGTCACTTGCTTCTCTGATTGTTTATGGTTTTCTGTTGTCTAATGACTACTTGTCTGGGACTCCTATTTTTTTTTAATTTTTTTTTTTTCAACGTTTATTTATTTTTGGGACAGAGAGAGACAGAGTATGAACGGGGGAGGGGCAGAGAGAGAGGGAGACACAGAATCGGAAACAGGCTCCAGGCTCTGAGCCATCAGCCCAGAGCCTGACGCGGGGCTCAAACTCACGGACCGAGAGATCGTGACCTGGCTGAAGTTGGACGCTTAACCGACTGCGCCACCCAGGCGCCCCTGGGACTCCTATTTTTAACAAACATTTAAAACCTGACAGATAACAGCTCTTGGGTTACAATTGTTCATTAAAAAAATAGGATTCTCAGGGCGCCTGGGTGGCTCAGTCAGTTAATTGTCTGACTTCTGCTCAGGTCATGATCTCATGGTTCATGGGTTCGAGCCCCACATCAGGCTCTGTGCTGACAGCTCAGAGCCTGGAGCCTGCTTCGGATTCTGTGTCTCCCTCTCTCTCTCTCTCTCTCTGCCCTTCCCCTGCTCAATCTCTCTCTCTCTGAAAAATAAATAAACATTAAAAAAAAATAGGATTCTCAACAGGTAGCTGTTAAAAACAGAAGGGAGACTGACTTATTAGGGAAGGTCACCTGATAATAGTGATTTATTTTTGACACAGCTAGAAAACAGTATAACAGAGAGGAACAGAAAATGCCCGGTCAACACCAGTGCTCTCGGTCAAGGGAACTAAGAACCGTAAGTTATGCAACAGACAGACGCGGCATGACAGAGCCAAGAATCTGCTTCAATCTGCCTGCACCCTGTTCTGAAACTGAGTGACCTTCTTGGAAGTGGGTGAATTTACCCTGCTATTTCGGGCAGCAGTTCCGGTTCTCAGGCTCTCTATTCTACCAGTGGCACTTCTAAAGTAAGAAATATGTCGTCTGCCTGATACCAAGTCCTTGGTGCCAAACACATTCTTTCAGTGATGTAGGGGAAAGTCCTGCATGAGTTGGGCAACAAACTAAGACTGTAAAGAAGAGAATATAACACTTTCCTAACTCTTTTTGGGCAACTCACCTGGCTTGAAGCTGATGCATCATTTTTTCCTAGAATGAGAAAGATATATACATATATTCCCAAATATAGAAAGGATATATATATATATATATATATATATGTATATATATATATGTATATATATATATATACACACACACACACATGCACATATATGTGCACATACACACACATACACACATACATGCATTATATTTAATAATCTTGGGACCCATATTTTCTACCTGTTATCATACAATATCTGAATTAGTTACAATGAAGAAAAGTTTACCTGTGAAGATATAAGAAATATCATTTTGCAAAATAGTCTAAGGAGACTGTAGACTGACTGTTTCCTTCCCCAACATTTGCCCTCTCCCCATCACGATTCTCTTACTTGTTTTGTTGTGTTTAAAAAAATTTTTTTTAATGTTTTTCTTACTTTTGAAAGAGGGAGACAGAGCGTGAGCAGGGGAGGGGCAGAGAGAGAGAGGGAGACACAGAATCCGAAGCAGGCTCCAGGCTCTGTCTGAGCTGTCAGCACAGAGCCTGATGTGGGGCTCGAATCCATGAACCGTGAGATCATGACCTGAGCCAGAGTCAAACGTTCAATCGATGGAGCCACTCGGGTGTCCTTTTTTGTTGTGTTTTTGTTGGTGCCAGCACGGTGTTTTCACTTTTAAGTTCTCCTTCGAGGTGGGCCAACAATCCCTCCAATCTCTGTATCTAGCCCTATCCTGAGCCACAAATCTATTTCCTTGGCTGCTTGGTGGGTATCTCTCCCTGGGTGTTCTCATCAAACTCAAGAACCTCAAAGCACATGCCTAGCTCTGTTGACTTGAACTTTCCCCCCAGGAAACCTGCAAACAGTCTCATCTTCCTTTCTGCCATTTATGGCCTTGTCTCATTATTGTGTCTCACTGAACTCATGTCCCTTTCTCCAGTTCTTTCTCCACTTGTCCATCCTCCGTATTCTGATGGAGTGCAGGCAGGAGAACTCAAATCTGAGTTGGTTGTTCTTTTACTTGAAGCCTTCGATGACTGTCTCTGCCCTTCTGAATGAAGTCTAGAATTCTTGGTAAGATGTATAAACTCCTTCCCAATCTAGCCTGTGCCTGTTTACCGTTTATCCTTTCCCACCGTGCTAGCCGCAGCGGCCAGATGCTCCAGCCATCGAAATGTTCTCGCTGTCTTCAGAATCTGGCCTCTTCTTCCTTGCCTCTGTGCCTTTGGAAAGTTCTATCCTCTGCCTGGAATGCCCTTTCCATCTTGGCAACAATCACTCATCAACCAAGTTCCAGCTTACTTGAAGCCTTGTGGTGATGCTATCTTTGTCCCCGCCCATTTGGGGATCAATTCCCTCTTTGGGGGTCTCATGGTAAACCCTGCACAATTCAGTTAGAGACCGACGTTGTCCACGTCTTCCACCAGGGGCCAGGATTGGCAGCTGAGTGTTTCCATTACCTAAGGTAGTACCTGGTTTCTAGTTGGAGCTCAATACGTGTTTCTGGATTAAAAAAAAAAAAACAAAACAAAAAACCCAAAACAACCATATATATATATATGTGTGTGTGTGTGTGTGTGTGTGTGTGTGTGTGTGTGTGTATTTATAAATCAATTAACTTAGCCCTCTTCTAAAACCGCTTAAAAATTATTGAGTTTCTCTTCAAGGAGAATCTGAACTTTCAGGCACACATCCATGGTTAAATGTAGGGTAGTTGCAATTAATCAGAGCTAGAAAAAGATCTTTGCTGTTACCTTGTTGAACCAGTAGTCTTTTCACAAATTCAATATTGTGGTTAAGAGACGTGAAATCACTCCCCCAAACTGACTAGGGGCAGAGGGCGCTGGAACCCATGCCAGGCCCTATCCCTAGTTTAGAGGCCTTTTTTTCTGATGCCTCCATTGGAAGTGCCCAGAATAGGAATTAGTCACAATACTCTCGTGTCATGGATTTAATCTGCCATGGATGTGGGTAATTCTACAGGTCAGACAAACTGCCGGTTTATATAAATAAATACCGAAACAAAAACGGTTGTACTTGACCTCTAGGCAATAAATCAGGTTGAAATGGAGCAGCTAAAAATGTCAACAGCTCTGCCCAGGAGAGGTAATGGAAGTTGCCTTAGGAAAGGGGAGGAATCAAATAGGAAGAAAGGGGATTTAGGCTTGATCAAGTTCCGATATCAAACTGAACTTTGGGCTGCCCGAAAATCTGAGAATCTGTCTTGTAGCCTGAAAATCGGTTGGTGGGTTCCTCGTGACCGTCCTGTCCCGTGGTACTCCATGTTCTCCCCCTGAGCAGGTCAGGTTCAGGATTCCACAGGAAAGGCTCTCTCAGCCTCCTGCGAGCCACTCCCAGGTCCTCCCAGAAGATAAGGGGTAAGTGAAAACAAAACGAAGGAACGTCGTCTTTGTTCAAACTTAGAAAAGAAACTGAATCAGAATTTGGGACTGTGAATTTACGTACTTCATTTTAAAAACTGGCTGAGGATTCTGGGAAGATGGCGGCGTAGGAGGACGCTGGGCTAACCGCGCGTCCTGCTGATCACTTAGATTCCACTTACACCTGCCTAAATAACCCAGAAAACCGCCAGAGGATTAGCAGAACGGAGTCACCAGACCCAAGTGCAGACGAGAGGCCCACGGAAGAGGGTAGGAAGGGCGGCGAGGCGGTGCGCGCTCCACGGACTGGCGGGAGGGAGCCGGGGCGGAGGGGCGGCTCTTCAGCCAAGCAGAGCCCCCGAGTCTGGCTGGCAAAAGCGGAGGGGCCTGACGGACTGTGTTCCGACAGCAAGCGCGACTTAGCGTCTGGGAGGTCATAAGTTAACAGCTCTGCTCGGAAAGCGGGAAGGCCGGAGGACAAAGGGAGGGTGAGCTGCGGAGCCCCCGGACGACAGAGCTCAGTTTGGCGGGGAACAAAGGCGCTCGCCAGCGCCATCTCCCCCGCCCATCCCCCAGCCAAAATCCCAAAGGGAACCGGTTCCTGCCAGGGAAATTGCTCGCTCCGCACAAACACCCAACTCTGTGCTTCTGCGGAGCCAAACCTCCGGCAGCGGATCTGACTCCCTCCGGCTGCCACAGGGCCCCTCCTGAAGTGGATCACCTAAGGAGAAGCGAGCTAAGACTGCCCCCCCTGCCGCCCGCCGTGCACCTTGCCTTCCCACCCCAGCTAATACGCCAGATCCCCAGCATCACAAGCCTGGCAGTGTGCAAGTAGCCCAGACGGGCCACGCCACCCCACAGTGAATCCCACCCCTAGGAGAGGGGAAGAGAAGGCACACACCAGTCTGACTGTGGCCCCAGCGGTGGGCTGGGGGCAGACATCAGGTCGGACTGCGGCCCCGCCCACCAACTCCAGTTATACACCACAGCACAGGGGAAGTGCCCTGCAGGCCCTCACCACACCAGGGACTATCCAAAATGACCAAGCGGAAGAATTCCCCTCAGAAGAATCTCCAGGAAATAACAACAGCTAATGAGCTGATCAAAAAGGATTTAAATAATATAACAGAAAGTGAATTTAGAATAATAGTCATAAAATTAATCGCTGGGCTGGAAAACAGCATACAGGACAGCAGAGAATCTCTTGCTACAGAGATCAAGGGACTAAGGAACAGTCACGAGGAGCTGAAAAACGCTTTAAAGGAAATGCAAAACAAAATGCAAACCACCACGGCTCGGATGGAAGAGGCAGAGGAGAGAATAGGTGAACTAGAAGATAAAGTTATGGAAAAAGAGGAAGCTGAGAAAAAGAGAGATAAAAAAATCCAGGAGTATGAGGGGAAAATTAGAGAACTAAGTGATACACTAAAAAGAAATAATATACGCATAATTGGTATCCCAGAGGAGGAAGAGAGAGGGAAAGGTGCTGAAGGGGTACTTGAAGAAATAATAGCTGAGAACTTCCCTGAACTGGGGAAGGAAAAAGGCATTGAAATCCAAGAGGCACAGAGAACTCCCTTCAGACGTAACTTGAATCGATCTTCTGCACGACATATCATAGTGAAACTGGCAAAATACAAGGATAAAGAGAAAATTCTGAAAGCAGCAAGGGGTAAACGTGCCCTCACATATAAAGGGAAACCTATAAGACTCGTGACTGATCTCTCTTTTGAAATTTGGCAGGCCAGAAAGAATTGGCACGAGATTTTCAGGGTGCTAGACAGCAAAAATATGCAGCCGAGAATCCTTTATCCAGCAAGTCTGTCATTTAGAATAGAAGGAGAGATAAAGGTCTTCCCAAACAAACAAAAACTGAAGGAATTTGTCACCACTAAACCAGCCCTACAAGAGATCCTAAGGGGGACCCTGTGAGACAAAGGACCAGAGACATCACTACAAGCATAAAACATACAGACATCACAATGACTCTAAACCCGTATCTTTCTATAATAACACTGAATGTAAACGGATTAAATGCGCCAACCAAAAGACATAGGGTATCAGAATGGAAAAAAAACAAGACCCATCTATTTGCTGTCTACAAGAGACTCATTTTAGACCTGAGGACACCTTTAGATTCAGAGTGAGGGGATGGAGAACTATTTATCATGCTACTGGAAGCCAAAAGAAAGCTGGAGTAGCCATACTTATATCAGACAAACTAGACTTTAAATTAAAGGCTGTAACAAGAGATGAAGAAGGACATTATATAATAGTTACAGGGTCTATCCATCAGGAAGAGCTAACAATTATAAATGTCTATGCGCCGAATACCGGAGCCCCCAAATATATAAAACAATTACTCATAAACAGAAGCAACCTTATTGATAAGAATGTGGTAATTGCTGGGGACTTTAACACCCCACTTACAGAAATGGATAGATCATCTAGACACACGGTCAATAAAGAAACAAGGGCCCTGAATGAGACACTGGATCAGATGGACTTGACAGATATATTTAGAACTCTGCATCCCAAAGCAACAGAATATACTTTCTTCTCGAGTGCACATGGAACATTCTCCAAGATAGATCATATACTGGGTCACAAAACAGCCCTTCATAAGTTTACAAGAATTGAAATCATACCATGCATACTTTCAGACCACAATGCTATGAAGCTTGAAATCAACCACAGGAAAAAGTCTGGAAAACCTCCGAAAGCATGGAGGTTAAAGAACACCCTACTAACGAATGAGTGGGTCAACCAGGCAATTAGAGAAGAAATCAAAAAATATATGGAAACAAACAAAAATGAAAATACAACAATCCAAACGCTTTGGGACGCAGCGAAGGCAGTCCTGAGAGGAAAATACATTGCAATCCAGGCCTATCTCAAGAAACAAGAAAAATCCCAAACACAAAATCTAACAGCACACCTAAAGGAAATAGAAGCAGAACAGCAAAGACACCCCAAACCCAGCAGAAGAAGAGAAATAATAAAGATCAGAGCAGAAATAAACAATATAGAATCTAAAAAAACTGTAGAGCAGATCAACGAAACCAAGAGTTGGTTTTTTGAAAAAATAAACAAAATTGACAAACCTCTAGCCAGGCTTCTCAAAAAGAAAAGGGAGATGACCCAAATAGATAAAATCATGAATGAAAATGGAATTATTACAACCAATCCCTTAGAGATACAAACAATTATCAGGAAATACTATGAAAAATTATATGCCAACAAATTGGACAACCTGGAAGAAATGGACAAATTCCTGAACACCCACACTTTTCCAAAACTCAATCAGGAGGAAATAGAAAGCTTGAACAGACCCATAACCAGCAAAGAAATTGAATCGGTTATCAAAAATCTCCCAACAAATAAGAGTCCAGGACCAGATGGCTTCCCAGGGGAGTTCTACCAGACGTTTAAAGCAGAGATAATACCTATCCTTCTCAAGCTATTCCAAGAAATAGAAAGGGAAGGAAAACTTCCAGACTCATTCTATGAAGCCAGTATTACTTTGATTCCTAAACCAGACAGAGACCCAGTAAAAAAAGAGAACTACAGGCCAATATCCCTGATGAATATGGATGCAAAAATTCTCAATAAGATACTAGCAAATCGAATTCAACAGCATATAAAAAGAATTATTCACCATGATCAAGTGGGATTCATTCCTGGGATGCAGGGCTGGTTCAACATTCGCAAATCAATCAACGTGATACATCACATTAACAAAAAAAAAGAGAAGAACCATATGATCCTGTCAATCGATGCAGAAAAGGCCTTTGACAAAATCCAGCACCCTTTCTTAATAAAAACCCTTGAGAAAGTCGGGATAGAAGGAACATACTTAAAGATCATAAAAGCCATTTATGAAAAGCCCACAGCTAACATCATCCTCAACGGGGAAAAACTGAGAGCTTTTTCCCTGAGATCAGGAACACGACAGGGATGCCCACTCTCACCGTTGTTGTTTAACATAGTGCTGGAAGTTCTAGCATCAGCAATCAGACAACAAAAGGAAATCAAAGGCATCAAAATTGGCAAAGATGAAGTCAAGCTTTCGCTTTTTGCAGATGACATGATATTATACATGGAAAATCCGATAGACTCCACCAAAAGTCTGCTAGAACTGATACATGAATTCAGCAAAGTTGCAGGATACAAAATCAATGTACAGAAATCAGTTGCATTCTTATACACTAACAACGAAGCAACAGAAAGACAAATAAAGAAACTGATCCCATTCACAATTGCACCAAGAAGCATAAAATACCTAGGAATAAATCTAACCAAAGATGTAAAGGATCTGTATGCTGAAAACTATAGAAAGCTTATGAAGGTAATTGAAGAAGATTTAAAGAAATGGAAAGACATTCCCTGCTCATGGATTGGAAAAATAAATATTGTCAAAATGTCAATACTACCCAAAGCTATCTACACATTCAATGCAATCCCAATCAAAATTGCACCAGCATTCTTCTCGAAACTAGAACAAGCAATCCTAAAATTCATATGGAACCACAAAAGGCCCCGAATAGCCAAAGGAATTTTGAAGAAGAAGACCAAAGCAGGAGGCATCACAATCCCAGACTTTAGCCTCTACTACAAAGCTGTCATCATCAAGACAGCATGGTATTGGCACAAAAACAGACACACAGACCAATGGAATAGAATAGAAACCCCAGAACTAGACCCACAAACGTATGGCCAACTCATCTTTGACAAAGCAGGAAAGAACATCCAATGGAAAAAAGACAGCCTCTTTAACAAATGGTGCTGGGAGAACTGGACAGCAACATGCAGAAGGTTGAAACTAGACCACTTTCTCACACCATTTACAAAAATAAACTCAAAATGGATAAAGGACCTAAATGTGAGACAGGAAACCATCAAAACCTTAGAGGAGAAAGCAGGAAAAGACCTCTCTGACCTCAGCCGTAGCAATCTCTTCCTCGACACATCCCCAAAGGCAAGGGAATTAAAAGCAAAAGTGAATTACTGGGACCTTATGAAGATAAAAAGCTTCTGCACAGCAAAGGAAACAACCAACAAAACTAAAAGGCAACCAACGGAATGGGAAAAGATATTTGCAAATGACATATCGGACAAAGGGCTAGTATCTAAAATCTATAAAGAGCTCACCAAACTCCACACCCGAAAAACAAATAACCCAGTGAAGAAATGGGCAGAAAACATGAATAGACACTTCTCTAAAGAAGACATCCAGATGGCCAACAGGCACATGAAAAGATGTTCAGCGTCGCTCCTTATCAGGGAAATACAAATTAAAACCACACTCAGGTATCACCTCACGCCAGTCAGAGTGGCCAAAATGAACAAATCAGGAGACTATAGATGCTGGAGAGGATGTGGAGAAACGGGAACCCTCTTGCACTGTTGGTGGGAATGCAAATTGGTGCAGCCGCTCTGGAAAGCAGTGTGGAGGTTCCTCAGAAAATTAAAAATAGACCTACCCTATGACCCAGCAATAGCACTACTAGGAATTTACCCAAGGGATACAGGAGTACTGATGCATAGGGGCACTTGTACCCCAATGTTCATAGCAGCACTCTCAACAATAGCCAAATTATGGAAAGAGCCTAAATGTCCATCAACTGATGAATGGATAAAGAAATTGTGGTTTATATACACAATGGAATACTACGTGGCAATGAGAAAAAATGAAATATGGCCTTTTGTAGCAACGTGGATGGAACTGGAGAGTGTGATGCTAAGTGAAATAAGCCATACAGAGAAAGACAGATACCATACGGTTTCACTCTTATGTGGATCCTGAGAAACTTAACAGGAACCCATGGGGGAGGGGAAGGAAAAAAAAAAAAAAAAAAAAGGACGTTAGAGTGGGAGAGAGCCAAAGCATAAGAGACTGTTAAAAACTGAGAACAAACTGAGGGTTGATGGGGGGTGGGAGGGAGGGGAGGGTGGGTGATGGGTATTGAGTAGGGCACCTTTTGGGATGAGCACTGGGTGTTGAATGGAAACCAATTTGTCAATAAATTTCATATATAAAAAAAAAAAAAAAAAAAAAACAAAACTGGCTGAATCGTATTGAGTGCCAAGCGACGTCACCCTCCGTTAACAGATGAGGAAGTGAGGCTTGAAGAGGTAAATGACCAGCCCAGGGTCGCGGATCAAGTGACAGGAAGCCTAGGACCTAGGTCTGTTGCCACTCTGCTCTGCTGCTCCGTTCCAAGTGGTGAAAAGACTTGGGATGTTTTGCTGTGGCGGGATTCATTTGTGCCGGAACAAGTGGAACCCAATCCAGCCGTGGCTGGTGGGAAGGGTTCCGGAATGCCAGGCAGAAGGCTTGGTTCTAGTTCTGGCTGAGAGTCACGATCTAGAAATGAGTTTTTGTGCGTGTGTGTGGTGTTTTTTTTTTATGTTTTTATTAGAGAGAGAGAGAGAGAGAGAGAGCGAGCGCTAGTGGGGGAGGGGCAGAGAGAGAGGGAGACACCGAATCCGAAGCAGCTCCAGGCTCTGAGCTGTCAGCACAGCGCCCGACGTGGGGCTCGAACTCACAGACCGCGAGATCGTGACCTGAGCCAAAGTCGGAGGCCCCACCGACTGAGCCACCCAGGCACCTATAGAAGCGAATTTTTAGTGGGACTGGTGGAGAGACTGGGAGAAAATAAAGAAGGTACTGGGTGCAGGCTCTGGGTGGGCTTGTACTTGACAGGAACTATGAACCCCTACATCAGACACGACAGAAGTCGAAGAACCTGGAACTGAGAACAGCCATGTCAACGTGACTTAGCAGTTTGGTCTGGGGACCCTTCCCTCAGGAATGATAAGACTGTAAACCAGTAAATAACTGTACATTTGGCTCCAGGGAATCCTGAAGATCAGTTTACCAGAGGTACCCGGCAAACAGCTTGCTATCCAGACAATAATTTGCTCGTCAAGACTTGCCTCGAACCCCTTGCCCTGCTGTGCCCACCGGCTGCCCGCATTATACTGCATTATACACATACATATACACATATGTACACATTATACGTTATACTCGGCCCCTGTCAGTCAGCCCCACCTTCAAAGACCTGCTGTAAGTCACTGCGACCAGATCCTGAAATCCTCTAAACATCTATTTTGCCTTCCCCTTTTGAGACACTGCTAAGACTTTGTCAAGATGTTGCTTTCCCTTAACCGCAGAAAGTTCTAATAAATTTGATTTTGCTGCATCGACAAATGAACTGGTGACTCTCAGGGGAGTGCAGTGCTGAGTACTTTCCATCCCATTTTGTTGATGTGGAAACCGAGGTTCAGAGACACTAAGGGACCGTGCTTGAGTCACACAGCCAATGAATCTGCCGAGCAAGATTCAAATCTGGACGGTCTGCTTTCCAGGACCAGGTTACTATGGAAGCTTCAGTTTCCTGATCTGTGAAATGAGGGAATCACATTGGCTCACGAAGATTAGGATTCTTCCTTGCTTGCTATCAACTTCGATGAAAACCCATTTAACTAATTTTAAAGCTAGCATAGAATTCCTCCCCTTCTCTTTCTCTTGTGTTGGAAGATTTCCCCCAATTTTTGTTTTACGTGGTTTTGTCTATCTAAGTAAACGGCAAGCCTAGTAGAAAAGGACCCTGTTGGATTTTCTTTTCATCGTGGCAAAAGACACATAGCCTAAAATGTCCCCATTGTAACCATTGTGAGGTGCACGATTCAGTGGCATTTAGTACGTTTAAAAGGTTGTGCAGGGGTGCCTGGCTGAGTCCGTTGATAGAGCATGTGACTCTTGATCTCAGGGTCAGGGTTTGGGCCCCACATTGGGTGTAAAGGTTACTCAAAAAAATTACAAAACATCGCTGAGAGAAATAAAATAAAATAAAATAAAATAAAATAAAATAAAATAAAATAAAGAACACAACATAACATGAAACAAAAATAACATAACATAAAATAAAATAAAGTAAAATAAAATAAAATAAAATAATAAAAACGTTGTGCAACCATCACTAATCTCTAGGTTTAGGACAATTTCATCACTCCAAAGGGAAACCCCATACCTATTAAGGCTGGTCATTCTCCATTCCCCCCTCCTCCCAGCCTCTGGCAACTATGAGCCTCTATTCTGTTTCTGTGGGTTTACCTATTCTGGATATTGCCTCTAAATAGAATCGTGCAATATGTGACTTTTGTGTCTGGTTTTTCCCCTTGGCATCATGTTTTCAAGCTCCTATCATATTTTGTGTTTTTTAATGGTCATGGTAGATTTTTGACACTGGAGAGCAGCAAAGGAACAAGCCAATTATATTTATCAGTAGGATTGAGAGTTTTTCTCCTACTAGGAAAAGAGAAGCGGTCCTAAAGGTAACAGTGACCCAAGGAGAGCTCTCCGTCACTTTCCCCAGGCTCAGGGCTGAGCCGGGTAAGGAGAGCAGGTGCAGAAAGGGCGAGGAACCGGTCACCTGACTTGGTGGTGCCTTTGTTGACCTACGTGGTCTTTTCCCCGTGTGTTCATGAAGACAGTGCGTCGAGCTGTTGGATGAAGCCTAGCAACACAGTGAGATTTCAGCTAGGATCCGGGTTGCCCTTAGGACAGTTCATATTTAATTTCGCCAGACTAAATGGAAAGAGGCTGCGGGGAAGTTTTTCGGTCCACACCTGGCGGGAACCATTGCTTTCTTAACTTCTCGTGCAAATGGGAGCCAGTCTTTGCAGTGTGATCGCGAACTGAGTTCGTGTACATCCTTCTGCAGCTGTGTGCCAAGGCGCTGGAGCTGGTGAGCGAATCTCTTTGAGACGCTTAGACTGAAAAGGATGCTCTTCAAGAACCATCTAGATAAGTGTGCGGAGGCAAGTGCACACTGGAGCACACCCAGAATCCTCTCCTGTCGGACTCCGAAAAACATCAAAAAGAAGAAATGGCGTGCCTGATACCGACAAATCTGAGTCATGATTTAATGCCAGACTGATACAAATCTTTTCTCCAGTGACGGCTCAGCACTTAGAAAATTTACTTCATCATTTCCTTTCCCAGTTAGTGTCCAGTTGAAAGCTGACGCTTGAGATATTTACTAGTCGAAAATTTTACGTCCTTTCCGTACAGGACCTCTTTTTCTGTTCATCTCCCTTCTGAGTTAGGCGTGATATGGGATGTAAAAGTACACGAAGGAAAGCTAAAAATGTCATCCTGTTTCCTTTTCTCCACCTTTAAGATAAAGGCAAAGGGTGGGGCGCCTGGGTGGCTCAGTTGGTTAAGCATCCGGCTTTGATTCAGGTCATGATCCCCCGGTTCGTGAGGTTGAGCCCTGCATCGGGCTCTGGGCTGACAGCTCAGGGTCTGGGACCTTCTTTGGATTCTGTGTCTCCCTCTCTCTCTGCCCCTCCCTCACTCGCTCTCTCTCTCTCTCTCTCTCTCTCAAAAATAAATAAATGTTATAAAAAAAATTAAAAGATAAAGACAAAAGGTCACAATGGGTTCAAAAGATTGTATCTTATAAATATTGCATAGAAAGTCATAAGTCGAGATGAATGTCACAGAAGCCACTGAAACATATAACCACAGTCAATTTATGAGGCAACTTAATTTAGAAGCCCTCCAGGGTTCTAAGATTGCTGTGAAGTGATAAAGCATTAGCTTTCTTTGCAAATATGGTAAACATCTAAGGCAGGAATTTGTAACCAGAGGTCACAAGACCCCTTGACAATGTGACTCTTTTCACTTTTTATGTATTTGCGTCTTTCTCAGCGAAGATCATAACATTTTGTTTCTTTTTTTCTTTTGTAATTTCAAAGGCACTGGTGACTCAAGGATCAGAAGATTCTTGGCTCTAAGAGGTGGTTGGATGATAGTGATTTTAAAGGTCTATTCCAATCATGAGATTCCTTGGAATTACCCATGTGTTAATCAAGGATACTTTCTTGGCATGTAGGTGTAGACATGCAGATAAGCAGACAAGCGGAAGGCTGGCTATATGATACGTCGTTATGGTTTTCCAAAAAATTTGCTGCTTGTTTCTAAGACCTTGCCCACCAATCACCATCATGCCTTTGGCCATTGTTAATGTCTGCTAATAGGATGCAGCTTGAGTTATTTTAAAATCTCCCTGCACTTGCCACTGTCTCAGTAACTGTGTTTATTCCCCCTTTTACAACTACTTAGCGGCACCTGGGTGGCTCAGTTACTTAGGAATCCGACTTTGTCATGACCTTGCAGTTTGTGGGTTCGAGCCATGCATGGAGCTCTGGGCTGACAGCTCAGAACCTGGAGCCTGCTTCAGATTCTGTGTGTCCCTGTCTCTCTCTCCCTCCCCTGCTTGTGCTCTCTATCAAAAATAAATAAAAACATTAAAAAAATAAGAAAACAAGTATTTATTGAATATTGCTCATAAATGAATTGATTCAACATATTTAGTAGGTTTACATATGTTTCATTGCCTTCCCTAAAAGACCGATGGCATACCACAAAGGAACATTCCATATTACGGGTCCACAGTTTCTTATTCTCCATTCCCTAATCCGGAAAGCTGAAGAGAGAGTTTTTCCATAACTCATTTGAGAGTAGATGTGACCTGACTTGGATTCATTTGGCAGCAAAACCTGACCTGAACTAGCGAGAGGCTATTTATAGTCATTTATCCACTTAGTATGAATAATCAAATATTTCACTGCAGAGATGTTAATGTTTGATTGTAGAAATCTGACCTGGACCCTGCTTAGGGTCTTATAATCTGTGGTGTATGCATATTACCTTCCTAAAACTCAAAAATTCTCAACAGTTCCAAAGGACATCTGGCCCCACAGAGCCTCAAATAAGAGTTTGTAGACATATACTATACATTTTGCCCAACCTCTCTCCCTTTCTCTCTCTCTCTCTCTCGCTTTATATAGATAGATATAGATATAGATATAGATATAGATATAGATATAGATATAGATATATAGATATGTAGAGGTAGACAGAATCAGATATAGATAGATCATTACATGAAATGGAAACAATGTTACTTCTTTTAGCAAGACTAATAGAATCGAATACCTAGGTTCTCATAATGTAAAAACAGACATAGGAGCTTTTCTAGTGGGGGATATGCTTTAATCTCAATGTTGTAGGGAAGCCAGCAAAATACCCTCCCCACTCCCACCCTTCATGAACTCAGAAATATTCGATGAGAGCAGAGATAGACTGCTTTCCTCACAAGACAGCCAAATCAGGAAGACTTGACAGTGAACTGCCTAAGTATCTTAACTTCTACAAAGTCGGAATGTATCTGTTGGGAGGTGGGGGTACTGATGATGGAAAATGGTAAGACACAGAGTCAAATGGAGACAGGGGCCATCCAAGCCCCACTGAGGGAAGAAAGGAGAGTTGGTCTCACGGCCAGCAGACTTCCAGTATTCCAGCCCATGTTAGAAATAGATGCATTGGTAAATTTTAGTCTGATGCCCTTAACGTTAAATTTTGCCACCAGCTTCCCTTGTTCTGACCCCCTGCTTGCTAAGCAATCTTTTGATTGTAATTATCTTCCCTGGGCCTAGAGAGAATGTCTGATTATGCTCAGGGAGGCGTAATAGGCCTTGTGACAGCTGCATTGTAAATTATTAAACTGGCTTTCTGATTTTATACATCGATCTCAGGAACTGACCTAGAGAAATGTACACTTCGCAAATAGGTTTCTGAGCGTTTAGAGCCGAGAGTCTGTAAATGCCTGAAGGCCATGCCTCTCATGGGGGTCTCCTCATGCCAGCCTCCGCATTGCTGCCCACCTTCCCACTCTGAGACCTCAGTGCTGAGCTTCTCACAAACAATACTCTTGGTATGGTAATAAAAATATAATGCTATTTAAGTGAACTCTGCAATATTCAGTACATACATACATACATACTTAAAAAAAGAACACCAGCTAAAGTCCTAATGCTTTGTCAAAAGGCAAGAATCCATACAACTTCCCTTGCAACAAAGATTCAACATGAGCTCTATTTCTTGTGTTAAGAGAGGAAGGTAATGATTATGAATCTGTTTCAGGTGGAAAAGACCTAAGCGGATGATGCAAACTTTGAGAGGGCTGTGGATGTTTTGTTTGCTCCGAACACATGTTTTATGGATATAATGTCATTTTTTTCACAGTGTAGAAATGCAGAAGTAATATTTAAAACTGAAATCTGTGTGTTGGTGAAGTGGAATATGATTCTCTTAGTTATGTTGGCAGTTGGGGTCCGGGGAGACCGTGAAGGGTAGGGAAAGGGGCTCTTTCTCTTGATGTCCAGTAAGAAAAATGGCTATGGATCTCTCAGAAAGGAGAGACAGAATACGGTAAGTGACAAGGAAATCAACGATTTTGCACATTGACAACTGAACCTAGAGCCTAGAACATGTCATTCTGAGTTAACAGATTTAGTGAAGTGTCTGTTTTTTTTTTTTTTTTAATTTTTTTTTCAACGTTTATTTATTTTTTTTTTTTGGGACAGAGAGAGACAGAGCATGAACGGGGGAGGGGCAGAGAGAGAGAGGGAGACACAGAATCGGAAACAGGCTCCAGGCTCCGAGCCATCAGCCCAGAGCCCGACGCGGGGCTCGAACTCACAGACCGCGAGATCGTGACCTGGCTGAAGTCGGACGCTTAACCGACTGCGCCACCCAGGCGCCCCTGAAGTGTCTGTTTTTAACGAATGATAATATACAGTATCCCACCCTCATACTCATTGCGTTTATGTTGCCAAGGTACATAACTCCGGCAATCTATGTGCCATTTCTAGAAAGAAATCCATTTCTTAGAAATGTTTGGAAAATAACCCCTCGTTTCCTGTGACACGAGGAGGGCTTGTCTCCTGTGCATGTCAGTTGGAGGTTTTGCACCTTTCTTAGAGAAATATTCTTTATGTCTGTGGGAAAAATCTGAATTTACAAAGGAAGTAGAGGGTCACATCACATCTTCTTGCAGCGCATGGGTCTAGTTAAGCCTGTGATCGCTATGTGCCTGGATTGCTGGAGAAGCTGGAGAACTTGGTTCTCTGATCCTAGTCAAATTGTCAGTGAAGGTTCAGAGTCGGGCACTTTGTGTCGGGCAATGTGCTGGGCATTGGAGAGTCAAAGATAAAAAGACAAAGCCTTGGGGCGCCTGGGTGGCTCAGTCGGGTTAAGTGTCCGACTTCGGCTCAGGTCATGATCTCATGGTTTGTGAGTTCGAGCCCCACGTTGGGCTCTGTGCTGACGGCTTGGAGTCTGGAGCCTGCTTCGGATTCTGTGTCTCCCTCTCTCTCTTTCCCTTCCCTGTTCGGGCTCTGTCTCTCTGCCTCTCGCTCTCTCAAAAAATAAATAAACATTAAAAAAAAAAAAAAGACAAAGCCTTTATCCTGTAAGAACTTCTAGTTTGGTGAGGAGCGGACAAGCCATTTGGTGCATGGATAAGAGACAGACTTAGGAGGGACTTGATCAAAACCGCTCACCTGTTGCTTTGAACAAATTGCTTGATCTCTTATTCCTTACTTCCACTGGGGGCATGACCTTTGGACATTTTCCAGGCCTCAGTCCTGTGCACATAGAAACCTACTTGGCCAAAAAGCATTTTTCTGGGGCAGCTCCTGAGGTTGAGATATAAAAACCAGAAAGCCAACTTAATAATGAGCTCATATCTATTATAGGAAATTATACAAATCTTACTGTTTTTTTTTTTTTTAATTTGGAAAATGTGATCACTGAATTTACTTAACTCAGAATTATTTTGAAGGCGAAGGTGTTATACCCACGTATCATGCCTCTGATGCCAGGTTACTCTTTCTAAAACACTCTTTTCCTCATGACACTCTTGTTCATAAATCTCCATGCTTTCAGGAAGGTTAGAGTTCAACACTTTTGCGTTAGTCTTCTGATCTATTCTCAAGCGACTTTTCCAACTTCATCTTCTAATTACTGCATCAACACGAACTGTCTGCATTTGGCAATTTGTTTGGAAATTCATCTGACCACACGTATCTCTGTGGTTTTGTTCCTCTCGCCCTTATAACTTCTCAATGAATGGCCTTTCACGCTGTGTTTATCCTCTTATCCAAGATCCTCTTCGGCATATGCCACCCTTCCACCCATAATCCACCCACCGTTCCTTCTCTGAACGCTAAACGCAAATGTCAGTACAGGAGCCACTGGCCACGTGTGGCCATTGAGCGCTTGCAACGTGGTGAGTCCCAGTTAAGATAGTCTGTAAATGCAACATACACACCCGATTTAAAAAATGTAGTGTAAAAATAAGTTATCTCATGAATACTGTTTTATATCAATTACGTGTTGAAATTAATACTAAGTAAGCCTGTTTATTTTTACTTTTGTAAAAAATGTGGATAGTGGAAAATGTAAAATTAAATCTAGAACTTGCATTATATTTCTTTAAAAATTTTTTTAAAAAATTTATTTTAGGGGCGCCTGGGTGGCGCAGTCGGTTGGGCGTCCGACTTCAGCCAGGTCACGATCTCGCGGTCCGTGGGTTCGAGCCCCGCGTCGGGCTCTGGGCTGATGGCTCGGAGCCTGGAGCCTGTTTCCGATTCTGTGTCTCCCTCTCTCTCTGCCCCTCCCCCGTTCATGCTCTGTCTCTCTCTGTCCCAAAAATAAATAAAAACGTTGAAAAAAAAATTAAAAAAAAAATTTATTTTAGAGGGAGGGAGGTAGAGAGAGAGAGGGAAAATACAAGCGGGGGAGGGACAGAGGGATTCTTTTCTTTTTTTTTTTTTTAAATTTTTTTTTTCAACGTTTTTTATTTATTTTTGGGACAGAGAGAGACAGAGCATGAACGGGGGAGGGGCAGAGAGAGAGGGAGACACAGAATCGGAAACAGGCTCCAGGCTCCGAGCCATCAGCCCAGAGCCCGACGCGGGGCTCGAACTCACGGACCGCGAGATCGTGACCTGGCTGAAGTCGGACGCCCAACCGACTGCGCCACCCAGGCGCCCCGAGGGATTCTTAAGCGGGATCCATGCTCAGGGCAGATGGTCCCCTGATGTGGGGCTCGATCCCACAACCCTGGGATCATGACCTGAGCTGAAGTCGGACGCTTAACCGACTGAGCCACCCAGGCACCCCTTTAGTCACTTTTCACATGTGGAGTTCCAATCTCCCCAGCCAGGGAGTGCCTTGGGGACACGCTCAGAGTCTTCGGCTGGTTGTGTTCCAGACAGCACACTCTTTCAATGCATAGTACCTTCCCATCTTTTAAGAACAGCTGAGCATATGAATCACATCTCCAAGACTAATCACAGAAATCCTCTGAGTAACCCAGGTGTCTCCTGAGCACATCTAACTGAAAAGATTTATTTTTCCGTATAGGTATATTCATGCTCAAAAAAATTTGAAGAAAGCTGTGGACATTTGCCCTTTGGGGAGGGAGTTTTATTGGTTGCCTGTGTGGAGAAAGATTTACACTGTCCGTTTTGTCCTGTGTTCACAAGGATGCCTTAGGCATGGGCTGTAAGGACCTATCAGTTTTCACGTTAAACTTTGTCACTTTGTACAGTCATTTTTCAGAGCTTCAGAATTTTGTGGCTCTGGTGATAGTGAAAAAAAAAAATCAGCAGCACGGCTCTAGGAAGGATGGGATGTTGATGGCACTGGGCCAGGTGCCACACTTAACGCTTGTTTCATTCAGGTCTCCGGCCAGGAGGAACCCCTGTCACTGGGGTGAGTCCCGTTTGAACAACAGAAAGAATGAAAGAATTGGAAGTTGTTTGCAAGAGGAAATGGAAACAGTGCACAGAAAGCTGAGGAAGGGCTCATCAGAAGGATTTTTACAGAAAATAGTGGATCAGTCATCCTTTGTCAGATTATATTGGGATCAGCCATGAGTCCAAACAGCGAGAGGGATTTGTGTTAGCTACAAAGGAACTATTTGCCGATAGGACAGCCTATAACATGGTAAAGCGGGTCTTTAAATCTCGAGCTGAATGCCATCCATTTCGGGGGTCTGCGCTGATCAAGGTATAGACTTGCTTGAGTAAAGTGGTGTTGTTTACCAGACACATCAATGTCTTTCCCACACCAAAGAGTCTGGAATTTGTCTTAGTGACTCAGTTTGACTTTAGTATGCTTATTTTAAGAAAAAAAAAAATTATTTCAGGGCTGATCACAGACTCATTTAAGCACAAGGAATTCTTTAAGAGGAGCGTCTTACCAAAATGTTACCTTTAATGGCTTTAGAAAAATCCCTGGAGTGCAGAAAATCTCATTGGAACATCTATTAATGTTTACTCTTTAAAAGCATTTTTAACAAGGACATCAAGATTGCAGGTGAATTCCTCTAGTTAACATAACAGATATTTGAAGTCGGTCAAATTCCCGTGTATTTGCCACTGTTTGTGGAGTTGGGAACAATGAAACCCAATACCCTGCAAGCCACAAAAGAGGTAAACAAAAAGACAAACTTAGCACGTTTCATTTCTGAATTGCGATGCCCAGAAAAGAGAACAATTCAGAGAGTTGCTTTTAGCATTTACAACTCAGTCAAAATTGTAGAGGTGAGCAACTTTTCAAATTGACTTTTCTCATAGAGGCTGTGGGTTAAAAATCATTGAACAACCATTTTTGCTTAGCACATGGCAAACAGGTTTTTTAATCCGATGTTTGGGAAGGTTATTCAGTTGCGGTTTCTGCAGAACTTTAAACATAATAAAAAGGGAAGGACTGTTTGGATGCATGGGGTATTATATATATTTTTATTCCTCTTAGCCGTTCCTTGCACTCATAAAGGAAAAAAAAAAAAAAAACCAGCCACCGAGGATTTTATAGGTGGAGTTACAAGGAAAGGGAAAAGAAAGTTAAGAGGAAGCATTTGAAATGATAGACTTTGCAAAGCAATAAACTTCTATTTCAAAGGATTTCACAAACAAAGTCTACTGATCGGGCTTTGTGGGAAGTGAACCTGAGGTGCAGGGTAACCAACCGACTTTCCCAAGGTCACTGCCCACAGTGGCCAGCCAGGGCAGCCAGAGTCTTTGGGCCATCTGCTCGAACAAGTTTTCTGCTCTCCAAGAGTAGAAATGTACCCACACGAGCCTAGTAATGGCTAGGAAAACTGATTTACAGTAAGCTGTAGTGGAATAGCTAATGTTATCCTTTGCAGGCAGGATACTGAAAGACTGACAAAGCCATCAGTTCAAAACTGAAAAATAAAGAAAACCAGAAAAAGAAATCCTAAGAAAGCCCCACACCCTGCACTCAACGTGAAGACCTTGTATAGGAAATATACAAGGGAACGTTAAAACTTTTCCCATGAATAATTATGAGCAATACTAAAATTCTCAGGAAGAAACCCAAACTTAAGACATTTCAAATGCATCATAGGTAAGTTTCGTGGCATAAATAGGAAGAAAACAGTGTGATCTTGCTGATACTAGTTAACAGCTACGACGAGCAAGGGATTGTGGAGAGAGAAGAAAGAAATTGCAATGAACACGTTGAGAGATGTTGAAAATCAGAGCTTCAGGAAACTGTTCATGGGAAATTGATGCTGCTGTGAAGACAGTTTACCTAGAACTAGATGTTCTAGATATTTCGAGTTCATTCAAGAAGAATTGAAGGGAGTGCTCAAGAGAAGGGCCGGGGAGTGTGGCGGGTCCCAGACAAGAACTGGCTTCAGGTGTGTTCAGAGTGGTCTTTGAACGACATCCAAGTGAAGGCAAAGGCTTAAAGGGCGTAGACGGTTCCTTCCAAGGCTTTCTTGGGTCCTGCTGACATTACGGCAAAGATCATGCCCTGACTATGACCTTAGGGCGTAAGCTTCTCCTTGGGGCTGCTGTTTTTCCAGTCTGTCTTTAGAACAATTAGATTTCCCTTTGATTACATTATGAGGGCTATTTAGTAGAGACCCTTGAAATGAGAGCAAGGTGAAAGTGGGAATTTCAGGAGAGGTGTATTTCTCAGAAAATAGTTCCATGGGGTTTTGCTTAAAAATCATTGCAATGTAGCAATGCAATTTGGGACACACTGAATCACAAATTCTGAGGATTCAGAAGCAATTTTCTTGATGGAAATGTAAATAATATGGAGGGTATGTGCGAAGAGGAAGAAAGAGAAATTAATTTAATTCCATTTGCTGATGCGACTGTAGCACGACTATTTTTAGGTATAATCCAAACAGTGCATATCTTCTCCATTTTGATTAGTAGCAAATTGGCAGGGATTCAAAAGAATTAGTATTTCTCAGCACATTATGCCAGAAACGTACGAATAAAACTAAATTATCTGTGCCAATGTGTTTAATTTGAATTAGTGCTAAGGTTTTTTATTTATGCTTTTCCTTCAAAAGAACTAATGGGTCCAGCTTTGTTAAAGAAATTCTTTTAAAGCTTTTCACATATGGCAGCAAAACTTCATAATTTTCCATGAGACCCTGACTTAGAAGCTCTTGCTAAAACTTAAATGATAATATCATCCTGATAACTTTCGGTGTAGAATTCCCGTCTGGCAGCGTTACATACTTGCCAGAGGAAGTTAGCATGTTCAAAATGCAAAATCAAAATAAGCTAGGAAAATGTGCTTTAACAAGGAAAGGTTTCACAATAGCCATTTAGAAGTTATTAATAATTCTGAAAAAGAAGTTATTAATAATTCCAGTTCCAAAGAAAGAATGGACTGAAAAAACAAACTCCATTTGCAAAGTTTTATAGAGACAAGTTCACCGAGGGATTCAGCTATGTGCTATACCAATTATACATTTCTTCTTTGGAGGGAGAATTTATAGTGGCTGGAATATCTTGTTACACTGGAGCACTTTGCAGCATGCAGTGGAAATAGAATTTCCAATGTAGCGAGGATCAACGAATCTCGATCACATAGAAGGTCACTCTTTTAAATTTAAGGTTTATGCCTTTGGAACTCGTGACACACAAGCCCATGGCATCAGGTTGACTTTCTGCGTATTCTTTGCTTTCCTCTGTCACTTCTGGTGTGTATTATTTTACCAGA
This sequence comes from Lynx canadensis, assembly GCF_007474595.2. Classification (NCBI taxonomy): domain Eukaryota; kingdom Metazoa; phylum Chordata; class Mammalia; order Carnivora; family Felidae; genus Lynx; species Lynx canadensis. Next base: position 16,652,164 of record NC_044313.2, read on the forward strand.
TTTAAAAAAATTTTTTTTTCAACGTTTATTTATTTTTGGGACAGAGAGAGACAGAGCATGAACGCGGGAGGGGCAGAGAGAGAGGGAGACACAGAATCGGAAACAGGCTCCAGGCTCTGAGCCATCAGCCCAGAGCCCGACGCGGGGCTCGAACTCACGGACCGCGAGATCGTGACCTGGCTGAAGTCGGACGCTTAACCGACTGCGCCACCCAGGCGCCCCTATTTTACCAGATTAAACAGGATTGGCAGTTCTCTCCTCCCATTGCCACAGCTGTTGGGATTGACAGCCCAGCTTCCTGCATTTCTATTGCAAATCAATGTCTGTCTTCTTCAAAAATAACAAAAAGTAGTATTCATGGCTAGTTGGAATCACCGACACAGTCTGTTTCCGAATCCTTGTAATCCTTAGGGGACTCAAGGGATCATAGAAAAATCTTTTCCCATTTCCTACAAATATATAAAACTGGTCCCAAGATTATAGCTGTCTCTTCTAATTCACTGAAGAGTTTAGACTACGTAGTTAACTTATATATATTTGTTTGTTTGTTAAAGTTTAAAAGCGTTCCATGATTTTAAAACCTGAGGTTTGATGGGCCTGGAAAAATGTCTTTTTATTTAAATGCAAAGACTTATTTAAACAAAATAACAGTGAGGAAGTCAGAAAGTGAAGCATTAACCTGGTACTTGAATGTTCTTCAGATAAAACTGTAGGTGTTGTCTATTAATTGTCTGCTATAAATTAAAATAAAGAACAAAACCCCTTACAAAATGCATCGTACATACTCATAGTGGGGTAACTGAGGATGAAGTGGGCTCTGTTTTTTCCCTGGGGAGTGAGTGAGATTTCATTCTGAGGTCCATTTTATACTGTCCAAACTAAGTTTCTTTCAGTATTTTTCTTTGTATTTTTAAATAAGTGTTGCCATCTTCCCCCTCCCCACTTTCCTTCCTCCCTCCTTCCTTCCTTCCTTCCTTCCTTCCTTCCTTCCTTCCTTCCTTCCTCCCTCCCTCCCTCCCTCCCCCCCCCCTCCCTTCCTCCCTTCCTCCCTTCCTTCCTCTTTCTTTCTTTCTAAAGGGGTTAAACTTCATAGCAGCTTTTGTTCATACAACCTTCTGTTGGTCTCTAAAACATCTACATCATTAGCCTTTCTCAGAAGACTGTCTCCTGGTCTTTAGAATATTCCACTGCAAAAAAAGGATAATCAGTCTTGACTTTCCTGAGAAAATAGTTTCTTCATCAGAAAGTTCAGTATGAGTCAAAAACTTTATACTCTTCACTTTGGTTTCTTTACAGTCATGAAATATAAAGCTTGCTTAAAAATACAAAGATAAATACTTAAACTTATTTTGGAGAATGCAGAATCGATCCCAGGCTGGAATTTCACTATACTTTCTTGGGGAATCAACTTTATGACAAATATCCTATCCATTTGGGTGTCACAACTTTGCTAGGAAATTACAAATTTTCACATTTGCCTTTTCCTGTGACCTTCCCACCCTAAAATTCTGGGAAAATGGTCTATTTAATCATACAAGAGAAGAAAAACGTTTACTTAAAAGCTGTTTTTATACATTTTTACTTAAGCATAAAAGCAGTGTTCATGCTAACCAGCCATTAGAGAAATCTGTACACACTGATTGTCATCTGTAGGCTGTGATTTACTATTGGAAAACACAAACAAGCTGTGGAAGCCACTTACCTCATTGCAAGTAGGCGACTGATTATTCAAGGAGTTGGGTTTTTTTTTTTTTTTTTTTTTTTTCCTCCTGCGTTTCTGTGCAAAATTGCAATTGAGCTACCTGGCTGTATCACTTTTTTTTTTTTTTTTTTAAAGCTACACCATCCCAAATGTTACTTCTTAAGTCAAGTGCAGCAGATGGGATCTTGAAAACATCTCTCAGTAGTCTAGAATACCTTGAATCCGGCTGTGAAAATTTAGGGCAAGTCTGCAGCTCTCAGTAGGTGCATGCCTTATTTGGTCTAGAGGCATTTTGCTATGTTACTGAGTCATGAAAAGCTATTAAAAGAGCGCTATGGGAAACCCAGCCTATATTTTGAACAAAACAAACTGTCTTTTCCATTATCACTGACCCTTTACAGACACGCGGTACGTAATCTTGATTGTGCTTCATTGGTATTTATTGCACATGGACCAATCCCTCACACAGTAGTTAGTTGCACCAGAGTATAAATACTTGGTAAAACACACGGAGGAAATACAATTTACAGGCGGGTGCTAAATTTTACCAGCAGATTCACGTGGGCACTTGGACATAAAAAAATAATGATAAAAATCCTTAAGATAATTATATTTATAATATGGATACAGTTACAGTACCATGATAAGAGTATAAAAATGTATTTTTCCAACAAATCATTAGCTCAAGAACATAACAGACAACAGAAGTAGAGTTTTGAATTTTATTTTAGTTTTTTAAGATCTGCCCCCTTCCCCTTTAAAAAATATTTGATTTCTTTTTGTGCAAGTCATACCTTCTGTGGACATTACAATTCCTAACACTGTGCAAAATGGGATTTGGAACCACTCTTTGTTTTGTTTGTCGTTGTTGTTGTTTTTGTTTTTTTTTTTGTTTTTGTTTTTTTTGTTTTTGTTTTTTTTACCCATGTGTGCAGTAATCTGAACTGTTTCCTCTTGTTTTTGTTTTTTGTTTTTGTTTTTCTTTTTCTGTCCTGTCTTCAATGGACAGAGTTACATGTCACAGAGGCTCAGCGCCTGGTCCTCCCAACAAATATTGATACATAAATAAGCTGTTTAATATAAACAAGTCTTTCTATCTTGCTGTGCAATTTGCACAGTGTGAGGTAGAAACCCCTCAGCCTGACCACCGAGGCGCGCGGGGACTGCAGGTTTGCCCTACAAACAGAAAGCAAGGTGACGCTTGTTCCAAGAATAGCTTAAAATTTCTTGAAACGTTCCTTTGCATCCATCCTTTCCCTCTGCTTTAAGAGCAGGAACCATCATTACCCAGGAATTAACAGGAACTTTCTCTGGAAAGCAAAGGGAACATGTCCTGACAACTGTCATTCCCCCTTCTCTCTCCGGTTGACTGCTCCTGTTCCCGGGAATGGGACGGAAGCCCAGTTGATAGACTCCCTGCTTCTCCTTTCTACTACCCAGTCCTCGAAGCAAGTGTCAAAAACCACCTGGAAGTGGGGGTGGGGGGGTGGGGGGGTGGGGGGGTGGGGGGGAGACAACCCCCCCAAACGGAAGATGCATCACACGCACACACCAAAGAAGGCCGAAGCACGCACAGAAAAAAAGAACCAAGACAAATCTGCAAGCCACTCTCCCAGCCCTCCCCAAACTTTCCTTTCTGTGCAACGGTCCGCGGCTTTTGCGTTCGCCTTGGAGGATTCAGACCAGCTCTGCGGGCTTTGAGTTCACCTGCTCTGGGGCTTGCGTAAACACGGATCTCTCTCCCCTGGGAAGCCAGTGGGGGCGCCTGGGCGTTCTCGCTCCCGGGGCGCGGGCGGGGGAGGGAGGCGCGGGCGGCGGCCGCGGGACCCTACACCTTGGATTCCGAGGCGCCCGCGGGGCGGCCCGGCTCGTCCAGGCTCGAGTCGCTGTCCGCCGCCGCCGCCCCGCCGTTGCAGCCGGCCCAGGGCTCCAGCAGGCGCGCGGGCGGCGCGGCCCCGACGTCGTCGTCGTCGTCGTCGTCCGAGGCGGCCCCCGGCGACGGCGGCGGCCGGGTCCCCGGCAGGCAGCCGGAGGCGCGCGGCCGGTCGCCGGCGGCCGCGTGGCCCCCGCGGGCGGCCCGGCGCGCGAAGCAGAGCAGGCGCTGGAAGGCCTTGCGGAAGTCGGGGCTGCGGCAGTAGATGATGGGGTTGAAGGCCGAGTTGGCGTAGCCCAGCCAGTTGAAGAAGACGAAGAGGCGGTCGGGCACCAGGTCGCGGTGGAAGGCCTTGACCACGTTGGCCAGGAAGAAGGGCAGCCAGCAGAGCGTGAACACGCCCATGATGATGCCCAGCGTCTTGAGCGCCTTCTGCTCGCGCAGGGCCACGAGGCGCGAGGGCCGCCGCTTGCTGATGCGCCCGTTGGCCAGCGGGGCGGCGGCGGCGGCGGCGGCGGCGGTGGCCGCGGGGCGCGGGGAGCCGGGCGCGGGCGCGGGCGAGGGGGGCCGCGCCGGGCCGCTGAGGAAGCGGCGCTCGCAGCTGTCGATCTTCTTCACCTGCTTCTGGGCCTCGCGGAACACCCGCAGGTACACGAAGGCCATGATGCACAGGGGCACGTAGAAGGACACGACGGACGAGGCGATGGCGTAGGCCCGGTTGGTGACGAAATCGCAGCACTTGGGGTCGTTGTAGCAGCGGCGCGCCTCGTCGCCCTCGGCCCGCCACCAGTGCATGAGGATGGGCAGGAAGGACACCAGGGCCGAGATGGCCCACACGGTGCACACCAGGGCCCGCGCCCGCGCGCGGGTCAGCAGGCTCTGGTAGCGGAAGGGCGACGTGATGGCGAGGTAGCGGTCCAGGGCGATGACACACAGGGTCTCGATGCTGGCCGTCACGCACAGCACATCCACCGAGGTCCAGAGCTCGCAGAAGAAGGAGCCGTACTCCCAGCGGCCCCGCATGACGATGGTGGCCCCGAACGGCACCACCAGCAGCCCCATGACGAGGTCGGCGCTGGCCAGGGACATGATGAAGAGGTTGGTGAGCGTCTGCAGCCGCGGCGTCTTGGCGATGGCCACGATCACCAGGACGTTGCCCGCCACGATGAGCAGCACGATGAGCGCCATCAGCAGGCCTATGCCCGCCGTCCACTGCTGCGACAGCGGCGCGGGGCCCTCGCTGGTCGGGGTCAGCGGCGAGGCGGACGGCGACGCGGGCACCAGCAGTCGCGCCGCCGTGGCCGCGCCGTCGGGGAGCGGCGCGGCCGACGACAGGTTGCAGGGCTCGGAGGCGCCCAGGGCGAGCGCCCCCGCGCCCATGCCGAGCTGCGGAGGCCGGGGGCGGGGGGTGTGGCGGGGCTGGGCCGTGGTTGGGGAACACCCCAGGGGCCCGGGCGGCGGGGCGCGCGGAGGGAGGTCGCGGCCAGGTCAGGGCAGCCGCTGCGCGGGGCCGGAGGCATGGGCGCCGGGCGCCTTCCCCGCCGGAGCCGTGCGCTGTCGCCGCCGCCGCCGCCGCCGCTGCTGCTGGAGCCGCTGCCGCTGCTGGAACAGCCGCCGGGACCTCAGCATGTTTCTGAGCGTGCTGAGCCCGCAGCCCCGGCACCCAGCACCCACCCCACCCCGCTCCCACTCCCCCAAGCCAACCCCCGGGACCTCGCGTCAGGCGCCTGCAGCCAATCCGGGCAAAGGCACGCCCCTATCTTGTTTCCCCCCCCCCCACCCCCCGCACCCTCCCACCTCCCGCACCCCCCTCCCACCGGCCGTTCTGCTGCTCGGGGGAGTCCGGGGGCAGATCGCCGCACGAGCGCCGCCCCCGCCCCCGCCGGTTCCTGCGGGCGCGCCCTTCCCGCGCTCGCGGGTTCCGGGGCCCCGTGCCCTTCTACCCCACCACTGCGCCCGGCTCCCACCCCAGTCCCCGCCGCTCCCCGAAGCTCCCACTCTCTCCCACAGTCCGCCCCCTCCCGCGCCCTTTCTGCCTCTGGCGTTTGGCTCCCTCCTTGCGCCCCCGCTCCGCCGGCATCCTCTCCACCTCCAGTGCCCAGGTTCCCTGCCGAGCCGAGCGCGTGTTCGCCTTAGCGGGGAGGGGGCCTCGGCGTTCCCTGCCGAGCGCCGGAGCGCCTCGGACAGTCTGTCCGCTGGGGTTGGAGGAGTTCGGCTGCCGGGTTGTTTCTCGGATCCGGCAGCCTTGCAGAGTGTGTTGTAAAACCCCTCCCCCGTCAAGAGGGGACCCAGCCAGCCTGCGTCCTGCCAGCTCGGGGGACCGGAGGCGGGTGTCAGTGGTTAGAGGAAAACTTTCCAGCAGAGCGCCTTGCCGCCTTGCCGGAGCAAACCTGGCATCTGTCAAGAACGCTCTCTGTGCGCTCTTCCTGCAAGGAGCTTCTGTTCCAGTGCAGTAGACGCAGAAGGCAAGCGAAGGTTTGTGCATCTGAACAGCTAACGCTGAGGACCAGTTGGAAAATCACAGGCTCCTCAGCCCCAGCTAATTACTACGTGAGTATGACGCCACGGTGTGTGTCGATATTAAAAAGAGAGGCTCAGGGAAACACAAGTGTGAACGTAGAGTAAATGACACCGCCAAGAACAAGGAACACATTTGATTGCATTTCAGACTCTCCACGTTCAGTGATAACACCTGTATTTTGTGTTTTATTACTCACATGGTTTTATATTTTGAGCTGGGTCACTGCAAACAAAAAGGTGCTGTTCGTTTTGGTTGACGTCATGAGCTGACATTTCAGATTCCTCGCGCTCCGCTTGCCTGTTTTCTCCTTTGCCCAAGTTCCCAGATTCTCAAAACTCTAGGATTAGTTTTGGAGGGATGAGAGGAGAAAATATGTAAATACTCAGGAGGGTTAATATCCTATAGCGTTTAAAGTTCTATCCCTGGTTTTCCAGTCGGCCAATGAATCAGTTTGAAATTGGTGAGTTGTTAGCCCAGCTGTGGGTGGATTCTATGTAGGGAACAGCCACCATGAACACAGTGTAACAGTGGGACTGCAAGCCCCCTCTCTGTTCTGGCCATGGTGACGTCCTCAGCTCAGCCTTGAAAATATAAAGCCTTTAATGGAATCCTTGAGAAGTAAACAGCTTCTAAATACCCATGTAAGGGTGCCTGAAAACGTTATACAATGCTCACACTGGGTATCTTCCTAGCACTGGAAGAAAAAGAATACAGTCTGGAAGGAACCCCAACATCTGGACCAAACTCAAATTCTAACCTTGCAGAGAGAGACTGAATTTCACGGCAACCCCAGTCAGGAGCTTAAAAGCAATGCTGATTCAGTTTATAAAGTCAAGCAGTTTTAACTACCTTCTCTTAACTTAAATCCAAATGTAAATTTGCTTTAGGCCCAAACTGGATAGTCAATCAGTGTTTCAGGGCGGGTGGGTGTGGGTGATTTGTTTATTCACCCTTTTGCGCCAGGACTTGGCAGCCTAGTTCTGCCAAGTCGGGAAGGTTGAGAAGGGGGAACAAGGAAAGGAGGAGGGCTAGAAAGAGGGGAGGGACAGGGACGGCACCCTGAGTTTAGAGTAAGCTCACAAGAGCCTTAGTTACCTGTCACTGCAAACTTGTCTCCCCTTCAGGCTTCCTTCTGTTCCCTCCTCCCTCGAAAGACCGCCTCAAAATAGCCAAGGGGTGGGAAAGAGTTGAACCTGACGCTGCCCAGGAAAGGGGTTCTGAGTGCCCGGCCATGGAGTGAGGTGTAGGGAATGTGGGAGGAGGCCTTCTATCCTGCTCCATCTTCTGTCAAGAGGTGTTACTGGAATACTGTGTGCCAAGCTTAAGTGCCCATGATGGGCCAGGGGATTGCATTTCTGTGAGCGATAAAGCCAGAACATGGTTGGAGAGGTTCAGTACAGAGGCCTGGATGCCAGTAACGTTACCATAGGTATAAATATCTATGTATTTGCATGCATAGATATTATGTATAGATACATGTATTTGCGTATATACGTACATGTGTAAACATACCATGTATTTGAGCGTGAGATTTGACTTGTCACAAAACTCTCCTGAAACTTTTTTTTCCTGTTAAATCAGAGATATGTCAAATTTCCCCAAATTTCTGGATAATAAATACATTAAATCACAAATATTCAAAACCAGAAGTTTATTTAAAAAATTTTTTTTTAATGTTTATTTATTTTTGAGACAGAGAGAGAGACAGAGCATGAACGGGGAAGGGTCAGAGAGAGAGGGAGACACAGAATCCAAAGTGGGCTCCAGGCTCTGAGCTGTCAGCACGGAGCCTGACGTGGGGCTCGAACTCACGGACCGTGTGGTCATGACCTGAGCTGAGGTCCGACGCTCAACCGACTGAGCCACCCAGGTGCCCCAAAACCAGAAGGTTATTTTAATAGGAGTTCCAACATAGAGCTGCAGGCGTAAAGGGGTCCCTGGCATTTTGAGGCTTTCTTTCAGTTATACTTATGGAAAAGTTTGAAATAGTCTGTGCTCAACTAGAGTTGGCTTTCTTTTTTTTTTTTAAGTTTAAAATTTTTTTTTTTATTTTAATGTTTGCTTATTTTTGATGGAGAAGGACTGGATATGATTGGGAGAGGGGCAGAGAGAGAGGGAGACTCAGAAACCGAAGCAGGCTCCAGGCTCTGAGCTATCAGCACAGAGCCCAACGCGGGGATCAAACCCATGATCTGTGGGACCATGACCTGAGCTGAAGTCTGCTGCTCACCTGACTGAGCCACCCAGGCACCCCAGGGTTAGCTTTCTTTTAAGTAACATGTTCTCAGATCTCCTTTAAATCCTACATTCCATGATGCTTTTGGGGGGAACTTTTTGAGCTAACTTTCTTTTTGCCCTTAGAGGAGGATATAGATTAAGAAGAAAAGGTACAACATATCCCCTTATACAGGTATCACATGTTGCAAATTCAAAATGAAACTCCGCCACGTCCCCATTCCCTCCTGGAGATTGCAGAAAGGAATCAGTTCTTAGGAACCCACTGATTGGACAGTAGTTTACAAAACAACAGAAAGCTCCAAAGATAAATGCTGATAAGCACGTGGAGAGGTAGTAGGCTTCTTCCCCCTCCCGTTTCCTACCCCCACCTCTGTTCCATCCCTCTCCATCGTTCCATATCTGAATGTGCCACGGTTTCCCTTTGATCTCCCAGTCTCTGTATCTCCCTGCTCCATTTAATCTGGGATACCATAGTCAAGTTAATATTTCTAAAATGCTGCTTTGAAGCAAGATGCTTTTGTGTTCAGAAACCTTAACTCCTCAACTTGGCATTTAAAAGTCCAGTTCCAAATGGCCTTTCTAGAATTATCTTGTCCCTGTCACCCTAACTTGCAGTTCTGTGTTCTTTTTCCTTTTTGGATCTGTACTCTTCGTCTTTTTTTTTTTTTTTCTTTTTTCTTTTTTGCATCTGTGGTCTTTCTCATTCTTATGGGGTTCTTTCCACTAAGAATCTCCTCCTTCATGTCCATTTCAATGGATTCAGTATTCAAGATTTGGCTGGTTTGTTTTTTATTTATTTATTTTACAGTCATCCCTGCCCACTGTTTCTGGGAATGATCCCTCCTTCCTCCACCTATAGTAATTACTTTGCTAATTGCATTTCACAAGGCAATTAACAATATATCGCCTTTCGACACCTCTTATATTGTTTTCCTAATTTTCATCTGTTTTTCTTTTCTCTTCTCATATGGATTGTAAGCTCTAGAGCCAGAACTGTCCCATAGTTTTTATATTTCCCATGTTTATTCATATTTACTTAATTCACATTAAGCTTTGAGTCATAAATAATGTTTAATTAATTAGAATCTCATTTTTACTAGTATGGAGACATAATTGAGTGTTTTTGGAGTTACAGTCTTCCCTCATGCTTAGAATTTACAGTAAAAATTCATATTCCTATAGTCCAGTCCACTTTTTCATGTAAGCATTACAAACTATAAAATTGAAGGTAGGCTCATGAGATAAATAAATCTTTATCATACTCAGTAATGAATAAAGTGGGACATACGTCATGGGTTTTCGAAAGGGGTCACATAAGTCTGCATCGATGAAAAGCACGACCTAATCTTCATAAATATTTCAGGTGAATGACCTTTTTCCTCGGCTTTCATTTGTGATACCATATATACAGGCATTTCTGCTCTGTGAGGATAGCTGATGACTGGAATCTCATTTCAAGTTCTAGATTGAATTAAAGGTCTGCCCAGGAGTGATTGGTAGTATTTACTCCCACCTGTGGTTGTCAGCCATGAGCTTGGCTAACATGTTTCCATTCTTGCCTTGAGTTTTGACTCTTTTGATAAAAATAGGAGTTAATAGCCCAACTGGACAACTGCTGGGATGTGGGCCAAAGGACATCTTGGGGGGGAATTTCCAAGCAAAGCCCCAAGAAGTGTATCAAACCGGTAAGTTAGCAAAATTTGCCTTGAGGCTGATGGTAAATGGCAGGATTTGTTAATCAGAGCTCAAGCGGCTGTTTCAGAGGAAAGATACACAACTTTTCCCATCAAGCAAAACTGCTAAAACAGTCACTCAGGGCTAACTAACCAAAGAACAGCCTGCACCCGTGGCTGGCACTTAAGGTCATATGCTGGGTTGGCAGCCACAATTTACACAGGGGCAAGCAACTCCATCCATTGTGATAAGAACGAGGACAGTGTAATCACTGCGAAGCCTGGACTGTTTGGAAAATTCAAAAGCTCTCCTCTCTCCCACTTCCTCCCTCTTTCCCACCTCCTCCTCTTCCTGGTGTGTCCAATGACTACACTGAGCAACGCTAGAGCCAATAAAAATATTTTTCAAAATTTGGCTGTACTGGCAAGTGTTCCGACCCGGGAGGCAGAAGATCCAGGTTTGTATCCTGGCTTTGTCACTTTTCGGTTTGACCTTCTGCAGTGGCTTCATCTTTAAAATGGATTTACCGTCGGTTCATGGTAAATGTATGTGAATGTATGCGAAAGCTTCTTGAAATCTCACATAGCACCGTGTGTTTGTAACACGCCAAATTCCATCTGATCCAATCCTCATGACATTTCAGCACATGAAAGGGGTCGGTTTGCTCGTATGAGAAGTCCATTCAGTTAAATAAGCTTCTCTTTATCAGTTGGACTCTTTTCTCGCACCAGACATTAATATGACTCAGAGGCTGGATCAGAGTGAACTGTGTTTAAATGCTTTTATCTTTAGTAAATTATCTTTTTAAAAAAAAGTCCCCCCTCCTCCCTTTTCTTGTGTGCCCTTCCCTAGTATATGCCCTATTCTATTTTTTTAAAGGTATTTGTTTATTTGAGTCCCTGAAATAAATTCCTTTAAAGTATTTCGGTGGTGAAATATTAGAAGTAAAGGAAGGATTTTTTTCCCTCAAGTCATCTACTTAGTGCCATGACTAGTAACTTTAAAAAAAAAAAAAAAAAGAGGAAGGCAGTGCAATATAAAACTAAAGCTAACTTTCAAAAATTCTGTTCTTGGGGCACCTGGGTGGCTCAGTTGGGTAAACGTCCCGACTCTTGATTTTGGCTCAGGTCATGATCTCATGGTTGGTGGGTTCGAGCCCCGCGTCAGGCTCTGTGCTGACAGCACGGAGCCTGCTTGGGATTCTCTCTCCCCCTCTCTCTGACCCTCCCTGGCTTGCTCTCTCTCCCTGTCTCTCAATAAACAAACAAACAAATAAATAAATAATTTAACAAATCTGGTTTTATTCAGTTATATTACAAATAAAAATGGATTGCTCGTCAGCTGAAATCTTACCTTTAGGTGCCCCTGGCACCAGGAATATCATTGCTGCACATGAAGAACATTTGGCTGGGAGTCGTCCTTCAGTGTGCCCGAGTCCAGAGCCTCTGGTGACTGTAAGCTGTACTAATTATTGAAAACTCTAGATTTTATTTTAACAGAATCTTACCATGTCCCGGATAAAACGATTATGTTGTACCAGACTAAGGAGTTTGCAGCACCAAGAATCCCCTAAGCCCTGTGTTAAGCTTCTGAAGAGGAGGAAAGATCCCTTTTAAACATTTTAGCTCCCATTTATTCTGGCCACGTAGTTGGTCCTTCATAAATTCCTGTGGGATAGAGGAACCACTTAAAAGCTTGTGTCTAGTAGATTCTCCCAAATAAAAGAAGACATTGTCTTTTCCTTTCACCCATGGAACATGGCATCTGGGTCACCCAACCGAACAGGATTGCCAATGGGAACCAGTGGAAGAAGCTGGTTGTCTGCTCAGCCTCTGGGTGGTAGACCAAATCATTTACATTTCTTTCTCTCCATTCAGTACTTTGAGTAGACCAAACAGGTATTTTCTTTCATATGTGTTTTCACTTCTTTGCATTGTATAGATATTTTTCTAGTTAACTTACTCATTATGCATGTACTATATAAAAGCCCATCCAGAACCACTCACTATATAGAGGCATGTCAGGTCCTATGCCTTGGAAGGGGCGAGTCTGAAGACACTCGTGAGACCGTGTTGCTGCTACTTGGATTTTGATTACCAGTGTGGTCAGACTTCGTGCTTTGAAAATACGCATCAACCTTAGATATGTCATTTGTTTTCCACAATGCCTCAGCTTTGCAGCCCCTTGAATAAAACCTATTAGAGACTTTCATCCTATGGTAGATTTCTGTTTCTAGAGCATTATCCCCTAATTAAATGTTGTGGGGGCAGTGCCTTTCTTTGTAAACCCCTTCTAAATAGAAATTACTTTTTACACTGGCGGAGAAATTATTGGATTTCCTTTCTCCCCATTTTAATCTGGAGAAACTGAAGCATAAGAGGAAGACGTGCTTAAGATTTCAAGGAAAGGGAAAGGGAGTTCTTGACTTTCCTGCCTCCTGAGCTAATCTTTAATTACCAGAACCTGCATCCTTAACAGATTTTGGCTCACCTCTGGCTACTTGTCAGCGTAATTCAATTGCATGATATATTTGGGGCCTGGAGCAGGTCATGGAGTAATTTTTGGAATACAAAGCCCTGAACAAGTGAAGAGATTCTATCATGCAATGTTTATTTGTATTGTTCAATTGGTTTAAGTATAATAGGTCTGGAAGAATAATCATATTTAGCCACACAAATGAAATTCTCATTGTGAGTACATTTCAGTGTGAATTTCCAAAACTGCCACATGAATGCTAACTCTGAAGACAAAAGAACACCAAAGAAAAGCCAAGCAATTAAGCAATTTGGCTTTATTGTTTTGTTTGTTTTTAAATCTGTAACTGGAAAAAGATTTCACGGAAGACTCTTGCTGAGAATGAAAGACTCAAAAAGTTGTGACAACCTTGGGGATTTTATTTAAGGGTCTAGATAAAGCTGCTTGGGAGTTGGGAACAGAAAATGAAAAAGCTGAACGTGCTTGGCCATTCTGCATCCTTTTCCAAACCAGGTGGAGCTGTGAGGGTCTCTGAAATGCCTAGAGAAGGCACTAAAATGGTATTGGCATAGTTCTGAAAATATCTCTTTACTTATCCTGCAAATGTCTGAAGTGACGATTTTACTCTGACTTGTCATCATCTCCATCACGCTCCCTGGTTTTTCTCTCTCCTGCTGCTGACTACTCTGTGGCAGCATTTTTCACATCGCCCTTCCCCCCACCCCATTACTAATTTATTGTGTGCCTTTTCGTAGCTATCTTGTGGATCACAATATTGTCTTGGCTTATAAAATTCCCATGCATATATCCTCGTATGTATAGTTTTCATAAATCCTCGTCTGGGAAGTGACTTAGAATAAAAGTAATTTATTAAGTAAAAGGCCACAGTTAACCTTGCAAAAAAAATCATGCTCAGTATTTTATAGCGTAGCCGGGCTGGATGGGAGAGTCTGAAAATATCCCTGGCCTATGCAGTTTTGTTTCAGAATGCTTTTTATTACATAATTTCAAATTATGGCATTTAAGCAAGATTATGCTAATTTTAGTGATTCTCTTTTCCAAATGTTTATTTATTTTTGAGAGAGAGAGAGAGAGAGAGCACGCTTGTGCACACGAGTGGGGGAGGGGCAGAGAGAGCGGGAGAGAGAATCTCAAGCAGGCCCCGTGCTGTCAGCACAAGAACCCAACAGGAGGCTCCATCTCATGAACTGGGAGATCTTGACCTGAGCGGAAATCAGGAGTTGGATGCTAAACTGACTGACCCACCCAGGTGCCCCAAATTTTGGTGATTAGTTTTGACATTTACCTCTCTCTATACCCTAATGATTAAGAATGCGGGCTCTGGAATCAGACTGCCTGGGTTAAAATCCAGGTTCTGCCACTTAGCAGCTGGATGACTCGGAACAAGTTGTTTGAACACCTCCGGCCTCCGTTTCGTCATCCGTTTAATGGAAATAACAATGTCCCCCCTACTCGGGCGCTGTCTGGAAGGAGTCAATAAGATAGGGCATAAAGGCATCTGTCCTAGCGCTTGCCTTCTCGTAAATACTTAATAAACATCGGTGCTTTTTTTTCTTTTCTTCCCCATGTTTTGTTTTTAACACCAGCTCCAGCAGCACCGCTATAGGCCGCGGCATAAAGCAGAAAACGCTTCGTTTTATGCAAAACCGAGGGTGGCAAAGAAGGCAGCTTCCAACGAGTGGAAATTGGATAATTGAATCAATGTGTTCTTTTTTAAAAGCGAGAGGATGTAGTAAAGTATCTAATTTGGTAAGTACTCTTTTGGTTTCAAAGGCAAGTTGATTCCTTTGTGGTCATTTAATCTGATTATCGTTCCGCTTGGGGAATTAGCATTTCCTAAACTAATTTTGCATCATGGAAAGGTCATTCCAGAGAGAGTTCCATCCTATGGTATAGCCATATTCCAAGTATATGAAACCAACAATGACAAAAGAAAGCCCCACTGGGCTCTTGCGAGAGAAGTCTATTTCCCTGGAGAGTATTGATCCAAGCTGCTGCTTTTCATGGTGTAAATTCCTAAGACCTCAAGGAGGCTGGAAAATTCTCTGGTGACCTGCTTTGTGTCCATGCAGCCGAGCCCTGCAGTTATCCCGAGTATAAGGGTCTTACTATATCATCCCTTGCTGGTAGAGAAGTCAGCAACAAAGGAAGTTTTCCCAAGTCTCTGAGGTTCAGCCCCTAGGAGAGTCTTTCCGATCCTAACTCGGAACTCTTAATTTTATTTCAGACACAGTTTCAATGCCTTGTTTTTCCGGATTCTGTTCTTTCGTAACAGACTGGGAGAAACAAACCGGAGCGAAGGAGTAAGAAAGGTGCAGGGGGCGGGCAGAGAGGACATCTGGGAACTTTCTGTGAGAAAACAGGGACGCGAGTGATGCCATTTACTGCAGAGACAGTGTTCTGTACCCCACAGTCACCTGATGATCCCACATCATTTAGAAGGTTTAGATTGTGTATAACCGTCCTCGGCTTAAGAAACACAGTGTGTGCGGTGCCTGGCTGGCTCAGTCGGTTAGGAGTCCGACTCTTGGTTTCAGCTCAGGTCATGATCTCACGGTCTGTGAGTTTGAGACCTGCACTGGGCTCTGTGCTGACATCACGGAGCCTGCTTGGGATTTTCTCTCACCCTCTCTCTCTGCTCTTCTCCTGCTCTCTCTCTCTTTCACTCTGAAAATAAATAAGTAAACTTAAAAAAAAAAAAAAAGAAATGCAGTGTGCATCTTAGAAATATCTTTATTAAGAAATAGTACTATGAAAATTTTGGAACTTCTTTTCCGGAACACTTGCATTATTTAGAAAATGAATTTATATGGATTGTTTCGTTCTCCAACGATGCTGGATCGGTGAGGTGTGAATTAGACGGTTAGAAGTCCAAAATCAAGGTGCCAGTTGGTTTGTTCTGAGGGCTGTGAGAAAAGGGTCTATCCGGGGCCTCTCCCGTTGGCTTATGGCTGGCCGTCTTCCTTCTGTGCTGGTCTGTGTCCAAATTTCTCCTTTTGATAAGGACACCGGTCATATTGAATTAGACCCATCTTAATGGCCTTATTTTGTCTTCATTACCTCTGTAAAGATCACGTTTGAAGATCCAAATAAGGTCACATTCTGAGAGACTAAGGGAGCCCCGAGACTCCAACGCGTGTTTTTTTCTGGGGGTGGGGAGGGACGCATTCAACCCATAACAAGGTGTTACTCACGCGTAAGAAAGTTTGACACCTTATGTCCGGGAATTCATATTATGTTTTCTAGGACTGAGGGCAAGCAGAATGGCTTCTCATGTTTCACACTAAAGATGGCCCCCCAGGTAAGTGACATGCAGACCCTGGTGAGAACAGTCACCTTTGCTGTAGGATTACAGCCGGGCACAAAGTCACGAATGCCACAGGCTGACTGTGGTCAGATCAAGACGTCATGTACGCTGAGTAAGTAGCCTGGGTCTTCATTCAGAGGGGGAGGGGCGTGTGTAAGCCACATCCCTGTCAGTGTGTGCTTACAGTAGGGTTAAATGGGCTGTCCTTTTATAGCTTTCATTACAAACCAAGAAACCCGACTGTTGTCTTGCAAGTGAAATAGAAAAATTCAGGTTCACGTTAATAATTCCCGCTCGAGGAGAAAAACCAGCTGATCCAACTGGTTGATCGTACAGACTACTTTTCAGCAGGTTGCTCTGACATTGTGTGGACCCACAGTTGGGCTTGCCAGCTGCAACATGGGTGTTATTATTATTATTAATTTTTTTTTCTGAACCAGAACTAGCATAACGGCGATTGACTGGGTTGGAGAGATACAACAAACCTTTATAACTGAAGAACAAAACTGGCCTTTGAGGCAAGATAAACTCAGGTTCTCTCTCCTATAGAATCCACTGAAAAACAGGATTTTTCTGACCTCGAAGTAATGATTTTGATGGAGAAGGTGATTCAGATCCTAAAATATTGGCAAGCAGGGGTCTAAGAAATAACTCCCTTCAGTATATTGATTGAGATTTATGATGAAATCTGAGGCTCACGAGCATCTTAATTTTATCCATCCCTAAGTGGTACATCTAACTGTCCTCTGTGGACACAGCTGGTAATGTTTTAACCTGTGCATGGCCACAGACCGAATGAACGTGACTTTTATGCCCCCAATCCAAACACCAAAAAACTCCACCTGATTAAGTTCCAAGAACCCAATCTGATCATTTGTGTTGCCGTTTGATATTAAAGAATGGCTCTCAGCTGTCCTGGATGCCTCTGCTACAGGGGCCGAATATGGAACCAGATGCCTAAGTATAAACATCTGAGGATCTCTCTTAGTATAAAATCCAAGGATCTCTCTAACACAGTGTGAAAGCCGAGGATCTCTCTAACATAGTATGACATTCTGTGTTGCAGGGATGCCAAGTCCTCCTTGCAGATAAATTTGCTACGTGCGTGCTGTGTACACAGCATGAATTTAGATGTATATGAAACAGTATGTTTAAAAATGTCACATTGAAGCCTTGTTAATGACGAGATTAGTTCAGTGGAACAATCTTACATAAGCTTGTACTTAAAGAAAAGCTCAAATCTGTGCATCTAAGTATTATTTAGTCATCTGCTTGTGCAACTATATTTTTAACTTAATGTATGATGAACAAATAGTCTTTCTGCACTCCCAGGCTGTATTACTGCAGTGTGCTTTATTTTCTTCTCAGTTTCCTTCAGAGCACATGACAGAGAACTTTCTTTGGAAACTCCATAAAGTTAACAGCATCCGTCAGAAAGCACCAAACCAACCAAAATTAAAGATGTAAAATACAATGATAGGGCATGTGCATTCTTTCCAGGGCCATGTAACAGAAACCTAGATCTATGTCACATTCTCTTTTATTCTTTTTCTTTTTTTTTCCCATTTCTTTTTATCTTTACTAAAAACATTGTCTGTGGCCATGTAAAATGTCTGCCATCACTCCTGAGTGACCAAGAATCTTTATGAATTTTTTAAAATTTTTTAACGTTTATTCATTTTTGAGAGAAGGAGAGAGACAGAGTGTGAGTGGGGGTGGGGCAGAGAGAGAGGGAGACACAGAATCCGGAGCCGGTTCCAGGCTCTGAGCTGGCAGCACAGAGCCCGATGCAGGGTTTGAACCCATGGACTGCGAGATCATGACCTGAGCCGAAGTCAGACCCTTAACTGACTGAGCCACCCAGGCGCCCCTGGAATCTTTATACTTTTGTTAATTGAAGTATTGTTATTGTCACAGTATTAATGGTAATATACAGCTGTAAAAATCCACTTGCCATGGGATGTAGGATAGGAAGTCTGTATGGAAGACTTGGACCCTGTCTTCAAGAAGTTATCTTTAGAGAGTTTCCTTTCCTTTCCTTCCTTCCTTCCTTCCTTCCTTCCTTCCTTCCTTCCTTCCTCCCTCCCTCCCTCCCTCCCTCCCTCCCTCCCTCCCTTCATCCCTCCCTTCATCCCTCCCTCTCATCTTTTCCTTTCTCTCCTTCTAACTTCATTGAGGAATAGCGAACAAATACAATAGTACATACATTCGAAGTATACAATGTGATGATTTGATATACATATACATTGTAGAATGATCACCAAGGTCAACACGTCTATCACTTCATATAGTTACCATAGTTCATTAACTCTTTTCTGTTTTGTGGTCAGAATCCTCCTGTTCTCTGTTTCCATGAAATTTTGTTATTGCTTTGTTTTGTTTTAGATTCTATAGTATTTGTCTTTCTCTGTCTAGTTTGTTTCAGAGAATAGTGCCTTCCAGATTTATCCATGTTGTCACAAATGGCAGAATTTCCTTCTTTTGTCGCAGCTAGATACCGTTCCGTTGTATCTATACACCCCATTTGCTTTATCTCTTCGTCTGTCAAAGGACATTTAAGTTGTTTCTACATCTTGGCTGTTGTGAAAAGTTGCAATGAACACGAGAGTGCAGATATCTCTTTGAGGTCCTGATTTTCCCACAAGTGGGATTGCTGAATGTTTATGGTAGTTCTGGTTTCAGTTTTGTGAGGAACCTCCATACTTTTTTCCATTATGGCTTTGCCAATTTACATTCCCACCAACAGTGCACGAGCATTCCCTTTTCTCCACACCCTCACCAACATTTGTTATCCCTTGTCTTTTTCATAAGAGCCATCCTAGCAGGTGTGAGGTGATATCTCAATGTGGTTCTGATTTGCATCTCCCTGATGACGAGTGATGGGTGTCACTCGTGATTGGTCAGAACCAGTGACTGAACACCAGACACCATGCTAAGGGTGTCATTTGCAATATCCCATTTACTTCTAGTAACAGCCTTGTCGGGTATCATGTTTGCTTTGTACAGGAGGAAATTGAGGCTCAGAGAAGTTGAGCGGTTTGCTCCAAGTTTCACAACTAATAAATGATGGAGCAGGACTTCCAACCCAGGTCTGTGTGACGCCCCAGCCAGAGCTCTTGACCACTCTAAAATAATGCCTCATTTTTATTTTTTTCCTGTCTTGAAGCAGCTTCATTTTCGGAAACTAAGATCCAAATTCAAGTGATTTAAGAAAATCTTAAGTGAATACTATGCAACAACGTCATGTGGTTTTTTTCTGTGCTTAGCTTTTGTAAAAACTTTATTTATAAGGATGTTTTCCATGAATGCACAGGGCCGGTTCTCCAAGAGTTTCCAAATTCTGCCTGTTTGGCATTTCCTCTCTTCTGCTGTTACCATGTTAGGTCTGCCTCTCAGCTTCCTGGAGAGTCAATAATTATGCCCTTCTATTTTTAAAAATTAAATTGTATTAAATTTGTGGGGTTTTTCTTCAAATTTTTGTTTAAATTCTAGTTCGTTAACAGACAGTGTAATATTGGTTTTGGGAATAGACTTTAGTAATTCATCATTTACATACAACACCCAGTGCTCATCATGACAAGGACCCTCCTTAATGCCCATCCCCCATTTAGCCCGTCCTCCGCTCCCCTCCCCTCCATCAGTCCTCAGTTTGTTAGTTTTTCCATATCATGAAGAGTCTCTTGTGTTTTGCTTCCCTCTCTTTTTTTCCCTTTCCATATGTTTATCTATTTTTTTCTTAAATTCCACATATGAGTGAAATTATATGGTATATGTCTTTCTCTGACTTATTTCACTTAGCATAATATGCTCTAGTTCCATCCACGTTGTTACAGATGGCAAGATTTCATTCTTTTTCACAGCTGAGTAATATTCCATTGTATGTATGTATGTGTGTGTATATATATCTCACATCTTCTTTATCCATTCAACAGTTGATGGACATTTGGGCTCTCTCCATAGTCTGGCCACTATTGAAAATGCTGCTAGAAACACTGGGGTGCATGTGCCCCTTCTAATCTGTATTTTTGCATCTTTTGGGTAAATTCCTAGTAGTGCAATTGCTGGGTCATAGAGTAGTTCTGTTTTTAACTTTTTGTTTTCCAGGGTGGCTGGGCTGCATCGGTTTTAATTCCCACCAACAGTGCAAGAGGGTTCCCCTTTCTTCACATCCTTGCCGACATCTGTTGTTTCCTGTGTTGTTAATTTTAGTCATTCTGACAGGTGTGAGGTGGTATCTCATTGTGGTTTTGATTTGTATTTCCCTGATGATGAGTGATATTGAACATCTTTTCATGTGTCTGTTGGCCATCTGGATGTCTTGTTTGGAAAAATGTCTAATTATGTCTTCTGACCATTTTTAAACTGGATTATTTGTTTTTGGGGTGTTGAGTTTGATAAGTTCTTTTTTTAAAAAATATTTTTAATGGTTATCTTTGAGAGAGAGAGAGAGAGAGAGAGAGAGAGAGAGAGAGAGAGATTGAGAACAAGCAGGGGAGGGGCAGAGAGAGAAAGATACAGAATCCAAAACAGGCTCCAGGCTCTAAGCTGTCAGCCCAGAGCCCCACATGGGGCTTGAACTCACGAGCCATGAGATCATGACCTGAGCTGAAGTCAGATGCTTAACCGACGGAGCCACCCAGGTGCCCCTGTTCTTTATAGATTTTGGATACTGACCCTTTATCAGATATGTCATTTGTAAATATCTTCTCCTATTCCATAGGCTGCCTTTTAGTTTTGTTGATTGTTTCCTTCGCTGTGCAGAAGCAACAATTATGCCCTTCCAACACTTTCAAAATTTTGTTCCAATTTCCGTGACCAACAGGGAGAAAATGACCATTAACGGGGGGGTGCCACCACCGGGAACAGCATTGACAAGAGGGCTCCTCTCCCCACTTGGGGCCATGGCAGCAAGCTAGCCTTTCACCTTTAGAGCTTTTCCAACACAAGTCAGCTAATCCTGCGTCCCCTCAATTCCATAAGACACCAGCCAGGCCCTCCAGAAGATTCTCTTAAAGCCTCCTGCTTGGTTTGAGGGCGGTGGGAAAGAGCCATGCCTCTGCAAAGAACTAAAGAGCAACACTCAAGCCTCTGGTAAAGACCCTCATGATGAGGCCAGGCCCCTGTTGTGGTGTTTTGGGTCATCCTCTGTAAGGTCTGCCTAGATGGTCTAGCCCCTCTCTTTCGAATGCTTGGGTGCCTAACACACCTTGTTCTCCGCTGTGGGGTCTCAGCCCGCCCTGAGCATCGAGAAGTCCTTTGTTAATATCCTGCTGCACATCGTTTAGGGAGAGTTCAGCACACAGTTGTGATCAGAATCATGGCGGAGGCAGTGATGGAAGGGGAGGGATGCCCGAGAAGGGCATGTAGTGAAGTGAGGTTGCTGGAGACGAAGGGTCGGGGGCGCTAACATGTGAAGTGCCGAGTCAGGGAGAACCCCACGTACCCAGGGGAAAGCATCCCAAAGGCTCACATGAGACCCTGGAGACAAAAGAACACCTAGAAGAGAATACTTTCGAGGTAGCGAAGAAAGAAGAGCTTCAAGAGAGGGGGTGATACAAAAGACCAGCTCCCTGATACTTCAAGAGCTCCTAGAAATCAAGAGTGAGAAGACTCTCAGCTCAACAGAAAATGGGAGAAGACCGGGCTCAGGTAGCCCTCGATGGAGGAGAGACGGATGGCCCCTGAATGTCTGTAATGATGTTCAGCCTCACTCTCAGAGGAGTTGCAGGTGAAATCTACCCTGGGATCTATTTCCGCCTCAGGGAGGACGGTACGCTGGTCTGGCAACAGTGCTCCATTGCAGGGCGGATGGGAGCACTCTGACGCAGTGCTGATCAGAGTGCAAAATGGTTCCGCCACGGAGCAGGCGAATGTGGCAGTGTCCCCCCCGAACCGCACACGAAGTCACTCTTTGACACAGATGGTCACTTGACTCTCCTTGCAACACATTTCCCTTTGGGTTCTAGGACAGCAGCGTCTCTGGTTTTCCTCCAGTGTCACGGCTTGTGCCTTCGAACCTTCTTTGTTGACTATCCCTCTTCTGGCTGACCTCTTAAATTCTCACATGCTTGGGGCTCAGTCCAGGGCTGTCTTGTCTGTCTCTGCCTGATCCGGAGGTCACCTCGTCCAATCACCTTGCCTCTGTTTGTGATGTATGTATGTATGTATGTTTTGGCGTGGTAAAATACCCACGAACATAAATTCCACCCTTTTAAGGCGTGCAGTTTAGTGGCATTTACTACATTCACATTGTGGTGCAACTGCCACCTCTGTCTGGTCCCAAAACATCCTCCGTCACCCCGAGAGAAAACTCTGTACCCATTCAGTGGCCACTGCCCATTTGCTCCTTTCTTAACCCCTGGCAACTTCTCGTCTGCCTTCTGTCTCTGGATTTGCTTATCGTGGATGTTCTTGTACAAATGGAACCATTCGCCCAGCGTAATGTTTTCAAGGTTCACGATCCACTTTGTAGCGCGTATTAAGGCTTCCTTCCTTTCCGCGGCTGAATAGTATTCCGTCGTGTGGTTATTCCACATTTCATTTATCCATCCAGCTGTTGGTGGCCATTTGGGTTGTGTCCACCATTTGGCTGTTTTCAGTAGTCTTGCTGTGAATATTTGTGTACGAGTTTTGCTTCCAATTCTCTGGGGTCTATACCTGGGAGTGGGATGGCTGAATCCTGTGGTAATTCTAGGTTTAATCCAACTGCTTGCTTTTTTTTTTTTTTTTTTTTTTAACACCCATAGACTGATGACTCCAAAATCTGTATCCCTGGCCTGATTTCTCCCAACTTTCTCCTTCAGATCTCTTCTGGGATTCAGACGTCTTACAGTTGACTTGACTTATCCAGCACTGAGACTGTTAGTCTCTACTCCCTCCAGATTCCTCCTCCAGTCTTCCCAGCTCAGGAAATAGCACTGCCATTCACGTAGATACTTGGGTAGAGACCCAAGGGCTCTCCCTGAGTTTGCCCCTTTCCACCCCTCCCCAGATGCAGTCCATCAGCAAGTGCTGTGGGATCTGTGTTTGCAACACGCTCACCTTTTCCCTGCTGCTACTTTGGTCCAAGCCACCATTGGTCTCCCACTAGACCCCCCCGCAACAGACGCCGGCAACTTCCACTCCTGGCCCTGGAGTTTATTCTCTGCTCTGTAGCCAAGAGTGGCTTTTAAAAAGATATATATGATCTTAAAATAATAATTAGAAAAAAAGATCACTTAGCTTTTCCTGCTTCAACACCCCCAGTGGTTTCACATTGCAATTAGAACTAAACCCAAACTTGCTTCTGTGGTCGCAGGCGTGTGGTAATCTGTTGGCTGCCTCCCCTTTCCTTCTATCTCCCTGGCTCTCTGTGCTTTACCACACTGGCCCCTTTGTCTCTTGAGCTGGTGCCTGCCACAGGGACCCTGAACTTGCTGTCCCTCTGTCAGAAATTCCACGACGGTTCTTTCTCACTCCTGAAGCTTCCACTCAAGTGTTACCTCCTTAGGGGGTCCTTGTCTGACCACCCCGTTCCCCAAACTCAGCCAGTCTTGGTCTTATCATACCAATCTCTTTTTTTTTTTTTTTCATTAATATATCGCTGACATTCCACATCCTTGTATGGAATTACCTTATTTATACCTATGTGTTTATTTTCACTTTTTGGTGTTTGTGCCCTGCCTTCCTCCCCCTTTCCCCAAGTATAAGCCCCACGGGGACAGGAATTTTGTCAGTATTTGTGGCTGTCTCTCCAGACCTTGGATATCGCCTGGCATCTGTGAGGCACAGAGAAAGCATTCGTTGGACGCTGTTGAAGGAGAAGAGTTCGACTCCCACCTGGTCCTGAATAAACCCTCTTGATCCACTACCATGGCTCATTTTTCTTCTCCTCCTCACCGACATACTTCTAGAAGGAGCAGATCATACCCAATGTATTTATCTAGTCATGTTTCTTCCCCTCTGTAACCCTAAACAACCCAGCTTTTCCCCCCACTACCATTCAGAAGTGCTTCCTCAAAGATTTCCGGAAGAGTCAAAACCAGTTGCCTTGTGCACCATGCCCTTTCTGTAGCATCTGACATTGTTAACCCCTGTTCACATTCATGAATCTCCCTTTGAAATGTTGTCCTGTCTTGGCATGACTTCTGGATCTACCAGGGGCATGGGAAAGCTGGGAATGCATCCCGGAGTGTCTCGGGAATGTATTGGGGGCTCCAGCCATCATACCTGGTGAGCAGGCTGGCTCTTAACCAGATAGATAGTCCAGAACGATTGCTATGGGTCAGTGGCATGAACTCCCCATTAAAAGCGCCAAAGGGAAGCCGCTCAAAGCTCCAAAGCCCCTGACTTCATTCAGGTGGTAACTTGGCAGTGGTATATCATTCTGGGTACCCGACAGTCAGGGAAGGTGCCCTCCACCCAAGGGTACCTGCTCTGCGTAGATGTCTCTGGGCTGTCAGTTGGTCTTTTTTTCTACAAAGTAAGTAAGATCCTTTTTCTGTGCCTATGGAATCTTTTGATACATTCCCCTGGGTCAAAGGTGTATCTGCCCCAGCTAGACACATGATGCTTTAAATCACAGCCCTTGTCTTGTTGCACTCACTTCCTACTTTGTGTGAGGGACATGGGGTTTGGGACTGCCCGTCCTCCCATCTACTGGCTACATGACCTTGGACAGGTTAATGCATACCTTATATCCTCTGGCTCCACATGTGACAATTGAGCAGAACCACTAGGGCCTCACGGGCACCTTGACTCTGTCACGAGGATGCCCAGAACATACAACCATCAGTGGCTCCCTATTGTCTTCTTAATTAGGTCTGGCATTCAGGCCCCCACCCCATGATCCTGGGTGGCTCCTTAGGTTTTGCTGTCCCCAGCGTGCTGGGTCCTATGCCTTTGCTATGACCTTCCACTGCTTATGGGAGACCATCTTCCCCTTGAACTTTTCTTTGTTTTCTGGATTTTATTTTATTTATTTATTTTTTTTCAACATTTATGTATTTTTTTGGGGACAGAGAGAGACAGAGCATGAACGGGGGAGGGGCAGAGAGAGAGGGAGACACAGAATCGGAAACAGGCTCCAGGCTCTGAGCCATCAGCCCAGAGCCTGACGCGGGGCTCGAACTCACGGACCGCGAGATCGTGACCTGGCTGAAGTCGGACGCCCAACCGACTGCGCCACCCAGGCGCCCCTGGATTTTATTTTAAAAACAGCAACATGTATTAATTTTATAATCAGGAAAAAAAAACCCTCTCACCATTAATATTGTTTTGAATACCCACCCTTATGTCAAAAGCCATGTGTCCATAAACTCCTTCTGGATGACCCATCATCTATGGGCACTCAGACGTTTGAATCCGCTGGATCGGCCCTTAAAGTATACAATGCCAAGTATGTATGGGAATATAATAAAAATATACAGCCAATTGTTAGAGAAACAGAATGTAAACTCAGAGGGCAGATCTTCATTTCCACTGTACTAACTGGTGGCTATCAAACTGCTTTGCCCATGATTTCCATAAATATTTGTTTAATTGAATTATTAACCAATGCATGTAAGAACAAGGGGGACCTACATGCCTTGTCTCTTGTGAATAGAATAAAAATAACCCCATGTCACCCATCAGATTAACTGATAAAAGGTTTTGTTCTTTTGCCCCGAGAGAGGGCTAGAAAGAGACCGTTTAGAAACTTGTCTTTTCCAAACTCAGCAGTTTAATGCCACTTGAATGGATGAAAAACACAGCAGTTATAATGACATATGAGTTCATATCTATCTTTTGCTTTCCAGCCATGAAAGATACTGGATGTAGTTGATGAGGGCCAGCTCTCACGAGGGGATGGGGTGCCGCCCTCAGTCCCTGCCTCGCAGAACAGTAATTGCAAAGGAATGTTTATCCAGGCGCAGACTCATTTTTCTGAGGCTTGCTATTCGCTCACTCACACTGCTGTGCGTGGTTTCACTCTACCTGCCTCCTACCTTATTTTGTGGGAGCAGTTTAATTATGAGGGGATGAGCTCTTTCTTAAAGATTTTTAATTCCTCCTGGTGGTTCATAAAAAGAGAGCTAAGTGTTGCCATTTTAATCCTATTGATTAGAACAGAAGGCTGAATAAGGCAAATTATCTACTGTTTACTTGATCGTCTGTTGAAATTGTCGGTCCTCTTTAAACGGGAGCCAAAAATCCTCGATACATTTTTGGTGACTGTGATCATCATTCAACAGCTTTCTCTCCACACCTTCCTGTTGTGAAGTCTGTACAAATTCGGTGAGTTCCGGTCCAAAAGGAACTTGTAATTGAAACCAACAGAAAGGCCAGTGTTTCTCAACCAATTTTGCTTCCCTGAAGGACACTTGGCAATGTCTGGAGATATTTTCGGTGGTTGTGACTTTGGAGAGGGTGCCGCCAGCATCTGGCAGGTAGAGGGAGCCCAGGGATGCTAAGAGTCCTATCATGTGCATAAGCAGCTCCACAACAAAGAATGACCTGACCCCACATTTCAACAGTCCTGAGGTTGAGAAACCCTGATATAAACATACGGCCTTGAATGCACAAACAGTTTAAAAATAGTGATAGATTGAGAAATGTCTACCTTCTATCTAGAAGGTCTAGACAAGAGATTGGAGGGACAGCGGACAACTTGATGCCTATCAGAATAGCCCCAGGTGGCAGAGTTAACCACCTTTCTTTCAAATTGGAGCAGGCTTTGTGAAAGGGACTGGGAGGGCGCGTGTGTATGCTGGCCTAAAAGCACTCTGAGTTTTGGGAGCCTGGGTGGCTCAGTTGGTTAAGCATCTAACTCTTGATTTCGGCTCAGGTCATGATCTCACGGTTCGTGGGTTCAAGCCCCTCATGGGGCTCTGTGCTGATGGCCCGGAACCTGCTTGGGATCCTGTCTCCCTCCCTCTCTCTCTCTCTCTGCCTCTCCCCTGCTCGCTCTCTACCTATCTCTCATAAATAAATAAATAAACATTAAAAAAAATTAAAAAATAAAATAAAATCACTCTGAGTTTTAACCCCGGGGTCTACATCTGACAAAAATGCCAGTCATTTAGGAAACCATCGCTGCTCGCAAGCCCTTTAAATTGGGAGTGGTGGACTTTATTCTGCGATTATGAAATTACTCACAAAGGCCAGAAACAACTTCAAGTTCAGAATCATCTTGATTCATGGACCAAAAAGAAAAAGAGGAACCATTCAGCCAGCTCAAAGAAATTATTGCATCATTTCCTCGTGTGTGGTTCAGGTTAAAAATAACCTTTAATCCTCATCAAGAGTAAACTGTCTTGTCCAAAAGAATTAGGAAATTACCTCAGATCCAGGTTATAGGGTGGAGTGGAGAAGGGGCAAATTCATCAAGGAAGAAATCACTTGCTCTAGTTTAGGTTTAAAATTTCTGAATGACTATGGAAAAGGTGGGGCTGAGGGGGTACAGATGTGAAGGGAGAAGGGGGAGGAAGAGTTTGCATGTGTTGGGTGGGGAGACACATGCGCACTACCTGGGGAGGAGGAGGCTGGCTAGAGTGTCTTAAAGTGTTGGGCAACTGGGTGTTCTTTTGTTCTCAGTCTTGGGCAGTCTGCCTTGGCCATGAGTGCTCGCAGAGATAGACGGTAAACCACAAGCTCTGTGCCTATTGGGCCAATGATGAAACATGAGACAGGCCGGCCTTCGATGAGCCCGGGGGCATCTCAGCACCTCGGCGTCAATGCAACACACGGGGGACAAGAGCAGACATGTTCCTCGCTGGGTCACACTGCACAGGCTGCGAAGGAATGGGGAGGGACGGCGTATGTTGAACAAAGGAGGCTGTTTGACCTTTCCGATTAGCTGTAGATTTCAGCCGGCTGGCAGTCACTTCCAATTTGCCACTGTGTTAAAAACTACATAAAAGAAAAACCAAACAGAGGTGCTGTAAATGTGCCCCGAATTCACATTGAAGGCACTCAAATATAAGCAAAGATTGTCAAGGGCTGTGACGTCCTATCT
Organism: Lynx canadensis; assembly: GCF_007474595.2. NCBI lineage: Eukaryota > Metazoa > Chordata > Mammalia > Carnivora > Felidae > Lynx > Lynx canadensis. The sequence goes on from NC_044313.2 coordinate 16,679,949, forward strand.
CACCGTCCCTCCAGTCTTGTAACTGGGGACACGACTTACTGCTCTGGAGGTAATCAACTAGACTCATTCTCCCTAGTCATTTCAGAAGCTGTGTGAATATGCATATTGTGGAAATTGGAACTTGGAAGATTAAGGTTTTTTTTTTTTTCTTTTGATGTTACACTGTACTAAAGTCGAAGTAAATCTTCACATCTGATCTTGTTTGTTTTTTTTTTTTTTTTTCAACTCAAAACCACAAGAACTCTGAGCATGGTTTTTAGTACATGAGCAATACCACAATATCCTGTGTCATAAGCAAAAGAAATGAGCAAGAGAAATACGGTTTTCTTAGAACTGCCTAACCCAAGTGGGAGAATAGAAAACACGCAGGCTCGACCCAGGTTTAAGTCCTCCTTCACCACTCACACCTAGATCCTTGAGCAATGCTCTTCGTTTCTCTGAGGTTCAGTCATTTCATCAGTCGAACGGAAATAAAATAAAGCACGACGTAGAGTCGTACTTCCTACGACTCTAATGGGAAATGAAGAAGCTAATGTGTGTAAGAACCCTGCGTTTGGTGTGAGACCACCTGGAGTTTGGTGGGTGCTTAATGAATAGAATTTATGGTCATAGTTTTTTTTTTTTTTTTTTCTGTTAGAGAAGTACAGTGTCTCTAGGAGGCATTGTTCTGTCAGTGATTATATATCACATTATCTAACATGCAACAACCAGGTAGTTACCAGCAGTCAGTTCAACAAATGCCAGTGCAGTTTTCATTAGTATCATCATCAGAACCCCTCTTTGAGGCACTCACAATACAGATTAAAACTTGCTCACCTGTTTGCGATTTCGATAAGCAGGGGGAAATTCAAAGATACCTGTGCATACGTAGATGAACGTCAACTGTTAGAACAATGCACCATAATGATTATGATATCATTTGGTTTAAAGGCTAAGGAGGTTTGGTCAGCAGAAGCAATAGCTCAAGGGAGATGCTAGGACTCCAGCCAATAACTTCTGACCTACAGACGGAGAAGAGACTCTGGGAACTGAAATGTCTCTTATCACATTTTAATTCAAAAAATAGAATCTTACACTCCAGAGCCAGAATCTATAAATGGAATAAGATATCAGGAAGAGTAGTTTTCAGGTGATAAATAGTACACTTGGCAAAGATCGTTCTACATGTGGCATCAGTGAAGCAAGGGGCTTTTTTTTCCCCTGCGTGTTCCTACCGTGTGTATCATCAAAACAGATGGATGTCTGGAACTTAATGATAATGCCATGTGTTTATGTAAGAGTTGTATACCAGGACACCTTGATATGTAGGATCTCAAAAGTGGGGAGACTTATTGACTGATTGGTCTATTCTCTTCATCCATCCATCTATCCATCTATCACCCATCCGCCCACCCACCTATCTCTCCACCCACCTATCTACTGGCCCACCCATCCATCCATTCAACTAACATTAATTGAATGCATACTTTCTGCCAGACCCTGGGCTGGAGGCCAAGGCAACAAAGATAGAAAGGCTCAATTCTACTCCTCAAGGACCTTTCAAAGCACTGAGAGTTGGACACAGCCAAAAGGGAGATACGTTCAGAATTCAGTGAGTTACACGTGCGTTGGGCACATAGCCAACTTTTAGTAAATACCGAAGAAAGACGATAGAAACAAACCACAGGTGTGTGGTGAGACATGCCATCGCCAGCTCGCTCTCTGCATCATTTATTTTGAGAATAAGGGACTTTGAGCCTGACTTTCCTCAATTCGGGGGGAATAACTGTAGCGAGTAGGTGGCTCTTGCCTCTTTCTGGCCCACATTCCTCATCTCCAGAGAGAATGCTTCTGTGGCTTAAAGCCTTTCATGGAGAAAGTTCTCCCTAACAGGCTGTCTTCACTGCTAGCAAGAGAGGGCCCTTTGCTGCGTGTTTCCTCACTGACGATCTTGGTAGAAGAAGCCCAGGAATCACTTTCACGTTAGGCCGCTGAGTGGGCTGGACGGGGGCCATCTTTGTTACTCTCCCTTTATCTAATATGTGTGTACGGGGAAGCCAGGAATGGGTTTTTAGAAGAAATACTCGGAAAAGTTAAAAAAAAAAAAATAGCACAAGTGTCATCCCCAGTTGTGCCTTATTGTTCATTTCAGTTTGTCTCCTGTGCATTTTGCCAAGGACTTAGCCATGTATACTTGGGCTTTTTTGAATCAGAATTTCAAACTACATGGAAACTCTGGTGCCATTGTTGTTGTTGTTGTTGTTTTTAACAAACAAAAATTTGAATGTCACACTTGTCTGTTTTAAACATTAGCAGAACCGCAATTGACTTTCATAGAATTCTGAGTTATAATAACTTTCACCTACTTGGATCTGGTTCGCAGTTTTGGCATGAGCTGATGAGAGCTAAAATATTGTTCCGCTTTAAAAACTTTGTTTTCTGGTTTGGATTTGAGAGGTTCTGGAGGTTGGAGGTTTGAAAGGAATCATTATAAAACCCATCAGCATCAGTCAAATTACCGGGACCACGGGGGTACATGGTGTTCCTTTCCAGCCTTATGGAAATTGTCTCATCAGTTCTAATCTGGCCATTGGCAACGGGGCGAGGAATCATTCAAACCAACAAGTATTTATCCAGGACTTGTTACACACTGAGCGCAGTTTCAGGGTACTATTTGCAGGAGGAGCAGGACAATGTGCAGATGTCTAAGGCACATTCCTTCATTACGCGAACGAGTATGAAGGAAAATGGCAATTGTTCTTCTCAAAATTCTGTCTACCTTGATCATTAGCTTTGAATAGATGTATGATTTTAGGTTACCAGGTTGAACATATCATAACTGCTCTGCACTTCCAACGCCCAATGAGTTATTTGGGGGAGCGAAAGCCCACAAACTTATTATACCAGTCTGCTATTTTCTTTTTTACAATTGCTGCTGATTTGGGCAGCATGGAAAGGACCCTGCCGCCCGTCTGCTGAAGAGAAGTAGGCAACAGTATAGAAAGGGCTTCAAGGGAAATCTTTCCTCCCTGGTGTCCGGGCTGCTGCGTGAGCGGGGCAATGGTCAGCAAGGCCCTGCATGCCAGTTGGTAGCGTGTGGTCTTTCAGGACCACGAAGCAGACCAGCAGGCAGATAGATAGACACTGATGTTGTGTCCGTAGTCACAGAAAAGGGGGCAGTGGCCAGGTTATGTAACAGTCTGGCTTTAAGAGACGTTCAGACCCTTTTCCAATATAATGAAGCCACGGTTGAGAAGTATAAGGAGAACTTTCTCCCGTACCGTCCAGCTATGGAGGCATTCAAAGCACCCGTGATTTTCCTAACAGCTCCATCAAGGTATCATTTGGCACAAAAGCCCACCCACCGTAAGCGCACATTTCAACGAGTTTTAGTAAATTCATACAACCGTGCAGCCATCAGGATAACCCAGTTATAGAACACTCCCAGTATCCCCGAAGCCACCGCAGACCACTCTGCAGTCAATCTCTTCTCCCACCCGCAGGCCCAGACAACCTCTCATCTGCTCTTTGGTCTAGAAATTTCACGCAAGTGGAATCATACAGCATGTTGTCTTCTGCGTCTGGCTTCTTTCACTCTGCACCACGGTTTTAAGGTTCATTCATGTTGTTTCACGTATGGGTAATTCACTCCTTTTTATTTCTGAGGAGCGTCCCATCGTATGGCTAGACCACTTTGTGAATCTTGTCATCAGCTGATGAACATTTAGAGGTTTTCCAGTTTTTGCTATAATAACTCTGTCACTGGAAATTTCAAGTAACACGTGACACTCGTGGCGAACTGGCAATTGGATCCACTCCCGATTTTGGGTCATCATGTTGCTGCACCAGTTCTGAAATAGACTTCTATTGGGTGCACACGATAGAAAACACGTTGGAAAGCGGGAAGTTATTAGGCAGATATTCCGCCCAGTTAAAACCTCAGTTGAACCCCATGGGCCAGGTCCTAGAGGTTTGGGATGAGTCAACTTTCTCCAAAAGCAAGAGAAATTTGCCCAAAGACACTCTTGTTTTTTTTTTTTTTTTTTGGCCGCTTACTGCATCTGCTTTCTTACTCTGCAAGCACTTCCTGTCTCTAGCTACCCTCCCGTCCCCGACTTTATCATCCATGCATGCACAAGTATTTCAGGGACCTTCCCTTGTGTTATGATAGGTGCAGTAGTAGGTATGAAAAGGAATCAAACACGAAGGTTTTAACCAGTCTTGCATGGGCCTCCAAGTCAGCTTTTTGAATATTTTTGACTGAGACCCGCAGTGAGAAATTCATCCTACTCTCTATAAATAACCAAAACGAAAGTTTCGTAAAATGGTACTTAACATTACCACGTGTAGTGTGCTGTGTTATTTTCTATCTCATTAAAGAAGAGTCGACTGCAACCCACTGAATGAGTTTTGCCAACACTTGTGGGTTGCATCTTGCAATTTTAAAAAGAGTTTCACAAACTGTTAACACTGAAGGATAAAGAGGGAGAGGATGATGCTTACTTACCACCCTGGAGGACTAGGGCTTGGGAGAATGGTATGGGGGGGGGGTGACCCGGCGGTGGACGGTGTTAGAGCATGGGTGGGAGGACCTTCTTAGGAACGCAGATGCCACTCAGACCCTTGTTAGTCTAGCTTCTTCCAGGGCTTGGACTTACCATCCCGGTAAGTCCTATGTGATGAAGAAGCCAGGCCCCTGTGACTTGGCAGAGGTGGGTGGCCGAAGAGGTGACAGCGAGAGGAATTTTCCTTCCTTCCCAGCGAATAGAACAAGCCCAACCTCAAGCAAATGTGCCCTCAGTTATTTGAAATTTACTGCCCTTGGATTTGATAATACTTCTCTTAGAGGAGCTGAAATGCACAGGAACTGAGCAGATTTTATGATCTCCCTGGAAGACCAAACACTTAGGCTGTGTTTCCATCTCTTTCTGAATCAATAATTATCTTTGGCTTGTTTTTCTTTCCTCTTCGTCCAATCCTTTAAAAAATTCCTTCTCTAGCCTGTTTTCTTTCCGCTGTCTTTCTTATGAAATAACTACAGCTGGGCACTGGAACAAACCATCTCCTTTCAGTCAGTGCCACACGAATCCTTTATTTGGTCTCTTTATTAGGGTCTCCGTCCTTAAGTCTCGAGGGTGACAGGCGCTGTGACACAGGTGGCTTTCAGATAAGCAGGGCAGGAATTGTTTTTTTTTTTTAAAGCATTTATTGAGAAGTTATTACTGACTAAGCATTTGACCTACTTTGTCTCATTTAATTCTCGGAATGAGCCCACGAAGAAGACCTCCTTGCCCCCATTTTCCAAAATTGAAATTGGGGCTCAGGGAGGTGAGCCTACCCGAGATCACAAAGCCGTTAAGTGGTGGAGTTGGAATTCCAACCCGACCCTGCTGACTTTAAAAGCATGGTACCGATGCAGCAAACATTCACCGAGAATCTATTATGTTCAGGCATCCTCCCTGTCCTGGGAGGTTCACGGCACGTACAGTGCGACCTGGACACAAGACGAGCTGGGAGCTATGGCAAGTCGGTCTGGGGGATCCGTGGGGGAGAAGCTGTGGGGGTGGAGGTTTATCTGTAGGAAGGGGAGAGCTCCTGGAGGTTTCTGAGCAGGGAGGTCACGTGGCAGGTGGAAGCTACATCTGGGAGCAGGCGGGAGGTGACGGGGGGGGGGGGGGCGGCGGGGAGCGTCTGGCTCAGGAAGGTGGAGGGGCTGGGGGGGGCAGGCAGAGAGGAATGCCATGAATGCGGGAGCCCGACCAGACTTGATGGCTGATTCTGTCCAGGCATCAGATCATCCCGCTTGCTCCTCCCGCCGTTGTGGCTGACCGGAGCGACCCTCTCCCCGGCTCGTCTAAGATACCCCCTTTTGGCAAAGTCCCTGAGCCCTCGTTAGTCCTGAATTCTGCTCCTGGGAGAACCCCTGTTGCTTCTCGCCTCTGGCTGCTGCCGGATTTGGCTAGAGGTCTGTTCCTTGGGTATCCTGAACTCATTAGTGTGTGACAAGTTTAACTGCTCTCCACCACAACAAATTATTTCACATTTTCCCCAGTTGCGTTTTACGCGATTTGGGAGCCTATGAGTTTTCCTCGCATTGGACCAAGTTCCACATCGCGCCCTGCAATATGGTGCCCCCATCTGCCGCTGTTTCCTACAGCGTTTAGCCTAAAAAACCTTGAGTAAAGCCTTCCACGTTGGTGGATTCCCATTTTCAACATTTTCCTCCAGCTTCGTCATTTCCTCCACCCGAGACGGAATCTTGTGTTTCAAAAACACAGGGCTCAGGCTGGCACCGCCCATGCCTGTGACCTCGGTCATTTCTGTCCCTCCCCGTGTTTGGCTGCACAGCCCTTCCAGCCACGGTTGCTCACCGGCCTCTTGGTCTTTGGGAAAGAGGTGAAGTGGTCACAGCACCTCCTAGCTCTCTGCAACCAGGAAAGGTCGGGATTTAAAAGTTTTTTTTTTTTTACCGTTTATTTATTTTTGAGACAGAGAGAGACAGAGCATGAACAGGGGAGGGTCAGAGAGAGGGAGACACAGAATCCGAAACAGGCTCCAGGCTCTGAGCTGGCAGCACAGAGCCCGACGCGGGGCTCGAACTCACGGACCGCGAGATCGTGACCCGAGCCGAAGTCGGCCGCTTAACCGACGGAGCCACCCAGGCGCCCCGGTCGGGATTTTAAAGTTACAAGTTAAGGCAACAGCTCTAGCAGTCTGGGCCAGTGGTGCCTCTGAGAAACAGCATAATGCAGCGATCCCTTTATCTTCCAATAATTTTCAAACTAAGACAAGCAACCGGGAAAAGCCAGGATTGGCGAGTAGAAATGGGGCCCACTGGCTGTGAGACCTAAAGGGAGCTGACTTAATGGTCTTGGGACCTCAGCTTTGTTGTGTCTAAAATGGGTTCAGAGATCACCACTGCCTCCTAGATGGGCACCATGGCTGGATGAGCTGAGAGTCACACCTGGCACAGGTGGGCACGTCCTCATTTTCTTCGCCTTGTTTGCTTTCGTGCCTTCGGCTTGGTTGGTCCCTTACCTCCTCTGAGGCAGAATAACACAGTGGTTAAGAATGTGGCCTCTAGGGTCAGACTGTAAGGGTTTGGATCCTGGCTCTGCTTCCTCGTTTATGTGTGACTTTGGGCAAGTTGGCTTCAAAGCACCCGTGCCTCGGTCTGCCCACAGATATCGGGGCTGTTGTGGGCATTAAGGGAGCTGATCTTTGTAGTCCTTGAATGTCAAGACTCTTTGGAGCCACCAGCTGGTCAGGGGAGCAGGCCTTTGGTCGTCTTCCCTTTTCTTGCAGTTGCTTATTCCTTCTCTCCGATGAAAGACCCAACACAACTTGGAATTCAGTGCCAGCGAAGACCTGCCGTGAGTCTGGGCTTCTGTGTGTGACTTCTGAGAAAGCCATAGAGCTCTAGAAGCTTTGGAAGCTTTACTCTTCTCTTGGACACATTTCCGGTGGTGGTTAAGCTTTCTGAACCGCCCTGTTCCTTCAAAAGAAAAAAAAATTTAGAGAACTTTTTTTTTTTTAATTTTAAAAAATTATGGTAAAATATATGTCACATTTGACATTATACAATTTGACATTTTAGCCTTATTTCAGTGTACAGGTCAATGGCATGAAGTACATTCCTATCGTTGTGTGACTGTCACCACCATCCAGCTCCAGAACTTTTGTGTCTTGTAAAACTGAAACTCTGTGCCTGTTAAACGCTGACTCCCCGTTCCGCTCTCCCTCTGGCTCCAAACACCCGCCATCCTGCTTTCTGTCCCTGTGAATTTGACGACTCTGGGTACCTTGTACCAGTGGAATCATACAGCATTTGTCCTTTTGTGTCCGGCTTCCTTCACTAGGCAAGGTTCACCCATGTGGTAGCAGGTGTCAGATTTTCATTCCTTTTTCCAGGCCGAGTAATATTCCATTGTGTGTGTATATACCCTATTTTGCGGATCCCTTCCTGTCAGTATATCTTTGTGTTGCTCCTACTTCTAGGCTGTTGTGGATAATGCTGTGAAGATGGGTGTGCAGATCTCCCTTTGAGACCCTGCTTTCAATTCTTTTGGGCCTATACCCGGAGGTAAGGTTGCTGGATCGTAGGGTAGCTCTATTTTTGATTTTTTTTTTTTAAGGAAACTCCGCAGTTTTCCATAGTGGCTACTCTGATTTTACAACCCCATCAATAGGGCACAAGTGTTCCAACTTCTCCACAACATCACAGACGCCTGTCATTTTCTGTTTTTTTCTTTTTTTTTTTCAGAGTAGCCATCCTCATGGGTGTGAGGTGATAACTCGTGGTCTTGATTTACATTCTTCTGATGATTTCGTGGTGTTGGGCATCTTTTCATATTCGTATGCTTGTTGACCATTTGTAGATCATCTTTGGACACAAGCTTATTCAAGTCCTCTGCTCATTTTTACATCAGGTTATTTGGTTATTTCATTGCTGAGATATAGGAATTCTTTAGATATTCTGGATGCTATCCCCTTATGAGGTACATGATTTGCAAGTCTTTTCTCCCATTCTGCGGGCTGCTTTTTCACTTTCTCGTCTGTATCTTTTGACACACAAAGCTTATCGAGTTTGATATAGTCCCATTTGGCTATTTTTCTAAGTAACTTCATATTAAGACAAAAAGAAGTATGGCTAGTTCCCCCGTGTACATGTACATGTCATATTCTAAACAAACTTTTATTTAAAACATTTTTAAGTTTGTTTATTTATTTTGAGGAAGAGAGCAAGCAGGGTAGGGACAGAGAGAGGGGAGAGAGAGGGAATCCCACGCAGGCTCTGCACTGATGCGGGGCTCGAACTCACAAACCACGAGATCATGACCCAAGCCAAAATCAAGAGTCAGATGCTTAACCGACTGAGCCACCCAGGTGCTCCTCTGAATAAACTTTTAGCAGTTAAGTTAAGCGGTGGAATAATAATAGTAAATAATAATAATAATAATAATAGCAAATTATAACATCTCCATATCATTTCATTTGGTGCAAGAGAAAAATGGTCATGATGCTCATTATAGAGGAGTCAGAAATTGAGCTGAGCAGGGCAGGGGTTAAGTACAGTTTCTGTAGTCTGGGTTCTGGGTCCAGGCCCCACCCCCCTCTTGGCCGGTTCATCTGAATGCTTACCCAGTTCTCTGAGCCTTGATTTCTCATCTTTAAGATGAGATGGTAACAAAAAAAAAAAAAAAAAAAAAAAAAAAAAGATGAGATGGTAACAGCTTCTGTGTTCTCTTGAGAACTAGGTGTGCCAGTGTCCGCTGAGTGCCCGAGAGAGGACCTGGCATGAAGTAAGAACGGGCTCAGTAACCCGCGGCCGTTGCTCTTCTCATCCCACCCTGACCAAGGTCCCCTGCCGTTTCAGAAGTTGCCATTTGAAAAGGCATGGTGGCAAAACTATAGAGACAGGGAAAAGGTCATTGGTCTCCACCGGTTCAAGTAGGGGTGAGGTGAACAGGTGGAGCACAGGGGATTTGGAAGGCAGGGAAACGATTCTGTGTGATAACAGTGGATACAGGACATTTTGCATTTGTTAATATCTATACAACGGGCAACACACACAAAAACGAACCCTCATGTGAACTCTGGACATCTGTTAACAATATCGTGTTGGGGCACCTGGGTGACTCAGTGGGTTGAGCGTCCAACTCTTGATTTCAGCTCAGGTCATGATCTCACGGTTCCTGAGATCGAGCCCCGCATTGGGCTCCATGCTGACAGTGCGGAGCCTGCTTGGGATTCTCTCTCTTCCCCTCCCTCTCCCCTTCCCCTTATCATGCTCTCCCTCTCTCTCTCAAAAGTAAATAAGTAAACATTTTTTAAAATATCGTATTCATATTGGTTCATCACTTGTAATACACGTGTCACACTGATGCAGGATGTTACTAATAGGAGACACTGTATGAGGGGAGGGGTAGTGCTGTCCTCTCTACTCAATTTTCTTGTAAACCTAAACTGCTCTAAAAGATAAAGTCTGTTAATGTTTTTAAGAAGGCATGGTAATCCACAGGACAATGTGCTGTCCCACCTCATTCCCTCCATCGTGGGGGAAACAGCTCTTTCCAGGGTACCTGCCAATGGGAGTTGTCTTGAAGTTCTCCCATCACCTGATTATCTGCCTCCCCCATTTTATCTTTCACTAAGTTTCCCTCCTAAGGCACCATCTGTTGGGAAGGGAGTTTTGAATGGATCTGTCATCTCCTGACAAAGAAGGACAGGAGTGTCCTCTCCTTCCTCAGACACTAATGTGAACAGCCAAAGTTGGAGGGGCTGGGGCGAACAGTGAGAGCATTCATGACTTAACCCTTGGCTTCCATTTCAAACCGAGGAATCCATTGGTAATAGGTTCTTGTCCTAATTACAAGCCATCATCTCTTACTGGCTGCGCTACAGGTCAGAAGTAGCTTGTAAATAATAATTAAAATCTCATGCTTCCCAAGGGTATTTGGGTCCCCCCCTAGGCTGACTCTAGGGATTGCCCTTCCATGCTGTGCTGTTCGGCTTCCGTCCATGCGGATCACTCTAAAAGCAGTGGTTGCCATTTTTCTTTTTGAACCAAAGGAAAAGACGGGGGAGAGGCTATAGCTTACATTTAACACTAGGGAGACTAGTAAACAGCACATCCATATAGAAACATTCTGGACCAAGCAAGTTTGCCTTGCTTAGGTCAGTGTTCAAACTTTGAAACTGAAGTGCAATCACAAGCTTATGAACTATTCTCAGCATTGGACGCACCACCATCATATCAACCTTGAATGGTGCCTTTTGAACATTACAGCTGCACTACCCTGAAAGACAAAGACGTCAGGCTAAAGGTAAATAATATCAAGTGTAGAATACTCTTGAGTGTTTGAGAGATGGACATAATAACGTAATACTAGATTGTTGAAAAGCTTTGAAACTTTCCTCTGGGTGCTAAGCATAACCATCATGGCTGCCTCTCCATATGCCCTTCTTTGAAGTTACTCTCCATCCACAGGCCTCACCCAAGGCAGGGTCTGATCTGGCAATGTTTGTCGCATGTCATCGGCCCTGTGGCCACAGCTGATTGGGTCACAGGGGCTCCTGACCTCAGAGAACAAATGCTGGATGGGGACAGAGAAGCTGGAGTTTACTGGGGGCCCCTGGAGCCCTAAGGTCATGTGAAGATGACGGTTGGGCATGTGTCCTGGGAAGTGAGCTGCTTAGCTTGGGGGTTAAGTGCCTCACACAGGGAAGACAGACGTGCAAGCAGAGGCAGAGACAGGACTACACTGCCCCAGAGAGAGGGACACGGACAGGGTAGCAGCCTGACGCCTCTCCAGTTCCCTGGGGGCCCACTGAACTTCCTGTACTAGGATCCCAGGAGGGGCCCCCTTTGCCTTATAATAACCTCCTTCTATAATAACTTCCCTGCTTTTTGAGAATCATCAATATCTGTTCCTGCCACCAAATACTCTGGGTAAAGAGCACTCTGATGCTGAGTGTCTGTCTGTCCCATCAAAAGCAGACGTCTTTAAAAATTTTTTTAATGTTTATTTATTTTTGAGAGAGAGAGAGAGAGAGAGAGAGAGCAAGCATGAGCAGGGGAGGGGCAGAGAGAGGAGACACAGAATCCAAAGCAGGCTCTAGGCTCTGAGCTGTCAGCACAGAGCCTGACGTGGGGCTCGAACTCACAAACCGTGAGATCATGACCTGAGCCGAAGTCGGACGCCTAACTGACTGAGCCACCCAGGTGCCCCCAAAAGCAACATCTTTAGCAATGCATTTCAAAAATGGGCAAAGGACTTTTTTTATTTTTTAAATATTTATTTATTTTGAGAGAGAGAGAGACAGAGAATCCCAAGAAGTCTCTGTGCTCTATCTCAGGAACTGTGAGTTCATGACCTGAGCCGTAATCGAGTCAGACGCTTAACCAACTGAGCCACCCAGGCACCTGGAGCAAAGGACTTTAATAGACATTTCCTCAGAGAAGATATACAAATGGCCAATGAGAATATGAAAGAATCCTCAATGTCATTGGTCATTAGGAGAATAAAAATCAAAACCACAATGAGATACCACTTCATACCCATTAGGATGGCTATTATTTAAAAAAAACAAAAACCAGAGAAGAAGAAGAAGGAATATAACAAGTGTTTTGAAGACAAGCAGAATGGGAACCGTCCCAAGTTGCTGGTGGGGATCTAAAAAGGCACAATGCTGTGGGGGTTCCTCAAAAAGTTAAACTTACCTTATGACCCAGCAATTCCACTCCTAGGTGGATACCCATAAGAATTGAAAGCAAAACCTCCAACAGATACTTGTGCCAGAATGTTGAAGTATGTGAATTATTGCAACATTATTCACAATAGTCAAAAGGTAGAAATAACCTAATATTCATCAATATGTTTTGTGTGGATAAACAAAAGTGACACACACACACACACACACACACACACACACTGGACTATTATTCAGCCTTTAAAAAGAATGAAATTCCAATACATGCTACACCATGGATGAACTTTGAAAACATGCCTGCTGAAAACATGCCAGATGTGGAAGAACAAATGTATGATTTCACTTACAGGAGGTACCTAGAGTAGTCACATTCACAGAGACAGAAGGAGGGTGGTGGTTGCCAAGGGCTGGGGGGAGACTGAAGAGGGGAGTTGTTTAATGGGTAGAGAGTTTCAATTTGCAAGATGAAAAAGTTCTGGAGATGGCTGGTGGCGATGGTTGCACAACAGAGTGAATGCATTTAATGCTACTGGATTCTATACTTAGAAATGGTTAAAATGGCAAACTGTATGTTACGTATGTTCTGCCACCATGAAAACAAACAGATAAACAAAAGGCAGTGGAGAGCAGATTCCTTTCTTCCCTTCATCGTTTTACTATGGTCACTGAGCATCTGGCAAATGCCACTTGATGCTTCTGTGTCACGAAGATCTGTGCTGCTGGATGTAGGTGAGACGTAGCAACGCGATTAGAGGGCGCTGTTGCCTGACCTGTGTTATAACCAGAATTGTTCCAGACCCAGTGGAGTCAAGTCCTAAAATGGTGACCAAATGAAGGATGGTTTTGAGCTTCCTCCGTGGAGCCGCTCCCGCTGAAAGCACTCAGGTCTAAATCTTCGACGGACGCACTCTTCTGAAACTTCTTCCTAATTCTGTGGTCTTTACTTATGATGGTAGTAATTTTTCCTACGCTGAACACAAAGTTTCCCCCCTGGGTTGTTAAAAATAAGTTAGGAAGAATGTTCATCACAGAACTATTATAATAATGAAAAACTAAAAACAATCTGAGTGTCTAAGGTAGGGGTACAGTTAAGTTCGTCATGGTATATCCATACAATAGAATATTATACAGCCATTAAAAAAATCACGTTCCTAAGGATATTAAAGGATATGAGGAAATGCTCACAATATAATGTTAAGTGAAAAAGCAGGATATGAAACTGGATATTCCTCATGGTTCTGATTTTTTAAGACCATATCTGTATAGAAAACGATTTTAAGGAAAAATACTAAAATGTTAATTTTATTATTATTCTTTTTCATGCTATATGATTATTTCAGAACAGAACAATTATAGGTAATTTGACTTTTTTTTCTTTATACTTTTCTTTTTTTCCCCCTGTAAGGCACAATGTAAGTTGTTTTTATATTCAGGAAAATTGAATGTTACTAGTTTTCTTAAAAATAAAGTGGGGATGGGTTACTTTTGGTGCATAGAAGGAGTCGAGCATAGTACTGTCAGGATGGTTTCAAAGGCCCAGAAGTCCTGGACCGTTGGCCCGGGTCTGCGGTTGTCACGTATATTAAGAGCATTTGCTGAGTGCCAGGTTCCAGTCCACTCCTCCTGGAAACATCAGCTTGGTGCATCATTTATTTTGTTGGTCAACAGCTGGAGTTGGCAACGCAGCCCTCTGCCCGTTTCGCTAGATTTTGTGTCTGACTTTAATCACTCACCGTTGTACTGACACCTTTTCTCTAAATGGAGGTTTCATTCCCTGTCCCCTGCACTGATCCCAAGTTACATAGACCCTTCCACTCATGAGCCCCCAGCAGCCCCTATTTTCTAAGGCTTTAGAGTTCCTGATTGCTCCCTCAAAAACATGAGTGATTCATGCTTGGAATATTCCAGTGCTTGTTTATAATCTTCAGGACAGTTATTTGGGGGAACTTTGAATTCATCTTGGTTTGAGTTTTGCGGAAAGGAAGAGATTCCTCTTCTTCCCCCATAAAATATGTTCCCAGCTTGCTATTGTATGGAATCCTTAAACCACAAACAAAATAAAAGCTAGTGACATACTTCCTGGTGTTAGCATCACAGGCACTATTATAAAAGGAAAATTGGGTCAGCAATTCAATACAAGTGGTGTTTTGTACTGCCCGTTACCATCTTCTTGATGAGAACAGTGCTTCAGAGTCTGCGGGAATTGTTACATTTGTGTTTCATAAATATAAACCCTGTCATTGGCCTAAGCATCTTCTCTTTTGGAATATTTAGAATATATAGTATAATTTTTGTATCTTTGGTACTACACGAATCAATGTGGGATTGTGTAGCAATAATTTAACTCAAAGTTATTAAAATCTATCACCACGAAGTAAGACACTTGTTCGCAGTAACTGAAGAATATTGTTTTGTTTTGTTTCGTGTTTGATAATAATGGTAGTATGTTCTTGGGCATTCTTTCTAAAAAGCCACCATGTCCAGGCAAAATCACCATATTCTTTGAAGACTTTGGAAAAAATCACTTTCCTTAGCCAACATGGAAGCAGCTGGGCCATTAAAATGATTATCTACTTTGAAAACAGAGACTCTACAAGATTGAACTGTAAAATCGTCTTACAGAGCAACTTAAAAGAGCAAAACCTTAAAATAAAGACTAATCTAGAACACTTGTTAGAAAGAGCAGCCAATGTCATCAAATTCAGTTCTACAAGCACAATGCACCCTTGAGAGTCTTGTTTGACATTGTTGAATATTGAGACTGTTTGGACACAATTATGGCTATTGTTGGTCACAGCTCTGGCATGACACTAAACTAACAACATGCTCGGGATGTCATTGTCTCAAGGTCAAGTTCAGACCATACCAGAAAGCTTAGCTATAGCTGAGTGGGTGACAAGAAGCAAGTACAAGATCAAGACTGTTTACTATGGTGATTGAACACCTCCATTGTAAGAACATAATTTTTAGTCAAAGCGGCATTTTATTTATAAGTGGGGACTCAATCTAAATATTTAAAAATTTAAAATAAATGGATACCCAGTCGGGAGAGGCTGTGAAATTCCTCTAACAAGTGGTGCTGTGTCTTCTGAAAACAGCCAGGGAAACCCCCAAAGGCACACAAAATATCTAGCCTTGAAGTGGTGAACTCCTTGCTAAAATTAAATGTCCATTCTAGAGGCTGTGCAAAGAAAGTAATTACAAATAAACACATGTATAAAAGTTTTAGGAATATAATCCACCAGGTTATAACCATGAGCTGTTTCGTCAACTTTTGTTGAGTGGTTTTCGTGTCATTAAAAAAAAATCTAAATATCTATGATGGCATTTAACAAAATAGTAGTGATCTATTGATTTTAAGTTAACGTGCTAAATCCTTCTTTAAAAATGGGAAAAGGGAGTAATTTAGGGAAAGCAGCATATTATTATTGCTTTTAGCAACTTTATTGAGTTGTAATTCATATATCATACAGTTCATCCACTTAAAATGTACAATTCAGTGGCTTTTAGTATATTTACAGAGTTGTGCAGTCATCACCATGGTCAATTATAAAATATTTACAGCAAAATAAAGAAACCGTATATCCCTTAGCCATCACCGTCTAATCCCTCCTTTCCCCCCACATCCCTTGTAGCCTTAGGCAACCACCAGTCTACTCTCTATTTCTATAGATTCACCTATACTGGACATTTCATCCAAGTAGAAATAATACAATAATATGTGTTCCTTTCTGACTGTCTTCTTGTACTTGATTTATTGTTTCCAAGTTTCATCCATGTTGTAGCACGTAGAAGTATTTCATTCCTTTGTATGATTGAATAATATTCCATTGTATGGATAGATCACATTTTATTTATCCATTCACCAGTTAATGGACAGGTGGGTTATTTCCACTTTTTGGCTGTTACAAATAATGCTGCTGTGGACGTTTTTATATAAATCGTAGTGTGGAGATATGTTTTCAGTTCTTCTGGGTATATATAGGAATGGAATTGCTAGGTCATATGGTAACTGTGTTCAACCTTTGGAGTAAGAGTAGCTTGTAATTATGGCATTAAGTTTTCTTAAACATTTGACCCAGCATGTGTTTATATGTAACTCAAGCAGATAATTCTTAGAACCCTCATTGTAACTATAGTTTACCCTGTTAAGGCTGTGGATTCAGACACTCCTAGCACATGCAAGTCTCCCATTGCTCAGTACCAGAGTTTTCTGTATCGATTGGATTTATGTATGTGACACTTCTCGCCCAAATAACATAATGTGACACCTTGGAAATGATCTGGCTTGTAGTTCTGACAACGCTGAGGGGAGGGGAGACAGTTAGGTAGAGACACTAGGATGTTGGGTTGCTTATAAAAAGTCAGAGTGGGGACACCTGGGGGGCTCAGTCAGTTAAGTGTCCGACTCTTGATTTCAGCTCAGGTCACGATCTCACGGTTCGTGGGATGGAGCCCGCGTTGGGCTGTGTGCTGACAATGCTGAGCCTGCTTAGGATGCTTTCTCACCCTCTCCCTTTGCCCCTTCCCTGCTCGTGCTCTCTCTCCCTCTCAAAAATAAATAAACTTAAAAAAAGAAGTCAGAGTGATTTGTGGTGGCCTGAAGTAAGATCTTAGACCACCCAATCACCATGTCTACACCCAAAAGATGTGGCACATGATTATCTTCCAATTATTATGAAAAAGAGCTTTATTTTTATGGGCACAAGTCCCTCTTATTTTTCCTTCCTAGGAATATCGACAGTATTTTCAGGTTACATGCGTGCGCACGCGCGTGTACGTGTGAGAGAGAGAGAGAGAAAGAGAGAGGGGACTCATTAATTTGAAATAGCTGTGATTCTCTCCTTATGTAGGGCAATGTAAACACTTTTTTCAAACCAGGAGTTCAGTAGCAATTTTCAGGATTGGGTATGTGTGTCACCCAGGTACCTTTGGGAAAATTTTAAACAAATACTTTTCATTGGTTCTAAGACTACTCTCTTATTCTCATATGTATTTTTCCCTGTAAAAGCCTTTAATTCTTCAAAACACTTTTTTTTTTAAATCTGAAAACCTTCTATCAAGGTTTACTTGCTTGTAAGTGTTGGGATTTCATGCATGCATGCATGCATTCATTCATTCATTCATTCATTTTATTAATTCATTCAAAGCCATTCATTTATTGAAAGCCAGTGGCGATTTCAAGGTAGTAGGAGAGAGACAGAGAGAGACATTTGATGGGATTTGAGAAGTTGGCCGAGGTAGATTTTGTAGAGCTCTGGAGGTTTGGTAGTGAGTTTGGGTTTCATTCTGTATTCAGCAGGAAGCCACAGATTGGCTTCGAACAAATGTGATATGATATGTTTAATGAAGATACCCCCGGAGTATGGGAAAGATAGGGCCATTCAACAATCCAGAAGAGAGAATGGTGGTGGCTTGGATTAGGGAGGTGGCAGTGCAGATGGAGAGAAGAGGATGGGTTGGGGATATATCCTGAAAGTATAGCCATAGAAGTGGGATTGAGAAAGAGGAGAGAGGGAGAGAGAGGGACAGAACCAAGCATTACTCCCAGGATCCTGGTTCAGACCATTGGTGGTGGTGGTACCCTTCACTGAAATGAGAAAGACTAGGGAAGAGGAAGAATCACAAGATCATTTTGGAATATGAAATCTAAAATGCTTGTAAGACATCCAAGTGGAGATATTCAATGAGCATCTGTGCAGAGCTCAGTGGTGACTCAGGTTGGAGAGACATTTTCCAGGCATTTACAGATTATGGATGATACAGCTGTGGGAATACTAAGATCTTCTTGTGATAGAGTGTGGAGGGAGCTAAGAAAGGGGCTCGAGGGCCAAGCCCTGGCAGATGTTGAGAGGTGGGAAAGAGGAAAAGGGTCTTGCAAAGGAGATTCTGAAGAGGCAGAGATAGAACAGAAGGAAGCCAAGAACGTGGGAGTCACAGGAGCCGGGAAAGAACAATGCCTTGAGAGGGAGGGAGAGATGGAGAAGCTGGATGCCTTGACCAGGGAAATTTTAGTAGAAGGACAGGGAGAAAAGAGTCGAATTGGATTATGGTAGGTTAAGGAGTGAAAGGGAGGTGGATCCAGTGCGAGTGTGGACAATTCCTTTGAGAAGTTTGGATGCGAGAAAGAGCAGAAAAATGGGAAAGTGGCTGGAGGTGGATGAAAAAAGGGGGTTCCTCTTAAGATTAGAGGTAGGAGTGTACGTGTTCATTAGCGGGGTCGAAGGAAAGGACAGAGAGTGAGGTTGCTAGCTAATTGCTATTAGTTTCTAAAATATGTAAGAGGCCACTGAGAGCTGGGGTGTGGACGGAGCAGAGAGGAAAAGGTTTGGGATTACGATCTTGTTCAGTGGGAAAATCCGCCTACTAGGGAGAGAAGGAATTGGAATCTCAGGCTGTGTTGAGGACCTTTACAGACAATTGATTTAAAGTACAATTCAATTAGCCCATGATTGTATATGAGGTAGGTTTTGGTGATGCAGAACACAGAGTTAAATACCGGTGAATCCCAGAGTGGGAACATTGTATTCTGCCCCCCTTCTCTTTCAGTAACTAAGGCGAAAGCCTCAGGGTGGTGTTGAGTACATCTATAGGGTTTCTCTAACTCCTGTTAATGTCCCTTTCTAATCAAGAGAGAGAGCAGGCCTCACAGTTGGAGCTTTCCATCTGATATCACATCCAGTAGGAATCGAATAACACCGCTTTGCTTTCATTGTATTTGGTTTTTTTAATGATAATTATGGTTTTCTCAAAGGATACTGGTTTTCTACTTATGTTGGTGATACGAAATTTCCTTTTCAAACACAGTTATTTAAACTTAAACAGTGAGGCAATATACAGAAACGTCTGTGGTAGTTAAGAGTAGAGAGAGTATGAGACCTGGCTAACACGGAAACAGTGGCAGAGGGAAGGCTGAGAGTTGCATTCCCTCACGTTGCCTGACCTGATTTTCACTGGGGTGACAGTGAACTGCTTCTACTTCTGTAAGTTAGTGTCAGAGGGATGGCTCTCCATGTCCCTGAGGTGGGGTAGACAGCACTGTGGAATGAGGACCACGCAGACGAATTAACAGCCCAGCATCCTAGGAACCACCACGTGAGCTAATCCAATGGCAAGTGTTCGTGAGTTAGCAGGGTGACAAAGAAATTCCAGGGCAGAAGAGCAGATGGTTGTACCACCTGGTGCCGTACTCTCCCCCTACACTCTCCACCCCAGCTGTTGTCTCCTGTTAGAGTTCCTTCTGCTGCATCCACGCCCGCCTTCCCTATGTAGCACCATCATTCTGCTTCAGAAGCGTTCTCGCTGTCTGCCCTGCTGTGCAAGAGAGAACACAAGACAGGCTGAGGACACATTCCCAACCATCTGACTTCATCATTGGCCCGTGGCCTTTGTGAGGCATGGGCACAACCACTGGATGAATCAGAGTCTCTGGGATTTTCCTGGTGAGTAGTGCCTTAAGGACGCCTATCATGTCCTAAATTGAGAGTATGCCCTTCCTGGTAGAAGGCGGGAAAAATTCCCTTTTCTTTGTTCCCTTCAGGATTTTCAGCCATCTATGTAGATGTGCTTCCAACAGAATAGTATCTCGAAGGGTGACCAGCTTTTTCCAATTTTCTTGGCTCTGTCCTGGTTTTTAAAACTGAACGTCTCACATCTTATGAATCCCCTCAGGTTCAGGCAAGCTGGGGTGGTTGGTCACCCTAATCTTAGGTTCAGAGACAAGTGTATACTTGTGGGGTGGCATTGCTCTTGGACGCTCAAAGAATGTTTGGACGGCTGTGTCCAGAGATATATGTTTTGAGAAAGTCAAGGGTATTAAGTGATTTCCTCATTCAGACTTAGACCACAGTGAAAATATTAAAACCATGCTGTTTTTGTTAATACAAGTTATGTAATGCATTAGGAGAAGGGTTTGTTGCATCAGCAGTGGCTTTCATTGGGCCAAGCCAGGAAAACCTACAAAGAACCATTCTTCAAGGCATGTTTATAAACCCTGCTGTGTTCGCAGTGAAACATAAGCCTTGATCAGCTTCTGACAGGTGGCTTTGATCCCATGGTATACCTGTCTGCAAAACAGGCTGTACTTACCCCAAATACTTGGGATTTGCACCGTGTGTTACCTTCAGGTAATGTTGGCTGCAATCAGAAATAATTCCAAGATGAGTAATTGCTCGAAACAATACAAGTTAATTTCTCATTCACTTAGAGTCCAAAACAGATGCCCCTGATGGGTTGGTAATTCTCCTCCAAGCAGTGATTCAGGGACCCAGGTCCCTTTCGTTTTGTGATATATCCAACGTGTTGCTTTCAAGGTTGTGATTATCTGTCTCAAGCCAATGGAAGGGTAAAGAACATAGAAAAACATGCCTGGGAGGTTTGGGGGAGGACAAGCTTGGATGTGGCACACATCATCCATTCATATTCCATTGACTAGACCTCAGTCCCAAGCGCCACCCGACTGCAAGATGGTTGGGAAGTGCTGTCCAGCTAGTGCCCAGGAGGAGAGGGTGTGGGTTTGGCGAAAGCTAGCAGTGTGAAATCACAGATCAATGTCTTGTCTCCTTCTCACTGTAAACCAGAGGCAGATTGAATCCCGAATGTAAGAAACCTGGGAGTGCAGATACACAGTGGGATTGAATTGTTTCTCTTCATCTTTCTAAACGTACTCCATCCTCACACGTGAGTTGTTGTACCTTTCTCTCTCTCGAAAACTGGAGCTCATTTGGGTCAAATAAAAATAGAGAGTCTATTTCTTAATGTGTCATCTCAAACTCTTTAGGAAAGGAGGTGAGGTCATAATTATAAACAGATACACTTACAGCATGTAAATAATCTCTCTGGTTGAACAAGGCTAGCAAGTTCCCCTCCCCCAAAGGGTAAGTAACTTCATAAGACTCATGGAGGTCTGTGCTGGTTTTCCATTGCTGCAACAAATTCCCACAAACTCAGTGACTTAAAATAACACAGATTTACTTGGGTTCTGAGGGTCAGAAGTCCACAATCAGCCTCAAAGGGCTTAATAGCAAGGTGTCCATAGAGCTGCTTTCCTGCTGGAGGCTCTAAGGGAGAATCCATTTCCCTGACTTGGCCAGCTTCTAGAGGCCACTGCATTCCTTGGCTCATGGCCACACGTCACGCTGACCTCTGCTTTCGTCAACACATCTGTATCTCTCTCTGTCCCTGCTGCCTCTCTTTTATCAGGACCCTTGTAATTACTTTGGGTTCATTTGGATAATTCTACATAATCTCTCCATCTCAAGGTCCTTAACTTAGACATACCTGCAAAGTCCCTTTGATAACATATTCAAAGGTTCCAAGGATTAAAACATGCACATCTTTGGGTGAATAGGGAGCCATTATTCAGCCTACCATAAGATCCTATGCCTCTGCTTGTCTAAACATACAGCAAGAGAGGAATAGACACGAAATGTATCATTGACCTGACTGAAGCGGGATGGGGTAGGACACTGGAGAGACTGAATCATCAGAAACTAACACTCATGACATATTGGCTCTGCACACAATAGGAGAAGACACGTGAAGACAAGCAAACATACAAATAATAATCTGTGAACATCTTCATGGAAATTGATGGAGGTGTGAGTAGTCTTTGTGTAAGGACAAAAAGAGACAAGAACAGAAGTGGCTTTTGTGGGGCCATATTACGGATAGATAAAAAGAGATTGTCAAAGCTGATCACAGAATTGACAGAGGGCCATGAGAAAGAGAAGCGTGGGGACTTCAGCGAGGGGGTCTCAGAGCTAGAACATAGTGTCTGACATTTCTTGCTTTGCTATCAGTTTAATCTCCCAGAAATTTGAGAAAGTGTTTTGGGGAAACAACGGACACCCTCAGGATCCAATTCTGGCCAGAAAGAGAAATTAGTTCAGTGGAAATAAAAGTAAGCTTGGGAGAAAAAAGACCGTGGGGCATCACGCGTGTGTACAGATGATTTTATGTGTTGGCTGGGGGGAGAGGAAGAGAATTCTGTTTGTTCCAGGGGCTATGCTAGGGGCATTACCATGTTATGTTCTTAAAACAGTGCCACAATTCTATGAAGTAGTTAATTGTATTAGTGATCTGTTGCATAACAAACTGGCCCCAAGTTTAATGGCTTAAAACCAGTAATAATTATCTATCATTATCATCCCTTATGGTTCCGAGGATTGATTGGGTTCGTCTAAGGCAGACGATAGCTGAGGAAGGAATATTCCTGAGGCTTCTTTGGACATATGTCTGGTGCCTGGGTTGGGAACACTCAAACACTGAGGAACTGGACTACCCATAGTTTGAGGGGAGCCAAACTTCTTATGTGCTGGCTCTGGGCTCCGAAGTGCACTTCCCGTATAAAATATAGGACATTCACTTAAAATTTAAATTTCAGAGAAACAACAAATAGCTCTATTAGTATACATATGTCCTGTGCAGTATTTGGGACATACTCACACAAAAAAGTTATTTGTTGTTTTTCGGTAAGCCACGTTTCTGCCTGCCCAGATATGGAGGTGTCCATATTGTGTTGTGAGAAAACAATATGGGACGGGGCACGCATATATATTTATTGATGTGGCCATCTTTGGAAAATATAGTCTTCAGAGTAACCCTCTTTTTAAAAATTTTTTTAGTGTTTATTTATTTTTGAGAGAGAGAGAGCAAACGGGGGGGTGGGGGTGGGCAGAGAGATAGAGGGAGCCACAGAAGCCAAAGCAGTCTCCAGGCTCTGAGCTGTCAGCACAGAGCCCGATGTAGGGCTCGAACCCATGAACCATGAGATCCTGACCTGAGCCAAAGTTGAATGCTCAACCAACTGAGCCACCCAGGCGCCCTGTGAGTAGCCCTCTTTTGTACAGGTCAGGAAACTTAGGTACAAGCAGACTCACTGACTTGCTGAGGGGACATTGCCCATAAGTGGGAGACCCAGGATTCAAATCCATGGCTTCCTGGACCCAGAATCCATTTTTGGGTGCATGATGGCCAAGGATGAGGAAAGTTTTGCAGTAAAACATACAATCGAGACTTGAGGGAAGCAGATTTCCCAAAGATCAGAGGAGAGATAGGCCAGATGTCACGGTCAGAGATTTTCAAATGCATGATGTCTCAAGAGGGTTGGGATGCTCTCAGAAATGTCACTCTGCACCTGCAATTGCAAATGACCCTCCTGCAGCAGAAAGGGGAGTGGAGCTAGTAACACCAGAGGCCGCACAGGAAGTCCTCTGATGCCCTCAGACTTTAAAAAGGCAGGAACAAAAATGGGAAGGAAGAGCACTTAACCAGGGGCAGATAGAAATCGGCGGTAGAGAATTGGAGGAATGGCAGCAGGAAGCGTTCCACCCCGAATGGCCTCGGGGAGAATGTCCGGGAAAACCAGGAAGGGCCAGACTTGCTGCTTCAGGTCAGCAGTGTAATATTTCCGGGCCAGAAAAGGAAGGAACTCCTCCCAGACAATGACCTTGACACCCAAACAGCCTCTGGAACACAATAGATGATCAATACATATTAGTTCGACGCAGGAATTAACATGCAACTATGTTGAGGAGGGAAAAAAAAAAAAATCATGCCGGGATCGGCCCCGGTAAGAAGACACTGTGTTCTTTTAAATGGGGCTTTTGGTGCCAAAGATCTGCAGCGAGGTGGGCTGCTAAGAGTCGAGACTGTAAAGGAAACAAAAGTAAGATGAACAAACGTCAGCCTAATGTCCTGAAGGAGTAACCAGTGACCAGTAAAATGGGCTATTGGCAAAAATGAGGAGCGCTATTCCATGGCAGCATTAGCCGGAGAAGTTTCAACTCAGTAGCGTCTTTGGCTGGACATGGTTAAAGTATAAAACACAGTCATTTGCTTTAAAGCATTTTCTTGTTTCATCTTAATGTTTAAAACCTTCTAACTCTGGATTTTCCCGCGAGGAAAAACCTGTAGCTCGATTTCTTGCGAGAGAGTTAATGTCAAGCTTGAACATTTGCTCTCGCCCCTTAGGTTTGGGTGTAAGTTATTAACCGAAGACGTTGTCTTGTAGCTATTTTAATATTTAGCTCTACGAAGCACAAGGTTTTGTTGTTGTTGTTTTTTTGTGTGGAATGAATAGTATGATACAAAAAAAAAAAGGTTTGTTTTTGGTTTGGTTGTGCTTTTAACATTTGTTGGCAAAAGTAATTTTGACTAATAGAATCAATGAAATGCTTTATGTTTTCATTTATAAACTTTATGTATAAATGCTGGAGGTTTTTCATCAAGTCCATGTGAGATTTGCACGCGTAGTTGAAGCCATTTAGCTTGCTTTGGTATTCAGAAATCTGTTGGCAGACGCCAAAAACAAGACATCAGATACATTTATTCAGTCTTTATTTTTTTGAATTCCTACCGTGAGCGGTCTGTGTTTTGGGCACTGAAGACAGAGCGATGAATAGGATAGGCCTTGGTAGTAAACAAGTAACCAAATTATTAATAATAATATATAAATAATAAGTAAATAAATAATAAATAAATAATTTCAGAGGCACCTGGGTGGCTTGGTCGGTCAAGCGTCTGACTTCAGCTCAGGTCATGATCTTGCGGTTCATGGGTTCATGCCCCACGTCGGGCTCTGGGCTGACAGCTTGGAGCCTGGAGCTGCTTCGGGTTCCGAGTCTCCCTCTCTCTCTCTGCTCCTCCCCCGCTCACACTCTGTCTCTCTCTCTCTCTCTCTCTCTCTCTCAAAGATAAAATAAAACATAAGAAAAAATTAAAGTAAATAAATAAACAGATAAATAAATAAATAACTTCAGGGAGTAATCTCCACCAAAAAAGAAAAAAAAATAGGTGTGGGGATGTGGAATGACTGCAGACATTTCTTCTTCTTCTTCTTCTTTTTAAGTTTCTTTATTTATTTTGAGAGAGAGAGAGACCACAAGCAGGGGAGGGGGCAGAGAGGGAGAGAGAGAGAGAGAGAGAGAGAGAATTCCAAGCAGGTTCCCCACCGCCAGCCCAGAGCCTGATGCCGGGCTCAAACCCACAAACTGCGAGATCAGGACCTGAGCCGAAACCAAGAGTCGGACACCTATCTGACTGAGCCACCCAGGCGCCCCAGAGAAAGTTCTGTTTTAGGTGCTCAGCTACGATGTGTATAGGATGGTGACACACGAGCCCAGATTAAATGACAAGGGGCCAGCCATTATGTGTACAATAAGGTAGTAAAAATATATTATCCTTATAATAAATCCTATAAGACTGCATTTAGTTAGCCGTTTCGGGATTTGGCCTCACGGGCCGTGGGGGGTGGTTACCTCGCGGTGGACCTGGGGCTGTGGCTTGTGCAGTGCGCTCTCCGTGCTCCATCGGAAGCCAGCAGAACAGGCAGCGGGGGGATAATCAAGAGGCCGTGGAGCGAGGGAAGGAAGGACAGGCTGGTCGCCGCCAGGATGGGCTGCCACCTGATGGGTCTTGCAGGCGCCTTCGAGCCTCCGATCTCGATGCCCTTTGTCACGGGGCTAAGTGCACAGCTGGGTGGGAGCTGGAGTTCCGGAAAGAAGAGATCCTTTGGGCCCCGGAGGTGCCGGGGCTCGGCTGCTGTCCAGCCAAACAGGCCCGCGGAAGGGCCTCCGTGTGAGCGAGCCGCATTGACCTGGAGCCTGGCGTTGACCTTCCCCGCAGAAAAGAATGTTAATGGGGCTCCATTTCTGCCTCCCACGCCTCGTGCACCACCGTGGCCCATGCTGACCGGGAGCTGTGCCCGCGCAGGAATTCGAAGAAACGGAGTTCGAGCTTAGCTGGGGTGACCCAGTAGGAGCCCAGCCCAGCTTGTTCTCGGAACGGCCAGCGATGACCAGGGTGACTCGCCTCCCTCATTTTTGCCCCTGCCTTGCCGGCCCCAGCGCCGACCTATTCAACACTGCTCTCGCTGCCCTAACTCAGCGCTTCCAATTCCCTCTAATTTCTCTCTCTGTTTTCCATGGCCCTCCTCACCTTCTCATGTCCTATACTATGAATTATTGTCGTGTTTCCGGTTTGCCATTTTTTGGAACGGGAGCTCCACGAGAGCATAGATACCCTTCCATTTTGTCTCATGTTGTGTCCCAGACACCTCGAACAGCGCTGTCACAGAGTGGGCACTCACTGCAGGGAAGTTGAAGGAGAGGGAACAAGGGGAGCGTGTCAGAGATGAGTCCGGAAGAGTCCGGCCAAGTCGGGCAGCGTGGATTTAATTTTCAATGCGGTGAGAAGCCCGGGGGAGGTTTGCACCCGAGGAGTCGTGTTCTTTTTGACATTTTAAAAAGCTCGCTCCGGCAGTGTGTGCACGTGAAGGGGTGGGCATGAGGGATCGGGAGAGGGCTGAGCCCGGAGGCAAGAAGCCCAGGGGGGAGATGATTGCAGTCGTCCAGTTGCGATGGGAATGGTGGTTGTGGGGAAGGAGAAGCATGTGATCAGATTCAAGATATATTTTTTCCTTTTTTTTTTTTTTAAGTTTATTTATTTATTTTGAGAGAGAGAGTGAGCAGGGGAGGGGCAGAGAGGAGGGTGGGGCGGAGAGAGAGAGAGTCCCAGGCAGGCTCTGCTCTCTCAGTGAGGAGCCTGACTTGGGGCTCCAACCCATAAACCATGAGATCACGGCCTGAGCCAAAACGAGTTGGATGCTTCGCCGCCTGAGCCACCCACGTGCCCCAGATTCAAGATATATTTCAGTGGTAGAGCGGTCAGCACTTGCCAATGGGCTAGATGTAGAAGGTGAGGGTAGCTCACGGTTTTATTCTGAGTTCCTGAGTGACGTGGTGCTCCCACAGGCAGAGCCAAAGACTGGGAGAGGAGGAGGTCTGAGGACAGACACCAAGGTTGTCATTTATCATTCAATAAGTATTCGCTGAATCCCTACTATGTACTGAGCACTGTAAGTCTTTTTTTAAAAAAAAATTTTTTTAATGTTTATTTATTTTTGAGACAGAGGGAGACAGTGCATGAATGGGGGAGGGGCAGAGAGAGAGGGAGAGAGACACAGAATCGGAAGCAGGCTCCAGGCTCTGAGCCATCAGCCCAGAGCCTGACGAGGGGCTCGAACTCATGAACCGTGAGATCGCGACCTGAGCTGAAGTCGGACGCTCAACCAACTGAGCCACCCAGGCGCCCCGCACTGTAAGTCTTAATGGTACAACGGTGAACAAACTGGACTAAAATACTTGCCCTTGGACAGCTTACACTCTCATGGGGGAAGAAAACCCAGTAAACAGGAAAGTCAGTAAGATGTAGTTTGTTAAGAGGTGATAGGAGGTGGGGATAAGGGAAGGGGTGGGGAGTGTGAAGGGAGGTTGTAATTCAAAATACAGTACTTGAGGAAGACCTCCTTAGCAAGCCTTTGGTAAAGACTTGGAGGAGGTAAGGGAGGAAACCATGAGGACACCTGGTGAAAGAATTTTCCAGGAAGAGGGAATGGCAAGGTCTCCTAAGTTGGAGCCTGTCTGCCACATTGGAGAGACAGCACAGAAACCAGCAGGGCAGTGGGGAGAACGGTGAGAGGACGGGGAAGTGATGGGTTGGGGATCTCGATCAGACCATGTTGCAGATTGGGATTTGGCATGAGATGAGAAGCCTTTGGAACAAGGAGTGACACGAGCCAATTTAACCTTTCAAGAGGTTTGAGCCACCCTTTAAATATCCTGGTGGAGATGTCAAGGAAGAATTTGGATATGAGTCTGCAGTCAGTGGAGACATTATTGCTGGATTCGGGTGCTATCTGTATATGAGAGTATCAATGCCATGGGACTAGATAAAGTCAACCGGGGAAACGTTATAAATAGAGAAGTACAAATAAAAGGCAGCAAAAATCCACGAAGAAAGTGTCAGGCCATGCCATCTATAGTTATTCCTCGTTCACACTGGGGGACCACTCTTGGGAGCAACGGTTGATTTAATTTATGCAGTGCTCTGAGAGTCCATAATCAAAGAATTGTACAAGTTCAAAAACCACATAATATATATGGACACATGTTGTAGTCCTTTGTAAGAAAAGCTATGGTGTAAGTGTTGTCTGCTTAGCAGATGTAACTGACAAGACCTAGAAGTGACCAAACATTCTCAGCTACAGATGATGTCCAACCTTCGTTCCTGGGACCAAAGGTTGCCGTTGGCAGAGGCTGGTGCTTTGTGCAACGAAGGCCAGTTAAGATCACAGTTGGCTTGAAGCTTTTGCTCAGAAAAATTACTCTTGCCTGCCCGCAGATGGTCAGATGCTGGCAGTAGTGTTCTGGTAAACCAGCTCTCCACAATGAGGTGGGGTGGGAGGAGCCTGATTTGTGGCGTCTGCCTATTTCCATGGTGTGAATACTCTCACCACAGCCAATTTCACGTTACCAATGATTTAACAACAGGCTCTCAAAATTCCTGTAATTTTCCTGTGCGTGTAACAGCTGACTTCAGTGTACCAAACCTTTTCTTTCCATAACATAAAGCTAGGCTATACCCAGATTCTCTCCATTTCCTGTATCTGTGCCTTCAGTTCACATCGAAGGTGGCCAAGTGCCCAGCACAAGGGCATTTACCTCTGGAACTAGGAGCTTCTTT
Organism: Lynx canadensis; assembly: GCF_007474595.2. Lineage (NCBI taxonomy): Eukaryota > Metazoa > Chordata > Mammalia > Carnivora > Felidae > Lynx > Lynx canadensis. The sequence goes on from NC_044313.2 coordinate 16,708,665, forward strand.
ACTGTTATAGTCACTGTGAGCCATGACCCCAAGAAGACATCAGCAAGTGTTTCTTGGGTTGAACGGCCGTTTCCTACTGTAGGATACTTGTCCTTGCTGGGATGGGCTGTATATCTGACCTATGTGATTATTTCCACACTATTAAATTATTTCGAGACCCCCCCCAAAAGGGAGGACCCTGAACTTGATGCTGGGGATACAGTGAGCAAAAATCTGCCTTCCAGGGCCTTATGGGAGAGTTGAGAAAAATGGAAACATGGAAATGCCTGGGAAGTTTATTAATTATTATTATTATTATTATTATTAGAATCAGGAAATGTTCCATGCAAAATGAGGGCTACAGATGGCGGATGCTGCTGTAAGAGTTCACAGGAAGCAAATGGAGGCAAGCTTTCATGGGGGGAGAGGGGGCTGGAATCTGTGTTTATGCACAAAGCGAGCACCATGCAAAATTGGGGCTGGGATCCCATTTGCTTTTCTCATTTTCATTTAGCGCTTTGCATCAAAGGAGATACCATTCCCCAAAGCACTTTAATGATCAGCACAATGCTGTGGATGATTGTATATTGGAACAAAGAGAATATATCTGTATCTATTTATTTAAACCTGTGCACTACTCTCCCCACGCCCATCCAAAATTCTACTCCATTTCTAAAAGTCACATAGGGAAAATTCAACATCCTTTGGGACTCACTGCTACTTAGGAGTGGGAAAGGGACTATTTGCTGAGCCAATTCACTACATTTAGAGCCCAGCGACCTTTCTCCCATATGTACTGTACTGTGTTTGGAAAAATAAGCTCAGTTAGCTGGTCAGTGGATTCCCTCTGGTCACCATAACCTCTTTTCTGGTGCTAATCAGCAGACCTGGCATGAAGCATCTCAGGTGGGTCACGTGGCTGGGAGAAGAAGCGAGGCAAAGCCATACCAAAGTGCCACTACCTCCAGGTCCCTGGGACAGGAGGCATTCTATGCTTGGTGACAGACACAGATGTCCCCCATCTCTCTTTTTGTATATCTGATGGTGATTTGGGGGAAAATGCACAAACCAGGAGATATCTGGACAGTGAGGCTGTTCTCACTGGCGACATTTGTGCCACATTCTTCCCGCCCCTGGTGTCCATTGCAACACTCAGACTGGGGGCTTCTGGGAGCCAAGTGGCTGATTGGGAGCCCCAGGAGGCAGCAAATACAAATTAATCTTCGGGCCCACCAGTTCCCCTGAAACACCACTTGCTAAACTGTGACTTTCAAGCCAAGAGCAGCAATTTTCCACAGCTCAAGTCTGGAAAAGGCTATGAAACCACATGGGTCAGAAAAACCAAAGGTGGTTTTTTTGCTATTTTGCATGGAGCACCAGAGGTACAACCCCAAAATTCCAGATGTGCAGCAGCTGGATAGAGAGTGTGTCCATAAAGCTGCACCACAACTTCAGAAAGGCGACTGCTGGCAACTTCTAAAAACAGACCATTGACATGCTTCTCTTCTCTTCTCTCTTTTTTTTTCTTTCTTTTTTACAACTTTTCTAAACCTCTGGACTTAACTTGTCTTCTTGGAAAGAAAGAGAAAGAGAGAGAGAGAGAGAGAGAGAGAGAGAGAGAGAGAGAGAGAGAAAACCTGGCACCCATTGTTTTGCTTTTTCAATTTTCGTGTCAACTGACTCATGATAAAAAAATGTCAATTTCAATCAATTTCAATTCCACAGAACAGAAAAATAGAGAATTTATAGGCAGCTATTGGAAACAAAAGAACCATCTGGTTTTTTAAATAGAATTTTTCTTTGAAATAACTCTGTCCAAATACTAAGATCATTTATTTTTCCTCACTGCACCACTGTGAATTTTCCTATTTTTCCATAGAGCCCCAGAGCCCAACTCAGGTGGGTTTCTTTGAAAAGTTCCCTCCTCAGGGGGTGGGTTTCCCAACCAGAAGGCGTGTGGGGTAAAAGGGACATTGGTTTCTTATGTGGGGAGGGTTTTGTTATGGGAAGCAGGCCTGGTGACCAGTGGAGGTCATCCAACCATGGTTATTCTGGTTCATTTGTCATTTTGTAGTGACAGTTTTCACTTTCCTCCAGGAATCTCCAGGGAGGTTTTACAACATTGTGACTAAAACTCAGTCATGTGCTGGTAGATCCCACAGACCAAAGATTTACTCGTCCCAAAGTCAGAGGTGGCTCCATCAATGGGACAAAGTAAGCCACGTGGTAGCAGCCAGTGGTCTCTAATCTTCCAGGCTTTGGGGTCCCTCCTTCCTTTCAGTACGGTGCTTACTGACTCACAGCCCCATCTCACATTCGGGAACCATCTGGCGTCCACTTCAGGGTTTCTGTAGGTTCCCGATGGAGGCTTACATTCTGTTCACCAGGCCGCGAGTTCTCTGACACGGACTTTCCTTGCTCAGCCACGTGCCTTCCTGGGCCCTTCTCTTTTTTTTCTCTCTCTTCCACCCTAGTGTCAAATGCAGCCCCCTGCCTGCAGGACCCTCGACCACAAGACTGTGGTGCTTGGCTGGCTTTGTGGCAGGCTCGGGAGTGATAGGCTGGAGCTCCAAGTCAATGTTACATGGTGCTGACCTAAGCCTGGCCTTCTTCCCCTTCGGGTCCTGGGGGCCTTGCTCTGCTCCTGGGTCCTCTTATTCCCTCCCTGGGCTTCCCTGAAGTCTCCACAGTCTGCCCGCTTGTTTTGCCTCCGTGCTTTCCTGAGCTCATCCTTTCCGGGAGGACTGTTCCCAGGTGGCCCCTCCTCCCTCCACCAAATGGCCCACCAGACCCATGATGATGTTTTCATCCTCATGGATAAAAGACAGAAGCGACAGTCCACAGCGGAAAGGAATCGTGCTGCTCTCCTCCAAGGCCGTGACTGATCATTGGGGGAGTGGCTTTATTTCTCACTAAACCTCAGATTGCCCTGTTCCAGTCTAAGACCAAACAGGGTCTTTGCTGCCCTGGGGTTTAGGCTCCAGTACGTATCTGGTGCCCCTCGTGTGCCAGGCATTCCAGTGAGCACTCCAGATAGAAGAGTGGACAAGCCGGGCATGCTCCCCAACACGTGCAGCTCATGAAGAAAGGCACGTGAGATGTGACGGCCACTGAGAACCCCCGAAGGTGCGGAGGGCCCTTGCTCTGGCCACATTCTGTTTTACCTCTGGGAATTCAGGTTGGACCAACAGGTGAGGCCTGGAGAAGAGCTTGTGCCTCACAGAGCTCAGAACGTCCTTGAGGGTGCTGGGGTCCCCCAGACGCCAAAGTGAGGTCTTGGAGTCACCACCCACAGCTGACTCCAGCTCTGGCTGTGGCTCTGGCTCTGGCCAGAGCTGGGGGTGTACATTCACAGGGCGATGGCTGTAGCCCCAGAGATAGCTGGGGCCCAGAGGGACGTCAAGGCTGGGGCCACAGAACACCCATAGAAGCAGCAGATGCCAGCTTCTGCTTTGTGACCAAATCCATGGTCACAGTGTGATTCCCCCAGAATTAGGTGTGTGGGGAACCACAAAAGCCAAGGATGGTATGATTGTGGCTCTCAGCAGCTGTGTCCCCGTTTCTGTGATCAAGCAGAGAGGCTGAGAACATGTTCTAAGAAGAATGGCCCAGTAATGCCAGCTGAGTGCCAAGGGCAGAAAAGCAGGTTAAGATGGCCTCTGGGAGGAGAACAAGGCCCTTCCCCAGTCCCACGGAATTGTCTGCATGGGAAACCACTGGACTTTAGTCTACATTTTAAAATTCTATTACTTTCATTTCTTCTGGAACCTTCTGCCGTGCTTTCATTTCTATTTTAAAACGGCATGATGCCTCCAGTTTTGTTTTCTTTTTCAGGATTGCTTTGGCTATTTGGGATCTTTTGTGGTTCCATACAAATTTTAGGATTGTTTGTTCTAGCTCTGCAAAGAAAGCTGGTGGTATTTTGATAGGGATTGCGTTAAATGTGTAGATTGCTTTGGGTAGTATGGACATTTTAACAATGTTTGTTCTTCCAGTCCATAAGCGTGGAATAATTTTCTATTTCTTTGTCTCCTCTTCACTTTCTTTCAGAAGTGTTCTATAGTTTTTCAGAGTACTGATCTTTTACCTGTTTGTTAGGTTTATCCCTGGGTATCCGTTTTTGCTATAATTGCAAATTGGACCGATTCCTTGGTTTCTTTTTCTGCTTCTTCATTATTGATGTATAGAAATGCAACAGATTTCTGCACATTGATTTTATATCCTGCAACTTTGCTGAATTCATGTATTCTAGCAATTTTTGTAGAGTCTTTCAGGTTTTCTACATAGAGTAGTATTGTGTCATCTGCAAAGAGTGTAAGTTTGACTTCTTCCTTGCCAATTTAGATGCCCTTTATTGCTTTCTGTTGTCTGATTGCTGAGGCTTAGACATGTTGCCGAATGCAAGGGAAGCAACAGCAAACATGAACTATTGGGACTTTATCAAGATAAAAACCTTCTGCACAGCGAAGGAAACAATGAACAAAACTAAGAGGCAGAATACAGACAGAATGGGAGAGGATATTTGCAAATGACATATCTGATCAAGGGCTAGTATCCAAAATTTATAAAGTAATTATCAAACTAGGGGTGCCTGGGTGGCTCAGTCGGTTAAGTATCTGATTTCAGCTCAGGTCATGATCTCATGGTTCATGGGTTCGAGCCCTGCGTCAGGCTCTGTGCTGACAGCTTGGAGTCTGGAGCCTGCTTTGGATTCTTTTCTCTCTCTCTCTCCCTCCCTCCCTCTGCCCCTCCCCAATTCATGCTCTCTCTCAAAAACAAACATTTTAAAAATTAAAAAAAAGAACTTACCAAACTCAACACCCCAAAATAAACAACCCAGTTAAGAAATGGGCAGCAGGCATGAATAGACACTTTTCCAAAGAAGACATCCAGATGGCCAACAGACACATGAAAAGATGCTCAGCGTCGCTCCTTATCAGGGAAATACAAATCAAAACACAATGAGACATCAACTCACACCTGTCAGAATGGCTACAATTAACATCACAAGAAACAACAAGTGTTGGCTAAGAGGTGGAGAATGGGGAACCCTCTTGCACTGCTGGTGCGAATGCAAACTGGTTCAGGCATGCTGGAGAACAGTATGGAGGTTCCTCAAAGAACTGAAGATAGAACTACCCCATGATTCAGCAATTGCACTATTAAGTATTTAGCCAAAGGATACAAAAAATAAAAATTCAAAGGGACACACGCAGTGTGTTTATAGCGGCATTATCAACACTAGCCAAACTATGGAGAGAGCCCAAATGCTGCAATGACACGAATGGAGCTAGAATGTATTATGCAAAATGAAGTAAGTTAATCAGAGAAAGACAGATCCCATATGATTTCACTCATATGCAGAATTTAAGAAACAAAAACAGATGAACATATGGGAAGGGAGGGAAAAAGAGAAGAAAGGGAAACAAACCTCAGAGGCTCTTAATGATAGAGAACAAACTGAGGGTTGACAGAGGGAGGTGGGTGGGAGAAGGGCTAGATAGGGGATGGGTATTAAGGAAGACACTTGTCGTGATGAGCACTAAGGTGTTGTATGTAAGTGACGGACCACGGAATTCTACTCCTGAAACCGATATTACACCGTATGGTAACTAAATAATTTTTTTTTAAAAAGGGATGCAAATAGAATCGTTGGTTAGTGACCAAGAAGCCACCTAAAACTTCAGCTCTGAGAAACTTGTGGGCCTAGACTAGAATTCCCCAAACTTTGACAGGCATGTGCCTCCCCTGGGGGGTCTTGTTAAAATGCAAATTCTGATTCAGTGACTCCAGGGTGAGACCTGACCTCCTACATTTCTGAGGAGCTCCTGGGTGACGCTGAAGCTGCTGGCCTGTGGCCCATGCTGTTTAGGTGGCAAGGTTTAACCACCTCATGGGCTCCACTGACACCGTGTCCAAAGTTCTGAGTCACCGTGAAAGGGACAAAGACAACGGGAGTGCCCAAGACAAAGCTGAGAGGCCTATGCCAGTGACCAAGAGAGAAACAACATTTCTCTTCCCTCCCCTCTTCTCACAGCTCAAGTTCACAATCCTGGAGCTGTATTTGAGCTGGTGTTCACTCTCCCCCTTGGCAACACCCTGCTCCCTAGGATATTTTCATCTGTCATGGGTGGAGCCACTTCTCCAAGGCCCTTTCCAGTTAGTAAGAGGAGCCACTCTGACTCCTAAGACAGAATCTGGCATTTTCTTGAACCAAATTTCTGTGGTCTTGGCTTGGAGAAGAATCTGTCTTCTCATATTCCAGAATAGCAGATATGATTTATGGTGGGCCTGTTGTTTTGCCTTGTCTAATCTCCCCAGCAAATCTGCAAGGAGGTTTTCCTGTCCCCACGTGTAGGGGAGGAAACCGAGGCTTGGAGAGAAATCAGGTAACACATCCAAGGTCGTACAGCTGACCATTCACAGAGCTGCCCCAAAGACTGTGTTCCTACCACCACAGCTTACTGGTTTTCAATGCCATTATTTGAAAAGCCCCGGGTTTTCTTGGATTTCAGACACTGAAATCCATTAGCTGTGACCCTGCTATCAAACAGGGTGACCTTAAATTACTATAGACAAGGGATGGGAAAGGGTCATTAAGTAGCACGCAGAACTTATTACTTAAACCAACGGATGTGCCCTCATGAATTTTTTGAATTTCAAGGGTAAAGAACAAAAACAAAATATGTAAGCTTCCAGGCAGATTGAATACAAATGAATATGTATCGGTGTGCCTTTAGATTTCTCTTCTATTTCATGAAACAAAGGGAGTCACTGAACAGCATCGACATAATTTTTAGGAGAAATGTTTACGAACCGATAATTCCGATATTCAGCCAGGTTAATGTTCACAAAGACATTATCAGATTCTAGACCTCAGAAAGTCAACTACCTACATGCCCTGCCTCAAAGAAAAAAAAAATCCCCCAAAGAAGAATTCCAGTCAGTTAGCAGATGAAGCCAAACAAATGACTTAAGAATGGGGAAGACCCAGTATAAGTATGTGGATGTCAAATTATGTGACCAGTGAAATACACATAAATCTAAAGAATTATTCCTAATGTGGTTATAAAACTTCACGTAAATATCAAAACAATTATTGAGATAGAAGATAAATATTATTAGTAATAATAATTTAAGCCCAAATCCCCTAGTAATAAATCACAGCTGGGAATGGTTGGAAGAAATAGAAAGTAACGGATAGTGTACTAAATGTCATCTCTTACATAAAAGTAAGGCAATGGGCACTATTTCATCCTTGCCGTCGATAATCAGAGAAAAATGAATTTAAATTAATAAATTAATACTAAACAGTAGCGTAGTGAAAAGAGGATGCATTGTATTTCCCCTACAATTATTAAGAAAGAAAAAAGAAAAGAGATCAGAGAAGTGTACCTCAAAATGTACACAGCTCTTATCCCTAAATAGTGGAATTATGTGTGATTTCATTGTCTTTTCACTTTTTATGTGTTTTCCAAATTTGCTACAATAAACCTGAATTATTTTACAATATACAAATGAAAGCCCCGAAATTATTTTGGGAAAGATTTGCTCCTCTATAAAACAACAACAGCAACAACAACAAAAACAAACAAAAAAAACTACCCATGCATCCACAAAACGAGTTTTACACGATCTAACACAAAAGAGCCAGGCTAACTGGAATTTTCTCTTTTTAGTCATCTGTACTCCCAGTATGAAACTTGTCTGTTTCAAAGTCTCACGTGTGGGAATGAATGATCGATGTGCCTGGAACCTGCTATGAAAATGTCAGTGACCTTTGCTTTTGTGAATAGCGTCACATGAAGGGAAAACTCAATGACCTTACTCTGAAAGGTATGGTCTCCCAGCCACCTGGACAGAACGCTCTCTTTTAGCACTTCATTTTTAGCTCATTGGAAGTCATAATTTTTTTCTCACCCACTGCCACTGTCACCATCATCGCCATCACCATCATCATCAACATCATCAGCATCATTTCTGCATTTTATTGAGCAGCTACCATGAGCCAGTCTCCATACCTAATATCTTATGTGCACAATTTCATATTAATTCTCACTACAACCCTATGAGGGAAGAATCCTTTCCCCTTCTTATAGCTGAGGAGACAGGCTCAAAGAGGTTAAATTGCTTGTCTGATCGTTGATGACCCAGGATGAATGATAGTGATTTTAAAGAATTATAAACACTTGATTTGTTCATTTAAAAACCATTTTCAAAATTTACTTATTGTGAGAGAGAGAAAGAGAGAGAGACAGTGAGCACAAGCAGCGGAGGGGAGGAGAGCGAGGGGCTTGAACTCATAAACAGATCAAAACCAAGAGTCAGACACTTAACTGACTGAGCCACCCAGGCACCCCAACACTTTGTTTTAATAACAAAATGATACTACAGATTTGGAAGATTAGAGGAAAGGCAGGAAACCTCCCCTCTCCTAAACTCCCCATTCCCCTTCTCTTGCTGTATTTTTCTCCTTAGTGATTCTCACCTTCTAACATACTATATATTTTACTTTATTTATTATGTTTTCCCATCTGACTGTCCTCACTAGAATGTCAGCTTCATGAGAACGTATTTCTGTTTGACTTATCCATGCAGCTGGCACATAGTAAGTACTCATTAAATATTTGTTCAGTGGTGATGCTGACAGGAAAAGAAACGGAGATGTTGGGGGGAAAAAGCTGGCATGGGTAGGAGGAGAAGGTTGGATTGGTCTAGAACATTTGCTCGTAGGAGCTGAGGGGTGCGAGGCACCTGGGCAACTGAGGATGTGTGACTGGAACTGAGGGGCCAGGTCCAACCTGGGAGTCTGGCTTTGGGAGCTGTGCAGAGAGAAAGGGAGGGAAAGAGAGAGAGGGAGGGAGAGAGGGGATGAGTGAGAGAGAAGAGAGAAAGAGGTAGCTTGACAGCTGGACAGTTTCTGCTTTGAGGGCAGCGAGAGCTCTGTGAGCACATCAGTGGAGGGATAGGAGAAGCCCAGGAACATAGGGTTTGTAAACCACGGGAGCGAAAAGTGTCAAGGAGAAGGCAATCAAATGTTCCTTAAGGAGCAACGACTTGAAAGAGAGCTCAGAGGAGGCTTGTGAGAAGAGACCAGCTGACTGGATGATGACAGATCACTGGCGTCCTCTCTGCAAGGAATTGTAGCCGAGAGCACAGGCAGAGACCAGACTTGCGTTGTTGGACGCGATGGCCACACGTGATGGCTGAGCACTTGAAATGAGGCGAGTCAAGTCGAGCTGTGCTCCAAGTGCAAGAAACCACACTGAACTATGAAGATTTAGAAAAGTTAGCAGGGAAAGAAAGAAGGCAGTATGACTTACTAATCATTTTTATCTTGATCACATGTTGAAATGGCATTTTCATTTCAAATATATTAGGTGAGGCTAGGGTGTGTTAGGTCAAATAAGATATGTCATTAAAAGGAGTTTCTGGGGTATGTGGGTGGCTCAGTCGGTTGAGCATCCGACTTTGGCTCAGGTCGTGATCTCGCGTTTGTGGGTTCGAGCCCCACGTTGGGCTCTGTGTCAGCTCAGAGCTGGAGCCTGCTTTGGATTCTGTGTCTCCCTCTCTCTGCCCCTCCCCTGTTTGCTCTCTCTCTCTCAAAAATAAATAAACGTTAAAAAAATTTTAAGAGAAAGAGTTTCAACTATTTTTTTTAACATTTTTTTAGTATGATTACTAGATACTTTTCAACTACACATGTGGCTCACATTATATTTCTATTGGACATTGTCAGGCTAGTCTGCCTAGGGTTAAAATTCAGCAGCATGTATAAACTTATCTGTCCTCCCTCCCTTCCCTCCTTCCTTCCTCCCTCCCTCCCTTCCTTCCTTTTCTTTCTCCCTCTCTCCCTCCCTCCCTCCCTCCCTCCCTCCCTCTCTCCCTCTCTCCCTCCCTCCCTCCTTCCCATCCTCTCTCTCTCTTTCTCTTCCTCCCTTTAAAAATGCTTTTTAGCAGCTACATCATTTTCTGATGGACGCTTGAGTGGTTGATCTTCCATTCTCAGTAAAAATAGATGCCTTTTGTAATATCAAATCATCAAATTGCTTTAGCGTTAAGTTGCCTAGAGCCATATTAAAGTCAGTGATACGTAGTACATTAGCTGTGCTGAGCTCTTAGCTTCCCTGGGAGAAAAAGAAATGACATAAATGAGGTTTCTTCTACACTAAGCAGCAATAAATGAAAGCCTTTGAAGCAACCACCTACATGGAGTCCTGGAATTGTAATTACCCAACCTCCAATTTGGCAAGTAGAGGTTTTCTTACAATATAACCATCCCCCAAATAATGGTCCCTCCTGGTGGGAGGTAGAGAGACTGTGTGTCGCATGGGTCCAAGACAAAGATGTTACTGATTTGGACACTCAAACAGCTGCGTAAGAAGAAAATTCCCAGTGTTCATCTTGGCTGAGGTCTTGGTTCATCTTGGATGCTGTGAGGTCAGCCTTTCGGTTTTATGTACCTGCTTGTCGTGCAATGAATGTGCTTACTTCTTAGAAAAATAAAAGGACACAATAAAATTAAGTTGCTTCTACTCCCCTTTGGTTCCTATGAAAAAAATGCTAAATATGCCATGTTAAAATTGAGCGCCACAGAGCCGTCTGGACATTGTTCCTGGAGGGGATAGAGAACTTTAGGGCTAGGAAGGACCCGTGAGGCAACCATTTCAGTAGATGAAGAAATGGACTCAGAGAGGTCCTATGGTTCCGTGATGGCGGCTCACCTCATCTGTCAGCAGCAGACCAGAAAGGAGACCTCCTATCCATCCTTCCACCTGCTCCCCATGGCTTGCCTGTCCTATGTCTCCTTCCTCCCCTTCCTTAGGAAACTCATTGGGACCAGAGCTGCCAAGAAGTTCCTGTACCTTAGGGTGCCTCTCTTCACCGGAGTGGTCTTTTTTTTTTTTTTTTTGTAAGTGAATGTCAGGAAAATTGTTCTTTCCTCAAATACTTGTTTAGGAACTTGGGGTTTAAGTGGACCCCTCTGGTAACCATTAGCATTTTCTAATCAAGGAACAGTGAAAATAAAACCAAGATTAATGGATTCTTTCCTAGGTTTGCACAGCCATAACCTTGGTCGAAGGGCAAAGAAGGAATTACGGATGTTCCCCATGTGATGATCTCTTTTCTATAAAGGGGGACACCATTTTGCATCCCGAATCCTAGCTCAATGTTGACCATGTCGCATTCCAAGTGAGGCAGAGTAAAAACTAAGGGTTTCATAGGTGCGAATACCTCTGGCCATTTCAGTATGTCTGGGTTCCTCAGAAGCAGACCCTGAGACAGGGGATTCATGTGCAAATGACTTACAAAAGAAGTCTTCCCAGGGACTTGGGGGAGCAGGCCAAGGAGTGGGAGAAGCCAAGCATAGATGTGCTCTTCTGTTAAGTCCCTACCTCAGCCAGAGCCCGCAGAGGAGCCCTGCAATGCCAGTTACACCTCAGAGTCAGTCCACACCTGGGCCAGGAGAGCTCACCTTCCATCTCTCTGCACCTGTCACTCATTGGTCAAGGGCCAACCCGACCAAGTGAGTTCCCAGGTGACCCCTGTTCTCCGTGAGCACAGTCACACAGAGTAGTCTTCCGGAGTGAGCCACGGGTGCAGGCCAAAAGCAGAGACGCAGGGCCAGGTGTCGGACATGGGAGACGGGAAGGGAAATGGAGAGGATCTTGGCACGGTCCCGTCAGTGTCTCCTGCACCCCAACTTTGGCCTGAGCCTCTCGAATCTTGATACCTTCTACTATTCCGTTTATGTCTTCCAGGATCTCTTACCCTGACGTCTGGGTTGGAACATGTAGTGGACATTTGTTGTTTTCCGATTGCCCGATGTCGATTCCATCTTTCCTTCGATAATCGTAATTTCATTATTATTAGGTAATTTGGCAATACTAAACTAGTAGTAATTTCAGGAAATTATTCTCAGTGTGTATCTTTTCGCAGAACTGACTAGCGTAGACTTCGTGCGTGGGACCGTGCCCAAGGCCCCGGCGCTCAGCACAGTCCTTTCCCTCCCGGCCCTGTGACTGGCTCAGGGGTGGTACTCCAGTCAGGAGTTGAACACAGGAAACAGGAATGACTCTGGAAATTTTTGAGCAGAGATACATTTTCTACTGGGGAACAGGTGCTCATAAGGTCCCCGGGAGGGCCGGAGGAGTAGGGTCTAACTGGGTCTCCAGGAAAGATGCTCAGGCTCATCAGAGATCAAGTAAGAAGATGGAGAGGAAGCAGCCCCCACCGCCCAAACCATCGTATTCAAGAATGTCCCCAGTGGTTACGGTCCAGGCCTGAGAAGCTTCTGAACTAGCCGTGAAGCTAGAGAGTGTATGCGGAACAGCTGTTCTTGTCCGGGAGCCGCGGCCAAAGCAGCAGGAAAGTGGTACCTCTGTCGCTGCTGCCTTCCAGATCTCTTGCCAGGATAGCTGACGGGTGGCTGCTATTTTGTGGAGCTGAGCAAGAGGCTGGGGATATAGATGTTCGGGTTGTAGCCTTTGCAGCCCAGGGGGGCGTTCCTAGAAGGGGTCGGAATGGGCTCTGAGGGCCCGTTCCTGTGACCTCCCACCAGATGGGCACATAGCCCAACTCACACAACAAGAGTCAGGACTTGGGTTTGGCCAAAGAGGGGGAAGAAAAGCTCTCTTTGTTTCCCGCCGGATGTGAACATGAGTAGAGTTCCTTTGGAGCTGCTGGAAGCCATCCGGACATCGGCTGAGGTCTGCCATCTTGGAGAGCCGAGCCAGTTTGAGAGATCTAGAATGACCCGGTCTCCGTGACACCTCTTTAAAGGCCCGGAGAGGGGAGGCGACCTGGTCAAGGTCACACAACAGGGATGGGCAGAGCTGGGTCTAGAACACCTGACCCCCATTGCGGGCTTTTTCCCGTCATGTGCTCCTGGCCTCCACTTAGAGCCTGTCAGCCCTTTCCTCTGCCCAGCAGCTGGTAGGGGTTCACAGTCCCAGTTCGTTAAAGAAGCCGATCGGCCTGACCCCTCCAAGCAAGCAGAGCTGCCTGTAGAGGGGCCTTAAGCAGAAAAGCACTCAGAACGCATTTTCGTGGCAGACCTGGCGGAGCCTGGTGTGTATGAATAACTCATAGCTGGAGCTTGGCTAGTGAGGAGAGCAGAGCTGACTTTGCAAACACCCTAGGGGTTCTCTCCGAGTGGCACACTAAAATGTGGCCACACCGGTTCAGGCTATTTTAAGCTTCGGAAACCAAGGGAGGTTAGGCGGGGTGAACCGGGCGGGCACTGAGGGCGGATGAGTTCCAGGCCGGGTTTCTCTCTGCCTCCAAGGTCACCTTGGGTCCCTCTCCCGTCGCCCGTGACCTTGCTTCCCTCTTCCCTCTGGAAGGATGGGAAGGAGGGACCCTGAAGACCTCAGGGGGAAGGAGCTGAGAAGCGCAAGTGGGGGTGAGCACCTGGTCTGGTGCACCTGTTAGACAGGAAAAGGGGTGAAGGTATCGCCTGCCAGATCTTGAGCACTTCCCCTCCATGTATTTATTTACATCAATTTTATTTAATCCTCACAACGACCCTGGGGGGTACGTACAACCGTTATCTTCATTTGTCACAGGAACAGACAGAGGCTCAGAGAAAGTATGAAGCAGACCTAGGGGCCCACGGTGACACAAGAGAACTGGCATTTGAAACCAGATGGGCCTGTCTCCTGTGATGTGCACAAACTATGCCCTGTGGTCTCGAGACCCAATAGTAATCGCGTGTACTACGTATGTGCGGCCGTCTAGGCCTCCCGACAGCTCGGGAAGTTCCATTTATAAACCCCATTTTTCAGATGAGAAAACCAAAGCTCAAAGAGCTCAGGCGATCTGCCCAAGGGTATGCACTCAAACGTGGAATGCCAGCCCTCTCCGTCCACAGCCCAGGCTCTTGCCTTTTCACTTTCAAGCTCAGAGACTTTCGGTGCTACGAAACAATCTCACAGGCTCTCACGGGATAACTAACTCCCATTCCTCCTCATTTTACACTGAGGAAACTGAGGTACTCTAAGGGTGGGTGACTCACGCCAAGTCACACGGCTAATGGACGGATGGGCAAGAACCCGGACTCTGGGCTCTTTGCTGTGCGTAAGCACACTCTTCATTTCCAACTCACATTATAATTTCAGGGATGTTTTGCCTACATTTCTAGCTAATCTTCGTTTGGCAGAAGCTTCCGCCATTTTGGCTTCAAGTTTCTCTGTAAGTTCGTGTCATCCTCTGTCAAGGAGTTGAGTGACCTGTACCTGCACGAAGAGATTGACTTAGGGCTTCTGTAATTATGGTGGATACTTCTATAACAGGAACGCCCTCCTGTAACACAATGTTGACACCTGTACTCTTTTGCCAGTGAGATCCTGAGCACAGCTATGCTAAAACTCAGACAACAAGGGGCGCCTGGGTGGCTCCGTCGGTTAACCATCCGACTCTTGATTTTGGCTCAGGTCATGATCTCACGGTTCGCGGGATGGAGCCTTGTGTTGAGCTCTTCGCTGACAGCTGCTTGGGCTTCTCTTTCTCCTTCTCTCTCTGCCCCTCCCCTGCTCACATGGGTATGTGCACACTCTCTCTCAAAATAAATAAATAAACGTTTAAGAGAAAAACTCAGACAACAAAACTCCTCTAGGTTCCCTTTCGTATTGTCCTTGCAAACACCTCTTGGCCAGTGGAAGGGGGCTCGGGGCTGGCACGGGGAGTGGAGGAGAGTGTAAGCAGTGGGAGAGATAAAAAAAAAAAAAAAAAAGCCTAGAATCTGGGAACCAGTAGGCATTTGATACGATTTGGCTTTACTAGAGTATTTTAGACAATATCATTTTTTTTCTTTTTTTTTTTTTTTAATTTTTTTTTCAACGTTTATTTATTTTTGGGACAGAGAGAGACAGAGCATGAACGGGGGAGGGGCAGAGAGAGAGGGAGACACAGAATCGGAAACAGGCTCCAGGCTCTGAGCCATCAGCCCAGAGCCCGACGCGGGGCTCGAACTCACGGACCGCGAGATCGTGACCTGGCTGAAGTCGGACGCTTAACCGACTGCGCCACCCAGGCGCCCCGACAATATCATTTTTTAAAAAAATTTCTAATTGTGGTAAAGTGGATGCACAGTTCTAAATAATGGAACAACTATGGCAGAAAGCCACATTTTAATTCCTTGACTGACTCCTTTTCTGAAATCAACAATTATTTACCAAACTTCTCACCTTTACCAAGTATTATAGAAGCCAGGTACTGAGGATCCAGAAAGGAATCAGACTGGGTCCCTTCCCTCCCGGAGGCCACATGCTAGCAAGAGAGACAAATACAGGCGTGAGTAGCTCTGAAGCCGTGTGCCCAGTGTTGTGACGCGGACAGGCTCAGTGTCATGACAAAGAGTACATGGCCGTCGGCATTTCCTTGGGTGAGGAAGCGTGGGATGCTTGAGCTCCACGGAGGCCTGGGAGGCTGCCCACGGGGGAGGTGGGGCGTTTCAGGCAAAGGCAATGTCTTGGGTAAAGGCCTATTGTTGGGACGAGACACCCGGAGGACCCCCAATGGTAGTGGCCACCGGGAGGGTTGTTGGGGAATGAGAGCTGAGGTGGGAGAGCGGGGCAGGTTTGTTTTTGAAGAGCCCTGCATGTTACAGAAAGGAATTTAAATTGTCTCCTGGAGGCCACGAGGAGCTGTTGAAGAAGTTAAGCAGGAATGTGACGTGACGGGGTTTCTATTTTAGAAAGTCACCTTGGCTGCTGTTGTTGGATGAATGGGATGCTTAGTGAGACCAGCAGTGGGGAAGCCATTTAGGGGAGGATGTCAATGACCAGATCGAAGGCTGACTTGGCACTGAGTGGGCCCTAGGGACCAGAAGGTAGAGACAGAGAAGAGAGTACACGTGCGTTGAGATATTTAAGCAGAGGAAGACAAAGGAGTCAAGGATGAGTGCTAAATTTTTAACTAGGTGTTTGGGTGGCTAGCATGCTAAAAAAAAGGGGGGGGGTGTTCTCCTAAGAAACTAAAAAATATTATTATTATGGTATACAGCAAGTTAGGAAAATAGAGAAATGAAAACAACTCCCAGTAATCCCATCATTATGGCACAAACTGGTGTGCATACTTTCATTTACTTCCTTCCAATATTTCCCCCTGGTTTGTAACCCACAGTCAATTTCTTAGATGACACTTTTTCCTGAGCATCGGCTGGTTAATGGGAAATATTAGAAGCTTCTTCAAGCCTGGGAAAGACTCACTTTTACACCCATTGCTGGAGCCTCCACCTTCCTTTCTTATTTTGAGGAAAGCCAGTTGTTTGTTTTTTTTTTTTTTCGCCCCTAAGAGCCAATTACTTTGACCCAGGACTTACTTGATCACGAGTGTTTTACCGTTTCATTTATTCCATAGCCCGGTGCATCCAATTGTTTGTTCCCGTCTACCTCCCCACCGGCCATAAAAACGATCAAGATGACGGAACACCTCATGCCTTTGTGTCCTGGAAAATTCAGCCTGAGATGCCAACACATGACAGCGTTCAGATGAATCCTTGCTGTGGCTTGTGAGGCCCCCTCGGTAGGGGAGCTGGTGGGGAGAGCTTAGATTTTTTCTTTTAGCACCCTGCCGGGACAGTCCCTGAGCCTAGTTCGGCCTCTAGTCCTGCTCCACAGGGCGTGGCCCGCCTGGAAAATAAAAAGTAATTGATGAGAGGCTTACAAATAAGTTGTCCTGGCGCTAGCTGGCTCCCGTGGGTCAGAACAATTTGCTGTCGGCAAGGTCCGTGTTTTGCATAGGAATGGAGGGGGAAACTGCAGCCTTCCTTGAGGAAGGTATTATGCAGAATGTCAGCAGGCTTGGCTTTGCATGAGAGGCCTCAGGGGGACAGCCAGACAGTGGCCTTATTCTGTGTTATCAGGCTGAAGGGGGAGCTTGGGCAAAGTGGACATTTGATGGAGAGAGAGAGGCAAACCTGGAAGGGGCTGACCTGGTGCAGAGATGTGCTTTCCACGGAGCATTGGCAGATAGGAGGCGGCTGGGTTCCGTGCTCGGAGTGTCCCTGCCCTTCACGGCCGCCAGAGGAGCTTTGCCTCTCCTGGGTGCGTCTGCGAGAAAATACGGTGATCAATGAACCCAGGGCAGGGGTGGGGGAGATGAAAAGTAGGAGATGGATAGTGTGAACCTGGGAAAACGCTAACACGTGCCCTTGCGCAGGGAGAACAGGATGACATCCAGCAGTATGTTCTCTGGGGCTTTGCCCAGGCGAATTTTCCATGACAATGGCCGCTCTATGTTCTTCCATGGAGCACTGGAATGGCTTTGCAGGCCTCGAGTGGCCTGGCGGTGGAGTTGGAACAGGCTCCCTTTGGACTTCCGGCCCCGCTCAGCAGCAGGCAAGAGACCTGGGCTGTGGGTTCCCCAGGAGGCCGGACAAGCATTTCCCTCCCCCCCGGCGGCCCCTGCAGCTCTTACAGAAAAGGGCCTTTACTGGTCACAGGAGGGGTCATCCAGGGCACGCGGGTCACTGTCCTCAACCGCTGGGCTCTTTCATGCAGGCTAGAATGAAGGTTGGACTTTTCACTCCGCATGGGTCCCCGGGAAATTTTGCAAGACGGTGCGTCAGAGCGTTCGTGTGGCTTCCTAAGGGCCTGGCCCTTCACACTCTGTCCACGTGAAAAGGCCTGGAGAGGCCAGGGAGAGAAAGACACCCAGGAGCTAACGCGAGGTTGGACCATGCTAGCAAGGGTGGAAACTTTGTGGTCAGCAGACTGGCAAGCTGCTTTTGAGATGAACGGGGCTCTTTAAAAATAGATAAAGAAAACCGAATGACATCTTTTTTTTTTTTTTTTAAAGGAAACCACTGATAAAGGAATTGTGATGTAAACAAAGAAAAATGTGAGCGCCCTGTTCTTTTGAGAGCCATAAAGGCAGCGAACAGGGAAATGCCAAAAGCTGTGACCCATAGTGTGCACTATTCTCGGATCTCATTTCCATTTGCACACAAAAGGGAGATTCTTGTTTTCAAGTCGCCTTCCCAGAAAGGTATAACTCAGTGAAGGAAATGAGCTATGATAATAATAATTATTATTTTTTAGTTTGTTCTTTCAATCAAAATAGCTCTTAGGTAGAGTATACCATTGCAACTTAATCTTAAGTCAACATGTGGTCTAGAGAGCCTGCGCAGGCCCCACGTTCACGCGTAGGGCAATGGCATGTGGGTAAGACTCTCTCCATAAGGAAGTCAGCTTCTGTTAATCCCATGGGATCTTCCACTTGCAGGGCTCCTAGGCTTCCTTTGTTAAAGCATGTGAGGGGCGCGTGGGTGGCTCAGTCGGTTAAGCAGCCGGCTTCGGCTCAGGTCATGATCTCGCGGTCCGTGAGTTCGAGCCCCGTGTTGGGCTCTGTGCTGACAGGTCAGAGCCTGGAGCCTGTTTCAGATTCTGTGTCTCCCTCTCTCTGACCCTCCCCTGTTCATGCTCTGTCTCTCTCTGTCTCAAAAATAAATAAACGTTAAAAAAAAAAAAAAATGAAAGCGTGTGATTCCTGAAGGCAGAGCCAGAACCAAATCGAATCTTCCTGACTCTTTTGGTAGCAAGCGATAGAAGCCAATATGTGCTACTTTATAAGCACACAGAGAGGGTGGGAAGGGGGTGGGGGGGGGGCTGGAAGTTGACTGGGTCATGTAGCTGGGAGTAACACGGGCAGAAATAGCATGCATCCACTGCAGTCTGCCTTAGTGCCCGAAGGTGACAGTAGCATGAACGCCGCCCCCCATCCCTGCACCCCAAAGGGCTGCATACACTTCTCTGTTGTCACTGGGCCATGTCCCATTCAGGAGCTTTTCTTTGACCTCAGCTCATCTTTTCCCTGTTTGAGCACGTAGCATGCATTCCACTGGAAATCCTGGTCATTCTAATTCATATTCTAGAAAGACCAAGGCCCACAAAATAGTTTTGGACTTGTAACAGCCCAAGAGCCCTGAATGGATAGGATGTCGTGGTGTTAGAATTTGTGCACTGGGGCAGAAGCTGGGGCAGCAAGCTGATGCAACTAGAAGTCCTTCCCCTTCCGTCTCCGTAAAATTGCCTGTGCCCAAGATTCCAGGGAGTAGGCCTTTGTATGAAGTCAATTTGCGCTGCTTCAAACCACCCAACAGCCCATAATTATTGACTTCTTCCTGTGCTGCTGGAGGTAAAGAATAGAAGAGGAGACTGTCTTTATTGCATGTAACAGAGACCTATTCAGCTGAGCTCAGATAAGGATTCCTCTGGCAAAATTTCACGGACATCCAAGAACAGGGCTCTGAGCACTGAGTGTCACAGAGAATGGAGAGGGGAGATGACTGTGGGTTCATGCTAGGCATGCCAACAGCAGGTTTCTTCCTCCTCATACCTCTCCCTGGAAATGTGTGTACTGTGTGCTTTTTATTGAGCTCTGCCCTCCTGCTAGGGTATAAGAAAGGCATTCATCTTATTCACAGCTGTGTCCCCGTAAGCAACCCAAAGTGTGGCCCAAAGGAAGTCCTTCTTGTATTTTTGTTCAGTGAGTTCATGGGTCTTCACTTTATGCTTCACCATTTCAATGACCAGCTAACTCTGTGTGCCTGCTTCTATCAGGCCTGCTCTCAACTGGTTCCTCTGGTGCCTCTGCTTTTCCAGTGTTTTCCCCCCTATCTCTGGATCGCACCCATCACAATCTTTTCAACCTCTTCTCCATTTTGACCTTTCGGTTTTAGCTTCCACCACTAGCTGACCAAGTCAGTTAATAAACTAGGGTAGCCTGATTTATTAGCTCAAATTCTTGCAAGGAAGGGAGGGAGGAAGGCAGAGGGAGAGAAAACCAGTTAGCTAAGTCATCCATTTGTACTAGGTCATATGTCTTGAGCCCACCAGAAGATGGACTGTCCTTGGGTCTGATGTCCACTTTGATCATCGGCTGAGGTGGAGGATAGAGGTCAGTATCAGCTGGTTCAAAATGTAGGTTCCTAGGCAGTAGGGTCTGTGGACCAGGCAGTTTCTCAAAGAATGGAGTAAGTATGAAAGGCAATGTTTGACTTCGCTCGTAAAATAAGACAAACTCTCTAAAGAGCTTATTACAGTTACATAAGACTTAAAGGCAGGTCAATATTAACCAGTATAGGATATGTTCTTGCCGTCTAACAACGCTGCCTCCCTTCTTATAAGAGACATCTCAGGCCACAGCAGAGTTTGCGTGACCCAGGAGAGCTTCATCATTGGACCTCAACTCCCTCGCCATAGTGATTGAGTCAAAGGTGAACGTGTGACGCAACAGAGTCAGTAAGAGTTCTTCTTTGAAATTTTTAACAATGGCTCTGAAAGGGAGCTGACCCCTTTGTTGTCTCTGATCATGGAGCTGCTGGGTTATGAGTTTCTGTTGCCGGCAGCCATGTCCTCCATCGTGTGGTGGAAAGAATAAAATACAGAAGTGGGGACAAGACACTGAGAAAGAAGCTCGACAGCTCTGGCTCCTAAAAGCCTAAGGTGGGCTCCACCCTTGTTCTTGTTCTTCCTGGTATTTGGTTCAGAGGTCCAATAAATTCTTTCTCTCCATTTCTCTCTCTCTCTCTTCTTTTCTCTTTCTCTTCCCTCTTCCTCTCTTTGCTTAAGCTAATTTAAGTGGACTTTCTTATGCAACCAAGGGAGTTTTGAATTAAAACAAATGCTAAATCTGGCATTTAAGTGAAATATTTGTGAAATGAGCAAAACTCTGAAAGCTATGGGCATTCAAGGGAAAGAGAGACAAAGAAAGAGAGACAGAAAGCTAGCAATTAAGCCAGCAAGCAGCACTGGCCCAACAATCTGGAAAAGACTTCGTGGAGGCTTGAGACTTCATAATGAAGATTAAACGTGACATTGAAGAGGGATGGACTATGAAGAGATAAAGGGTGGGATGAGGGAAAGCCTTCCAAGTGAAATAACATGGAAGAAGGTAGGAAGGAGGAAATGAGCAGGACCTAAAAGTGAAAACACTGTTACTTTAGCATTGTTTTCCTAAGGTTGATTTCATGTATTGATTTCAAACAAAAATTCTTTCAGGATGCAAAAATTCTTTTGCATCCCTTTCATAACCAACAATCTCTACTATTATGTTAATTCCAAGATCGATAGTGCTGGTCTTCTGGAAATCCCGAGTGGGATTTTCATGATTCCCATGTCACCGAGAAACTCATCCTCAATGAGGAATGACCGTGATAAGAATAGACATAATTTCGAATTTCATAGCATCTTACTTTCTATGATTTAAAAGTTCTTCCTGGAAGGCAGTAACTCAGCCATCTTCAACATCTTCCAAAGTGCCTTTAGCTTCTACTTGGTGCATGGTGGACCTGGAATAGATCTAAAATTGTTCCTGGGTTAGATACTGTTTTAAAAATTTTTTTAATTTTTTTTAACGTTTTATTATTTATTTTTGAGACAGACAGAGACAGAGCGTGAACGGGGGAGGGGCAGAGAGAGAGGGAGACACAGAATCGGAAGCAGGCTCCAGGCTCTGAGCCATCAGCCCAGAGCCCAACGCGGGGCTCGAACTCACGGACCATGAGATCGTGACCTGAGCTGAAGTCGGAGGCTTAACCGACTGAGCCACCCAAGCGCCCCGATACTGTTTTAAAATTTAATCACAAGTTCATGAAATCTATGAATTCTCTCCCAAGAAAAAAATATATACACATAGAAAAATGTCTGCACAAAACAGCAAAGGGTATTCAGCCATCCCTGAGACCCAGCCACAGATCTCTAGGGAAGCATTGGGTCCCTGGTTAAAAATGCCGGTAGCTGGGTGGGGAGGTTATTTTGGCATTAGTATTTTAGTTACATTGCAACACCTTTTTCCTAGAATAGCCCATGTAAATCTTTTTCTGCGGTTTTCATTCACGGTGCCTTGTTTTCTTGCAACTTGGTTATTTATTTATTTGCTTATTTATTTTACCATGACCTGCTCATTTTCCTTGGGAAATTATTTGTAGGACTGTTTTGAGACCTAGGTTGGAGAGGCATTTTTTTCAAAGAGGATTTGTGTTTGCTTCGGCCAGGCACTTAAAAACTCTACCAGTTCAGAACCTCTTTAAATTATATTAGAAGCTTCAGATTTTTTTTGACCATCCAGGTGATGTGAATTTGGGCTCATGTGATGGGCTGGATGGTATCCCTCAAAAAGACATGCCTACTTCTTAACCCACAGAATTTATTAATGTTGCCTTATTTGGAAAAAGGATCGCTGCAGATGTAATTAAGCTAAGGATCTTGAGCTGCGATCATCCTGGGTTATCTAGGTGGGTTCTAAATCCAATGACAAGGGTCCTCATAAGAGACACACAGAGGAAAGATGCACGGAGTAGAGGAGTCAGAGCGAAGGAATGTCAAAAGCCAGGAGGGAGAAGAGCGAAAGAACAGAATCTCACCTAGAGCCTTTGGAGGGAGCACGGCCCTGCTAACACCTTGACTTCAGGTTGGTGGCCTCCAGAGCTGTGGGAGCACAAATTTCTGTTGTTTTAAGCCCCTGGTTGGTGATCTTTGTTACGGAAGCTACAGGAAACCAATACAGGCTCCAAATAGGACTGGCCTGTTATTACAATTTCTCTTGTTCCCTTTCTCCAGCCTGCTTTGCTTAGCACCAAGACAGCATTCCTTGGAGGAACAGAGATGTCAAAAACCATGCAGGACATTTTACCCACAGGTCAGCCCGCCAGTTTCCTCGATGTCGGCGGAAGGCGTAAGATTGCCAGGTCCAAGACGAATGTTTACGTCTCACAGCAACATCAGTGGCCAGAGCACTTGTGTAGGTTCCCTGCACCCCAATTCCCACAAGGATGCGACGAGGACCAAATAATACCCGCACACACAGTGGGTTTCATTATAGGAACGAAACCTTGAGGTCAGTGAGCCGAATCTTTTATATTGGTCAGTAAACAGGCCTGCCTCTGGCTTGACAAGGAGACAGTACCTTTATTACGCCAGATCATAAGTCTGCCTGTCTTTATTCTAGGGAGACACCATCTCTATTTTCCAAGACAGTAAGCAAATCTGTTCTTTCCTCAGGAGGGAGAAACCACGTCTTCTCAGGCTGCTGGTTATGCAAACATCCTTGAAAAAATAATCCAGAATGAAGGTAGTTAGTGGTTGTGCTCACAAGATGTGCAGAAATATAAGAGACCCATGCAGAATTGTCTCCCAACAGAGAGCTGGGGGGTGGGCAGTGGGCTGCATTGACTTCTAACTCACTCTCACTCTGAAGGTGTATTTGTTATCAATTGCTGCATAACCCAACCTGGCCTATTACCAGAAACGGACCACAGCAGCTCATGCGTAACTGCCTGATGGTGACATAAATGGTAACATGAAGATTGAATGATTCCTTCCATGAAGCAGCAATGAGAGAAACGTGCTAGTTTCAAAGGGGGTAACAATCTGGTTCACAAACTGCTCAGAGATGTGGTATAGTCATTGTAGCCCAATGTCCTGCAAGGCTATTTGAACTGTCTTGCAAGGTGGTTCCGAAAGAAAGCTCAGATTATGTGGAGCAACTATAGCCTTGTTTTTAAAAACGGAGCGGGGGTGGGGGCTGCTTTCGGGGTGACTGCTTTGAATAAGGCCTCCCTTATTCAGATTTAGGGTTCTGTATGTCTGTGAAACAGCAAAACCGGAAGCTCACTGGTTGATAATTCTACTTACTGAGAGCCCACCAGCACTAAATTGTGCGGGGGAAGGCAGGCAGAAATACAGTCAAGGGATAAAGTCAGAGAGGGTAAGCTGTACCCAGGACCTTTCGCTGCCTAATGGCGCCTTTGCACCTCCAGGGGCTCGGTGGTCAATGCATTGCTCAAGGCTTCAGTGGAAGCCGAAGGACATAGGACTTTTGGGAAAACCCACCTCAGCCCCTGTCATCTGTTTTCACTTGTGGTTTCCATATTTGAGGTGCTCTCTGAGCTGGGTAGCTCTTCTCCTTCTGTTGAGAAGTTTGTCACCTGCCGAATGACGCGGCCTCTTGGGGGAATAAAAGTACCCAAACCATGATAGAGTGACACATCGGTTCACCATAACGCCTGTGCTCTGCCATTTGCGTTGGTTCTATTGGTATCAGACCCAACTCTGCGGAGGAAGAAAGCCACTGAAACAGAAGCAGATAAAATGCAGGCCTGCTGACTGATGGTGCTAGGAGGAGGAGAGGGGGAGGTGGCCCGGTAAAGAAAATCCAAATGGCCTTTCTTAATTGAAACTCAACGTGTCTGAATTCAGTACCTAATCTAGAACAAAACCCAACCCCTGAGATGTGAACTTTCTTTTTCTTCCTTTTTTTGTTTTTCTTTTTCTTTTTGAGAGCAAAGCACATGTTTCCCCCTGCGTCAGCGATGGAGAAAATGCTGAGTTAAGGGCAGCCAAAGGACGTGAACTTGAACTGAAGCTTGAAGATATAGGCTATCCCAGATAGAATCTCGAGATTAGGAGACATTTTGATATAGAGCTGAACATAAGTCTTTTCTCCTCCAAAGACCAGTTACCCTTTGTTCTAGAAGTAGCAAGGGAGAGCCTACTTTTCCCAGGGTGGAAAAAAAAAATTTTTGAAGGCCTCGATTCAGCAAAAACCACAGTTTTCCCAAGACTTATTTTGGTTCTTTATCTTGGGGCAGAGAGGACATTAGACCTTGAGTCGGAATGTATGTTTCTAAGGGTGAAGTTGTCTCCAGGTATGGCACTTGTAGGCTTTACTTAGAGCTTGTAGAAGCACAATGACCCTTGGTGGCCGTGGGTTGACTTGTGGTCCAGTGGCACGGTGAGTGGCTGCGTGGAAAAGACTGACACAGACACTATGGAAAAGAGCCTTGCTGCTGTCCCTGCACAGATCCTATAACAAGACAGAAGGGTCTTTAGGCACATACTCTGCTCTAGATCAGGGTCTGGAATCTTCAGAATGAGGCTTAAGAGAGTTGGCTCACCCAGAGGGCCATGCCCAGCCCTGGCTGTAATGTCCCTCTGGGCCAGCCTTTGGACCAGCTAAACTAGGGGCAAAATGGAACTTTAGAGGGCATCCTTACTTCATAGTAGGAGACAGTGAGACCTGAAGGCAGGAAGGGCTTTACCTAAGGCTTTGTGGTCACTGTGTTGGTCTGGTCCCCTAATAAGCAGTCTGCAAGACAGAATTCGATATGCCAGTATACTATTAAAGAACACACCCGTGTGTGGGAAAATGAGGAGGGAGCTGGAGAAGACCACAAGGCAGGTCTGATCTGAGTGGAAGCATCCTAGACTGCTGTGCAGGCCAAGGCAGGTTCACAAGGCTGTTGGGGTGGGACAGCCAAAACTGGCTGGGAGAGGAGTCTCATGTCTTTCAGAAAGGGGGCCAACTTAGAATCTCCACCACGTCATTCACTGGCCTCTGTGACCAGCTGTGGATTTCAGGGGTGGCAGCTGGGGCCCTAGGTTGATTTCACTCCGTGTAGTTTGAGGTCTACTGACACATTCTCACAGTCAACTCAATGCACTTGATCTTGGACACAATCGGTACCCATCTTCTCCCTTCTCCTCTCTCCATTCTAAATGCCTCTTACCTTCTGCTCTCACCTTGGCAGGTCTTGGTGGCTCACTTAGTGGTACGACCCAAACCGCCATTCCTGGGGATGCCTAAATCCTTGATAACATGCCCTTTTCAGGCTTGGGTTGGTGCTCATGTCTACTTGTAGTTACAGGGAGGCAAAAGAGTCCCAGGTGGTACCCAAGTGGATCGCCTGGATTGACACAAATTCTTCTCTGCCCCCATCATATAAAAGCAGCTCTCTGTTCTCTGGATTATCAATCTCAATAGCCCCTGCCAGTATAATGATTTCTGTCTTCTCCTGCTGATCCTTGGGCATGAGTTCAAAGCACACTGATGGCAGTCATAAATTATAGTCTAAAGGGGCCCTTGCTGTGCTCCCTACCAAGAGTGGGTCCCTTTGGGAGACCAGGATCTTCAACCAGGCAGAGTCCAGAGTTGCAGTGGCAGGAAGCTCAAGATCCCGAGTGGGTCATCAGAAGTGATGGCAAGTGGGGCCACTGCTGCCTCTACCCGCCCTGGTTTCTAAACTCGCATAGCCTTCCTTCTGGAGACATAATGCCATACAGGAGTCTCTGACTTGATAAACATACTGCATCCTAAAGGATGCACACCACTTTTTTTCTGAGGGCTTCTTCTGAGTTGACACTCAGCTGTCTCTTTAGAAGGCTGTTCCAGTATTCTGGGAGGTCGGCTGTTGAGGACAGATCACCAAGTCAGCTGCCGCGACAGATATCCAATTGGAGAGTGACATGCCAGTCACTTTGCAGGTACCCTCAATTTGCAAGGATGCCTGACTTCAGGGAGGATGTTATACTACCTGTAATTTACTTTCAAACACTACCATACCCAACATGATATATACATCGTCGGTGTTCAACTCCGGGAAGCTAGTCGACACTCGGAGTACGTGAACTAGGAACCCACACTCTAGCAGTGGTGAGTTTGCATTTGAAAACTCTAAAGGTCACTACAAGCTTTCACCTGTTATGCTAGATGACCTCCAGATACATTCTCCATCCTCCACCCTGCCGTGTGTAGGCCCTGAGAGCTGACCTTCATGAAAGGCAATAACTCATCCTCCCTGCCTCTGGCTTCCTATAAGGTTCAGCTGGTGGAAGGTACGGCAGGAGATTGCAGGCTGGAAGGAGGGAGAGGCTGGGGTATTTATTCCTCTTCCCCCCACCACAGCTCAGGCAAACCCTCGGGGTTGCAGATTGGTGGTGCCCCCTTTCCTTTACCGAAGGCTGCAGCTGCCGTTGAGCAAACCTGTGGTCGGCTACCGCTCCCTCCGGGTTCTGAGACACTCTTCTCATGCCCCTTCAGGCTCAGGACAAGGATGGCAAAGCCTCGTACAGCTGCGAGCACCCTGGGGTGCCTCCTTCTGCCATGGCTTTGACTCTGACCTCTCCTTTGCAACAGGTCCCTTCTTAAACTTTTCTCCCATCACCTCGTTTGAGCGTGCCATCTGTTTTCCGCCAGGACTTTGACAGATGGAAATACTTTTACCTCAACTCAACACTAACAGGTTTATTCATGAGCATGGGAATGTTTGGAAATGATTCTTACGTTGCTGATATGCGTGGCGTTCAAATATGCGAATCAATTGGCTAGAAATGGTGTATGGGCACCTCTGCCCTTGCACAAATAGAGTGACAGAGCCGAGAAAGTTCGACGGCCTATTCCTTCTGGATCGCCATCTTGAGCCTAAGATCCACCCACCTGTTTCGCCCCTGACCATAGGGATCTTAGTGAGAACTGGACAGCTGGCTGAGACTCATCAGTAGAATACTCTCACATTTGCCCCAAGGGAAGCCAAGGACAGAGTGCAAACTTTATCAAGTTTGCAGGCGGGTTGGATGACTGTTTTTGCTTTGTTCTGTTATGCCTGCTTGCTTATAAAAGTTAGTGAGCACGTCAGAATTTGACTGGTACTTCTAGATTGTGAAGTGAGAGACTCTTCACGCCCTCCCACCTCAAACTGTCGGGAGCTACCGATACTACCTGAGAAAACCACCCTGCAATTGTGAACCGTCAAGCTGGCTTAGGTCGGACCCCCACAGAGAGAAGCACTCTTCTCTCCCCCCTGACGAGGCTGGAAGAGAACCGCTTTTCCCAGATGCTGGGCCTCCCCAAAGACCAAAGACCACAGCGACATTGCCACTTCCCATGCCCTTCGTGGACCGAATGCGGGAAGAGGGAGGAAGAGTCTGCCGTTTCTTAGGAAGTGCAGCAGTGGTTCCCTGGCCCCGTACCTGATGGTTCTTTTCAGAGGCTGGGGTGTGCAGATTCTGTTTTCGTCTCTGGGCCCTCATCACAGGTTTGGGGCCCTAAGTCACATCAATACCTTTATTAGAAGTCATATTTACAAGTGTAGCATTTCATTGCAGGAAATCTCCGGAGAGATCCTGTGGCTAAAATCTTCAAATTACGGGAGAGGTAAAGAGGCCCAGGGAGGCTAAGCTGCTCATCCAGGGCCACTCTCATTTGGGGGGCAGAGGTGTAATTGGAAGCCAAATTGCCCACTGCGTGCAATGCCGTGTGTGCTGCTGAGCCGACTGGGCAGGTTTAAGTGCAGGGATTGTATGGAGGCACGCGGATCAATCACCAAGCCTTCACCCACTACCTACAAGGGGCTCAGAACTATGCCGCCTGGGTCAGGCGAAGTGCAGGAGACAGACAGTGTCCTTTCTTGGAGAATTCACGGTCTGGTTGGGGGCTGTAACTAACCTGGGAAACAGCAATGAACTAGCTCACCGGAGGGGAGTAGCTCCAAGAACACAGGAGCACCAAGAACAGTAATTCAGGAGGTGGGCAAAAGGTCTGCTCCAGACTCAGACAGAACTGGGTTCGAATCCCAGCTCCCCACAGGCAAGCCTCGTAACCTCTCTAAGCCTCACTTTCTTTGCCTATCTACGTGGGAATGATAAGGGCCTCTTTCGTAGAACAGTGAAAATTAAATGAGGTCTCGCTGCTAAAATGCTTTGCGTAGAGTTGGGACTACATGGTAAGTGCTCTGTTGGCTAAGTAATATTAGTGTGTTTAGTCATCAAAGAGGAGAAGGGTATCATAAGCAAACGCCTTGGTTCTCGATCAAGCCTGCCCGTGTATGTGGTGCCCCCAAGGGGTCCATTTAGGGGGTAGAAAAATCCTGAAGATGCTAATTAGATGACGGCTGTGACCTGGCAAGGAAACACAATCTAGAGAGAGGATTAGTCAAGATCAGCCAAGTATGGTGGGATTACCCGCCCGCTGCCATGTCAGGGTTGACTGAGTGTCGCGTAGTGTTTGAAGAGTGGTAATCACCTGCTTTCCCACATACTCCGTCGTCTCCAGCCTCTTGATTGGGCCACAAATGCAAGCGCAGGGCTAGAAACGAGCAAGAAATCATTCTCAGAGTTGTCTTTGTAGAGCAACCGCCATGGCAGTTGTGTGGAAATGGATTAGTTGTTCTTAAGGTTTCTGTTTGCTAATCTCCTTACCAGCTTCACAAATACCCCAAGGTCGGGTTTAGTCCTACCTA
Source organism: Lynx canadensis (assembly GCF_007474595.2). NCBI lineage: Eukaryota > Metazoa > Chordata > Mammalia > Carnivora > Felidae > Lynx > Lynx canadensis. The sequence continues at coordinate 16,737,664 of NC_044313.2, forward strand.
GATCAGTCTGCCGTAATGCAACTCTCAGGTAGTAATGCGATGAGGCCTGAGTGCACTCCAGTCTCTGAGTTCTTCGTGAGTTAAGTAAAAAAGGTGATCACCAGGCTAGCTGCCCAAGTGGAACCAGAAGGAGAATGTCTGTCTAGCGGAGGGACATACATTTCGATATATGGAAAATGAAATCAAAAGTTCCAGGAGCCCGAAACGGTCACTTTGGCTCAACAACAGAGATTTTAATCTGTAAGATGTTTTCACCAGAGAACAAAGCCTTCATCTGGGAAAGACACTGCAAGGACCACCTCCCCCCTACCCCCCATGGTTCCGAATCAGTTGGAAAATTCAGGATACGGAACAAGTGAACTTTGGTTTGGCCAGGTGCATAATCTGACTATTAATACATAGAAAGAATTTTCTTTCTTAGCACCCGCAGTGGTTACAATGTAGCCTTTTGGACTGACCTGTGCACTGACACTGACTTAATAAAAGAGATAAGAAATAAAAGAAAATTCTCTTCCCAATTTACTGGGAAGAGAAATTCCATCCCCAGATTTGCCCTCAGAGCTTCCTCACTTACCATCCACTGCTAAGGAAATTTTTTTTACTTAGAATTGTCTAGCTTTGTCTAGTCATTAGCTTTGCAATTTCTCCTGGGAATCCCGTTTTCTCACTTACCTGGATCACGGTTAACTGAAAAATACGTCAATGTAGTAACCACTTCACCTCCATTAGGATGGCTACTATCATTTTTTTCCTTTTTTCTTTTTTTTTTTTAAAGTTGTATTTATTTTTGAGAGAGAGAAAGACAGTGCGAGTGGAGAGAGAGGGACACAGGATCTGAACTAGGCTCCAGGCTCTGAGCTGTCAGCACAGAGCCTAACGTGGGGCTCGAACTCGTGAACCATGAGATCATGACCTGAGCTGAAGCACAGAGCCTGGAGCCTGCCTCGGATTCTGTGTCTCCCTCTCTCTCTGCCTTTCCCCCGCTCGTGCTGTCTCTCTCTCTCTATCAAAAATAAATAAACATTAAACAAATTAAAGAAATTAAGACAATACATTTTATGCCATATGTTGTTTACCACAATAAGAAAATCAGTGTAATAAACGCCTCAAAAACCCAAGACAGATTGACAGATGGGGAAATGCAGAAGTGGACAGAGAGCTGATAAAACAAGCATAATAAAATATTAATGGTGGAATCTAGGTGGTGGGTTTATGAGGGGTCACTGTCAAATTTCTTCGACTTTGTGACATGTTGGAAAATTTTTATCATGAAATCTTGGCAAAGAATGAAAAAACTCAGTGTAGTAATTAAGATCTATATACCTGCATAGATAGACACACCTATGATACCTATGCTCTACGTGTGGAGCTAATATTTACGATCGTGGCATCTTTCTCCTAAAAAGAATTCAATTCCTCTAGTAGAGTAGAATATTGTAAGAATAATAGGGAGACTTCATCGTGTTAATTTGCGTAACATCTTTTCCCCTCAGATGACACATACACATTGGTATTTAGAAAATCGCTTGGGGGGCGCCTGGGTGGCGCAGTTGGTTAAGCGTCCGACTTCAGCCAGGTCACGATCTCGCGGTCTGTGGGTTCGAGCCCCGCGTCCGGCTCTGGGCTGATGGCTCAGAGCCTGGAGCCTGTTTCCGATTCTGTGTCTCCCTCTCTCTGTGACCCTCCCCCGTTCATGCTCTGTCTCTCTCTGTCCCCAAAATAAATAAACGTTGAAAAAAAAAATTTAGAAAATCGCTTGGGGTAGAAGGGCTCTTAGCGTGAAGAGCATGGGGCCTGTGCTCAACTTTCCACAACTCCAGTCCTGCTCCTGAGAACTATTGCATTCACTCACTTCTGGGTTTTTTTTGCTTCTGGTGGTTATTTCCCTATCTCATTGTATCAACTGATAGACCTCGTCTGTTGACTTCCTGCCTTGAGAGATGTGGAGTTCCCATACACTAGCTCCACCCACGCCATCCCCATTTCCACGGCTGTCCCCACCCCCCCCACCCCGCCCCTTCCTCCCTGCCAAATAAACACACCACCCTCGGTCCCTCCAGCAGTTGTCTCCACGACTTCAAACGTGTGCCTAGATCTCCATTTCTTGTACTACCAATCCCTCTCATCTCGTCATTCTCTGTAAGGTATTTGAAATTCTCATCCTCCTCCACACCTCTGCTCCCACTCACCTTCGACCCACAAACTGTTCGCTGTGTCTTTATTTTTATATCGTTGCATCAGTTTGAATGAGCCAAAAAAAACAAAAAAAAAAAACAAAAAAAACAAAAAAACAAAAAACCAAACACAAACGCTACGACATCTCCATGCTGAAAATCTCATTCTCGCGTGGTGAATAATCACACTGCTAAGAACACAGTAGGCACTATAGAAACACTTGAACAGTTGGGTACCAGTCATGGTTGCCAGCACTGAGTTCAAAAAACATGGGCCTCACCAGAGCCTCCTTATCCCTGGGGGGGCAGATTGCAAGTTCATCCTCATCCCAAGTGGGAACAAAGACAAAAGGTGTCTCACAAACTTCTTTCTATGTTATTTAAGGAAAAAGCACCACATTCACTCTGCGTCCTTTGCGGGATTCTGAAAGGTCTGACAACTGCATTCGATTTTTTAAAATGAGATGAAAATAAAGCAAGAGAGAACCGTAACAGACTATTAGAGAGAAATAAGGCAGACTTAGGGGAAATCCTTGACCGTCTCAGTTTGTCTGAGCTGTCCCTCAAACAGGGACAGCTTCGCTTCTAGGAGAGACACAAAATGGCCCAGAAAGACCATGGCATGAGCCTTCTAGCATGTTGTGTAGCCCGTTTCATCCTGCCGTGCGTCTGTGTTACGCACGTGTGTGATATTTCACAGAACTGAATATAGCTTCTATCCAGAGATTCAAGGGTATCGATCATCTTGGTTTTCTTCTTACCCCCTAGCATTAGTCCCTTACTTACTGCATGAGAACCTGAGTCTCCTGAAATGCAGGCCAGTCCACTCTACAACTTTGCTCAAAGATGTCAAGCCTGGCATATTGAGCCCGTAGCTGTTCTGTCAGAAGCTGGTTATTTATCACGTGCTCTGACATGCACGGAGCTTCCTCTGTACCCTCCTTCCCCCAGGACACCGCAAACAGCCTCGTTCCAGGTTTTCACGCCATGCTTTAGGAGTGTGACAGTCCCAGATTGCTGTCTGACACAGTCACTCAAGTAGAAGACTCCTCCCATTTTTTTTATTTGATCAGAGGAGAAAGCAAAAGTTCAGAGCAATTCCAGGTCTTGCTCTAGCATGCTGATATTTCTTTCTTTCTTTTTTTTAAATGTTTTTTATCTATTTTGAGAGAGACAGAGAGAGAAAGAGAGTAAGGGAGGATGGGCAGAGGATGGGCCCGACACGGGACTCAATCTCACGTACCGTGAGATCATGACCTGAGCAGAAACCAAGAGTTGGCCACAGGGGCGCCTGGCGGGGCTCAGTCAGTTAAGTGTCCGACTTCAGCTCAGGTCATGATATCGCGGTTCGTGGGTTCGAGCCCCGTGTCAGGCTCTGTGCTGACAGCTCAGAGCCTGGAGCCTGCTTCGGATTCTGTGTCTCCCTCTCTCTCTGACCCTCCCCCATTCATGCTCTGTCTCTCTCGGTCTCAAAAATAAATAAACATTAAAAAAAAAAAAAGAGTTGGCCACTTAACTGACTGAGTCACGCAGGTGCCCCTGCGTGTTGACATTTCTTAAGTTTCAACGAATCTGCGTTAATTCCAGGTCTAGAATCCGGGCCGCTACCTGCCCACAATGATATCTACTACTGAATCCCTGGAACCTATGAATGTATTACCTTACTAGGCAAAAGGGACTTTCAAATGAGATTAAGGATTGGGGAGATGGAGAGATTTTTCTGAATTATCCAGGTGAGTCCAATCTGATCACATGGATCCTTTAAAAACAGAGAACATTCCCTGTCTGTGCGGAGGGGATGTGACTGCGGAAGGAAGGGGCGAGATGGATGTAATGGGGGAAGGACTCAGCCCAGCGTTACGGGTTTTGAAGATGGAGGAAGGGGGCCATGAGCCAAGGAGTGTGGGCAGCTTCTGGAAGCTAAGAAAAGGCAAGGAATCGGTTTCTTCCTTAGCATCTACAGAGAGGAACTCAGTCTTGTCAACACCTTGAATTTAGCTCAGCATGACCCATTTTAGGCTTTTGACCCACAGAAGCGTAAGATAATGCAATGCGCGTGTTGTTTTCAGTCACTAAGTTTGTTGTAATTTGTTACAGCGGCATTAGGTGACTGATAGACCGCCCTGGTCCAGATGGGCATGCCCTCAAAAGATACAAAGACAACCAATTCTTCATAATAACTAGGCACTTGAGAATTGTTTATAAATCACGTAATCGGGAGATCTCAGCTACCTGGGGCTCCTGCAAAATTTGTCAAGGTGATAACGGAGTTTCTCCGAATGGCTGAGGATTTACTCATGTGAGACCCCAAATGTTTTTTATTTTAACCATTTTGTAAGATGAGCATTTTTAACTTTTAAGAAGTTTAAAATTTCACATTTTAAGTTGAACATTCAAGTTTAACATTTTACCCTTAGGGGAGATGAATGTCTTTATAAATCAGAGATCTATATTATATATATACATACACATAAATATTTCTTCATCTACATGGGTATATACTTATATATTCTTTTCTACTTAAGCAGAATACATTAAACTTTATTTAACATTTTTGCGCCGCGTGGGAGGATTTCCTATTTTGAGCATTAGTTCCTACCCAATACTATGGCATCACCGTTGTGGCTAAGTACTGGAAAACGACCGTATGTGGCAGATTTTCTGGAATGATTCCACTTTTAAATATTCTGTCCCACCTTCCTGATTCTGGCCAGATGACCTTTCCTGATCTTCTGCTCAGGTACCCCTGTCCTATAGCTGTGTGGCTACTTGCCTTCAAAATAATCGGCCCCAGGCTAGCGTGCAAAAGGGAATTCTAAATCATACGTTTGCCTTGAATACATTAAAAGGAAATAAAAATATTTTTGCAGTTTCCTGCGTGTTACCTTTCAGCCCTGATAATGAATTTTGTGCACAAACTTTGTAGTTAATCGTGTCATCCTTATCGGGCTGTTGGCATGATGTCGCTAAGTAACGCAGGAAGTTAACTGGCCAGCTTGTCAAGCAGTCGATCTGTAACAGGGCCATGGGGAAAACTCAGAATCCCTTAGTCTCTCTCTGTTCCTTGACCTGGTGAATCTACCCTTTTGCTTTCGACTTAAATAGCAACCCCAGTGCCTCTCCTGGGAGGTCCTTTAAACAAGACTAGAGCCACCGCCCAAACAAACCAGCGTGATTATGGTTTCCCTTCTCAAAACAATATTTCCTTTCTAAATCCAGTCTCGGAAAATCTAACCCAACACAGGCCTCCAGGCTCCAACCACGACCATCTTCAAAAAAGGCATACGAGATGTTCCGTTTCTCAGTCTGGTTGCAGCAGCCAAACTCTGCACCTGCTCAGATGACTGAGACAGGAGGCCCCTTTCCAGGGGGTGGTGTGGCTGGAACCAGCTTTGTAGCCAAGGCCTCCCAGCTCATTGGTCCTAGCCCCCCGAGGACCTATTTGATTAACTGCGCCACTCCTATGGTTACTAACCGCTCTTAACACAAAGAGGGGTCAGTAAGGCTGTGGGGACGAGCTGGCGTTTCTCTGAACTCACTTAGCTAGGCTAGAGAGGGAGGGGGTGAGGGAGTGTGTGTTTGTGTGAGTCTGTGTGAGTGTGAACCGGGTGGGACCGTGTACGCGCGTGAACCGGGTGGGACGTGTCTTTGTATCCGGGAATGTGAATTGCGCGAGTGCATGTGTGTATTACATGTGCACGCATGCGCGTGTGTGCGATCCCACGTGCCACCGAAGGGAAAACGAGACAGAGACGGAGAGAGGAAGCCTAGCAGGAAAAGAGAACCCACAGAAAAAGACAGAGACACAGACACGTGTAGGGGCAGACATGAAGAATGAGTGAGTGAAAGACGCAAGGAGAGGAAATGAGCGACAGAGGGCAGAGGCAGGGGGTAAGAGCGCAGAAAGAAGAAGACAGGAGAGGAGAGACCGGAGGCACGAGCCCTGCCCATTTCCCGAGGTGAGAAATGCCGTTGAGGGGACGGGACAGAACCGGAAGGTCCCGGAAGGTTAATGTCATTCCCTTGCCATTTGTCTGTCTTCTGGTCACAACACTGCTGTCTTCTGCCCCGTGGTCTTGTCACCCAGCCTCAGCCCCCGTGGCCCGGGAGACCTAAAACGTCATTGTGGAGCTGTGGGTTTATTATTATTATTATTTTTTTCTGATAGCTTAGCAACATCAAACAAAGGAAGTCACGCTAGCCCTGTGCCTCAACAAGGCAAACAGCCTGTGCCCCAGCCTGGGCTCCTCCCTCCCAGGACACACATGGATGTAGCCGGGGGCCAGAGGGGCCGAAGAGGCAGAGACCTGAGTCTGGGAACAACAAAAACCCTGCGTGGCATTCAGTGCTGAGCAGTGACTGAGGAGAGCGGTTGACGTGGGAAGGGGTGTGGCTCCAGTGGGAGCCTTCTCATGCTTATGGGACAGGCCATCTGCCTGGGGACCGGGGAGGGTCTCAGGCCCAGCTCCCCCACGGACCTGCTGTGTTACTTGTTTTCCTGTTTAGGCCCGGATTTATTTATTTATTGTTTTCATGTGCAGAAGATGGCGTGGCACGGGATCAGTGGTCTCCAAAAGGCCCTGGGGATTCCAGCGCGTTCCAGGGAGCTCCCTCGGGGCCTGTGGACGAAGGTAGTTGAGCGAGCAGGGAGCCAGCTGTCCCCCCTGCACCAGCCTGATCGGCCCCCTGCTTGCGTTCTGCCTCGGTTTGAAGACGGCTGAACAAAAAGCAAGCGGGAAGCCCCTTGTGCCGGACCATGTCCCCATCCCTGCCGGTCCCGACACTTCCCACTCCAGAGCGTGGAGAGCACTGCAGGGACCCTGGGACAGAGGAGGCAATGCACTTTGGCAGAGGAGCAACTCGTTTCTTTCATACGATCGGGGGTCTAGACTCTTCTCGGCTGGGCCCCAGCGCTGGAAACTCCCCCACAGAGGCTGACTCCTGGGGACTAAGGCGCGTGTGTACACGGGCTGAAGGAGGTGGAGGGGTGCACCCCACCCTGAAGGGCATAGTCTCGTCACTGGAATTTCTGGGTTGGGCAAACCACTCATTGATATCGTGTTCAGCCATAACGAAATAAAGAAGGTACTTCCTTGAAATGAGGGCTACCTTGATGATTACAAATCCTGCCAGAAACCAAGGGAAACCCAGAGGAGATGACTCATCGGGTTAGAAGGTCAGATTCAAGTTCCATCGGATGGCAGTGGCCGTTCCTTTCTGCCAGCCAGCTGCGCTCGCACCCAGGCCTCCCAGCTGGCCCGTCCCCGCTCTGCCCGTCCACGCCTCACTCGGGCCCACCCACTCTGTCAACAAGCAGGTGCTATCCCTCGGGGTACGTCATCGAGGCATATGCCATTTCTGGGCTCCTGAGCTGCCCCCACTAACGTCACAGTGGCTTGCCCATTGCGTCTTCCGGAAGGATCAGAGAGAGGGCAGGCAAGCGACGGGAAAACCAGCCCTCCTCTGTTGAGTTCTCTTAGCGCTTTCCTCTTGGACTGGGGAGCAATGAGGTGGGGGGCGGGGGACCGGCCTGCGTGCGGAAGCTGGGGGGAGGGGGAGGCATTCGCCATCAGATGGAAAAATGACCAAGTGCTCAAAAGCCAGGTGGACAAATCTGCCAAATCAGTAGAACGACGTCCTGTTCCGTCCAGAGGGTAAAACAAACACAGATGGACAAAGCACAGTGGTAATTACATCTCCGAAGAAGATGCTAAATATTTCAAGGCCTGCCTGGTGCTGATTCATATCAGAGGGAATTTTATGATAGTGGGTTTCACAGGCAGTAAACTTGTGTAGCGAGGTATTTTTTTCCTCTCTCTTAAAAAGTGCCGCGTCCATGTCGTCCCGTGTAGCAGGTAAGGGCTACGTTCCCTGTACGTAAATCAGCAGCACCTTTAGCTCAGCCTGAGTTCTCGCACTGGGTCGTTCTTCACCGCGGCTGCCTCGTGGCCAGGGAAATCTCTCCATAATTGGACCATAGTTGATTACTGTTTCCAGGGGCAACCACTTCAGATTTCCAGCACGTGGGTGGTTTGCACACATGAGTCACGCAGGTGTTAATGTTCCTCCAGAAGAACCAGCCGTGTCCTTTTACCAGGGCCGGCCAATCTGCTCACTGGGGAGGCTTGCCCCACCACCGCAGGGGGCACAAAAGGCCAGCCCCTTGCCCCAAAGGACCGCGCGGCTGCCACCTGCAGACACTCCAGTGCCCTTGTGCCTCAGGTCACGGCTCACCTTTCCTTGAGAGCGATTCTTGCACTGCCCTCCTCGAACTCCCTCCATAAACCACGTGCCTCCAGGCCCCATCTCAGGCTCTGCTTCTGGAACCTCAGCTAAGACAGTGCGTCTCTAGATCGGTGGCCCCAAAGAGCTGGCATTCCGAGGTCTTTCCCCTGGTGCCATAGATGGCTCCCGACCCGGTGTGGTTTCCCTAGTTCTTCTAGAAGCTTGCCTGGGCAGCAGAGGCTGATTGTGGTGGCCCTGCTCCAACACAGGGAGGCAGCAGGTCACATCGCTGGAAAGCGCTCTGCTGGTTGACCTTGGCCTCGGTAGGTGGATTCTTCCTAGGAGGCATCAGCAAGGCAAAGTGTTTCAGATCTGAGCGCCACAGAAGCAAAGTGGTGGCCAGAGACGGAGCCCGTTGCTTTGTGTAGATGTGCAAAGGGCTGCTGTGGATGGGGTCTCCCGTACCAAACTACACCTGGGTCTTAGTCACTTCTGGCTGCTGCCACAGAATACCATAGACCGGGTGCCTTGTAAACATTTACTTCCCACGGTTGTGGAAGCTGGGCAGCTCATGATCAAGGTGCCGGCAGATTCAGTGTCTGATAAGAGTCTGTTTCCTGGTTCACGGACCACTGTCCCCTTGGAGGGTCCTTACATGACAGAAGGAGCGGGGGGGGGGGGGGCTCTAATGTCTCATATAAGGGCACTAATCCCATTCATGAGGGCTTCCACCTTTATGAGCCAATTATCTCCCAAAATACCATCACAACAGGGAGTAGGTTTCCACATGGGGATTTGGCAGCGGGTGGGGGGTGGGGGGACACAAACATTCACTCTATAGCAGGCTGTCATCTGAAATTCCACTCGTAGAGATTTAGTCCTTTATGTTGAAACACAACGTGACTTCTTATATTGTCAGCTATTAGCAGCTTTGTGTGAATTAGTTTGTTCCGGGGTCCAATGTGACAGTTGGTCCCAGCAGTCTTGGACGGGGGGGGAGGGAGGAAAGTCAGGACCAGAATCAAAGCTTGGACGAGGGCACCTCTGCCATGGGCCTGGGTGGTGGGAGAGGGGCATCGCCAGGGCTGGCTTCTTCCCGGATTCGCTGACAGTATTGGTGGCAATTTCAAACTGACAACCCCAGTTTTAAACTTCCCTCCCTCCCGTATCTCACGGTCACGCGCGATCACAGACACAGAGGAGGACTTAAAAATGCATGCTCTTCAACAAAAAGACAAAGACTGTAGGATTCCACGTCCATGAGGTCAACCTCCTAGAAACGGAGGGGAGAGTGGGGACTGCCAGCGGCTGGAGGGAGGGGGATGGGGAGAGCTGTTTAGCGAGTATGGAAGGGTTCTGGACGTCAGCTGCACCGGCAGCGTGAGTCTACTTAACACCACTGATACATGCACTTAAAATGGTGACAATGGTAGATTTTACGTTATGTGTGTTTTGCCACAATTAAAAATGCTTTTCAGGGGCGCCTGGGTGGCGCAGTCGGTTAAGCGTCCGACTTCAGCCAGGTCACGATCTTGCGGTTCGTGAGTTCGAGCCCCGCGTCAGGCTCTGGGCTGATGGCTCAGAGCCTGGAGCCTGTTTCTGATTCTGTGTCTCCCTCTCTCTCTGCCCCTCCCCTGTTCATGCTCTGTCTCTCTGTCCCAAAAATAAATAAACGTTGAAAAAAAAAAATTAAAAAAAAATGCTTTTCAAAGACAATTTGGGCTTTTCGTATTGAGGACCCTCATGTAATATCTATTTGTTGACTCGGTATTCGCAGAGCATACTCCTTTTGTGAACTCCTGAACCTAAAGCTCAAAAGCCGAACACAAACCAGCAGAAAGGGCCTAAAGACCCTCAGAAGATGTCCCCTAATTCTGCCCTGGTGAAGCCATTCCCAGCCTGTCTCCCCCCATTTCTGGGCTCTTTCCCACCAGGGCCCTGCCCACGCTTTGTCTCTCCAGGCCCTGCCTTCCGTGCAGATTCCTTAAGGCCCTCGTACCTTCCAGGGTGGTAACTTCTGCCTCTCCGAGGCACATCTTTCCCATTTCTGTCACTTGTCATGGCTCTCCTCCATTACGTGATCAGCAGGAGGCCTAGAGTTGGTGTTTGGGTATGTACAGAATTCTTGGCCAGGCCGGTGGGTGGGGAGGGGTGGGGTTGGGGGGGAAGTAGAAGCCATCGGGGAAGGGATAGCGAACACATGAATGGACAGTGAACACACTTCCTGAACACCGTTGTTGTTTTTTCCTGTCTAGTCCGGGCTTGTATCTTTTACTTCTCAGATTTTATGTGTTTGGGTCCTTGCTTGTACTCTCATGAAGTGGTGGGACGCAATTTAGTTCATCAAATTCAGCAGACCTTGTTGGAACCCACTGTGTCCAGAGTGCCATTCAAAGGGTCGGGAATGGCATCTGCAGCCAAGGTGTTATGGCTTGGGTTAAAGGAAACGATGATAGCCCAGTGAGTCGGTCTTAGGAGAAGCTCTCACTAAGCATTAAGGGGTCTCCAGAATACATGAGTTGGGAAGTATGTGGCTCTTTTGTTCTACTTTTGATGACCAGTATATCTCCAGGGGGGAAATCCGTCTGACCTTTGGGTCAATGTGTAGGGATGTCCCGCATATCCCAGAGCACTTAGCATTCCTGCTCCCAGGCACCAAATGCTAGGAGGATCTCTCCATCCATGGTTTCAGCAAGTGTCCAGAAGGTCCTCATACATTTCCATGTGCTTCTTAGGTGGCCATGTTGCCAGACTGAGAACCAGTGGACTCCAGGATAGACATGGAATTCTCCCCATATGTAGCTCCTATATGTAGCTTTCCAAAGGACGTGACCCTCGGGACTCTTAGACGTCCAAGCCAGAACGAAGATGACAAAGGGGATCAGAAATGGTGGAAGGAGTGCTCAGGGGCAGCGGGGGGTTGTGCTGTGAGTTCTAGCCGCCCCTCACCCAAGCCTAAGCCACCGGGATTTCCAGAGCAGCCCTTGAGAGTTTTGACAATGTCTTGATGTAGTTGGGAGACCCAGGGGGGCTGACCTCTGACTCCATGGGCTAGGGTCTAAGTGCTGTGGGAAATTGGAAGGCCAGAGAGGACTAAGTGTGTCAGAGGTGTGGGGTGGGAGCTCCCTGCTCCCCACAGCTGTGGGAGCAGAAGAGCTGCTATGGGGCCATCTTGGGTCTTGTGCTACATGACCAGCTTGGAGGGGCCAGGAGACCCAGGCAAGGGACACTGGAGAGATGACCTGGAGGAGGTCAGGATGGCCTGATGAAGAAGGCCACTGAAAATAAGGACCTAACTGTCCTGTTAGGGAGCTGCAGGAGAGAGGGACCAGCAGGCAATTTCTGAAAGGGCCCCACAGGAGCATCAGCCTAAATTCTGCCAGGCCAAAAAGAAGACCTCACTTAGCTCCCATTGGAAGAGGAGCTCCCATTGGAAGAGGAGCTGTCTGCAGCCTCTGCTTCTCTGCTCCCTCCACTTGGCAGGTGAGTGAGGACAGAGTAAAGATCAGAAGAACCGTGCCCCCCCCCCAATCAGGCTTCCCACCCCAAATAATGCCATGCTGAGAAGGAGGAAGGACATTCTGTTTACCAAATCGAGTCTGTTTGGGGCTTCAAGGGACTGTGAGAGGTGGAAAGCCCTGAGCAACTGCTGGAATTTTCACCCAGCTGCAGATGAGGACCCTCATGGGATAAAATTTAAAAGAGACAATACGGGAAGAGTTAAAGTGTTTGATCACAGTCCAAATGTCTCCGGAGTTTAGGTAGGTTTCATCTAGATTAATTTCAGAATAATCACTCTAACTCCACTCCCTTGTGCTCCCTGTAAGCTGCTTCATGAGAACACGGTCAGCTTGCTTAGCAGGCTGCAAAGACCTTGGCAATGGCACAGGTTTTAGAATCATCCCCCCCGCCCCATTCAGGCAATTAGGTCTTACCAGTCTTCATTTAGTTGAACAGTGCCAGCTTCTGTAATTAACATATTGTCGTCAACTGGAATGTCTGCCGGGCTGAAAAACGCAATGTGTAATTTATTGTGATTGGTTTTCATTGAATGGGGTAGAAAAAAAGTAAATTAGCCATAAATTTAGAGAGATGGCACATGGTGAAACTTTATGGAAACTGCAACATTAGCAGAGAAAAGGCCAGCTCCCAAGAACACACAAGAGGAAAATCATACTTCCCGTGAAATGCCACCAGATCCTTGGAGTATAGCAAAAGCTGGTGTCTGAGGACTGGTGCTTCTGTTTTTCTAAGGGAGAAAGAAATGACATGGTGAAGACTCTGGGATCCTCTGGGATGAAAAGGGCTACACAAGTCACAGGCACTCAGCAAGGAGCTAACAGAAACCCATCAGAGTTGTCTGTGGGTCATGCACATGACTTGCCAGGAGGCTTGGAGGCAAAACCCACTGGGAAGTTTCCGGCTTTATCTTCAAGCCTTGGCCAGTGCAATTATGGTGTCTCAGTCAGCTTGGGCTGCTATAACAAAACACCATGGACTGGATGGCTTAAGCAACGTACGTTTATTTCTCTCAGTTCTGGAGGCTGGGAAGTGCAAGGTCAGGGTGCCAGCAGATTTGGTTCTTGGTGTGGGCTTTCTTCCTAGCTTGCAAACGGCCACCTTCTCGCTGTGTTCTCACATGGCAGAGAAAGGAACATCTGGTATCTAGTCCTCCTCTTGTCAGGGCACTGTCCCATTATGGGGACTCTACCCTCATGACCTCATCTAAACATTAATTTCCTTTAAGAGCCCCACCTCCAAATACCACCACAGTGGGTTTTAGAGCTTCAGCATATAAATCTGGTAGGGGGGAGATAAACATTCAGTCCATAACACATCGTAACCCTCCTGGGGCACAGATAATAGACCCTCTGTCCGATCTTCTCTGTACTTCACCTTGCCCAACACCCAGCTGAGAATGTAGATGGAGGACTGAGCTGTTTCCTTTTGCACAGTCCAGCCTTCCAGGAGACAAAGTCAGGGGAAGAAAAGAGCCTGAGCAGTAGCGTGACCAATGAGGACCTTCAAGTATTATTTGCTGGGATGAGTGTGTCTGTATGTGTGTCTTGTTCCAAAAAAGACTTAAGGTGTTTGCAATGATGAAAAAAAAAAAACAAAAAAACCATCGGAAGTCGGTAAGAGAAATGAGGTAAAAGGACAAGGATAGAGACAAAATATAGGGCCAAGCCTTAAAATAGAAGGCAAATTAAATCTCTTTTGCTTAACTAGGGAAAAGTGCCATGTTTTCTGGGAAGCCAGTGGCATTCTGTTCCATCTCTCTTTTAAATGAAGAGTGAAGCAGTGTTAGTCTCAATTTAGGGGCCTGCATTTTGATGAGTTCGCTATGCTTCGGTTTTTGTTTGGTTCGCTGACCTTCAATCTCCATTTCAATAAGAAAAGCAAGTTCCATCACAGCCAGTGGGTATTCTTGTGGTTGGTTGCCTTCCTCTGGGGATCTTTGGGTGGGGACCTTGGCAACCCACAAGGGTAGCAGAGGAAGTCAGAGGTTAAGAAAGAATCAGCCTGTGCCATAGAGGAACTCCAAAAAAGAAAATTCTGGAAGGAATATCCATTTTACCTCCAGCATTTAGATGACTCAGGAGTTAATGATTTTCTAAAGGGGAGTAAGACTAAGTAGGCATCCTCCACTAGAGCTAAAACCTCCATAAGTAAAAATAGGATTATCAGGATAGTTGACCTAACTTTTTTCCTTTGGCCGTGTAGGCCCGGTGAAACAGAGTAGGGCTTATTCAATTCTGTGATATTTGTATTTGATGGAACAAAGGCTGTCTTTTCTTTTAACCCCAAGTCTTGTTTGCCAAGCTTGTCTTTATTTAAATGCTCTGTGTTAATAAGCAGTAGCTCTGAAGGCTCACGTAGACCAGAAGGGTCATTTTCATCTGCCAGTATTAAAATAAAACAAACAAGAAACGGGGAAGTCGCACAAGTATTGTATTAATACTGTCTAATGATTCCCCATCATCTACAGGATCCAGTCCAATTTCTTAGCCAAGGATGCAAGGATTTGCTACATTGACTCTTCTAAAGTGTTCCCCCCCAAAAACTTCCCTGAAGGGACCCTCTGCTCCATACAAAAAGCTTTGGTTTCTTAGATCCCAGACCTGGCACTGAGCCCCTCCTTCTTCCCCCTTCTTCACTAGCAGCCCGTAACCAATAGTTTATAGCCATTGATGAATAAGCACCCTGCCAGCTTCCTGGCCTGTCAGCCTCTGAGAAGCCAGGAATCAACTGGGATTACTTAGAAGACTTAAAGTCAACAGAACCACTTGAGATGGATGTTGTTATGGGCTGAAGTGCGTGCCCCTAATTTTCACATGTTGAATTTTAATTCCTGATCGCCAGGACCTCCGAATGTGACTATATTTGGAGATAGGGCTTTTAAAGAGGTGACTGAGTTAAGGTGAGGTTGTTAGGGTGGGCCCCAATCCAGTCTGACTGGTGTCCTTATCAGAAGAGGAAATTTAAACAAATAAAGAGACACCCGGGCTGGGAGCACACACAGGAAAGGCCATACAAGGACACAGCGAGATTGCAGCCATGTGCAAGCCAAGGAGAGAGGCCACAGGAGAAACCACACCTGTAGACACCTTGACCTTGGATTTCCGGCCTCTGGCACTGTAAGAAATAAACTTCTCTTGCTGAAGCGCCCCAGTCTGTGGTGCTTTGTGATGGTGGCCTGAACGCACTGATGGAGATGACCTCTGTAAAGACCTCTGTAAAGTCCTTTGAACTCAGGTTCATTGCAATCGTTTTTGCTCTCAACCCGTAACGATTTTTTTCCGTGTCGTTCATTTGAAAATTAAACCTGAAGTTTAAAAATTATTTTGACTCTTTGTAATGTATTATCTTCCCTCCGATTCGTCAGTCATTAACCAAATCTTTGAGCCCTACTATGCACTGTTCTAAAACAATTAGAGCCCCCGATTCTCCAGTTCAGCTCCGAATCTGCCACGGAAGCAAATGCAGCCTGGGGCACTGTGGGGCTTGGAAAAGCGTGATGAGTTTCACGGTAAAGGTCATCATTTTTCTGATTATTCAAGGAATTAGAATCGTTAAAGAATTTGGAAAATACAGAGAAAAGCATGACTGTAAAAATAGAAATCACTCACAAAATTACTATGTGGGAAGCATCACTGTTACGATTTTGAAGAATTTCCTTATAACCTGACTTTGAAAATATGTGTTGGGAATACTTTCCTAGATTGTGAAGTAGCTCTTTAAAACCATTTTTAATGCTGTAATAACATTCTATTGTAGACTTCCTTAATCTATTTATTTTACCATTGACCTGACATCTGACTTTTCCCTATTATTATCATTATTATTATTATTATTGCTATTATGCTATATTAAGGAGCCTGGCTCATTAACTCTCCACATAAATCTATTCAAATTCCTGGTAGTTTCCTTGTGATAGATTCCAAGAAGGGAACTCTAGGATCATGGCAGATGAACTTTGAAGTTCTTGGTGGACATAACCAAACCACTCTTCTGGGGTAATTGCACGTGCTGGATATGGTTTTTCCTATAAAATAATCAGGTACATGCTACGGGTCCTTCTCCTGCTTAGATGTGATAATCCTGAACTTCAAAGAAGAAAAATCTTTAGAAGGTAGTCAGAAAACTCCTGCACAGGGGCGCCTGGGTGGCGCAGTCGGTTAAGCGTCCGACTTCAGCCAGGTCACGATCTCGCGGTCCGGGAGTTCGAGCCCCGCGTCAGGCTCTGGGCTGATGGCTCGGAGCCTGGAGCCTGCTTCCGATTCTGTGTCTCCCTCTCTCTCTGCCCCTCCCCCGTTCATGCTCTGTCTCTCTCTGTCCCAAAAATAAATAAACGTTGAAAAAAAAAAATTAAAAAAAAAACAAAAAAAAACTCCTGCACAATATCAAAGAGTTGACTACAAGAAGTGTATTTGTGGTGTTGCATTTTAATCTGTGACACAAATCATTAAGCTTGTCATAATCAAGAAGCAATACGGAAAAAGTGAATTTTTTTTTTTTTAATTTTTTTTTTTCAACGTTTATTTATTTTTCGGACAGAGAGAGACAGAGCATGAACGGGGGAGGGGCAGAGAGAGAGGGAGACACAGAATCGGAAACAGGCTCCAGGCTCCGAGCCATCAGCCCAGAGCCTGACGCGGGGCTCGAACTCCCGGACCGCGAGATCGTGACCTGGCTGAAGTCGGACGCTTAACCGACTGCGCCACCCAGGCGCCCCTGAATTTTTTTTTTAAGTCTAGGATTTTAAATCTAGTACAAAAAGTAGGAGGAATTTTAGAAGCCACCTGCCAACTTTATGGATGACAGAACCGCAGCCCAGGGAAGTGGATTTCTTAAGATCATGTAACGACTAGTCAAAGAATGGTATTGGCATTCATGTCTCCTGGGTACCAGTCATAGAAACTTCTCTTCTGAGAGTCAAGTTAGGGCAGCAGGTAGCAATAAGGCTGTAACTTATTCTTAAAAATTTCAGCTGCTGATCAATGGCTTTTCCAACACCTTCCACTGATTGGTCAATGAGGAGAAAAGTGGTTTTACAAAGAAGAGTCTAAAATAATGATATTTCTAAGTAAGACTTATGGTTGGAAATGAAGATTGCCCACTGCAGAAACCACCGTGGCTTGCCTGCAGAGAGAAATAACAACTAGGGGTGCCTGGGTGGCTCAGCCAATTAAGCGCCCGACTCTTGGTTTCAGCTCAGGTCATGATCTCACGGTTTGGTGAGTCTAAGCCCCACAATGGGCTCTGCGCTGGCAGCTGGGAACCTGCTTGAGATTCTCTCTCTCTGCCCTTCCCCAACTCGCACTGTCTCTGTCTCTGTCAAAATAAATAAATAAACTTAAAAATTAAAAAAAAAAAAAGAAATGAGAACTTAATGCCTTTTGGAGCTTTTGACTGACGAAAGCCCTGTGCTCACCTCCCTTCTCAGGGCTTTTGGAATGTATAACCAGTGAGAAGGAAAGCATTATTCTTGCTTATCTTGTAATCTGGGAAAAAATGGATCAAATATCCAAGGACAGTGGGCAAGGCAAAGTGTTGTCTTCCTTTCTGGAATTTAGAGACTTAGAAAGAATTCTAGGAAAACTGAGTTCTATATCAGTACACTCCAACAGAGCATAACAAGAGCCATATATGTAATTTTAAATTACCCGGTAGGCATATTTTAAGGAGTAAAAGACTAATGTTATTAATATGTTTATTTAACCCAATATATCCCAAATAGAATCGTTTTTAACGTGTAATCAGTATAAAAATTACCACTGAGCTATTTTACATTTTTTTGGTCCTATTAAATCTTTGCAGTCTGGTATGCGTTTACACTCACAGCCCATCCCGGTTGGGACTAGCCACATTTTGTTTGTTTTTTTTTTTAATTTTTTTCTTAATGTTTTTATTTATTTTTGAGACAGAGAGAGACAGAGCATGAGCAGGGGAGGGGCAGAGAGAGAGGGAGACACAGAATCCGAAGGAGGCTCCAGGCTCTGAGCCATCAGCACAGAGTCCGAGGTGGGGCTCGAACTCACGGACCACGAGATCATGACCCGAGCCGAAGCTGGACGCTCAACCGACTGAGCCACCCAGGCGCCCCGGGGCTAGCCACATTTTGAACGCTTAGTTCTCTACACTGGACTGCAGAGCCCTCTACAACACAATTCAGTCTCTGTTGGGTCCATGCCTGTAGGTTTTGTTACGAAAGTGGAAGAGGTATCTGGGATAGGAAAGATGATACAGTCATTTCTATTTTTTAAACATCTAGCAGGAATGCATCTAAGGTATTATTCAGAAACGTGTATGAGAGATGGGGTGCCCCGCTGGCTCAGTTGGTAGAGCATGAGGTTCTTGATCTCAGGGTCATGAGTTCAAGCCCCACGTTGGGCGTAGAGCTTACTTAAAAATAAAAAAAAAAATAAAATAAAATAAGGAAAACAAAAAAAGAAAAAAGAAGTGTATATAGGAGCCAGGGAAAGTTAATCAGCCTCAGCTGGGCAATTTTGCACACTTGGCCGACAGCTTGAATTCATGTTCCCAATTCTCAAAAGATTGTCTACCGCTGACCTTGTAAGCCATCCAGCCCCCACCCCCCACCTCCATTAATAACACCCAGAGGAGCCCCGAGGGCCTTGCCAGGGAGAGGAGCTGGCAGGGCAGGTCCAGAACAGGATGCCACACTTGGCAGAGGCTTTCTCCTTATCAGGGACTCGCAGTCAGAGAAAGAAAGTCTCCTTGTTCCGGGAGGGTTTCTTTTGTTTGCTTTCTCTTTTTGCTTTTAGCTGAGGGGTGTTCCTGGGAAAGATGAATGCCACTGGAAGCGGAAATTCTTGGCAATAAGAAAAAAAAAACTGCCCGGTGCAGACGCGTGCCCCACCCAAGCAGCTCCCAGCTTCAGGGGATCCAGCGAGCGTCTGAGTCCCACTGCCTGGGATCACAGGAGGGCAGGCCCGCAGCCCCCCCCACCCCCAACCCCAGAGGCAGGTGCAGCCCCTTCCTCTCCCCTGGGCCAGGGCTCCATTCACAGCGGCTGCACCCGCAGCCACTTTTGTTGATTTGAATCAGGGAAGACCAGGCAAGCTGTGCAAGACCTTGGCATCTTGGAATCCGCAAGTGAGGAAGGCTTGAAGCCACACGACCCAGGAGTCTGGGGTGGAAAAGGGCGGGGGGTAGGAGCCTGGCGACCACATGCCCCAGACCGGGGGGTGGGGGGGGGGTCCAAAGAGGCAGAGCGCCTCATCCAAGTCTCACAGCTAGCCACACCGGGAGTTGAAAGTCTCTGCCTAGCAGCCCCACCACTCTTCCTTCTAATGCCTGCAGCACCTGCACGTGGATGTAGAAACTTCTCTGGGGTTTGCTGCTGAAATGTCACTGTGTATTTGTGCGTGCTAGGAGTTGTGGGGGTGTGGGGAGGGAGCCTGGGAGCCACACCCCAGCTCGTCACCCAGGCTGTCTGTGGTGGGGCTCACAGCGGCCAGGGCAGCACCCGATCGCAGGCTGGTCGCGTCATCATTCGGTAGATATTTCTCCTGCCGCTACCGTGCGTCCTGTCAGGCACTGTTCTAGACCCCAGGGGTCCAGCAGGGAATAAAATAGGCACAAACTCCTGCCCTTGCCTTCCCCCTAGTGAAGGGAACAGCTAATAGGCAAATGACACAGTAGGTTAGAAGGGGATGAGCAGGGAAGGGGGTTAAGGAGAACAGAGAAGGGAGAGGGTTGCCATTTAAACAGGGCGGTTGGGGGAGGCTTCACCGAGAAGGTGATATGTGAGCACAGTCTTCCCAGATAGGGAATGTTAGGCAAATTCTTTATCCTTTGGATAAACTAGAACAATAGTAATGATAATAATAGATTTGGCAGGCTTAATCTGCACCCTTCGAAGCTCTTTATACACCTGAGACTCATTTAATCCCCACAACCCTATGAGACAGGAGCTATCACTTACCTCTCTTTACAGAGTGGCAAAGAGAGGCAGAGAAAAGGGACGTAGGTTTGCCTGAGGTCACACGCTTAATAACGCAGGCCGTCAGGTTGACTCCAGAGCCTGTCCCTTTCTTTGCCAGCCCTAAAAGGGGTGGTCTCCAACAGAGATCTCAGATCCATCCTGGTTTCAACCAGGAAAATCGACAGGAGGCGCTTCCCAGCTAAACGTCGCCCGGGGCTTGCGCTTTATCTGGGTGGGCTTCTCCTAGCGCTTCCATTTTTCGGTCTCCGAAATTGAGTGACTGCACGTGCCAGCATCTACTGTTTTCAAAGCATCATGCTGGACTTCGTAGACGATACTCAGATGTGGCGCTGGATGTGAACCCGGTCCCAAGAAGCAGATCTTCGCTTTGGGCAGAAAGAAGCAAACCCATTAGAAAGGTAGGCAGGACGAGACATCACCCAAAGGCTGCACAGCCAACGTCCACAGTGGGGAGTCCCTCTGGGGGCAATGAGGGTCTCCGGCAAGACTTGCCCAGAGGCTTAAAGCACGGGGTCTTGACTGCCAGGAGGACATGGGTGGAGAATGAGCAGAAGGGAGGGCTCTGCCCCAGACAGGAGCGGCCCAGATTCAGGCTGGGGCAATGCAAAGGCACATTAGGAGAATGTCTATCAAAATGTCTGTCCAAAACAGCCCTATTCTGAAGTCCGCTTCCTAGAGCTGTTAAGATTATTAAGCACACAACTGTTCCCAAATCCTAATTATCTGTTCTGATTTAGGGGGCTAAGAAGCTGGATAATTGACAACAGCAACAAATCCAAAAGTGATTTCCAGCTGGCTTTGGAACGCAGCTGCTCTGACTTGCTAATTACCTTGCTTCCCCCTGGACGCACAACACACATCGCCAAGGCCAGGTGGGAAACCGTCACGGACAGTGGGAAGAATCCCTTTCTGTGGTAGAGCGGAAGAAGAGTCTGGAAGACCAGGCACAACCAGGTGAGGTGTTTTTTTTTGTTTTAATGTTCATTTATTTATTTTGAGAGAGAGAGCGCGTGCACATGCACGAGCCGGGGAGGGGCAGAGAGAGAGAGAGAGAGGGAGAGAGAGAGAATTCCAGGCAGGATCCACTCTGTCCGTGCAAAGCCCAACGTGGGGCTCCATTCCGTGACCGTGGCACCATGACCTGAGCCGAAATCAAGAGTCTGATGCTGCACCGAAGGAGCCACCCTGAGTCACTCAGCCAGGTGAGTTCGTGTGTGACCTCGGGTGCACTTTCTCTTTATCTCAGCTCCCCCAGTCTGTAAATGGAGGATATAATCCCTCCTGCCTCCCTGAGTTGTTTAGGGACCAAGTGAGCTGGCCTAGGTGTAGCAACACTATGAGTGCTGCCCCCAGACCCTGCCGGAGCCTGCTCATTGGATCTGTGCGCCCATCCCCCCAGTTTCTGAGTGCTTTGCTTCCAGAGGCTCCCACCTGAGACCTTCTCTGGTGGATGGCCCTGGGGCTGCTGTAGCTGCTGCCTTCCCCCCACCTCCGCCCCCTTGCTGGTTTCTCATGGGAGCTCCTCCGTTGTAAATCACTCACACGTGAATCTTCTTCGAACTCTACTCCTGGTGAATCCAACTGAAGACAGTTTACAACATCATTTCAAAGGTCTGCCAGCCAAATACATAGTTGTAAGGAATTACCATGTGAAATAACTTCAGAGCTGACTGTACAAATCTTACATCTCTGAATTATTGGGGTCAGAACAGAACGAGAGGTCAAAGGGGACCTGTCGCTAGTTGTTCTGTAACGTACTCAGCGCGGTCAGCCTCCGTGACTACCATACTCCTGACTTTGCGTTTACCACCCCATCACCAAATCAACTGGGAGCCTTCATCTTCTTGGGCCTCTGGGGGCCTCCTCTGCTGCTCTGTCAGCTAAGTCTGCACTGTTTTCCACCCAGGGGTCGCCAGCTTATTGCCACTCCACTTCCTGCGTGACCTTTCTCAGGGCTCCAGGAAAAAGCCAAGTCTTGAGCGTAGGACAACGGCCCAGGCTGGATTCATTTTTGAGAACTGTATAAAGAAGGTGTATGTTTTTGGCAGTTGTCAAGGGGAAGAAATCATGGACCCGGATTGCTGATCAACAAAACTTAAATAGAAACAGACTATTCGTTATGTCACCCGATTTGGTATTTTTATAAGGAACATATACACACATGCTTTCAGAATAGGTGCTCAATATTCAAAGTCTTGTTTTGATCTCTCTCCTATGGCTAGTGAGTTCCCACATATCAGGGACGTCCATGGTAGCCCGGGGACAAGGATGGACCCATCACCACGTTCAGATCCTCAAAGTTTTCATCTGCATTCAGTGAGAACGTTTCAGCCCCTGGTCAAAACCAGATGACTTTAGAGACAATAAATAATCAGACTTACCTTATGAGACCCAACAGCTTTATGTTCTAGTGGCCAAATTCTTGGCACCCTGTCCTGTATGCCTTCATGCCAACGACCAGAGAAATAATACATGTGCTTGTATATTTCTGTGTGCACAGCACTTCTTTAAGTCATGTGTATTTAGCCTGCCCCCCTTGACTTTCATAAAACAATATAGGCTTGATCTGGAGCAGGACCCAAGAGCTGAAGGAGGGATGGGTCAGACGTAGTAGAGCCTGGAAGGGAAGCCAGAGAGCTATTTAGTCTACAGGCCCCCCATTCTTCTGGGGCACCAGCTGAATGTATAGACATGTAGGATCAGAACCACCAGCCAGGTGAGCCTTCAGCCCTGAAGAAGTCTAGTTAAGATGGTCCTGTGTCCCAAGAGGAGGGCAGCATATAGGCACAGGGAATCCAGAACCCAGCAGTAGGGACATCTGTCGTAAGGTTGCGGGGGAGAGTGAGTGAATGAGTGTGCAGAGAACAAACCACGGAACCCGGAAGATGATGCCATGAGAGGCTACCCCTTGGGCTCAGTAGAACAAAGTGTGGATACTGACTTAGGAAATTAGCAGTTGGCATGAGGTGAAGCTTAGAGTTCAGGGCTACGGCTTCTTAAATCCCTCCTGCAGGCCAGGTCACGACTGAACCTTTCTGAGAGAGTCAGACAGGGACTGGTCAGACCCTAATTCAAAGGCAGGTCCTCTGGCTTTTGAATCACTGGTCCCATTAAGTGAAGTCCCGGGGACTGAATACGAAAACATACTAGACCGAACCTGCTACCCCTATTAGACTGCCTCAAGGGCCCAGAAGGCATTTGTCATGTGCGTCCTTTCCAGGGGTGCGGATGCAGGAGAAATGAGCTGGATGTTTGTGGAATGTGAATTTACTGAGCATGAATCTGGTACAAAACACTCAACAGGAGTGAACTAAGTAAACAGATCGCTTACAGAAAAGTCAAAAAGCCTCTTTTTCCGGTTGAACACATCGAACCCCATGAACACACATTTCCAAATCTCTAGGTTCTGCTGGAATTTTCTCGTAGCAAATATTGACTGAAGTTGGTGGGCCGCTGGCCGGGTCTTGTCAATATTGTGGTTATCTGGAAACTCTGACAGGCCGTAATGGGAAGATACAATAGTGGGGAGTTGGGAGGCCCGGCTGGCTTCTGGCCCAGTCTCTGTTGGGCCAGCAGGTGTCATTCGATGACCCTCTTCGACGTAGTGCCCGCCAGTTACCTCCTCGGTAGCATGAGGGCATTGACCTAGAAGACCTCTCAGATCCTTTCTGGCTCTGAAAATGCGTGATTTTGTGACATAAATGGGCTAAAATCATCTGACGTTAATTTGGACGTCAGATCATTCTGATAAAATGCGTTCAGGCGTGGGAGGTGGCCTGTGGTGCACTTGCAAAATCCAAACTGGTCTTTTCCCAACCCCAAGTCTACATGAGGCTTGCGGCCTTGGGAAGCCATTTAGAGTCTCCCGCAAAGCCACTATGATGATGGGTGGCCATCCTTTGGCATAAGCGTTAGAAAAACCATCCCGTGCGATTAGAGTGGAAACCCTGCTTCAAGAAAACACTGTTAACAAAAATTTTAATTCACAAAATAAAGAATGAAGGGCGAAGAGGATTTTTCAGCTTCTAAAGAATCTACCGTAAGTTCACTTAGGTAGGGCTGGTGGGGAAGAGCAGTCTAGATATTCCAAAACCACAGAGTCCAAAATTAGTTTATATCAGGCACACGCATGATGGCCTCGTATTGTTTCTAGAGTTCTGTCATAGAATCACGTATTTTCAGAAGGAGATTGGTCTGTGCCCTTTTAAAAAAAAATTGTGGTAGGGGCGCCTGGGTGGCGCAGTCGGTTAAGCGTCCGACTTCAGCCAGGTCACGATCTCGCGGTCCGTGAGTTCGAGCCCCGCATCAGGCTCTGGGCTGATGGCTCGGAGCCTGGAGCCTGGAGCTTGTTTCCAATTCTGTGTCTCCCTCTCTCTCTGCCCCTCCCCCGTTCATGCTCTGTCTCTCTCTGTCCCAAAAATAAATAAACGTTGAAAAATTGTGGTAAAACACCCGGATTTACCCTCTTAAGGGTACATTACGATTTTGTTAACCGTATGGACATTGTTGTACAACAAGATCTCTAGAACTTTCTCATCTTGCAAACTGAAACTCTAGACTCATTGAACAAGAACTCCTCTTTTTGCTCTCTCCCTACTTCTGGCAACCACATTCTACTTTCTGTTTTTACGAGCTTGGTTACTTTAGATACCTTGTATAAATGGAAACATGCAGTATTTGTCTTTTGGGGACTGGCCTATTACACTAACAAAATATCCTGAAGAGTCATTCCTATTATAGCACATGACAGGATTTCCTCTTTTTTAAGGCTGAACAGTATTGCGTTTCATGTATAGACCATATTTTGTTTATCTGTTGATGGACGTTCAGGTTTCCTCTACCTCCTGGATATTGTGAATAAAGGCTTCGGTGAACTTGGGTGTGCAGCTATCTCTTCAACATCCTGTCTTAAATCCTCTTGATTAGGGGGTGCCTGGGTGGCTCAATTGGTTAAACGTCTGACTTTGGCTCAGGTCATGATCTCACAGTTCGTGAGTTCGAGCCCCGCATCAGGCTCTGTGCTGACAGCTCAGAGCTTGGAGCCTGCTTTGGATTTTCTGTCTTCCTCTCTGCTCATACTTTGCCTGTCTGTCTGTCTGTCTCTCTCAAAAATAAATAAACATTTAGAAAAAATAAATAAATTCTTTTGGTTAGAGCACCTGGGGGGCTCAGTCAGTTAAGCATCCTACTCTTGGTTTTGGCTCAGGTCTTGATCTCACGGTTTGTGGGTTCGAGCCCCACGTCGGGCTCAGTGCTGACAGCATGGAGCTTACTTGGGATTTTCTCTCTCCTCACTCTCTGTCCTCTCTCTCTGCTTGCTCTCAATCTCTCCCTCAAGATAAATAAACATTTAAAAGAAATAAATTCTATTGGATAAATACCCAGAAGTGGGGTTGTTGGGTCATATGTTGGGTCATATTTCTAATTTTTTGAAGAGCTTCCAGACTGTTTTCCATAGTTGCTACACCAACTTACATTCCCACCAACAGGGCACAAGGCTTCCCTTTTCTGCACATCCTCACCAATGCTGGTTATTATTATTATTATTATTATTATTATTGATACTAGTCATTCTAATAGGTATGAGGTGGTATCTCAGTGTAGTATTAATTGCATTTCCCTGATTAACGATGTTGAGAACCTTTTCATGTACCTGTTGGCCATCTGTATGTTCTCTTTGGAAAAATGCCTATTCAGTTTCTCTGTCCAGTTTTTAATCATATATATATATATATATATATATATATAATTTATATATACATATATACATATATATGTCCATTTTAAAATTTTATATATATATATACATATATATATGTATACACACACACACACATATATATATATATATATATATATATTTGCCATTGAGTTGTATGAGTTCTTTCTATATTTTGGATTTTAACCTCTTATTGGATACATGGTTTGCAGACATTTTCTCCCATTCAGTATGTTGCCTTCTCACTTTGTTGATAGTTTCCTCTGCTGTGCAGAAGCTTTTTAGTTGGATGTGGTTCCACTCACTTATTTTTGTTTTTGTTGCCTTTGCTTTTGGTGTCAAATCAAAAAACTCATCACAAGACTGACGTCAAGGAGCTTATTGCCTATGTTTTCTTCCAGGAATTTTATGGTTTCAGGTCTTGTGTTCAAGTTTTGAAAAATCTATTTTGAGTTATTTTGCGTAAGACAGTGGTCTAGTTTCGTTCTTTTGCTTGTGGCTGTCTAGTTTTGCCAACACCATTTATTGAAGAGACAGCCCTTTCCCCGTTTCCTTGGCTCCTTTGTTGTAAACTAATTGACCACATAATTGTTTGTTTGTTTCTGGGCTCTCTGTTCTGTTCCATTGATCCATGTGTCTATTTTGATGCCAATACCATACTGTTTTGACTACTACGGTTTTGTAATAGAGTTTGAAAGATGCAGCCAGCATTACTCTTCTTTCTCAAGATTGCCTTGGCTGTTGGGGGTCTTTTGTGGTTTCATACAAATTTTAGGTTTATTGATTCTCTTTCTGTGAAAAGCGCCATTGGGATTTTGATAGGGGCTGCACTGAATACGTCGATTCCTGTGGGTAGTGTGGACATTTTACCAATATTTATTCCCCCAGTCCATGAGCACAGAGTATCTTTCCACTTCTTTGTCTCTTCAACTTCTTTCCTCAATGTTTTACAGTTGTCAGTGTGCAAGTCTTTTGGCTCCTTGGTTAAATGTATTTCTAGATGTTTTGGATGCAATTGTAAATAAAATTGTTCTCTTAATTTTTCTTTTTGCTAGTTCATTATCAGGGTATGACAACACAACTGATTTTTGCGAATTGATTTTGCATCCTGAAACTTCACTGAATTTGTTTATTGGGTTCTAACAGTTTTTGGTTGTGTCTTCAGGGTTTTCTATATATAGTGTCATGTCATCTGCAAACAGAGATAATTTTACTTCTTCCTTTCTAATTTGGATGGCTTTTTTTCCTTGCCTAATTGCTCTGGCCAGGATTTCTACTACTATGTTGAGTTAAAACAGTGAAAGTGGGCATCATTGCCTTGTTCCTGATCTTTGAGGAAAAAGTTCCAGCTTTTGATCATTGAGTGTGATGTTGGCTGTGGGCTTGTCATATATGGCCTTTATTATATTGAGGTACATTCTTTCTATACCTAATTTATTGAGAGCTTTCATCGTAATTTTTTCATGTGCAAAATGGGTCCTTAGTTGGGGAGTGATTCATAGCAAATCTCTTGGCATCATAAAGTTATACAAATTGTGGTTTTCATTTTGTCGGTAAGGAAACAGAAGATTGAGAACTCTTTAAAATATTTTTTTAGTGTTTATTTTTGAGACAGAGAGTGAAACAGAGCATGAGTGAGGGGGGGCCAGAGAGAGGGAGACACAGAATCAGAAGCAGGCTCCAGGCTCTGAGCTGTCAGCACAGAGCCCGACGCAGGGCTCGAACCACAAACTGTGAGAACCTGACCTGAGCCAAAGTCGGACGCCCGGCCGTCTGAGCCACCCAGGCGCCCCTAAGGTTGAGATCTCTTAAACATGGAGCTAAAGGTCCTGGTGGAGAGGGGACCACTGAGAAAAAGGGCAAGGAGAGATCCCTGGTGACGGGAATGTGTCTATCAGGGAAGTGATGCCTGATGGTGAATTATTACTGATTCCTGTGCTGTTCTCCAGTTCCATCTAATCCAAACCCTTGGTAAAGTTGTATTGCCATGTCCATGGTGCTGGGCTGGGGAGAGGGGTGGTGGTGAAGGAGGAATGGTAGGGGCTGGTGGGGGGCAGAAACAGAAGTGCAGCAGCAAGGGGAGGCCAGGAGCCAGAATAAGTAGGGGGGATGGTGAGAATGTGAGCCCCTAGGAGTGCCGGGAAGTCTAGAGACGGTGCTGGGTTTCACCCGGGGGAGGAGGATGCATTTTGTTCAGTTATTTAAGGAAAGGGCAGCTCAGAAAGGATAAAGGGGATGTTGTTCCCGTCCCTAAAGCCGACAATAACCCAGTTAGGGGGAGAAGGCATATGTGCGTGTGTGTGTGCACACACATACAAGAAATGCACCTGGTAACTAGGGCAGCAAATGCCAAGTGACCATTCACTGAGCAGAAAAGTTAGGAAGCACTATGAGAGTTTAGAATTCAGAGGGATTACTTTGGCCGGACTCAGTGGTGGTGCTGGTAAAAATGTTTAACGACCAGCTCCTGGGAAGAAAATTGAAGTTTTATTTGGTCGCATTTGCCGCTTGCCACAGTGTAAATACCACCACGGTCAATTTCAAGTCACCAAGGTGCCACCACGGTCAATTTCAAGTCACCAAGGTGACTTCACGAGATGTGGAGTTGGGAAGTGACACACAAGGACACACCATGATAGAGTAGTTCCGCCGCAAAGGTGAGGCGGGGCAGTTAAGCTCCAGCATAGATTATTGTCAAATGTATTATGATAGTTCAGAATACTGAGTTCTGAGCATTTACTACCTCTGTCTTTAATATAATTTCTTTCATTGTAAGTTTGCAGAATTTTTAACAATGCCCATGTTCAATAATTGGCTTGCAAAATGCCTGAAAAATTACCAGTTGACTCTTGTGAGCTTATATGAGCCAACTCTAGGGCACTACTGGGTTAGGACAGGCTTTATGGAGAATGTGGGACTTAAGGTAGGCTTTTCAGGGTGAATAGGAGTTTGATAGGCTTGGCAGAAGGCATTCTAAGCAAGGTAAAAGATGTGGCATAAGGTGTGGCTGTGGTATGGTCCCCTCCCTAAGGACAGGGGAAAAAAAAACTCCAAAAAACCCTTAAAAAACCCCTCAAGGAAACCTGGCTATACATGTACGTGACAACATCCCTCATGACTTTGTAACATGAGACCACTTAATCAGACTGCATGTTTGTGTGTTACTATACATGGGAGACAAAGAAGCAGAAAACGTATAAAAAAACTATGCCACGTGGTGTTCGGGGCTCAGTTCTTCGAGTACGAACCCAACTGAGCAGTGCCAGCACGAACAAAGTTGCTTCCTAGAAAGAAAAGAGGGGCTTGAACTCACAAAACGTGAGACCAAGACTTGAGCCGAAGTGGGATGCTCAAACAACGGAGCCACCCAGGCACCCCTGTTTCTCAATTTTTAAATTGATTTAACAAACTGAATTAATGTCTTAGTGAGAGCTGCTGTACCAGAATACCACAGGCTGGAGATGGGTTATAGACAACAGAAATTTATTTCTCCCAGTTCTGAATGGCTGAGAAGTCCAAGATCAAGGAGCTGCCAAATTCAGCGTCTGGCCATATTCCATTTCATAGATGGCTGTCATCTCGCTGGGTCCTCTCATGGTAGAAGGGGAGAGGAGGCTCTAAGGAGTCTCTTTTAGAAGGGCACGAATCTCACTCATGAGGGCTTTACTCTTATAACTTAGTCACGTCCCCCAAAGCCCCACCTCCTAATATCATCACACTGAGGATTAGGTTTCAACCTAAGAATGAGGAGATGATGGGGGTGTCACAAACATTCAATCTGTAGCAACTGGTTCTCTATGGCTGTGTAAAAAAAAACAAAACAAAACTATCCCACAATTAGTGGCTTAAAATAACAAACTCTTATTCTCCTAACTTCTGTGGGTCAGGAATCTGGATGGGATCTTCTGCTCAGGGTCCCTCACAGGCTATAATCAGGGTGTTGGCTGGGGCTGCAGCCCTCTCAAGGTTAACTGAAGGAGGGAGGGGGATCTACGTTTAAGCTCACTTAAGTGGTAATGGCAGGATCCTCCAATTTCTTTGGGCTGTCGGTCACAGGCCTCCCTCGGTCCCTTGCCATGTGGGCCTCTCTCTGTAGGGCAGTTACAACATGGCGCCTGCTGTCCATCACAGCGAGGGTGTGAGAAAGCAAGAGATGGTGAACAAGACACAAGCTGGAGGCTCAGGAGTGACAGCCCATCACTTTTGCCAGATTCAGCAGACAGTGAGTTGTCACATGTCCAGTCAATAATCAAGGGGAAGGGATTATACAAGGGTGTGGATGTCAGGAGGTGGGAGTCTTTGGGGGCCGTCTCAGAAGCTGTCTGTCGCCTAAAGTTCTGTGACTTCCGGCTTAGCCAGCCTAGTGGTGGACTTGAGTGCTACCATTGCATCAAAGGAATTCCATACCCCAGTCCCCCAGAGGTTCTCACTCCTGTCTCCCAGCAACCTTGAGATGTCGGCGTTGCTCCCATGTTATAGCAAAGGCATTGGGCATTTAATGACTCATCCATGTCTGCGTAGCTGGTAAATAAAAGAGCCAGACCTTGAACCCAGATCTCCTGAGTTCTAGGCTGTGGACTTTGCCCTTTGCTCTGTGGTACTAGGTTGAATAGTGTTATCCCCCCGACCCCCGCCAAATTTGTCTACCCAGAACCTTAGAATGTGACCCGCTCTAGAGCTAGGGTCTTTGCAGATGTATTTAATTAAGATGAGGTCATGCTGAATTAGGGTAGGCCCTAAGTCTAATGGCTGGTATCTTTATGAGAAGACCATGTGAAGACAGCACGTGGGGGGTGTTGCCATGTAAAGGTGGAGACAGAAGTTGGAGTGATGTAGCTACAAACCAAGGAAGGGCAAGGGATACCAGCAACCATCAAAAGCTGGGAAGAGGCAAGGAAGGATTCTTTTCTTAGAGCCTACAGAGGCCCTGTTGCCCCACCAACACCTTGATTTCAGATTCCCGGCCACCAGAGCAATGAGAGAATAACTTTGTGTTGTTTGAAGCCATTCAGTTTGTGGTCATTTGTCATGGCAGCCCCAGGAAACTGATGCATGTGTTGTCTCCCCAGAAAAAGATTCCAGCCACAAACCTCCCAATGTCTACACCACGTTAAAAGGGCTTGTTGATGGTGGTTCAAGAAGCACAACTACTCTGCGTTAGGCTCCATCCAAGATGCAGTCTCTCAGTTCCCCTCCTGGCCAGTGTAGCCTGCCTTCCAAGCCAGCAGCCCTAACTTAGGGCTGGGAGAAGGAAAGGGACATAATAAAGTAGATTCACTGCCTGTGATCCAAGATGATAAACATTACAGGATAGAAGCATGAGATTTCCTTTCTTCTTCCATGTGACAGGTCAAAGATTCGAATCCCTCTGCCCTTCTCCCCCTCATTCCCTTGAACTTGAATGCGCTTGGAGCAGTTGACTCACAATAGCTCTGTGTGTACCGAGTTGTTGGTAGTCTCTGTTGCCTTGTATACACTGGCTTATAATAAGAAGCAGAGGTCAGGGTTCGGCTAGAAAAGGGGTGGGTGTGGTGGGATGGCTGTGGGACACATCTTCCGGTGCATCCAAGTTGGCAGGTTCGCACAGAGGAATCAGTAGCATTGGACCAAAGAAGAGGGAAGTCAAAGGATGTTCTTTGGACTCGGTGCTATGACAAGGGGCTCCTGCTCATGTTTGCAGGTTCTGAAATGCAAGAATTTCCTCTTGTAGGAGGAAAACAGCTCATCGTGTGAATTATGATTAAGGTTTAAGGATTATCCTTAAAATAGTGCTTAAAAAAACATGCGTGCCACCTTCCAACTGACCTTCTGATGAAAGTAGCTTGTGTTCTACAGGGCCCCGTGAGTGGTGATT
Organism: Lynx canadensis; assembly: GCF_007474595.2. Taxonomy (NCBI): domain Eukaryota; kingdom Metazoa; phylum Chordata; class Mammalia; order Carnivora; family Felidae; genus Lynx; species Lynx canadensis. The sequence goes on from NC_044313.2 coordinate 16,769,109, forward strand.
CACAGTTTGTGGTCCAAAAGCATCTCAAATTGGAAGGGGCCTTAGAGATGGTTTAAACCTACTCCTTTGGTAGAAAGAGAAACAAAGGCGCAGAGACCCTCTCCTGTCCCTCTGTGAAACCAGCCGGACCAAGGGCTCTGTCCTCCATTTCTCGCTCTACTTGGCATTCTGGTGTCTTCTTACGTCCACATCTACCTGTACAAATCTGTCCCTACAGCATCTCCAGTTTCCACTGTGGGCCCCAGTGAGGTGTAACCATCCATCCATCTACCCATCACATATTTATTGCTCAGTGGATATGGAGATTATTAGGACAAGATCCTTGCTGTCAATGAGCTTACTGTCTAAGCAGAGAGCAAACACTTGTATGCAAGTGATGAGACCTCAAACCAGACTCCTTCAAGGGAGTACAGACTAGCTCCTCTCTGCAAACCATTTGAAGAGTTGGAAAATAATTGTCGCTAGAGGCCATAGACTCATAAGTAGGTATCATCCATTGACCTGTATAGTTTGAAAAGTGGGTGGACCATATACTTGGCAACCATACACTCTGAATTTTTCGAAATAGCTCTAATTGAAAATAGTCTCTTTTCAGTTCATGTGTCCTAACCGTTGTTCGGGAAGAGCTGCATGTCTCGCAGTTAGGGTTTTCTGTACCAAATCTAACTTGTCTATCCCCTTCTTTCTTTGCCTCTAACAGATTCATTCTTTGGACCAAAGTCTTAGGATGTATCTATTCTTAGAAGAGTAACACCCTAAGCCATAGACTAGCTATATCTTCAGCAATCACTTGAAGCCCCACTTTGGACAGGGAGGGCACTGCTCATGTGATACAGAGGTACGTGAGTGTATCCAGGAGCCTTGGACTGTTGAGCTGAATGGGGAATGAAATCTGATGACTGTCACAAAATAGCATCAACAGAATGCTTAGGGGGTATTATCACTGGGCCTTGGGGTAAGTGTTCAGAAGTGGGAAGAAGATGAGAGAGGGTCCTGGGAGCGGGAGAGAATCTGATTCTCCCCGTCATTCTGTGACTTCACTCAGGGGCAGGCCGCTTAGACAGGAGCTCTCTGGTCGGGGGCCTGGAGATCCAAACCATAAGAAGCAGGAAAAGAGCCTTTAAAGTCTTTGCATTTCAGTTGTATAGGTAAAGAAGCCCTACTCTCTTCTTTTCCCAACAGTTTAGAGAGAAAATAAGTCAACATGCTTTTTGGATTAGTGTGAATGCCTTTTCTCTATGTATAAGGACAAATGGTTCCCTGGGAGGCAGATGTTCATTCAATCATGGACAAATTTAACCAGAAATTAGGGAGCATGCTAGGGAACGGTCTCAAGGCATCCAGGCCGTCATCCAGCCTGGTAGCCCTGACACATGTCCCTATGCTGCCACAGATGTCCTTATCCCTCCCCCCCCTCCTTTCTGGTATTTCAACAACAATCATCAAGGTAATTATCTGTTATATAATGTGCATCTTTGAAGTTGATATAGAAGTTTAGAATAGATTTGCTATAGACGGATGTTTTCCCTCAGCAAAACTTATTTTGTTCATCCGAACATATTTTAGGCACCAGCTGTATACCAAACATGAATGAGGCTGAAAAGGGAAGAGTCCCTGGGGTACAGCAAGTTGTAAAGTCCTCTGGGAAGGAGGCAGGAGTAGTGCCTACTCCCTGCTGGGGAGTTGGCTCTTTAGACCCGAAACCTGCTCCCCACGCCGGATCACCATCATGAGCCTTGTGGTGAGCCCTCTTACATCCTGTGACTGGAAACTCTGAGGCCTTGTCAGTGCTCCTCCTCATTGATATCATCTGTAATATGCTTCAGAAAACCTCTGTCTCACAGATGTTTTGACTTTAGTCATTCGACCTATTGCCCTTTACTGGGGTGCCTCAAGTATTTGGTGGGCGTACTGTGACCCAGTCCTCAATCTTGTCTACAGATTATAGGAAAGACCCCAGAGCAAGGCCCAGGGAAGTTCAGTGACCTCTTCCAAGTTGGGCAGTGAGTTAGGATGCCTGAACACTCCTTCCAACGTACACTAGTTGACCAAGTGATGACCTTACACCATCTTGGGCTGGGAACGATCTTAGATATCTATCTTGTGTCATGGCTCTCATCTTGCTGAAAAGGAAATCGAGACCCGGAGTGGGTTGTTGGTGGTCCAAAGCCAGGGAATGGCAGACTTCTAGAGCTAGAAGGCGCCTTTGGCCTTCTGTCATCTAGTTTTGCCTCCAACCCAAAGGAGCAACACTTTCCACACGCTCCTTGCGGGGTGATTACCCAGCCTCTGCCTGACCACTTCTGGAAATGGGAGTGCATGATTTTTTTTCTGTCCATTCCATTTGGAAACATGTCTCATTGTTGTAAAGCTCTTCTCTGTAATCAGAGGGAATCTGGTTTCCTGCTGTATCCACTGACCGCTGCCTTGCAAAACCGCCACAACAAAACCTACAACCTCTGTGTCCTGGGAGACTTGTCCCCACCGTGGACCCCTTTACTCAACCAGAGCATTTCAGCTCATGTTGCCCCAGCTTCCCTGATCCAGACCGATTTTCTTTAGCATGGCTTAGTTCAGAATGTTTATTTATTTTGCTTTTTATTTGTTAATGGTAACTACTACCTTCTGTAAGTCCCATCCTTCCCCGCCCCCTTTTCTGAGATGCAGAAGGCCCTCATTAGAACATCAGTGAGTTCACTGCACTCTTTAAAATCAAGACAACAAAAAAAGCTTGAGTGTGCTTCCCCTGACAAGCCTCCTTAAATATAATCATAGATCTGTCACAAAATATGCAGGCTTATGAGGGGTTGTCAAAGTCTTTCCTGAAGTGGGAGATGTTTAGGGGGAAAAAATTCTTTTGCATTAACTGAAAAGGAACAAAGTAGAAAAAAAAAAACAAAACAACAAAACAAGGGCCAGATGATTCTGTGAAGGTTTTGCAGAGCTACAGTGTTGCAATCTTTGCCTTGATGAATGATAATGCAGCAGCTTCCGGAAAGGCAGAAAAATTAAGTTCTGAACCGTACATGTAATTGGTCTTGACATTTCTATTCTAGGAGTTTTTCTCTTAACTGAGTGGGGAAGCAGGTGAGGTAAGAGAAGTGAAGTGTTACTTTCCAGTCATCCGGATTCAAATCTCTGATTCTGATGGGGAGTAGACCAAAAGGCACCATAGACGCTCAGTTTTCTTTAAGCCAAGTCCTGCTCAGTGATTAAGCAGTTATTAAGCAGTGATTAAGCAGTGATTAACCCGTTGTTAAGTTGTATCCACACCATGACTCTCTGGAGGGTTTATGGGCTCTTCAGCATTTAAAATTTTTTTTAAATTTCTTTTTTTTTTTTTTTTAATGTCTATTTATTTCTGAGAGAGAGAGAGTGAGCAGGGGAGGGGCAGAGAGAGAGGAGAGCAGAGGATCTGAAACGGGCTCTGCACTGACAGCAGAGAGCCCAACGCAGAGCTCGATCTCAAGAATCAAGACATCATGACCTGAGCTGAATTCAGTTGCTTAACTGACTGAGCCACCCAGGTGCCCCTAAAATTTCATTCTTTTTTTAAAAAATTTTTTTAGTGGTTTCATTTATTTTTGAGGCAGAGAGAGAGAGGGAGACACAGAATCGGAAGCAGGCTCCAGGCTCTGAGCTGTCTGCACAGAGCCCGACGCGGGGCCTAAGCATCCAGTTGCTTCAAGGGCCAGCACAGACACATCCCCACGTTGCGTGGCCCTGGAGGAACAAGTTCAAGGACATGCAATAAGGAAATCCGGTGCCGTGGCTCCTCTGGGGCTCTCCAACTTCCACGCAGGCATGATCACATCACTGTGTCCTCATCTGATGCCAGACCTCCCAAGCGGTCCAGGGGTTTCTAAGCCTTCTGCAATTACTCAGCATAATAAGATTTCAGAGCTCTCCCTGGCTTAAAATGTGCTTTCCATTTTCTCACCAGCCCACTTCCCTCCCCCGGCCTTGCCCTGAATTAGAAGTGCATCCGCAGAAAGATTCACAAGCCCCTAAACTGCCCAGTGGCACATTTCTGTCTTTCATCTCTCCTATGAGCATCTCCTTGCCCTTCTTCACACACCCAGGCTGAATGAGAGCATGACATCCAGACACAGCTATGGTGCCCTGCCTGGAAACAGAGCCTTGTGCAAATCCGCTTAGCCTTTCCTCCAAATGAGAAAGCACTCCCAGCCTTCTTGATCCCCAGTAATTGTAATGGGGATTACGAACAAGCCCTGCAGGGATCAATTTCCAAATGAAATGTAAGAACCCTTTCAAGTGCCTCACCCTAATTGTAGAAGCTTTCAGTGTTACTGGAGCTGGTTTTGAAAACCACCTTGCCCATGCCTCAAATTAAGTTACGCTGCACCTGCATATGCAAAAGGAAGGGACATCAAAGAAAGAATCAGTGGGGATGGCAAACAGAAAGAAATGCTGGGCACAGACATGAAGACATCTGGCTTTCCCGGAACCTGCTGTTTGTTTCGTAGGCAAGGACAATTAGCGACTGGAAGGAGAGCTGGGTGTGGCTTTGTTGTGTCCTCAAACTTTACTGTCTGTTTCTGAAGACTTCTTATTTCCAGGCCGAAAGGGTGGATTGATTGTCTTATTTGTTATTCTTCAAAACTTTTCCTTGTGTTTTATTTTTAATTTTTTTCAGTTTATTTATTTATTATTTTGAGAGAGAGAGAGAGATAGAGAGAGAGAGAGCAAGAGCGCAAGTGGTGAAGGGGCAGAGAGAGACGAAGAGAAAAAGAATCCCAAGCCGGCTCTGCAGTGTCAGTGCGGAGCCCGCTATGGGGCTCGCACTCACGTGACACCATGACCTGAGCCAAAGTCAGACGCTCAACCAACTGAGCCACGCAGGTGCCCGTCCATGCACTTTAATAAAGAAAAGTGATCTCTCAAGTCACTGTCACCCTGAATTCATGCAGAGTCAGGTTTAGGCTGCTGTAAAAGAAATGCAGCTTTTCTGATTTCAACCTAGAGAAACGGATCATTGCTTGGGAGAGGGAGGCCTTTTGTGGATTTGTGTAGATGGAAAAACAACAAATTCTTAATGTCATTTGTCTTTTTTTAATGGACTTTGACGTGTTTCGAATTTATTTTTGCGCGTAATTTTAACACTACCGCCTGAGATTTTTTTTATATACTTTATCTCTGAAATGTGTCAGATTCCACACTGACACCGTTTTTATAGAGAGGGTTTTGGTGCCCGCGAGGAAGTGGCATTGGTGGCCGTAGAGCCGCACGGACCGGGGTTTGAGTCCTCGGCGGGCGGCACTCTTTTTGTGACTCTGGGCACGTCATCAGCCTCAGAGGGTAATGACAACTCCCACTTCCTTGTGGCGTTGTGGAAGTGAGCTGACCCAGTGAGCACAGCTGCTTATACCAGGGCTGGGCACAGAACGTGAGCAACATTAGCTGGTACCTGGCGATTTCAGATTCGTGGGGCCCACGTCTCTGCTCCCCACCAGCCTTCCCAGGAGGAAACCAGACAGCAGGGCTGCCTCCTCCCGTGCCCAGGCTTACGCCTTAAGTAAATAACAGATTTAATCTCAGGGGAAGCAAGTGCATTCTGTTATGGGCACGGAGACATTTTATCGGTCTGCACACAAAGTCAACAGGAGACAAAAGAACGTCCTCCTTCCAGTTTTTCTCAAGTGTAGGGCGGGAAAATGGCAGGGCGAGCGTCTCTGCAGCCTTAGAGGCATCAGTAGGACAAGAAATAGGCACCTGGGTGGCTCTGTCTGCTAAGCGTCCGACTCCTGATTTCTGCTCAGGTCACGATCTCACGGTTTGTGAGTTCGAGCCCTGCATCGGGCTCTAGAGGTGCTAGCAGCTCAGGGCCTGCTTGGGATTCTCTCTCTCTCCCTCTCTTTCTCTGCCCCTCCCGCTCTCGTGCACGCTCTTTCTCAAAATAAATAAACTTAGATAGATAGATAGATAGATAGATAGATAGAAGCATGAGGCCTGAGGCCTGCACGGGCATTTCTGGACGCCTGGGTTCTGAAGCCAGTTCTGCCCCTGTGGATGAGGCACGAGCTCCGTGGGCCCGATTCCCCCCCCCCGAGAACGTGATGGTTCTACTCGTGTGTCCCCACGATTCTGTGACCAGCTCTTACAGGCCGTTGTGACCCATTTTGGGGGTGTGTTATGACAGGGGTGGACCCATCCGGTAAAACCTGGCTGAAAAAAGGTCCGAGGCAGGATGTGTTTTTCCTCCCAGATTCTCACGTTCAGGGGAAAGACCGCACCCAGCTGTCTCAGGGGGGTGACCCCAGGCCGGCCAGCCACCACCCGCCACAGGGATCCATTTGGGGGATGTTCTCTTCAGGGCCACCACCCGCTGTGGCTGAGGGGCACCGCGCTCCCCCCGGGGGGCTCCTCTGGAGTAGAAACAGGTTTAACTAGAGCCGACGGTGATTCTCCAGGCGGCCAAGAAAACCTTCCCAGTGCTCCATCAGAGTGACGGGAGGTCTTTGCAGGGAGTTTTAGAACCTTCCATATTTAGTTCCAAACCGCACGTCCTTGCCTCCAGTTTGTCAGCAGGCCAGCTGTCTCTCAGTGGGAGTGCGGGCTGCTGTCTCTTCCTGACGTGGGCTGACTTGAGACTGTCGTGCTTGCTCTATTTGAAAGCCGAGTCCACTCGCCGTGGCCAGAAGCACTTAGAGATCAAACGCGGACCTCTGTTGCTTTCAAGGTGACGAAGGTGCGTCCCGCTGGAAGATGGGTCACCGGTTTCGCGGTGGGTCTTGAATTTGTCGCAGTATAGTTACCCTTTCGTAGTGCTCCGGAGGCAGAGTAAAAGCTTGGTGGCAAACCATGAGAATGAACGTGGAGAATGCTTCATTTACCCGAAATTCGCACCCCGACTACGCCGTTTGCCTGTCCGCAGCTCGCCAGCTGCCGTGACATCTGTGTTGAGGATGCCCCGAAGTCCCAGGATTCGTTGCTGTGGTGCACCTGCCTCCCACCAAATGGCTAACGCTCTGGCTCTTCTCTTAATTATTCTCTCTTTCTTTAAATGTTTATTTTTGAGAGAGAGACAGAGATAGAGACAGAGTGTGAGCAGGGGAGGGGCAGAGAGAGAGGGAGACACAGAATCCGAAGCGGGCTCCAGACTCCGAGCTATCCGCACAGAGCCCGACGCAGGACTCGAACCCACGGACTGAGAGATCGTGACCTGAGCCGAAGTCGGACGCTTAACCCACTGAGCCCCCCAGGCGCCCCTTTCTCTTAATTATTCTTAGTTTTACTCTAACATGAGACTCGGGTTTAAATGAAGAAGACCTTATTTACTCCACCATTTTTTTAAAAAGCAAAGGCTTGTGTTGAGACAAAGAGTTGAATGTGTGGTGAGAAGTGGTGCCTTACATACTGGGATACCGGGAGAGGGTGAATCTAGGAGGGTGATAAAAAAGAAAGAAAGGAACCAATGAGCTTGGGAAACAGTGATAAGCCATCCATCAACCAGCGAGTGCCTTCTGCCAGGCCCGGTGCTGATGTGTGGAGCACACGGCCGGGCCTTCAGACTCCTGGCTGGCCTTTCTAAGGAGAGCAATTTAATTTTTTTTTTTTTTTAATTTTTTTTTTCAACGTTTATTTATTTTTGGGACAGAGAGAGACAGAGCATGAACGGGGGAGGGGCAGAGAGAGAGGAAGACACAGAATGGGAAACAGGCTCCAGGCTCTGAGCCATCAGCCCAGAGCCCGACGCGGGGCTCGAACTCACGGACCGCGAGATCGTGACCTGGCTGAAGTCGGACGCTTAACCGACTGCGCCACCCAGGCGCCCCAGGAGAGCAATTTTATAAAGCAGGTTGATTTAAGGCACCAACACCTTTGCTGGGCTGAGACAGGAGAGGCGCCAGGGCCTGCTTTTCCTCTCTATCCTCCCGTTCCTCGTCCTCCTTTTCTCTTTTAATACCAGAACTCCCCCCCCACTCCCCGGTATTAGTTTTCTGTGCAGGGTTGGGACAAATGACCCCGTACCTAGTGGCTTAAAACAGCACATGTTTATTGTCCAACAGTTCTGGAGGTCAGAAGTCCAAAATGTGTTAGTGAGCCAAAAACACGACTGCTTTCCTTCCGGAGGCTCCAGGGAAGACCGTTTCCTTGCCTTTTCCAGCTGCTGGAGGCCGCCTGCGTTCCTTGGTGACCTATTCACAGGTTCCGGGGCTTAGGATGTGGACATCTTTGGGACACCACACAAGCAGATTCACGGAGCGTCTGTGTGTGTGTGTGTGTGTGTGTGTGTGTGTGTGTGTGTGTGTGGCGGGGGGATAGCATAGTGATTGCTCACGTCAGACTTGATCAGCTTTCTGAGTAAGCCGGGAGTCCACAGCCTTTGGGATGGATTTAAACCAAACCTAGCATTCAGAGTTCTTCCTACCCAAACCACACAGTTCACTGTGCATTTTACCAGAACATTACCTCAACTTATCAGTGATACACAGAGATATGTATAAACAAACAGACATATAAGAGATGGTCTATTATATTTGGCAAATCTTAAGGCCCCCAGGAGACAAAAGGGAAAGGCTTTTTTTCTTGTGGAATTTAGCTCTTCACAGGTAGGCAAGATTCTGAGTCTTTTAGGTAAGAGTTCAGGGAGGGGGGGCTGTGTCTACAGTAGAAGACAGAAAATCCCAGAGTGCTTTGAAGTGAGTAAAGGGAATTTTCACCGGGCGACTGCATTTACTTAGGCCCTGCCCGTGTTTACCATTGTCTGCACCCATTCCTTTCCCTAAAGTAAATAAAATCTGAATGCTTCCTTAAGCAGAGACCATTGCAGAGTTTTCCTCCAAAAAAACAAACAGCCACCACTTCTACCAAAAACAAGAACAACAGAGATATGCCTATGCCTTTGGGACAATCCACAGTTGTAAAGAAAATCTTTTCCTCTGGGGCCTCAGGTTGTCTTTAAAACATTCCTTCACTTTCTGTCCCCTGCCCACCATACCCCACCTCCCACAACAGAATCACAATCTTCAGAGGTATTTTTTTTTTTTTTTAAAGGAGGTAGGTTGGATAAATTCTCACCAAACTTCCCTGTGGGTCAGCAGCCTACTGTGAGTTATGAGATTATATTCATTTGTGAGAAAGCGTGAGGATAGGAGGCAAGCTGACAGTCCTTTGACAAAGATGAATTTTCTGTCCATGTTTTAATCTTTAATCTGGTTACCATATGTTGTTTCTGAAGGGTTAGTTAATTAAAAGACCTTATTTTTAGAACAAGTTGGACTGGCGTTAGCAATATGCCAGAAAATAAGAAAAAAATTAATTGGTCAACTGCAGAAATGTCTCAAAAAATGCTTAATAAATTTTTGATAAAACGCTTAAAAAATTAACCCGGAGTAGAAAGAGAAAACGGTTTCACTCCAAATCCATGAGCATTTAACTCATAAGAAATGAATACTCATAATCCTTTCAAATATCATACTTAAAGATCCACTGGTGATAATGAAGTCAGTGCCTATGATTCGGGCACCTCTAAATCAACTGTACTTTTTAAGTAAAAGTTTAAACAGTAAGTGCATACTACCCAGTTAGAATTCAATGCTGCTTTGCTCTTAGTTTTTTAAAGCAATAGTAAATCTTTGTATAGAATTTATTTACATAGTTACTCAGTTTTCTAAGGCTGTTGTAGCCCAGTACCATAAACTGGGGGGCTTAATACACCAGAAGTTTTTTTCTCTCGCAGATCTGGAGGATGTAAGTCCAAGTTCAAGGTGTTGACAGGGCCATGATCCCGCTGAGGGTCCAGAGAGGATCTGTTCCATTCCTCTCTCCCTAGCCTCTGGAAATCCTTGATATTCCTTAGCTTCTAGATGCATGACTGCATCTCTGACTCTGTCATTCAATAGCCTTGAACTTGTGCATCTCTGAATACCTATGTCTTCACATGGCCTCCCCTCTCTCATGTGTCTGTGCCCAAATTTCCTTCTTTTTATAAGAACACCACCTTAACACATTATGACCTCATCTTAACTAATTATATTGCAAAGATGCCATTTCTAAGTAAGGTTAATTTCTGAGGTTCTAAGTGGACGTGAATTTGGGACGGACACTGTGTAAACCAGGACAGTTACCATCTCATTAGATCAGCTTCTCTATCCATAAAATGGGAATAATATTGCTTATTCATATTTGGTTTTAGTGTAATGAATATAAGGCTCATTCTGTGACTCTTACTCCTGAGATCAGGTGAGATCAGAAGCCAGACTTCTTCTGGAATTATTTTTATATAACTTGAAAATTACTAAGCAAGGAAATTTTTTTTCATGTAATCTCTTCAGACTAGAATTTCCCCAGAAAATACCTTGGGAAACATCAGTTTAATAATGTGGCCTCTACGTCAAGTAGAAATAATAAGAGGGATGGGGGGCCTTCGGAAGGTGCTTGGGTCATGAGCGTGGTGAAACTGGGAGTCAGCAGTCCAGAGGAGGGCTCTCACCGGACCCAAGCCTGGCTGGTGCCCTGACCTTGAACTTCTGGCCTCCAGAACTGAGAGAAATAAATTTTGTGTTGTTTATAAGCCACTGAGTCTGTGGAATTTTGTAAGAGCAGCTCAAAAAGACCAAGACAGTTAAGCAAAACTCTTGTCTTCAAGTCTTAGTCCTTCATACGCACACCCACACCCACATCTCTTCGAACCATTGAATGCCAGGTGAGATCTTGGCTGCAGGAAGGCTGTTTTGGAATTTGTACTAGTGCAGCTTAACATTTTCCCTAGTGACTGGATGAAAGCCTTGTTGCCTTGATGATATTAAAAGATGCACGATGGCTTTGGAGATTTTGGAGATGGCTATTGTTAACAGTCGTAAAGGAGAGAAGAGTCTCATGAACGCAAGGCAGGGAATGATGGTCCTTGTGCAGAGTACAGCACAGGACGATGTAGGAGAGGAGATCAATTTCTGGAACACCAGTGTACGGGACTCTGCTGATCTCTCTGGTGAAACTGGTAGAAAAGATTTAAAACAGCAAGCATTTAAAGCCTCTGGAAATGGTCCTACGGTACGACAGTAAATGAAGAAACCTCTGTTTGAGGAAATCTATGCAAATTTGGTAAAAAAAAAAAAGTTGAGAGTCTGTAATATCTGAAATGAGACTGCCCCCTCCCTCGTCCTGCTGGCTCAGGAAAGTGAAGACTCCAGATGACTGTGGCCACCAGCACAGGCTGCCTTGCCCCCAGCCCCCAGGTGGAGGGCTTTCTTCCTGGGAGGAGCAGGACTCCAGTGTTCCCAGCCCCCCAGGTGCTGTGTCTCAGTCCCAGCAAGCGTGGTCAAGAGGCGGGGGCTTCCTTCTTTGTCCCAGCCCCTGCTCCTGGAATCGAGACTTGACCTTGGGTAAGGTGCGATGAGAACACCGGAACCCAGACTGTCCTTGCCCCTGCCGGGAGATGCAAGCCAGGAGGACCTCGGGCTGCTGCTTCCTCACCTTGCAGGCAGTGCTCAGCTCCTAGAGCAAAAATGTCACTCAGAGAGCAGCTGGCCACGGTGGCATTCCCAGTTCCCGGGCCCTGGCTCAGAGATTTTGCCTGGGGGTGAGGGGGAGAAGCCGTTGTAAAGGCAACTCATCTCTTCCTGAAGGAACTGATTTCATTTACAACAGAGAGTAAAAGAGTTCAAATACGAAGGCACTTTTAAGAGCAGTGGAGGTTGTGGTTAAAGGCAGTTGAGAGGTGATTCATAGGTTTCATGAACAGCCTAGACTATAGGCTGGCTGGTTTGCAGGACAGAACAGAAGACTAAGAGGCTGGGGAGGAGCCCTCCTGACACTGACCTCAGAAACTGTTCCTTCAAAGGAGCCCCAATTCGAGTGAGTTCATTTGTAGAGCAATTTATGCCCCAGTGCACTGTCGCAAACAATAGAGCAGGCAGCTGGAAATGATGAGAGTTTAACAGCTGGGTGTGGTTGCTCAAAGAGAGGAAGGGATCCCTGCGAATACCACAGTCACCCCAGGGTGACCGTAATCCAGCCAGCCACTAAAATTAAACAGACAAGCAACAATAACAATTGGGGTGCCGGTAGCCAGAGCGGCTACAATATGTTATCTAAAACGTTCAGTTTCCAACAAAAAAATTATGAGGCATGCATGAAACAGGAAAGTATGACCCACACGCCAGAAAAAAAGCAGGCAACCGAAGCTGTCTGTGAGAGCAACAAGATGTTGGATTTAACAGAAAAAGACTTCAAAATAGCCACTATAGATGTGTCCACGCAACCGAAGGAAAGCGTGATCACAGAAGTAGAGGAAGGTATGACGACAATGTTGCGTTACGTAGAGAACATCAGTGAAGAGAGAAAAATCGTAAAAAGGAAGCAAATGGAAGCCCTGGGGTTTAAAAATATAACAACTGAAATTAGAAATTCGCTAGTTGAACAGAATGGGAAGACAAGCCACAGACTGGGAGAAGATATTTGCAAATGACATTCTGATAAAGGACTGTCATCTAAAAAGTCAACAATAAGGAAAATGGGCAACCTGATATTTAAAAGGGCAAACGATGTGAACAGGCACCTCACTGAAGAAGAGACACCGATAGCAAATAAGCAAATGGAGAGATGCTCATCATCACATGTCATCAGGGAAAGGCAAATTAAAGAAACTGAGATACCACCGCACGCTTATTAGACGGGCCAAAATCTAGCATGCCAACAACACCAAACGTTGATGGAGAGGTGGGACTACCGGAACTCTCATTCATTGCTGAGGGGAATGCAAAATGGTACAGCCACTCTGGAAGACAGTTTGGCAATTTGTTAGAAAATGAAATCTACTTTTATCGTATCCAGCAGTGGCACTCGTTGGTTTTTACCAAATGAGCTCAAACCTTATGTCCACACAAAGATCTGTACATAGGTATTTATTGCAGCTTTAGTCATAGTTGCCAGAACGTGGAGGCAACCGGGAGGTCCTTTAGTAGATGAATGGGTAAATAAACTGTGATCCATCCAGAGAGTGGAATAGTATTCAGCACTCAAAGAAATAAGGTATCAAGCCATGAAAAGATATGGAAGAATCTGAAATGCACACTACTAAGAGAAATAAACCAATCTGAAAAGGCTATATATTACATGATTCCAATCATATCACATTCTGGAAAAGAAAAAGCCATGGTGATAGTGAAAAGATTAGCAGTTGCCAAGGGTTAGGTAGGATGGAAGGATGAAGAGGCGGAGGCCTTTTAGGGGGGTGAAACTATTCTGTATGATACTATAATGGCAGCTACATATCATTATATATTTGTTAACCCATAGGGTCTATAACACCAAGAGCGAACCCTAGTGTAAGCTGCACATCAACAGGAATACTGAAAGAGAAGAGAGAGAAAGGAGTAGAAAAATAAAGAAAAAACTTACCAAATTTGTCAAAAAACAATATCCTGCACGTCCAAGAAATGAAAAACTCTAAATAGGATAAAAAAAACCAGAGATCTATGAATAGATACATCATGATAGAAATTATGAAAGTCAAAGATGAGAGAAAAATCTTGAAAGCAGTAAGAGAAAAATTACATGTTACATACAAGAGAATCCCAATAAGGTTAGCAGAAACAATGGAGGCCAGAGGCAGTAGAATAACATATTCAAAGTGCTCAAAGGTAACAACTGTCCACCAGAGTTAGTATAGACCCCGCAAGTGAAACGGCAGTGTCCACAACAAGACCGATTTCATGTTAGATCAACTTGCTATAAGCCTGGGAGGTTCCCATGACCTCCTTGAGCTCACAAGAATAATTTACAAAATTCAGGAAGATACCTAAATGAAGAGACATGTAGGGTGAGGTCTGGGGGCGGATCCCAAACATGGAGCTTCTGTGCCTTCTCCCCATGGAATCAGCATGGAATCACTCTGATGTGTTCACCAGCCCGGAGGCCCCACCAATTGTGTCCAGAGTTTTTATTAGGATTGCATTACATAGGCATGATTTACTGAATGTCAACCCTGTGATTGAACTCCGTCTCTAGCCTTCCTTATCCTCTTTGGGGCTCAGGAAATCAGGTTGATAACATGTGGCTCAAAGCTTCAACACTCTAATCACAAAGTTGGGCTTTCCAACCATGATCAGCCCCCATCCTGAAGCCACCCAGGGGCTCACCAGGAGCTACCGCATTAGCATAAACTTAGATACGATCCAAGAGGCTTATAAATAACAAAAACACTTCATCACTCAGGAGATTCCAAGGCTTTTAGAAGCCCCACGCCAGGAACCTTAGGCAAAGACCAGACAAATTCTTTATTATACAACATTGATGACATGCCATTCTTTTTGTAGGTTGCAAGATGCAGTTTGTTAGATTTTTTTTCAGTTTGTTACATTTTTACTGAGGATTTTTACATCTATATTCATAAGGGATATTGATTTGTAGTTTTCTTGTGACACGTTTATCTTGTTTTGGTACCAGCCTCATAGAATGAGTTGGGAAGTGTTTTGCTACTTTTTGGAAGACTTTCGCGAAGAATTGGTATTAATTCCTCTTAAAATACTTAGTAGAATTTACCAGTGAAGCCATCTGTTCTTGGGAATATTTTTGTGAGAAGTTTTTAAATTACTAGTTCCGTCTATTAACTTGTGTAGATCTTTGAATATTTTCTCTTTCTTCTTGAGTCGGTTTCAGTCACTTTTGTCTTTATAGAAAGTTATTGATATTTTTCATTCATTTCCCATTCATTCATCATTTTCACTTCTGCAAGGTTGGTAGTAGTGTCCCCCGTTTCATTTCTGCTTCTCTGTATCACTGTTCTGACGATGGGAGTGGGGATAGTGGACTCATGCTTTGTGAGGAGGGCACCGGCTGGGGTGGTAGCCTCTGGTCTTCTTGATTTGTATCTGGTGTGGAACCTTTGCCCTGTGAGGGCGTCTCCGGTCCCAGTATTCTTGGCTCACCATGCCTGGGGCTGAGCCTCCACTGTATGAGTGAGCATGGGTGAAGGAAAGCAGACCCTGACCTCTTGGCTGTATGCACCTGGAAGTCAGCGTTTTCAGCACCCAGGTTGGGGGGATGAGAATGTTGGCAGCCTGCCTTCCTGGGGAACAGCGGCAGCCCTCTCCTATGGACCAGGGGACGATGAGTCTGACCTTCTTGGCCACACTCACTGGAATGGAGCTTCTGTCATACCGATCTGGGGTCGGGGGAGTGAGAGAGTGGGTCATGGCTCCAATGTCACAGATTCTCCAGCTTTTAACCTAAATTTGGTAGACTTTTTTGAATAAATGTTTCTTCATTTGCTGTATGCCCTTGGAACAGTTTACAGAGATTTTAGACGGTTTAGATTTTAGATTTTAGGATCTTTTATAAAGAATTTTCACCAGCTGTTCAATGGAGAGAGGGTCTGCAGAACTCTTTGTGGGACATTCTGGAAGCATGCCTTATCTCCCCTACTCGCTATCCTTTTCACAGAAGGCATTGCTTAATTCCTGGCTTTATAGCTTCAGGTGGTTTGTGGAACAGCTCAGGCAGGGCTGACAGAAAACGGAAGGCTGAGGAAGAGAACCTAGGAGACATATACGTGGGGAATTAGGATTGAATTGAAGACAGCGTTAAAATATGAAATGATTAACTTTGGAAAGAGAAGGTTCAGGTTATGAAGAACTAGGATGTATGTTCACGGAGCACCAAACAAGTGGAAGGCTTATAATGCAGGGCAAGGTACTTAGACACAAGGAACCGTCTCTTTGCAAGGTTCTTAAATAATAGAATGTACTACCCACGAAGGTTGCAGAATTGCATTTTAAAACCGGCCTAGACCCTTATTTTTAGATCTCATGAGTGACTACAAATGCAGCTTCTCTATCACCTCCTTCATGATGATAAAATCTGACAGAGGCATTTTATTAACACAAATTATCAAACTAAGGTCGGCGCGGTACCTTTCGCCTACCACTCGGAACCGCGGCGAAGCACCCAAGAATATCTTAGCATTTGTAATAGCGAAGCGCAAGTGAGCCAGAACCTCATTAGGTCCTGGGCCACACGGATAATTATTTTGTTCTTCCGCCAGAAAGTTAAACAAATAAAAGCAGCTGTCTTTCCTACTTGCTTTTCTGCGAGGCTAACTTAGCTGTCTTGCTGTCTGAAGACCGCGGCACAGGGTAAACAGCCTCATTAGATCCCTGGCAATGCTTGGGTGCTTAGGTCATGCCAGCTTCCTGAACATGGGTGACCTATTGTTTTTTCCCTCTCCGGGATGGGGAGATAAAAACTACACTTCAAATATTTACCCTCCTTATCTTTCTTGTTCTAATAAGGGACTTGGTTGTGGGGCCGTTTCCAAAGAAATGCCTAATATAGAACAAAGTCAGTTTAAAGAGGTAACTGTTATTTAACGAGAGGAGGATTTTCAAATTAAAACCTTAACAATATTAGGGGAAGTGAGTACTCTCTTGTGTTGGCAGGATTGCAGGACTTGGCTTTCCCACTCTGCTAAGGGCAGTTCAGTGTTTCCTTCGAGAAGAGGAAGAAGAAACAACAGACACAGTGATGATGTCTATAGGTTTCTCTTGGCAACGAAATGAAATTAAAATATGCTGGGTATAGACTGAAATTGTGATTGGCAAAGTTTAATTAAACTTACTAAAATTGTGCTCTAAGCTTGACCAGAACTTGAGTTTTGGGTCAAACAGGGGGAACTACAAATGTACACACCCACAAATGATACATATGTAAGCCACAATTATATATACACACACACACACACACACACACACACGTATATGTGTATATATATGTGTGTATATGTATATATCTGTGTATATATGTATATATATATGTAGATTGTGACATATTCATAGTGATTATAGCTAAACTATAGATCTAGATAGATCCATGTCAAGGAATGTGAATAACTTAAATGACAGGCAAATACATTTTCCAGCTTTCGCAATGTGAAAATTGCTTTTTGAGCATCTGGTGGTGAGTCAGTGCTGCTGATTGTTTTTTGAGAGGGGGTATACGCCCCTCAAAATAAATCAACAGGATTGCTTCAAATCGGTTTTTAAATCATCAGGCTTTAGCGAGACCAGGATGATAAATTTTTTTCCCCCATTAATGAGCGTTATGGAGTCCTAAGGCACAAGCGAGGTTTAAAGGTTATAGAGATGTCTTGAAGCTGAACCCTATCGGAACATGAAGGAGGTCACTTCAAGTGCTTTGGCGAATAGGAAAATGAAGTACAGTGTGCGTTCCTGTGAAAAAATTGGTTTCCCATCTTAGTTTCACTAAAACCTGATGGTTTGAAAACTGAGTTGAGGGGCACCTGGGTGGCTCAGTTGGTTAGGTGTCCGACTTCAGCTCGGGTCGTGATCTCACGGTTCGTGGGCTCAGGCCCCACATTGGGCTCTGTCCTGACAGCTCAGAGCCTGGAGCCTGCTTCCGATTCTGTGTCTCCTTCTTCTCTCTGCCCCTCCCCCGCTTGTGCTCTCTCACTCTCTCTCTCAAAAATAAACATTAAAAAAATTTTTTTTATATCCTAAATAAGGTTTTATGTACATAAAGAACATTTCAAATATTTATGTGGTATATTCATTAAAAAAAAGGGAGGGGGGTGAATAGCCAATTTCCCCCCCCCCGGGATTCTTTTAAGTCCCAAGTTTCTAACCCAGTTAGGAGTTGAAAAAAACAATGGAATTAGCTAGAGAATGGAGTTACCAGAACATTATGTACACGAACAAGGTTGCCTTTGGTTAGGTGAAAATGTTTTAAACGCTTCTCTCAGTCCTATTAAAAAATCTGTGTATCTTCAACATTTATTTATTTTTGGGACAGAGAGAGACAGAGCATGAACGGGGGAGGGGCAGAGAGAGAGGGAGACACAGAATCGGAAACAGGCTCCAGGCTCTGAGCTATCAGCCCAGAGCCTGACGCGGGGCTCGAACTCACGGACCGCGAGATCGTGACCTGGCTGAAGTCGGACGCTTAACCGACTGCGCCACCCAGGCGCCCCTAAAAAAATCTGTGTATCTTCAAATGTACTGGAACTTGAGTTGGCTTATAGGTATGCATTTCACTCTAAAAAATTAATACGAAGTCCCAGGGTGTAAATAAGAAATTGTTGTTATTTTGAAGTAAAGCTAAACAAGGAGGCTTTTCCAAATATATTGTAAATTGCAGAATCTTAGAATAGCTCCGAACCTGAGGTCATTGGCTTGCATTGCCCACCTGCTAGGATAAATACTTGGGATAAACGCGTCCACTGCCTCCCCATCTCTATTTGAAGACATTCACGGGCAGAGAAGCCGTGCTCTCCATTAGCACGAATGACTCAGGGTTTGGAGTATTTACTAGTTTTCAGTCACTGGGCTAAGTGCTCTTCTAATGTTGTAAAATAATTCCGTGAGGTAATGATATCTAGTTTAACAGATGAGGAAACTGAGTGTCAGTGGAGAAGAAGTAACTTGGCTCGTGTTAGTTCCGTGACCAAGTGATAGCGTCAGGTCAGCTGGCACAAAGGCGGTGTGTTTTAGACACGATAGTGTATCGTGTGACAGATTGACTCTCATTTACGTGATTTCTCTGCACATATTCTAAGATAACCAGTGTAGGCTTTCTTTCCCCTCCACAAACGTTTATATATCCATTCCTGCCTCTCCTATTACCCTTCTGGTTACCTCTTCCAGGGATGACACAAGACAAGCAGTGTGATTGGAGGGAACAGAAGTCATCTTTTCCCCACTTTAGTTTGCTCTCAACAGTTGTAACGTGAATTCGTAACATTTCAGACAATACAAACCTCTATAGGGTAAATAAACGCTAGTCCCTCCCTATCCCCTATATTCAGCTCTGTGTGGTTATTAGGCTTTGTTATATCCTTCCATTTCTCTATTCCGCAGAAGTTCTTGCTCCAAACAATTGTGACGTGCCCAGTTTGTTACAACACTTTAAGCAACAACCACTCCCTCAAGGACACAGTTCTCATTTCAGTTGCACAGAATATTGACTGTAATGACCTACGTATAAACTTCACTGTTAGCCCCTCAGTCCATAAATCACTGCATAATGACAGATGTGTCCCACGATCTGTGACCAACAATGTCACGTCTTCCAAAGTCTGGTGACTGGTCACCTGTGCGTGGTATTCCGTTCATGCACGGACAGCAGAGCGTGTAACTGTGGTGACTTCTCGTTTCCTGCTGGTAAAGCCACGTGACATTTTAGAAAAATGGATAAGCCAAAGAGGGAAAGACAGAAAGTACAGCAAAGAAAAAAAACGTGAACACACCAAAGTGACATTTGAGCTGAATGTAGATGGAGCCACGCAGGCAACAGCTGGCCTTGGGAACGCTGTCGCTGTTCGATAGACTTGACCAGCATCCAGGGAAACTGAGTGAGGGTGACCTTGACCCACATGAGGAAAGTGGCTTTGGTGAGAGGGATGATGGTGTCCCAGAGGCAGTGCTGATGGAAAAAAGCTTCGCATTAAAGAAACTGTAGGAGATAGAGCTCAGCATTGAAAGCATGGATAAAAATGTCGGTAGCTGATTCAAACTTGGAAAGTCGTATGACAGTCTGCCTTCAAGAAAAATACTTGCTGTGTATCATCAACATTTGTAATGTTTTAAACGACAGTGTGCTAAATTTTAGCTTTATTATTTTTTTCATTTTCCTCATACTTTCATAATTGGCACTAAGAGTTTTTAATATTTTAACCAACATTTTTAAAGCTCATGAAACAGTCCTGTCTTCTCCCATTGACTGTTAGGATTTCTTTGCATGGTTCCAGACTGCCTGGTCATCTCTGTGGTCTTGCATTACTATGCAAAGTCAAATGTATCGGCAAATCCTCTTGGTTTCACCTCCAGAATGTCTCCGATTTATCTACTTCTCCCATACTCGCCCAATTCATAATTAGCTTTTTCCTGCTGGGACCAGTAAAAGAATAGCTTCCTAACTGCTTCCCCTCTCCCTGCCCCATTCCTCATAATCTATCTTTCACTTAGTAGCCAGAGGGATCTTTTTTTTTTTTTTTTTAATTTTTTTTTTCAACGTTTATTTATTTTTGGGACAGAGAGATACAGAGCATGAAGGGGGGAGGGGCAGAGAGAGAGGGAGACACAGCATTGGAAACAGGCTCCAGGCTCCGAGCCATCAGCCCAGAGCCCGACGCGGGGCTCGAACTCACGGACCGCGAGATCGTGACCTGGCTGAAGTCGGACGCTTAACCGACTGTGCCACCCAGGCGCCCCGAGAGGGATCTTTTAAAATAGATTCAGGATTTCCCTATTTAAAGGCTCATAATGGCTTCTATTCGAACTCTAAATAATTGCAACTCACGTTCAAAATGTGCCTGCTGCGTAGCCTCTGACTTGACGCCCATCCTTCTGGCCCCGGTTCGGGGCAGCAAGTTTGTGCCTCATTGCCCTGTGTTTATCATGAAATGCAGGTGCATAAAATTGCATATATTCACTATAATCCTTGGTTCTTAACACTCCCAGTGAAAAGTCCTGAAACCGCTGTCCAACCCACAAGCTGGACTCATGTCTCACGGTCACCTTCATCTCCCCTCTCTGCTTCCTTGTGTCCAAGGTTAACCACCATTCTTAATCTGGTAGCTATCATTTCCGAGTTTTTCTTTTTAAAATAATTTTATCTTCTCTATATGTATATACCTAAAGTATGTTTCGTTGTTTAAAATTTTATAGGAAAGTCATCATGTTGAGTGGAATCTTTGGGGACTCTCTCCCCCAGCCCCTACCTGACTTTGATGGACTCTTCTGACGATGGTTGTTTCTAAGTTTGGCTGAACACAGGTGCTATGAACTCTCCAGCACACGCATCCTGCCTGGCCTACAGCACTCTTGTGTAAATACCTAGGGGTGCTAACACCCAGAAACAGATTCGTGCATGTACGGAGCTTTGACACACGGCATAGGAGGCATGTCAAGTCAGCGAGAGAATGTTTTGCAATAAAAGTAGAAAACATGTTTATTCATACATAAATCACCACTACTGGGTTCCTATTCCATACATACACAAAGATAAACTCCAGAGGAATTAAAGACTTAAATGTTAAAAAATGCACAAAACTTGGGGCACCTGGGTGGCTTAGTTGGCTGAGCGTCTGACTCTTGATTTTGGCTCAGGTCATGATCTTACGGGTTGGTGGGTTCGAGCCCCATGTTGGGTTCTGTGCTGACAGCGTGGAGCTTGCTTGGGATTCTCTCTCCCTTTCTCTCTTTCCCTCCCTCTCCCTCTCTCAAAATAAATAAACTTAAAAAAGATACACAAAACTCAAGACCTAAATACTTTACAAGTCTTAGTAGAAAGTAAGTAAGCACATTATCATTTATTGCTTAGAAAAGGAAAATATGTTTTTAATGAGACACAAAAAATATCGACTATGTTAAATTTATAAACTTTTTTTTTTTCCCCCAGCAAAAGACAGCTTAGTGAAAATGAAAAGGTAAGTTACTTGGGGAAAGTATTTGCAATCATGCACTATCAAGACTGGAGGAAGAATGTTTACATGACAGTAAGCACATAGGAAACAGAAAAATGGGCAAGAGATACAAACAGGCATTGAAATATCATCTGACATTTGTGTGGACAAAGTTCAAGTCTGTCAATTCAGTGTGGGAGGGAATGTGGGATCAGTGGCTCTCACAAACTCTGCCATGAGAACCACTTTGGGAAAAAGTGGCCTTCTGCACTTTCTGCAGGTGGATGTGTGATTGGCTACTTTCAAGTTCAGCGTGAGGCCTTTACTCTTATTTACCTTGTTTTAGAAATTACCCTTTTGGGTTTTTTATTCATTCTCCTCTCTTTTCAACTACAATGCAAGCTTTAGAGCAAGGACCTTGTCTAATTTGTTCATCACTGGTTCTAGAGTACAGGATCAGAGGTGCTCAGTAAATGGTCCAATGGATGGATTTGCATTTGATTTAGGGGAGTCGGCATCCTTCTAGTGCTCTTTATGAACCGTGTGCTCGCATTCTTTGCCTGTTTCCTAACCGGGGTAACTTTCTCTTATTAGTTCATAGGAGCTCCTCACATATTATAATGATTAATCTTATGTCCAATTTTGTTTTGCAATACTTTGTTTTTCATTGTAACTTTTCATTTCTGTTCTCGTTTATTATACAGATGCTTAAAATTTTTGTGTAGTCCTACGTATCAATCTTTCCCATTATTGCTTTTGGGTTTTAGGTCCTACTTAGAAATGCCATCCCTACCCCTGACACTATATTGTTTCATTTTTTCTGGCATTTTGTATTTTCAATTTTTATGTTGCCACTAATTCCTTTAAAATTCTGTATATAGTGTTAAGTAGAGATTTTGTTTCTTTTCAAATGTTCCCAAGACCATTTACTAAATTGATCACCTTCCCTAAATGTATTTTTGAATTTACAATTTAAAAAAAAAATTTTTTTTTTAACGTTTATTTATTTTTGAGACAGAGAGACAGAGCATGAACGGGGGAGGGTCACAGAGAGAGGGAGACACAGAATCAAACAGGCTCCAGGCTCTGAGCGGTCAGCACAGAGCCCGACGCGGGGCTCGAACCCACGAACCGTGAGATCATGACCTGAGCCGAAGTCGGACGCCTAACCGACCGAGCCACCCAGGCGCCCCTGAATTTACGATTTTTAATTAATGGAGTTATGATTTCATGATTTTATTTTATTTGCTTGCAGTTTTTTTTTTAAAAATTAAGTCCTATGCTCATTTCCCCAAAAGTTCAAATAATAAACCATGATTTATAGGTTTTTAGGCAGTAAAATTATCTCATGATATACTTAAAACAGAAAGCATATTAAAAACAGAAACGTGGCTTTAGAGAGAAAATATTTAATCTATTTCATGAACAAAATGTGCAAAGTTTTAGAAAAGAGGCATTAGGTTTCAGTATAGAGTATAAATACATTCTTGCTTTTATAACCACACGTATTACACATCTTTTGAGTTGGTAATGAGGGCCGGTGCGCACCGTTGTTCCAAATGATCTTCTGTTAACACGTGCACCGGAAAGCATCACATCACTGAAAATAGTCGAGATCGATGTAGAAATACAATGTTATATAAAAATATATTACTCTGTCTACATGAAACACTTAAAAAAGCAGACCACAAACATTTTTAGAGTTAGAGTATGGATGGAAATATCAATATGTGATGTTCTAAATTAGATTTTCATTGCATTTTTTTAATCTTTGGAGAAAAAATAAACCTTTGGAATGGCAGATATGAAGTCAGCACAGCAGACCAACTGTATTTTCAAAAATAAAAACACAACTTTATCCACACAAAAGATGGGAGAGTCTGAGTCTCTAAAATATGACAAAGTTATGAGATGTTACAATTTGGAAATCTGTTTTATACATACATATCTCAAGCACACAGCAAATTCTGTCCACAAACCACATGTAAAGTAATTAAAGCAATGAAAGTATTTCGAAACTGGTTCTCAATGCACCCCTGACAGTGAGAATTTCAAACTTAAAAAAAAAAAAAATAACCTATGTAGAATATAATTAGGAAGGTATATTGCAGACTAGAGAGAAATTAAAAGCACATGGGGGTACGGTTCTGCTCTGGAAACTGAGATACTATTAGGAATTCTAGAAAAAAAGAATTTGCCACACCAAAACCTTTCTGCCGTAGAGCCATAGCTCCTCGCTGAAACCTCTATAGAAACTACCATTGTTTTTAAAGACAGGGAAGCCTAAGGTGTGGAGAGGAAATGGTAGTATGTATTCTACAGGTAAATCGGGATGACGAGTATCTGAGGCGTGCGTGAACAACACATTTCAACTCTATACGAGCAAAAACTTGTTGGTAACAGCATAATGAGCAAGGCAGGCAGCCCATCCTGTACATACCCACAGAATGATTGTAATTCTGGTGGCATTAAGAATAATGACCACAGATTCTAACAATAGAAGATTGTTACATGGCAGAGTCCTTCTACATTTTGAGAAAGGAACAGGTCTATTTTTACCCTTCATTACCATAGTTTATCAACTACTGTTTTGCCCTCTATGTTTTAGTAGATATTTATGAGCACAGCACACCAGAGTCATGAAAATACTGTTCAAACTGGGCATATTTAAATCTGAAGGGTGTTTTTTTCCCCCCGATTTCTCAGCATCATGAGGGCTCATTTCACTTTATTTCAAATAGAAGTATGTAACCGCGTGTATTAAAAACAAAGGCAATAAATTATGTTTGTCCATGTAACTCAGGCTCAGGTTTTCAAAAATTGACAAATTTTGCCGAACTCTGTATCGCTGAAAAACATCAGGTCTGTAAGTTGCTGCTAGAAGAGGAAGGAATTCACACCATGCCCTGGCAGTCACAAAAAGGCCTGAGTATATGGTCGTTTAGCAACCCTTTGCGCTTGTTTAGTGTTTTTTAGCGTATGGTTGCCGGCAGAGGCAGGGAGGCATAGTTGGAAATACTCGTGGCTCTTTCCTTTTGGTTGGGGCTTTCAACAGAACGTAATGCCCTAGGGTGTACTCGAGAGCGCCACGCCTTGAAGAAGGGACACCCCAGACAACGGAGAACTCGAACTAGGCAAACATCCCACAACCAGGATCTAGAATTTTCACTGTTCAACTCGAACCTTGGAAAATAATGAAACCCATTCACACTAGGAAATGGAGGGGTAGCAATCAGAAAAGCTGCCTAGTGCTGCCTCCTGGCCCACTGTGCCCAGGTCCTGGGTGGTCAGACCAGCTGCCCGGAAGCCAGAAGTAGCCAGTGGAACCTGTCGGTCTGCTGTGCGAAAGGGCCAAGGTTTGCTGGTCACGGAACACATGTAGACAGATCAGTAAGACCCTAACTTCTAATACTACTCTTTGTTACCCTACTGCAAGAACATGGGGAAAACAATTATTCAGGACAAAATGGAGATTTATGGTTAGTGTGAATTCTTCATTTAAATCAACTATGTACATGCCACAGGAGAAAGAGGAGGAAATCTTGGCAATTAACAGTGAATTCTACTTCTAAAGTATGACACGGTAATTACCTTTTGAGTTTTACATTTCCTTCTGGGTTTCAGGAATGAGATTTTATAGCAATTAACAAGTTCTAATGATTTAAATTAGCCAACTATTTAATGAAAAGATGTTTATAATCTTGTTCCTAGATGATCACGGAGTCACAGTGGTAACATTTTACTTCACACTTTCAGTACCTAACGCTAGAATAGGTTTACTGTAATAGAATTGCATATATTTGAGTCACTGGGGGCGGGGGGGGGGGAGGGCGAGGTCTTACCTACCAGTGCCATTTATGACACGAGTAAGCAGAGAACTTTGTGTGTTACCAAGACTGGCCAAATACTATGCTTCTGGAACTCACTTTGGTTATTAAAATGTTCTTAAATATGACCAAAATTTTTAGGTTGTGAGACAGTCCTGTTCTAAGGATTAAGTTATCCTTTATGACAAGGTCTTATAATTACCTTTTGAAGACCAATTAAAATAGCATTGTTGGAGCTAACACTAAAAAATCTACTTAATTCCTTAATACATCCGTCTGCCAAGGAAAATCCTGGATGACATCTGAATTTGAGAGACTAGTACATAAAATCTTTTGGGAAACAAAAGTATACAGTCTGTTCCAAGCCATGAAGGATAAGGGCGTATAATGAAAAGTCAAAGAGCTAATACGGTTAAATGGATTTAAGTTAAATTTCAAAAACAATCATCACTAGGACTTTTTGGATTCTTTAGATTATTATTTACTATATATAGCTTCAAAAGATGTAGGTTTAAAACAAATTACTTTTGAGAGGCAGTATAACACGGGAGTTCAGCAGACGCATCCAGGCCTGGCCACTTCCTAAATGCGTGATCTTGAATATACTGGTGGAAAGGCTTGTAACTCTTTTGTTTCGGTTTCCTCGTCAGGGAAATAAGGAAAAATAGAACCTCTCTCAGAAGGCTGTTGTGAAGATTAAATGAGCTAATACGTGAAAAGCACTTAGAAAAGTGCCAGGCACATACTGAGCACTCAATATATTCAGCTCTCTGTAAATACCACACAGGCTTGAGAAAGCATTCACAGAAGCAAGTGCTCTTAATTCCGAGGGCTGTCTTCACTCTACATCTGGAAGTAGGCAGGAGTCAGGAGACCGGGATTCAAATAAAAGATCACTCACGAGTCACCTTTTTAACCATTCCACGAGACTGGTCCAACGACAGCCTGTGCCAGGCACTGCTCCAGTGTCTGACGTATTACTCTGAGAGCTTGAGATATGGTCACCGACGTTCTGGAGCCATTTTCTCATCTTTAAAATGGAGGTAACATCTATTTGTCTGATTCGTAGGTTACTTGGAAGCTCGAAGGAGGCAAATTGCATGAAGGCACTTTGAAGATTTTGTGGAGCACCATCAGACTGTATTACAGGCATGGGTGCAGGGTGAGTACGTGTGGACCCTCTCCAAGGAAGGTAATTAGTCGTAGTTCTGGGTTTAAGAAAATTTTCATAAAACTGTAGGCTTCTAACTCTAACATCATTTATAAATAGTAATACACTCTATTATAAAACTGTGTTTCTCTTATTGGGTCCCAACTCTATGGGGAGTATTAACATATCAAATAGATGGTTGAGAAATATTTTCCTTTAGAATTGCAATTGCAAAGAAAATGTCAAGCTAGATATTTGTGGTCATAAATTATCATCATTAGCTAATAAGTAGCAGCTCCATTAATTACTAAAAGCTTTACAAACACTATTTCATTGAATCCTTATAGCGACCCCATAAAACAGGTAGAGTGGCCCCATTTTATAGGGTTCGAGTCCAAGAGCCTGCAGAGCACGTGCTCTTAACCTCTACACATTACACAATAAAAACACCAGAATAAAAAGTCCTAATCATTTCGGTCTTTACCAAATCACATACTTAAGAGAACCAATAGATCAAAGCATTCCAAAGTTATGTTCTGATCCTTGCAATAAAGGTGATTTTAGAAGTTACATCAGTGCTTCCAATTCAGGTTTCCTTTAAATTCAGTTTCACTTTAAATCTTTAAAAAAAACTTTTTTCCCCCTGAAAATAACACATTGTTCACTGAAAACAAACTATAGGCAAGGTGAATTAAAATATTTATAATTTTATCATTGAAGAGAACCACCGTTGACATAGTTCCTCCCAGATATTTTTATGCAATTGTGAACTATGGAATTTAGTTTTTGATGATTGTTCTTAAACACGATACCAAATACAAGGGCCAGACTGAAGTCTTTTTAATTTGCAGATATAATAAATTTTGTGCAGGCAGAAAATTATTACAGATATCTATTTTCAGTTTTTTCCTAAAATTTCCAACCATGGACAAACAAGCAGAGAGTAACTTATTTTGGTGATACTAACCAAAAGTATTCTGCCCATAAGAGAAACTTAGATGAGAAGTTCTTGACTTGATCTTTGTATCTGTGTATGTCTATACACATGCATGCGTGTACACACACACACACACACATATATATATTCATCAGCACGTGTGAAATATTTTTGGCTGTGTTAAGATTTATAGCTTTCTGCAGACCTAATAATACTATAACTATAGTTTTAATTAGAACAGTCAGGGGGAAAACTGTTTTGTAGTCATTGAACTTTGCCAGAATTACACTTATGGGTGATTCAACTGTAAAGTTTTTCCTTGTGAGTAGGTTAAATATTTGCTTGAGGCAGCATATTTAAGATAAGCAAAGTTCTTTTCAGGGATCCTATTAATCCTGAGTATAAATTCAGAAAAAAAAAAAAAAAAAGTCCTACTGCTTGTGAAATAATATCCCAGAGAGTGATGGGAAAAATAGTGACAACAGCAGCACAATAATTCAGGGCAAAGATCCCAGGTATCGTGTCAAAGTGTGTGTGATGCCACATTACTGGCACTTTGATTAAGATGACTTATACTAAAATCTCTTTTTAAACTATCACTGGACATAATTGATACAAGAAAAGCTAAAGCTAAAAAAAAAATGCAAGTCCTTATAGAAAACAGAAGGCAGACAAGGATCAAGAAGTTTTTAAAAATAAACTTTCTAGTGCTTCCTCTTATATAAGAGGTTTATGTTAGTCATAAATTCTAGGAACCTACTTATACTGCTTTAGGAGGATTCATAAAAAATCATACTAAATCCACATAAATAATATTTTTAATGTAAGAAATAGTGCATACTGGTGACTAAGAATGTTCAATAAAACTATTTTGAAAGAAAATATAAGCTTAATACTAACTGAAAACTGTCTAGACAAAAGGAATAGAGATACATAATACATATGTGTGTTTGTATATTGTATTGAAAAATTAATTACCAGGTATTTCTGAATTGGGTTAAAACCATATATACTTCTTTCCCAGGAAGTGAAATTGTTTATGTCTTTTTAAATAGGAAAAGATTAACCCAAAATATTCTCATCATGTCCAAATGGAAATGAGAAGTAGAATATTTCAAATTAGATTAAAACAGGACTTCAGCCTATTTTCCATAAAAGAATATTAATGTTATTCATTCCTTTATTACTGAATGCTTTTTATGGAAAGAAAAGGTTTATGAGGTAATTATATAATAACTTTAAACAAGATTCCTTTTAACTTTACATTATGCTTCTCTTTAAAAATAGCTTTAGCAGATTACAAATTAAATCCAAATCATGACTATGCATTTCCTTACTTCAGAGATTTAGAGAACCTGAGTAAATGAAGCTATTAATATGTTCAAAACTGTATTTCAAAAAGAAAAATGGGCAGATGATGGTAGTCCAAAGATTATAGTTCAAATTTGTTTCTGAAGGGGGGAAAGGCATATTATGTCATCTTGCCTATAAATATTTATTGGGGAAATATAGTTTATACCTGACATTTTCAAAATCCTGTAAGCTGATTAAATCACAAACATATTGAATCAGTTGTAGTAAAAACAAGAATAGGCTTTTAAATAGTTATAAAGGGAAATTATGGTAAGAAAAAAACTTTCCATTATCTTCTACTGGCAATTTCTTTTGGGGTTAAAAACCTCCCCAGTGTCATTTAATCACTGTATGTTTCAGCCCTAATATTTTAAAGAGTAATAAATATATATACATATTAATAGAATGAAAGTGCTTCACACTAAAACTTTCCTTGAAGGCTTAAAAGTGATTTTTTAAAAAACATCACAATAAACGATCATAATTTAAGTTCTGTATATGGGAGCCAAAAAACCCCAAATCCAACGAATCTGCATACTTTAATGTTTACAGGTGAAATTTAAACCTCTAAGACAACGTATATACCCATTTACTCAGATTCAGCTGTCACAATTTATGCTTTATCATAAATAGCATCACAGATAGTAATATGTCCCGAAGTCCCTTTCTCCTTGAAAGTTGTAGTATTTCTGGGGCCTCACTTATTACCCGATAAGACTGTATTCAATTAGAAAAAGTTCAGGAATTGAGTCTGTACATCCTTAGACCTCTTTTTCTGTATATAGTTATAAGGCATTAATAATGGCATGTTAAAATAGCAAATAATTTATAATAAAAATAGAAATTCTCTTTTAAATTGCTCTCAGATGAGAGAATCATAGAGAACAGAGAACATATTTACCACCCAGATACTCTGTAAGCTTCTGTAATGTGTTTTTTTTTTTTTTTTTTTTTTTTTTTTTGGCTTAAAACAGACCTTAGGCCCTGAATGGCAGGTGTCCTTATACCAACATGTGGACTGGATCTTAGGTTCTGTTTAAAGTTATTGTGAAATTTATATATTTAAATGTGCTACTCGCTACTAATAAAGATAGAAAAAGTTAAAATATTTGGTTTCATTATTGTTATCAGTATTCATTGCAAATTATCTTCATGATAATAGTCTAGACTACAGTGTGGATTTAAGTTTTGTGCCAAATAGCACAAAGTACAAAATCACGGTTCAAATGATGGTCAGTGATTTAGCTGGTACACAGCCAGAATGAAGGAATTTGTTTATAATAGATAAGTAAATATGAAGCGTAGCTTTATCTTAGTATCAGTTGCTAGAACTGAGCAATGGGTCTCCTGGTACCCAGAGGCAGAAATAAAGCTGCTTTTCGTAAGGTACAGTGACTGTGAGGGTGGAGGCCAGGGGCTCTGGTGACTGGGTAGCTGGCTGGCTTGCTAAAATACATACTTGAGCTCTACTGGAGCTATGCACCCTGGTTGTGCACTGGTTATTTGTAAAGGCTGACTGAACATAATTCCCTTCATCATACAGGCATTGCTGTCTGTGCTACAGTAATAAAGAAACACGCTGATAGACAGAATGGCTTCAAGTGATAGGCAATCTCCAGGGATCTGCAGTGAGATGGCTGGTTGACTGGAAATGCTCTCGATTACTCCAGAGGGTATCTGTCCTTGAAGAAGCCATTCATTGCCTAGAAAATAAACATGTAAATTACAAAGACTGTATAAGACATCAAGGAGGAAATCAGACAAACCTCACAAAGACTAGATTCAATCAACAGACATTTACTGAAAGCCTCTAAGTGTGAGGCATTATGCTCTGTGTGAAGGACATAATGGTCACCCATGAGATGTTCCCAGTCTAATGATCTTGATATCAAATTGTTAAAATTCTTCCTTTGAACACTGTAATTTACAAATTTCTGCTGAAATCAGACCCAATAATGAAAATATGACTATAGAGCCTTAATCCTTGAAATTAAAAATGAAACCTATTAAGTTCTAGAAATTAACTAAACAGGTCATTTTTACCAGATAAGAGTGTTCGGGAACGTCATGAAAACTACAAAATAAATGAGGGCACACAAATGTGTGTATAACTCTGTGGTGATGCTCAAGTCCTTTAAGTAATGATGAATTATTAAATATCCAAAGGTAAAAACCAAGTAATTTTTAGAAACAAATACTGCGTGTGTTATTCAGATGGGCTCAACAATGTGAATACTAAGAGATTCTATTGAGCTCATTTTCACACATAACTCTTGTTAGGCTTCACTACATAGATTATAACACAAGTCTAATAAGCCACTAACAACCTTTAAGCTTCTAGTATCAGAATTGTTAAGATCTCTTCATTCATGAGCACCTCCTCTCAGAAGGAACATATGTTCCTACTGAGGAAGCGCACGTGGACGTTCAGCTCAGAGGGCTCAGCACCAAGAGCCAGCATTTGGAAAACACAGGACATGCTTTCCTGCCGAGTCACACAGAAGACACTGAACACAACCTCATGACTTCTCAATGACTTGGGCCATTTGTACAAAAGCCAGACCACCTGCTGAGTGGTGATGAAATTCTATGTCTACTTTTTAGCTTTTCTTTCTTTCTTTCTTTCTTTCTTTCTTTCTTTCTTTCTTTCTTTCTTTCTTTCTTTTCACTTCAAGATGAGCCAATGGACTCTGGGCATCTGCCTATATCAGGCTGCTCAGTCTCCCTTCTAGTGTATTGCCTCTAGTTCTCTGTTGATTGAAAAATCATAGGGGCGCCTGGGTGGCGCAGTCGGTTAAGCGTCCGACTTCAGCCAGGTCACGATCTCGCGGTCCGTGAGTTAGAGCCCCGCGTCGGGCTCTGGGCTGATGGCTCAGAGCCTGGAGCCTGTTTCCGATTCTGTGTCTCCCTCTCTCTCTGCCCCTCCCCTGTTCATGCTCTGTCTCTCTCTGTCCCAAAAATAAATAAAAAAAAAAAAAAAAAGAAAAATCATATTTGAGAAAAACAGGTCAAGTAAGAGGAAGGAGAAGGTGAAAGGTGAAAATCTAAAGAGTTAGGTGAAGAATTTTTAAATCGTTATTTAAAAATTCTCTTTAAAACGCTTCAGCCTTCTTTGTTTACTTCTGGATTGGGGAATATGTTTTATTTAAGGTTTGGCTTTGCTAGATGGCAGATTTGTGGGGAACTTCTTATATTTTAAATCAAAACAAACTGTGCTATTTTAATATCCAATTCTAGAAATAAAACACAAGGTTTCTTTATTATTTTTCAGATACATTACATGTGGGAATTATAAAGTTATAATATGCTAATGGTGCTTTTATACGGACTTTTTTTTTGGGGGGGGGGGACTTAAAACCTTCACATATGCTGACAACTTTATATAGACCATAGTGAAAAATGGGCATTTTAAGTCTCTAAATAACCGGCCAAGAAGAAAAACCTTCCTTTATTCATAGGTGTATTAATATACTCTATAAATAATTTTCAAAAACCTTAAATTATCAGGACTCTTGTCTGAAAGCTTATTTGCCCCTGTACAATAAAAACAGAGCCACTATTTTGGACAAGTGATAAAACAGGAATTTTCCCTATAGACTACTTCACTTTATTTTTTTTTTTTTAAATTTTTTTTTTCAACGTTTATTTATTTTTGGGACAGAGAGAGACAGAGCATGAACGGGGGAGGGGCAGAGAGAGAGGGAGACACAGAATCGGAAGCAGGCTCCAGGCTCCGAGCCATCAGCCCGGAGCCCGACGCGGGGCTCGAACTCACGGACCGCGAGATCGTGACCTGGCTGAAGTCGGACGCTTAACCGACTGCGCCACCCAGGCGCCCCATAGACTACTTCACTTTAATACTACCTGTATTTTACATTCCAGTGGCTTATTATTAATCTGTGTTTGACCACGGAGACTTGAAAATGTTAATTTGTCAATGACATATTTTAAAACTCAATCCACTGCTCTCTCATTACACACAGAGATGAAATTAACAGTGATCTCCAATTGACGCAGTGCTTTCAGACCAACAGACGCAGGCACGACAGCGAAGCCCACGGTGGAGGACCTGCTCTGGATCCACGGACAGCCGAAGATGGCCAGAGTCTGAGTGCCTCCTGCCCACAAAGCTGACTCCGGACATCTTCCTCCTTGCCTGCAGAGCTCAGCCCTCTCCTTGCGGGGGGCGGGGTGGTTGGTCTCCCAAGGCGCAGTCAGTCACCCCAGGGCCAGCTTCCTCAACTCTGACCCAGCAGCTCCTCCCGGCTGGCCCACGGAGATCTGTGCTCGCTGGATTCAGATGCCCAGCGGGCGGTTGCTGCCCTGGGAAAGCAGCAAGGTAAGGAGGCAGAGAGCCTGGGTCTGGGTCAGGCACACAAGAAGTGTGCGAGAGGGCATGAGGGAGGAGGCGGGAGGAAATGGGAGACTGAGAACATGCGAAAGAGCGTGGGAGAGCAGGGCAGAGGAAGGTCAGTAGAGACCAGAAGTCAGCACTTCGTTCTGGACCACTAATGTTTTACTTTCAAGTTGTTGTCCACGGTTAGTGGGGCTGGAAAGCACTGCTGTAAGGCAAGCAGCAGGCTGATTCCTTCTTAAAAATTAATGAGGAGCACACAGCGATTCAAATACACATTCAAATCTTTACACAATTTACAGTCCCTGGGGATACTCTGAGAATAGACGTGAGCAGGAAGTGCTCTTGAACAACTACAAATTAGTGAGTAAGGACAAAGGCTCCGCCTGGATGCTGATCACAGTAATTCATTTGTATTCAGTTACATATCCTCCAACAATGTTTTAGTCTTCTACTTGAATGGCATACGTTGAAGATACGATTCTGGCATCCATTTTCTTATAGCAAGCAAGTACTTGGGCTCAAGTTCTACCTCTGGCATCTCTGAAGAGGAAAATGTAGCTTCAGGCTTAGTAACTGGTAAATCAAGTCCTAATGAATCTTTTGAAATAAAATGAACAGCAACTGAAAAGCTCTAAAGCACCTAATAGATGCTATCTGGAAAAGTAACAGATAATAGTGAAACAAAGAATGGAACTGGAAAAAGCCCGAGTCAAGTTACTTCAGTTAAAAAAGTATGTTTTTAAAAATATCATACTCCACCAGGGGGGAAATCAATTTCAATTCTTTAGAATCGATTCTGAGATTTATATCACCGTATTACTGGAAGGTAGAATGGTAAACATGATTTCATAGTGGAATATTTCCAAGATTACTCTCATACCTTCAGCTGTTAGAAACCAACAACTGGGTACTCCTTCGGTTAACTTTGTTCCCGATGGGAGGTCTAATCTTAGCTTGAACTGCAGAGTCTGTCCTGGAGATGCAGCCACTGGGGGAAGTCGAATGTTTGGAGCAGATTTAGGTAGTCTGGGTAATGTCTTCTGTTTTTCTCCTAGGAATGGGCCATCTACAACAGCGTTTTCAGGTCTGAAGACTGGGAGCTAGGAAATAAGGAAATCTGTTAATTAAAGCACAACTGCTTTATAGTAATTGTAAGGGGCTTAATTTTGGACTTCAGTAGAAAAATGAGGTTCTGTATCAATGAACTTAATTGCCATTCTAATCTGAATTAGAAATGTGCTTACTTAGACATCCTTATGATTATTTTATAGGCCGAGGAGAAACGTATTTCATCCTGGCAAAAAAGTTACCAATACTAACGAATGAAACAGAACTAAGTTCATTGTCTGATATGTTTACAGATGGTAGGAAATTAAAGTAATACGTTATCAATTTAAATGTAGGGGGTATAATTCCAATTCCAATTTTCACTGCCAACTATAAGATGATCTATGTCAGGAGAAATGACACTTATGTTATGATGGCAGTCTGTATTTTCACTTTAAATCTTAGGAATCTAAAATCCTAGAATTTTAGAAAAAAAAAACTCTTGCTTTTTTTTTCAGGCAAATGTGATATATCAGGAGGCAGCTTGAAAAATTTTGGAGACTTTATCCTTATCTTTAAAAAACTGGAAGAAACTTAAATGAGTTCTAATCAATCTTATTTTCAATGTGTTGAGAAATGTGGCTGCTAGAGTTTCCTTTGGGAGGTTATTTGGTAATGACTCACCACAGGAAACAACTACACATTAATTTAAGAATCGTTAAAAAAAAAAAAAAAAAAAAAACCTTGACAACCCACCCCACATGATATGTGTGGTATGATGTATCTCTATACATTTTGTTTTTAGACATTTAAACACAGATCGGAATCCTCTTTTTTCCTCTTCTGAAAGTTCAAATTCTCTCCAATTTCCAGTATCTTAAACACTCTCGGCACAAATGGAAGTTTTATTTTAACAAGAATAGGGCATTCTTGAACTAGGCATTCGCTCGCTACTCTGTTTTACCTCCAACACTGGAGATGGTTTAACCACAAGTGTCTCTGTCTGTGCTGTGAGGACTTTAGTAGGATTCTTGAAATGATACTCTTCAACTTCTACTTTCAGATTGCTTACCACAGAAATCGTTTTTGTTTCTAAATCCATCACTTTAATTTGATGATTATTGGTGTCTGCTACATATAATAACTGGCCATTCTCTCCAATACACAAGCCTCCTGGTTCATTAAAAGTTGACTCGGTAAAGCTGGAAGTGATAACGTTACTTGCGTCTCCGGTTCCTGCTAATGTTGTGCAGTTTTTTGTTTTGGGATCCACAACTTTAATCTAAAAACAAAGAACAAAGAGGTACACGTCTGAAGGCCAATCTCATGTTCGTAGGAAAGCGTAGTATCAAGCAAACCAGAGAATTCGATTGCCATTAGCATCCTTGCTAAATGTCAGGAAAAGAATAGGCATTTCTGTATTTTCTTGAAAAGCCAAACATTCAAATTATAGTCTCAGGGGAGATACTCCATTCTGAGAGCTAAAAACTACGTAAAACTCCCAGTTACATCTTATCTTCCAGCAGCAATCTTTGATGAAATATTTCTGGAATTAAAAAAATAAAGTAAAATTCTTTTCCTGACAATGGGGCACAGTTGAACTGACTTTCTTCTTTCTCATGAGCATCTAACCCTGGCTGAGAATTGGCTGCTTATGTTAAACCTAATGATTCCCAATTGTGCCTCAATTATGTTAATTTATGGTATCATCACAAGGTAGTAACATTTATTTTCCACTAGTTTTTATAGAAAAGAAAAATGCAATAAAAATGGAAACAGTTGAATAATCTGTGCAATAGAGACAAAAATGGAAATGCTGAAAATGGAATTATTTGCTAACAGGCACTGCAACTATGCAACAGCTCAGAAACGTTCCTTTGTTAGTTGACATATTAATTTCTCTGTCACCTGCCTTCTTTACTGTGTTACTAAGCAGCTTTGATGGATTGCAATTCACAATTTTTTGCTGTAGTCATTGGGAACGTGTTTAGTCCCTTCCCCAGCTCATAGTGTCATCATATGCTCTCTGCAAAGAAAGGACCAAGAAAAGAACAGCAAAGGCTTATACATAGTTGTCAAAGACTGTTACTCCTCTCTATTTTAAAGTGGCAGTTGGAGGAGGCTCACAGAGCTTTCAGCATTTTAAATGCCACAGATGCAAAGCAGGGTATTCTACAATTCAGTAAGGACTCACCTTGTGATTATAAGAATCTGCCACGTAAAGTAAATTCCTTTTCTTGTCCCAGGTTACTCCAAGTGGGTGCTGAAGCTTGGCATCGATTCCTACTCCATCAACATCACCATAAGCAAATAAATTCTTTTTTTTTTAAAGAAAGAAACAGCACATATTAAAATTTTACAGGGCTACAGTATACGGTATAAAGTAAAAAGATGACTATATATGCTAGTTAAGTTAAAGAGGAAATGGGTCTGATTTTTTTTTTAATGTTTACTTATTTTTGAGAGATAAAGAGACAGAACATGAATGAGGAGGGGCAGAGACAGGGAGACACAGAATCCAAAGCAGGCTGCAGGCTCTGAGCTGTCAGCACAGAGCCCGACGCGGGGCTGGAACTCACGAGTCGTGAAATCATGACCTGAGCTGAAGTAGGATGCTTAACTGACTGAGCCACCCAGGTGTCCCGGAAATGGGTCTAATTTCACATAAATAGGCCTGGGTGTTTGATTTAGACAAGAAAAACAAAATGACAGAATTCTGAACCTCTTAATTTGTGGTGCTTGATAGTTTTATCCACAGTAATCACACCTCTAGCCAGGAACAGGTCAAGTCTACTAATCTGATGCTCTTTCCACCCTACTGCCTAATACCTAATCTACATTCTCCTCTTCTTTATGTAATCAATATTTTATCCTTCTTTTCCTTCTGAAGCCTTGACATGTGTGTAACCAAGCAGAGACAACATCCACCTTCTCTTGGATGGTTTTGCTACTTGTGTTCCTTTATAGTCGCATTTCCTTTGGCCTCACTTCCACTTTAACTTACGGTGAGGCCACGAACTCTGTCTCCTAAAATTTATTCACTCTTGGCAATTCAAGAACCGCAAGCCTGGCAGGGTCTGGGCGCAGCATGCAACAGTGACTTTCGGGCATTACCATGGGGTCTCGTTCTCCTCCTACAAGGTGCCTCACTGCCCCGTCCCTCAGTGACACAGCTCTCACGGTGCTGCTCTCGCTGTCTGCTACAAACAGGCAGCGCCAGGGCTCTTCAGAGGCCAGAGAAAGACCTGAAGGCTGGGCGAAGCCGGCCTTGTGAGGATACGCATTATTTCGGTTCTCTTCATTTCCACTTCCGGCGAACCGAAGGCAGGTTCCTTTTTGTAGCTCACTAAAAAAAGACAAGTTCATAGGTGGAATCAACATGGTTACGTTGTATCCAATTTAGTTAGCAAATGAATGTGAACAATGAAATCAGTGGTGTAAGCATTATTAAAAGCAAACTATGATCTTGGCCTAAAGAGTGCAAGTCAGCTTTGCTTTCACTGTAGTTTTTCTTTTTCAGAGAGAGAAAGAGAGAAAGCGAGCACACAAGAGGGCGAAGGGCAGAGAGAGGGGGAGACCGAGGACTCAAGCAGGCTTGAGCAGAAATCGATGTGGGCTCAAACTCCCAAACCATGCGATCATGACCTGAGCAGAAACCGAGTCAGATACTCAACCGACTAAGCCACCCAGGTGCCCCTTTCACTGTAGTTTTCCTAAATCATTAACTTACTGTGTAAGGACACACACAAAATTGAAACTATTCTGAATGGCTAGATAGGAAGTCCCTGACAAGAATAAGGATCATATCATTGACTAGATAATTTTGGGTTTTTTTTTTCCCTACAAAATGGCCAGAGAGAGGTATAGCTGGATCCCACCTTCACTTCCTACGGGACGATAATGCTGCTTTAATCAAATGTACAACGCATTTCTTAACATACAATAAGAAATTTCTATTTAAAGCACTCTGCAAGGATTCTTTTTGTAACATGGAGAAAGTTTTACACTTTGGCTTCTAAGTTTATGCTGGAGGAACAGTAAGGAAGACGTGGTGTGTTGAAGGAAGGGAAGATGCTCGCTCAGGATGCAAAATAATGAGACTATGTGCCCATCATCTCCAGATACGGTGCAGCAGGCACAAGTCCAAAATGACCACCAATCACTTAGTAGTTGATATGTCACCCATGCTAAGTTAGAGAACAGGGGTACAGGCAAAGGGTTATAGAATATATAAAATATGGGCACTTATTCAAGAAACTTCCAAAAAAACAGAGTCATAGAAATACATGGGATAACTACTACACCAAATTAAGAGGTAATTAATATGAGTCTTAATTTCAAATAGGAGTTTCCTTAATTAAATAAAAAAGAGTGGGGGAGAAAAAGTACCTTCTAAAATGTTAGGAGTCTTGCCCACTGAAGATCAGTAATAAAGATAAAGCATCCTTAAAATTATGATACGGGTCCATGTGATCTGACTGGACATTTTCCTATTACGAACGACAGTGACAACTCTACTTATTTGGAAATTTAGTTCACTCTTGACCATCTAGGTCGAAAACAGCCATCACTTACAACAGTATATTCTGGCCAGTTTTGCTACTTCTTTCTCCTGTTTATAATGATGCCTCATATTAATGTTTCTGGTCACCTCACAGTTTGGGCCACTATCATCTCATGCCCAGAGATCATCACAGCCCCATCGCTGCTATCTCTGTCCCTAGTTGTGTCCCACTCCAGATGCTGCCAATGTTCTTTCAAAATCACAGATCTAATCAGGTCACTTCCCAGCTTAGAACTTTCCATATAGGCATGCAGAACAACATTCACATGTCTTAAAAGGACACACAAGGCACTTCACAATTCGGCATTTACTCACATCACTGGTGCCATTTCCTGCCTAGAAAACCTCCCCTTTCCCTAACTCCTACTCCCCTGTCAGGTTTCAGTTTAGCAGCTTCTTCCCGGAAGCCTTTCTGGATAGCTCCTATCTTACTGCTATCGGGTGTTCTTATTCACTTTAAAGGACTGCTGCAGTGATCCCTTTTACACACAGCACTGGCATTTCCCAGCTATTTTCTGTTTGGTGATCTCATTCTTCCTCTGTTAGTCCACTGAAGAGAGCAACATTTAAAAAGCTTTATTCTTAATACAGTGAATATATTTTATCCCTTCAGATTAGCACAGGCCTAGCATCCAGCATGTTTAATAAGTACGTAAGATGAATGACTAAATGTCGCCAAACAGCACACACAGCAACACATGCGCACACACACACGATTTGGAGCATCTGGTATGTTCGATCATCTATAGAACTACTCCTTCCTACTGATAAGTATATCTGAGATGATTAGCACTTACTTTCTATGGTGATTAAACGGTCTTTGTGGTCTAGGACTTCCATTCATTCATTTATTCTATAAACCCTTACCGAACTCCTATTATATACCACATACTATGCTATGCACAGGGGACATAGAAATGAATGAGAAAGGGTGCCTTAAGGGACAGTGTAGTAGAAGGAAACAGTTATGTAAACAAGTACAACCAGGAACGGGGAGGGGGAGGGGGAGAGAGAAGGAACTTATCAGCACAGTAATGTAACTACACAGGGGGTGCAGTGAGGTCATAGCAAAGAATATGCGTAGTTCTACCTGGAGTGTTAGGGAGAAGAAACAAGGCTCTACAGAAAGGATATAAAAAAAGTGTGCAGAGACACTAGTTTTTCATCTTTATATCCCCAACAGTGGCAGCAAAACTCCTACATTTCTGTATATAAACCAGGCACTAGGCTGAGCTCTTCATATATATTATTAATCCTCAAAACAAGCCAAGGAAGTAGATATAAATAAGGAAACGGAAGGATAGAAGGTTAAGTGGGCTCTCCTAAGCTCAGAGAGATAAGTGGCAGAGTCGGGATTCAACCTGAGGCATGACTACGAGCCATTAACCGCTCTGTCACCCAGTCCTCCAGTGTTTGTGTTAATGAGCGGGGATGTCTGGACTGCATGTTAGAGATGTGCCCACAGCTCCAGTTCTGTCTCTAGATGCTCCACAGGGCTGCTCTTCCCAGGTTCCCAGAAGTTAGCAATGGCAGTCACAAGACTGGGTTCGTGAGATAGAGTGACGTACGTCTCTCCCAAGTAGAAGCTTTAAGAGCCACTGAGCGACTCACCCCTCTCTCTCTGCCAGGATGACTGGCAAAGCTCCAGACGGTGGCCGCTTCATCGCCTGGTGGCAGAGGAACGCCTCCCCAATGAACCTACTGAGTCAGCCAGAAACAAACCTTGTCTTACGCTCCCGACGATCGGAGAGGCAGTTACGGAGCTCCAGCCCAGCACACGCTAGTGACTAGCACACAGCGGAGCTGTGAGCGTGGAGACTCGGGGAGAGGGAATTCTGTGAACTCGTGTAGTTCACACGAGACAGAAACCGTCACTTACTTTTTCTTTGGTAGTCTGCCGCTGTCCAGGAGCAGTGCCCATATCTGATGAGTCCCTGCCATGGCTATCCAGAGAATGTCATCTCTTTGGACCTCTGAACCTTTACAAAAATAAACAGTAATTATCATATACATACCTCGTTAATACAAACACTCCACGTGTTTTAGAAGTTTAAAAGATGACAGCAGTTATGTTTACAAATCATCTGAAGAAAAAATATTTGCAGCGTTTTAAGTTGTTTCTGAAATTTTTCCGTTTTCCTTGTGAAATGTTACTTACTATTTATAAATTTACCTGTAAATTCATAGAAATCCAAAGCGTTCTTAATAGCGGTCTGTCCCTCTGCCTCTCTGGACACAATGTTTGTAAATATTTAAGTTCTTATTTTATCTGCTAAAACAAGTTGACATACTCTCCAGAGAAACTCTGCCAGTCAAATACTGAGCATTAACCACGAAATTATATGCTTTAATAACAGGGTTTTTGTACAATTATCATGAAAAGACCCCATCTTTTAACACTGTAAAAAAAATAGGTATTTCCTTTGGGGCACCTGGCTGGCTGGCTCAATCGGTGGAGCATGCGACTCTTCGTCTCGGGGTCATGAGTTCAAGCCCCAGTTGGCCATCGAGCCTACTTAAATATTTCCACCACTGGATTAGCTAGACTTAGATACACATCACAGCTGCTATTTAAAAATCCACTGTTTAGGGGCGCCTGGGTGGCTTGGTCGGTTAGGCGTCCGACTTCGGCTCAGGTCATGATCTCACGGTCCGTGAGTTCAAGCCCCACGTCGGGCTCTGTGCTGACAGCTCGGAGCCTGGAGCCTGTTCGGATCTGTGTCTCCCTCTCTCTCTGCCCTCCCCTGTTCATGCTCTGTCTCTGTCTCAAAAAAATAAATAAACGTTAAAAAAAAAAAAATTAAAAAAAAATCCACTGTTTAGTTGGCTATGAGAGTTTTCCAAAAAACATAGTTCACCTGTAAAAAAGCTAAGGGTATATAACATATTCGAATATAACCTTGTTTACTAAATATCAGAAATACTTTTCCACTTTCTTAGATGATGTTACAATTAACTACAACACGACAAGGCTCTATTTCTCAAATTCTTTTGTTAACATTTTTTATTTTATTTTAATTTTTTTAATGTTTAGTTTTGAGAGAGACAGAGTGTGAGCAAGGGAGGGCAGACAGAGAGGGAGACCACAGCATCCAAAGCGGGCTCCAGGCTCTGAGCT
Source organism: Lynx canadensis (assembly GCF_007474595.2). Taxonomy (NCBI): domain Eukaryota; kingdom Metazoa; phylum Chordata; class Mammalia; order Carnivora; family Felidae; genus Lynx; species Lynx canadensis. Next base: position 16,810,844 of record NC_044313.2, read on the forward strand.
GTCAGCACAGAGCCCGATGTGGGGCTCGGATTCGAGAACCGCGAGATTCATGACCTGAGCCGAAGTCAGAAGCTTAACCGACTGAGCCACCCAGGCGCCCCCTTACCATATTTATTTCAATTTAGGGTGTGCTTGGCTGGTCAGTTGGTAGAGCATGTGACTCCTTATCACAGTCGTGAGTTTGAGCCCCATGTTGTTGGGTGTGGAGCCTACTCTAAAAAATATATATATATTCAAACTGTATTCTGAGGCAACTTTTACATATAATTGAGAATTTTTAACTACAACAATTTGGTCAGATCTACCTTATGCTAAAAGAAATATCTTGGTAAGGCTGTTTTGTTTTTTTCTATCTTCTTTAACTTCAAGTAGTTTGTGTCCAAACTTTTCTTCCTTAACTTATATTACTTTCAAGTGTCTTTCAATTTAACAACAACAAAAATAATAATGATGGTTCTCAAAAAATTGTGGTTGCTATGTGCCAAGCACTTTATAGAGATTATCGCTTACATTTTCTGAAATGCCCCAAGAGACACGTAGTGTTATTAGGCTCTTTTTACAGATGAAGAAACGGAGGCTTAGAGAGGTTAGGTAACTTGCCAGGATCACAGTGCTGGTAAATGAACTGCATCTGACACCAGGTGGACCAACGGAAAAATCTAGATCACATGTTGCCTCTTTTTCTGTGTTCTTAATTACTATCCTATGAAATCTAAAGGAAAGTATTTTAATTTTTCATAGTCAAATATTTTTATGAACATAAATTATATTAAAAGTGACAAGGGCACCCATTTATTCTGGGGACTCTGTCTCTGCTTAATCACTTTAAAAGTAGATCAAAAGCTTTTCATAATTATTTTATTTTGCTCCTGCCATGTCAGGACAAAGTGCAAAGGCAACCATCTATAAGCCAGAAGACAGCTCTCACCAGAAACCAATCATGCTGGCACCTTGACCTTGGACTTCTAGCCTCCAGAGCTGTGAGAAAATAAATTTCTGTTGTTTAAGCCACCCCATCTGTGGTATTTTGTTATGGCAGCCCGAGGTGACTAAGACATTCCCCCTGAGAACAGAAATGAGACAAGGATATCTGCTATCAACACTTTTATTTAGCATCATATGAAGGTCCTAATTTGTGCAGTAAGAAAAGAGAAGCACAAAGCATAAAGATTAGAAACAAAACTGTAATCAGTAGAAGATGGCATGCTGTTAAAGCCTCTACCCTCTGCCAAGAGAGAGCTGCGTTGGTACATAGCTGAGTCAAAGACCTAATCGGTTCTCCAAATTGACCGGCCTAGTTCAACCAGAGTCTTACTGTATGAAGGCCAAACTTACAGTATTAAAGTGTGAACAATCTGTTTGGTTTTGCTCTCTGTGTACTTATTTCCTTTGAAGCATGAGAACAAGAAAAGTATAGAAGCAAAGGCTGTGTCAGGTCAGGATTTCAGTGTCCTGGAATTCCCCATAACAACTGATGAGGACAGCTGGGGGGAGGGAGGTGGTAAAAATGATGACCATCCAGAACACTTCTATGACTGAGGGACTGAGCTAAGTAAGCATGTTTCAGGGAGTATTTCCTTTAATTTAACAACTTTAGTAAGTTGTTCTCCATTTTATAAAGAACTGAAATTGAAAAGGGTTAAATAATTGTTAAATTCACACAGCTAAACCTGGAATAATAACCTATTAGTAAGTCTGACTCCAGATTATTAGTGTTCTAACCAGAACAGAGGAACTACAGAAGTGAGCCTGGGCTCTTGCGGCCAAGTTTTCTCCCTCCTTTCTGCCTCTGCCCCATGAACTTAGCCCTGGCTTCAAGGACCCAAGAACATTTTCTGTGTGATCAGGAGAGAGATCAGATCAAATGTAAACATGGCTCTCTATGCCAGGATGTGTGTCTACATTCACTCTTTCTGTCCTTCCTTTCCTGTAGCCTATGAGATAACCTATGGCTGAATAATCCCTTACCAGTATTTTTTCTAATCCCTTGCCTTTCCATGTTTGGTTTGTTTCAGCTTACCAGCAGCTCTTTGTGACTTTTAGGATGAAACCCCATATTATAACAAATCCTTCTACAGTATTTGTTAGGTACCACTTTCTATGTGCCAAGCACTGTTAGAAATGCATCACATATTAACGCTCCTAGTAATTCGTGCAATAAACTTTTGACCTATATACTATTAGTATATAAATACTATTAGTATATAAATATATTAGTATATAAGTATATTAGTATATAAATACTATTAGTATATAAAAAGATAACTATTAGTATCTTTAATTTAGATGAGGAAATTGAGGCATAAAGAGGCCAGGTACCTTGTCCAAAGTCACATAACTACTAAGATGTAAACTAATTAGAACCCAAGCGGTCTGGCTTCAGTCCATACTACACTGCCTCTCAGGAAGTTTTTACCCTGGCCTGATCATTTCACTGAGGGCTGAAGAGTTTGTTCTTGCAGATAAAATCAGAAAGAATGAAAGGGAAGAGAAGGGAGAAAAAGGTAGTCGGGCATTTATAAAGTCTATTGAGCCAACAAGAATCATTAATAATTTATACTATCCACCCTGGATTTTGAAATCTAAAGCACGTAGTTGTATCACCAAGTATAGGTATTGGCTTTGTTCCCTCTAACAAGAATATGGTGATCATGAACATTTCAATTTTAAATTAAGAGTTCATTTAGTATTACTGACTTCCAACAGTCACTAAAAAAAATAAGTAAAAAAAATAAAAAAGACAATGCCAAGAGCTGAAAAGGTTTTGGGAGAATTTTAAAAGGCAAAACCTCTTGTAACTGTAAGAATTAGTGAAATAATTATATAAGACAGGAATAAAATCAGCAAATGAAATATGAAAATGAAAAGAAAATTACCTGCCATCTAGCTTTTAAAAATTCAATGTTATTTTAAGCAACTAGGATCAAAAATAGAAGCCAATGATTAGAACCCTCTAAATAATTTCATCTGTGAAATTGCCCATTAGCGTAAATAGGTTTTTCTACACAATCTCTCAACCTCCTATGAAGCAAAACTTCACACCACTAGGAGAAAGCAACCAAGCCCAGCGTCCCATGGTACAGGAAAAAACCAATTACAGCTGGAGGAAGGGCAGAAGAAAAAACCTCTCCACCTCTGGGGGAGGCATCTTTGGCCAAAGACCCCATACCGACACCAATATAGGTTTCCCACGGCTGGGGGAGAAGCAGAAAACTTCTCAAAACCACTCAGAATTTAGCTGCCCCAGAGAGAAGGAACAGGAACAGCCAACAAGCTTCCCACCTCCTTTCACGGAGGCCCAGGCATACAGGGCCTCCCCAGGACTGAGGCTGACCAATAACAAACAGCAGCGGCCTATCTCTTGTGGAGCTACTGCAAGACAGGGAAACAACCCTGTGGCTCAGCTGTGCAGGATGACCAAAAGCGGACAGTGTGCTAACACTGAGAAAAACCCTCCGGCACGCAGGCTCCCCTCACTAATAAGGCCGCAGCAGCCCCCTGCTACAGGAATTCGAAAGCTATGATCAACGGAGAGTAACCACAGCAATTGTAAAACCAAGGCCCGGCCTAGGTTCTGACTAAATTGACTGAACCTCCCGTTATAATGGCATAAATACTACTGATCTCCTCAGCCTCTATAGTTCTATTCAAGATGACTGGAATATAAAATAAAATAAAATAAAATAAAATAAATGAGAAGACACACATAAAAGCAAGGCCAGAACAAAACAACATCCCCCTCCCAAACCAAAACTCCACTTTTAAGAGACAAAACAATCAACAGAACAGACTCAGGGATGACCTGAAATCTGGAACTGTAGGATATGGACTTTGAGAGAGCTATACTTTCTATGTTAACGAATCTAGAGAAAAAGGTGGCCAACATACCTAAATAGGTGAAGAATTTAAGCAGATAGATGGAATCTATAGGAAATAGTAAAATGGAGATGCTATACACAAAAGAATCCCAATAATAAAAACTCCTTCAATAGGCTCATCAGTTGATTAGACACAGCTGAGGAAACAATGACCCTAAAGATAAACCAATATAAATGATCTGAATTGAAACACCACAGAAAAAAAGGTGAAATAAAAAACATGATACGTAAGAACTGTTGGGTAGAACATCAGAGTCTCACATATAAGTAGCTGAAATCCCAGAAAGAAGAGAAAAGAGCAGAAAACATACATGAAGAGATGATAGGTGAGAATTTTTCCACCAATAGTGAAGGACACAAAACCACAGACTCAAGAATTCTAAGGATAACTCCTACACTTATCAAACTGCTAAAAATCAAAGGAAATCTTGAAGGCAGCCAAAGGGGGGGGGGCACTTTATATGTAAAAGAACTAGGAAAATAATTAGACCTCTTGTTTAAAACTATGTAAGTTATAAGACAATGGAATGCATCTTCAAGGTACCTAAAAAAACTCAGTCCAGACTTATACATGGAGTAAAAAATATCTTTCAAAAATAAAAGCTAAATAGTTTTTCTGATATCTCACTCCCAACATCCCCCCCTTAAAAAAATAGCCAAGAGAAATCAATGTCAGCAGACATGTGTCTCTAGAAATGTTACAGAAGTTCTCCAGACTAAAGCAGTATTATTCCAGAAGGACACTTGGGATTCTAAGAAAGAGTTTTGAGAACAGTTTGGCAGTTTCTTATAAAATGACACATACACTTCCATATGACCTAGCAATTTCAATTACTAAGCATCTGCCCAAGAGAACTAAGTACAAATGTCCACATAAAAACCTGTACACAAATGTTTACAGAGGCTTTAATCATAATTGCCATAAACGAGAGCCATCCGAAGTGTCCATCAACTAGCGAATAAACAGTTTGTGGTATGGCCATACAATGGAATACTACTTAAAAATAAAAAAGAACGAACTGCTGATACAAGCAACAACAGGGATGAGTGTCAAAAGCTTTATGCTAAATAGACGAAGGAACAAGAAATAGAACACTGTTGGTGGCTGGAGTAGGTGGTACAGTAGTGGGAAGGATACTGAGCAAAGGGTCACACGAATTTTCTGGGATGATGGAAATATTCTCTGTCTTGATTGTAGTAATGGTTAAAGACTGTATGTTTGTCAAAAATCACAGAGCTTAAACCTAATAAGGGTGAATGTCACTTTTATAAATTGTATCTCATTAACCTGACTTAAAAAAAATCTTATAAATATAAAGTCAATGTGATAATAAACACTCTTCTCTCAAATTTTAAATAGAAAACAACTGTTTTTATTTTACCAAAATAAAAACACATTAGTCCCACTGTATAAAATTTACTCCTCAAAAAAAAAAAAATCTCTCAACTGATTATCTTAGAGGATGTTTTTTACAGTATTTAATAGCATATTAATGGAAGTCAGGGAAGCATATTATCTACGCACATAAGTACCAACACTGTAGATTTTTAGACTAGCATACTAAACAGTTGGATTTCAATCATTAAGAACAGCTAAATTATATCTAGGGAAAATGCTGATTAAAGGGCCAAGGAAGGTTAATGGGATTCGGGCACACTGTCCTTTCCATAAATTATTCTAAATCAGGTAAAGTCCAAAGTACTTAGAGAGCAGCAGGGGTTTTGACCTTTATGATTAAAAAAAAAAAAAAAATCTCTTAGAAACATGGCACAGATTCTGAAAAAATATGAATTTGTTGTAGTTATTATTTTTAGTGCATTATGAAACTCTGACTATATTTAGAGTGATAAAAAATGAACAAAGATGAAACAATCTCTTCTGTAAAAATAATTTTATGTTATTTTTATGTTTTTATTACTGTAATGGCATGATTAGGCTAAATATTCAGTCACTATTTAAAATACATATGTACGTACATATACACATTACATGTATATTTAAAACGATCAGAGGTATTTCAAGTACCTCCCTAATCTCTTGAAGTATTATTAACTGGGTCTCTTGGTCAGACATATATTCAATTGTGTATTGTCCTCAGTATTTTACATTCTCTTAACCTAATCTATTTTGTTTTTTTTTAAGTTCAATTTTTAATTAAGTATACATTCACACGGATACAGCTTATACATTCAAATGGATACATGTTATATACAAAGTTTAATATCTAAAAATCCATGAGCATACCACCAAGTTCAAGAAAAAGAATATTATTTGAAAACCTCATGCATCCTTCTATAATCATATCCCCTCCTCCTCCCACAAAGAACCACTAGTCTAAAATTTTGTGTTTTTCATTCTCTTCTTTTACTTTTTACTTTTTCCATGTCTGGATGGATCTCGATTGTACAGATGACCCTTGAAAACAGGTCTGAAGTACATGAGTATACCTGCACGCAGATTTTTTATCAATACAGTATAGTACTGTAATTGTATTTTCTCTTATGATTTTCTTGACATTTTCTTTTCTCTAGCTTACTTTATTATAAGAATACAGTATATAGGGGACTCCTGGGTGGTTCAGCCTGACTCTCGATTTCGGCTCAGGTCTTTATCTCATGGTTTATTTAGAGCCCCAGATCCGGTTCTGTGGAGCCTGCTTGGATTCTCTGTCTTCCTCACTCTCTGCCCCTCCCCTACTCATGCTCTCTCAAAACTAAATAAACATTAAAAAAATAACACAGTATATTACACATGTAATATACAAAATACGCGTTAATCAACTTTATGTTGTCGGTAAGGCTTCTGATCAAGAGTATGCTATTAGTAGTTAAGGTTTTGGGGAGGCAGAGTTACATGCAGATTTTTTTTTACTGCAAGGGGGTCAGTGCCCCTACCCCCTGCACTGTTCAAAGGTCAGTTGTATAGTCTTGCTTCCTATTCAACTTTCTATAAAAGAAATCTAATGTGGGTCTTTTCTGTAATTTGATTTTTTTACTCAGTAGATGCCAGATACTTGCCCATGCTGCTAGGCATAGCTGTGCTGTGGTCCATTTTTGCACTACGGAGCAGCCTGATATATGAAGATATTACAACACCTGATCTACATTTCATGTTTCCCTTCTGATAATTCCATCCTCTTTCAAATTCCTAACTATGGTAGAATTTCAGATATATCCTTTTAAAATACTAAAAAAATTTATGTGTTTACAAGAACAATTTTTCTCAGTCAGTCCCTTTCAAGTTGCATTTAATTACACATCTGTTTAAACCAGTTGTACAATTACATAATTTATATATGATCCAATTAAATATGAATGCAAATGGAAAGTTATTTTTATGAAAACAAAGTTGAATACTTTGGGAAGACTTAATGAAAGTAGCTAAGCCAAACTGTTGTTGAACTAAGTGTAGAAAGACTACTGAAAAGAATAGGTTAAAAAAATTTCAGCCCTCAGAGTTCCTTGCAGGGGTTTCAAAATTCTCATCATACTTTAAAGAAACCAAAACAATATATTTAGAGTGGTTCAAGACTATCAGGGGCTACGTAAAGAAAAGGCTGTAGTCCTACATCAAAAGATTGGCTAAAAATGTACATTTATAGTTCTTTTTTTTTTTTTAAGTTTTTTTTTTTTTTATTTATTTTTGAGACAGAGAGAGACAGAGCATGAGTAGGGGAGGGGCAGAGAGAGAGAGGGAGACACAGAATCTGAAGCAAGCTCCAGGCTCTGAGCTGTCAGCACAGAGCCTGATGCGGGGCTTGAACTCACAGACTGTAAGATCATGACCTGAGCTGAAGTCGGATGCTTAACCGACTGAGCCACCCAGGCGCCCCCATTTATAGTTCTTAAAAGAAAGCATTTTTGCTTTTATGATTCCCAGATTTAAAAGTTGTTTTTTTTTTTTTTTTTTTTTTTTTTTTTTTTTTTCCGGGGCACCTGGGTGGCTGAGTCGGTTGAGCACCTGACTTCAGCTCAGGTCATGATCTCACAGTTCGTGAGTTCGAGCCCCGCATCAGGTTCTATGCTGACAGCTCGGAGCCTGGAGCCTGCTTCAGATTCTGTATCTCCTTCTCTCTCTCTGACCCTCCCCCGCTCATGCTCTGTCTCTGTCTCTCAAAAATAAATAAGTGTACAGGGCGCCTGGGTGGCTCAGTCGGTTAGGCATCCGACTTCAGCTCAGGTCATGATCTCAGTTTGTGGGGTTTGAGCCCCACGTCAGGCTCTGTGCCGACAACTCAGAACCTGGAGCCTGCTTTGGATTCTGTGTCTCCCTCTCTCTCTCTGCCCCTCCCCTGCCCATGCTGTCTGTCTCTGTCTCAAAAAAAAAAAAAAAAAAATAAAAATAAATAAATAGAATAAAATAAAATAAATAAATAAAAACATTTAAAAAATTTTTAAAAATAATAACTGTTTAAAAAAAATTAAAAAGATTTTTTTTTCCTATATGGATCAATTATCATAGTGAATCACTTCAGTAATGGATTCTACTCATTTACTTCTGCTTTTATTTCCACAAAGGATTCAGGTAGCTTACAAAGAAATAAACACTAATAAATAAATTTGAAATAAGGAAATTGAAGCAATAGGTAAATAGGGTAGAAAAAAAATGCAACTGTACTGATATTGAAAAATGAATGTCATGTTTTCATTATATTTTGCTCGATAATTTGTCTCTAAGTTTTCTGGTAATCAATACAACAAAGCAAATACAATCAGTTACAATAATCAAATTATCAAGGAGCTTAAACTTCATACTTAGGAAAAAAATAATATAGGGATCAGAAAAAAATTCTCTAGTAGAGAAATTTATAAGGTAATGATTGAGTTACAGCAAATCTCTGTAGTAAAAACAGTACAAGTCCCATAGGGCCGTGTTTTGATGAATACACAGTGTGAAACACATATGCACACATATAGATATAAATGAATGTGACATGTTTATGCGTCAATATATTTTTTAATGAATGACACAATCCCAAAATACAGTTTAGTAAAAACAATTGTAAGAACAAATATCCTATGATCCAATTTCCCCATACTCTGACAATATGCATCAATCCAGGAGATTAGATTTTAGATTAACTTAAAGCAGTGGCTCTTAAAATGTTTCCTGGGGAACATACAACTTTGAAATTCTGATGAAATTCTGACCAATTCCTCCAAATTTTATAGAGTTTCTGGGAAGTTTAAGTACCTCAAAAAGCCTAACCAGGAATGCCTGGAGTATATGACCCAAGGTTAAAAACTCTTGGACTAGAGTAGTCATTGTGATTACAGGTCCTTCATATAATGCTTGAAAACCATTTTCTCTTAGCATTTTGAAGGGTGTTAAGCTTAAGTGCATTTAAGATTACTCCTCTTGCCAAGTACCTGGAGTGAAGCTATTTTAAGCTGTAAGTGAAACGCAGAGCCATATGCTCTTAATGATCCGTTGAGCTAAGGTAGGACTCACTTCCTTTACTGAGAACTGAGCTTAATAAAGACATACATCTCAGCACATCAGTCCAGGTGGAAGCCAAGAGGGTACTTGTCTCTAGAGCCAAGATTTTCTTTAGAAAGCAGTTTGGATGCATTCTCAGTAGGAAATAAACAACCAGAGATTCCATGCCATAATGTGTGAAAAACTTTTAGCCTAGATTTAAGTACTCCTTGGCTACTTAAATATAGTATCTGGTAAAGTATATCCTGTTTTTAAGCAATGTAAGTTCTAATTTATGTGACAGACTGAATTACTCATCTTGGTTCATCCATACCCTTACCATGGCCTCGCTGTAGGCAAAATGCAATTCCCATCCCATGACTTTGAGGTCAGTTATGTGATTTGCTTAATAACAGTAGGTAGGCAGATATGACATGAGCAAGGGCTTAAAATGTATGTACTGGGCTTACACTCTTGTGCTTCTGCCTTTTGCCAAAAGAATATGCCTCAGACAGCTACTGGCCCAAGGAGGACGAGAAACAAATGGAGCAGATCTACACCCAAGAAACAGCCTGGAACCAAGCCCAGGCTGAGCCTTGATGGGCTGAACCCCAAACCTATATGTGAGTGAGAAATAAAGGTTTAGGTTTGTAGGAGTTTGGGGATGATTTCTTATGAAGTGTTACTGTGGCAATTACTAACAGACACAGTAAATACAAGTTGTAAGTTGCAAAATAGCAACATCAGTAACTGAACTGCTATACAGACTACAGCTTTAAATCACCCGGGACTTACACACTAAGGGGAGAAAATTTCTTTTTTTTGCCGTGAGGGAGGTGACAGCACACCAAAGTAGCAATTCTCACCCACTTTGACTAGTTTACTGAGAGAGATGTTTCCCGACCGGTTTTCTATCTCTAAGATTTATGTTCAAAGAGCTCAGTAGTGTATCCAAGGCAAAGAGGCAGGAGCAACAGAGAAGTCCTGTTAGGGATGAATATTTTTAACCTTGAAATTATTTAGAATTGGGGGTGTGTGGTGACACAAAGAAGACTGTAGCTGGTTTCACTACGGTTTTAAAATTCTCTGCATATAATATGACCCCTCATTGATTGCACCTGGGACACACTCTTCCCTCTCCCTTCCCAACCCCTTCCTTCTCCCTTTGAGCCCTAACCCTCATGATTACTGGGGCACAGAGTTCCAAAAATAAAATTCTTAAAAGTAACTTACACGAAATACCTAAGTAATTATTAAGTGCAGCAGTACCAGTTCATTCAACTATTCTGTGAATAGCAAAAGCTTTATAAAGTTAATCACAATGGAAAAAATTAAGGTCTTTGAATTATAAACAAATTAACATAATAGGAAATTACCTCAAATGTAAAGCCATTAAACTAAACTGGTGCTTATTCACTCTATAAATATATTCGGATCATACAAACCATTTAGTTCCTAATACCATCTTCAATGGATTCTACTAACTTTCTTTATTCATTACTCTGGTTTTAGATGTGTAGGTAACTATCTCAGTATCACTGAGGGTCAATGAAAAATAAGGGTATGAATGCTTCTAGATTACTTTTTAGTCAATTAATACAGGTAATAAAATTAGAAAGAATATAAATCTCATTCATTCAATACCAACATAATTCAGTAATTTTTTTAATTGCCCAAAAGGAGCTATCACGTTTCAATACAAATTTTAATACTCTAAAAAAAGCAGCTATCACTTGATTTCTTTCCCAATGAAGAGTAAATAAAAAAGGGCATTGTTAAACAGCATAGTTCATGAATAATCATTTGAAGTTCTGAAAGTACAATCTTTCAAATTTAAGAATATTCAGAACTGTATTAACTGGAAACTGCAGCTAAGCTGAAATTTGTTAACATTAGAGTAATATATCGTCTATCGTTATGTATAAAATACAACATGTAAGCGTGTAATGTTATATATAACAATATATACTGCTGGCCTTATTTTTAAATTAACAAACACCACCACAGGTAATAAAAGTCTAAAATAACTAGCAATTAGAATTAATCCCAATGAATGTCCCCAGAATATCTTAAAAATGTTACATTTATTAAGCAAAGTTTACTTAGATTTAATATTAGAAGTTTACATACCTGATGTCCCAAAAACCACATCCCAGGGGGAACTAATGGGCTGTTCTTCTCCTTTAGCTCCACCTTCTTTGTCTGTACCTTGAATCCCAATGCCAGCTACAGTGCTCACCATCTCAGCTTCTAGGTCAATCTACAGAAATTGACACACGTTTTATGCAGTGCATGTTACTTTTGTTTTGTTTTCCTTTTGGTACATGAGGACTTCCAGTAGAACATACAGAAAGGTTTTGCAACACAAAGTCTTTAAAAAAAAAAAAAAGGCTAATCAAGTACAGTATTGGGTGAGCTTGTTATTCAAATGTACAAAACTCTGTCTTTTTCATTCCCTACCCCCCTTTCCCCTCCCCATCCTCATCATAGCCTCTACTGGTATTGACCTCATCTTAACTGCTACTGATCTCACCTTAACTATAAAGTATGTTAGAAGAGAGTGTAATTCCAAATTTCAAAGCAAAATCTGGAAAAATGCATGTTTCTCTCTTTTTCTTTTTGAAAGAGAACATGTGTGTGCAAGTGAGGGAGGGGCAGAGGGGGGGGGAGAGAGAGAGAGAGAGAGAGAGAGAGAGAGAGAGAGAGAGAGAGAGAAAATGAATGAATGAATATGAATCCCAAGTAGGCTCCACACCCAGTACAGAGATCATAACCATGATAGGTCATGATTGTGACCATGAGATCATGACCATGATAGGTCATGATTGTGACCATGAGATCATGACCTGAGCCAAAAATCAGAGTTGGACACTTAAATGACTAAGCCACCCAGGAGCCCTAAAAAATGCATGTTTCTTAAACTTAAATATATGTATTTCAGTTATGCTTGGCTAGTAATTGACAAAAATAGAGCTTAACATGTGCCAGGCACTAGTCCAAGAGTCATCCATTTGTCCATCCTCATAATAATCCTATGATTTGTGATTTTGATTAATATTGAGGATACTGAGGCATAGATCATAAAGCAGGTTTCCCAAGGTCACACAGCTAGTAAATCGAGGATCTCGGATTTGAACCCAGGCAGTTCTAGCTCTACTATACTGCCTCTACTTTATAAACTGAAAAACTAATGATTTCTGAAAAAAAAAAACACAACAAAAACCCTTTGGTTTCATCTCCTGAGATCCTTCCCCCAACATCTCACCACGAAAATTGTCAAACAAACATAAAAATTGAAAGAATTTTATTGCAAACATCTGTACACCCACCACCTACTATCAACATGTCACTTACTCGCTTTATCACATAGTTGATGGAGCTATCAATCCTTCAACCCATTTATACTTTTTGACACATTTCAAAGTAAACTGTAAACAACAATACACAGGCTCTAAATATCCCGGCTTGTTTATCATTGGTAAGAGGTCCATATTTTTTCAGTTCCCTTTTCTTTTTTGAGGCAAAACTTACAATGAAATGCAAAGATCTTAAATGTATCATTCAATGACTTCTCATAAATGCATAAAACTGTGTATCTTAATTTACATAAAGATGCAGAATGTTATCTTCACTCCAATAAGTCCCCTTATGCCTCCATCCAGTTAATCCTGCCCCCAGAGACAAACAGTATTGTTTTTTTCATCATAGATGAGTTGTATCTCTTCTAAGATCTCAGCTAAACAGAATCAAACTATATGGACTCTATTGTGTGAGGCTTCTTTCACTTAACAGGTTTCTGAGATTTATTCATATATAAGTAGTTTGTTCCTTTTTATCGCTGAACAGTATTCCATCATAGGAATATACCACAGTTCATTTATTTATTTTCCTACTGATGGACACCTGGGTTTTTTCTAGTTTGGGGCCTTCAAACAGAGTTGCTCTCAATATTCTCATATGAGCCTTTTGGTGAACTTGTGTTTTCACTTCTCTTATGTACATGCACAGGACTAAAATTGCTGTTATAGGGCAGGTACAGGATAAGTATAAAAAACAAACAAAAAACTTCCAGAAGGATTTTTTTCCAGTGGTCTATTCCTTTGTATTCCCACCAACAACATATGAAAGTTCCAAATGCTCCACATCCTTGCCTGTTGTCAGTCTTTTTTAATTTTAGCCATTATAGCATTGCATTGTGGTTTCAGTTTACATTTCCTTTTTAACCCATGATGTTGATCACTTTATGTGTTTGTGGCCATTCTTATCTCCTCTAATGTAAATTATAATGAGAAGTTTTAAATTTATCATTTTTTTTATTATTGTTTCTGTGTCCTGTATTTGAGAAACTTTTGCCTACCTGCAAGTCATGAAGACATTTTCATGTTTTCTTCTAAAAGCTTTATAATTTTAGCATTTACATTTATGTCTGTGGTGCATCCTGAACTGATGCTTGTATATGATGTGTAAGGTAGGGGTCATGTTTCTCTTTTCCCCCATATGAGTATCTAGTTGTTCAAGTAGAATATGCTGAAATGACTTTCCTTTCTCCCTTGACTGCTTTGATGCTTTTTGAAAAATCAAATAACTGTGTATGTATGAGCTTCCAAAAGCTCCATTCTTTTCTTTTAGAAGTATCACACTGTCCTGATTAGTGTAGCATTACAGTAAGTCTTTAAATCAGAGAAGTGTATCTTTTAACTTTGTTTATGCAAGACTGTTTTAGATATAATAAATACTTTGTTTTGCACCTCCATATAAGTATTGGAATCCACTTGTCAATATCTTAAATAAACAAATGGAAGCACCTGATGAGTTTTGATTGAGATTACATTGAACTCACAGATCAATTTGGAGAGAATGGACATCTTACTATTGAGCCTTCTAATCCAATATTGGATTAATTTTTCTCAGCAATGTTATAATTTAAAATATTGAGGTCTCATATGTTTTTGTTAAATTTATTCTATGTATTTTGTTTTTTGTTTAGTACTATAAATAGAATTAAAAAATTCCAATCCAATTGATTACTAGAATACAAAAATATTGATCTTTTTATACTGAGATTGTATTCCACAGCATTCCTAATTTCTATTTGTCCGAGTAGTATTTTCAGAGATTTCTTAAATTTTCTATCACGTCATTGGCAAATAAAGTCAGTTGTTGTTCTTCCTTTTTGGCCAGTATGCTTTTTCTCTTTCTTGCTTTATTACAGTGACTAGTACTTCCAGTATAATTTTTAACAGGTGTAGTGAGAATGGGGATCCTTGCCTCATTCCCAATCTTGGAAGGAAAGCATTCTATATTTTGCATGGAGTATAGCTATAAGCTTTTTGTAGATGCCCTTGATCATATTAAGGACATTCACTTCCATTTCAAGCTTATTGCAATTTTATCATCAATAGAAAAACATTAAAACATTTAACACCTAACCTAGCAAAACAACAGTATGGTTAATATCTTTTATTCTGTTATTATAGCAAATTACACTGATTTAATTAAGTGGTAGCCTCTCACATTTTTAGTGGCTGTTCTATAATCTCTTGAAATTGTAAGGAATATTCACCACTGTAACCTTACCCATATTTTCACTGAACCCAATCTGCAAAAATACAATAGGCAGTTAGGGATAGGCCCTCGAAATACATCTTGATTTAAGAAATGTATCAAAAACTGATGTGATATTCAAAGAATTCCTCTTATAAAAATCTTGTTACAGAGGCGTTTTAATGAATATTCAAAAACTGTTAATTCCTATGTTAGACAAATGATTCCAAAAAATAGAAAAAGAGTAAAAGCTAATTGGCTCATTTGATGAAGTTAGTGTGACTCTGGTTCTAAAATCAGGTGAGAACAGTGTAAGAGAACAGAGCCGTTTAATTTACGAACATGAATTTTAAAATATTAAAATTTAACTTGGGATAATCAAATCCAAGTTGACTTTTTAAAAAAAAATTCGTGATTAGGTAAGATTTATTCCAGAAATAAAAAGATGATCAAATGTCAAAAATCTCTTAATTCATCACATCAAGACACTAAGGGCAAAAACTATGTAATTATTTCAATAAATGTAGAAAATGCATTCAATAAAATCATATAATAAAATAATTCTTAGTAACTAGGAATAGAACGTTTAACTTCATTAACAATTTTATTTCCCAAAGTTATAGAAAATATTAAATTTCTGGAGAAAATGTCCTCCCTTTAAGGTATGAGCATGACAAGAGACCCACTATCACTGCTAATGTTTAAAGGAAACTGAGGTTCTTACCAGCAATTAAAATTTTTTTTAAATGTTTACTTATTTTTGAGAGAGAGAGAGAGAGAGAAAGAGAAAGAGCATGAGTGGGGTAGGGGCAGAGAGGGAGGGAGACACAGAATCCGAAGCAGGCTCCAGGCTCTGAGCTGTCAGCACAGAGCCCAACACGGGGCTCGAACCCACGAGCTGTGAGATCATGACCTGAGCCGACGTTGGACGCTGAGCCACCCAGGTACCCTTTGCCAGCAATTTAATAAAAGAAAACAAGATATGTATAAACAAGAAGGGAAAAGATAAAAGTGCATCTGTTTTTGCAGGCAACATCATCATTTATATGAGAAACAAATAAGGTTTTACAGAAATGGATGAGTTAATCCTAAAATTCATATGGAATTGCAAGGGACTCAGAACAGCTACACCAATGTTGAAAAAAGAAGAAAGTGGGAGAAGTCCTACTTCCTGATTTCAAAACTTATTAGAAGTTATAGCAATCAAAACAGTGTGGTATAGGCACAAGAAATGATATATAGGTCAATGGAACAGACTTGAAAGTTCAGAAATAAACCCATGTATGTATGAATAATTATTTTCTACAAGGTTGCCAAAACTATTCAATGGAGAAAGAACAGTCTCTTCAATACATGATTCTGGGATAACTGGATATTCATATTCAGAAGAATGAAGTTGGACCTCTACTTCACTCCACATACAAAAAATAAATTCAAAATGCAGCAAAGACTGAACTGTAAGAGCTGTAACTATAAAACTCTCAGAAGAAAACAGGAGTAAATCTTCATGATCTTGGATTTGGAAATGTAATCTTACATATGACACCAAAAGCCTAAGCAATTAAAAAAAAAACTGGGAATCCTCAAATTTAAAACTTCTGTACATCAAAAGATGTGATTAAGAAAGTGAAAAGACAACCCAGAGAATTTGAGAAGTATTTGAAAAATCACATATCCAATAAGGGATCTGTAACAGAATATATAAAGAACTCTTACAACTCAATAAGAAAAAACACAACCCAATTAAAAAAACTGGTAAAGAATCTGAATAGACACTTCTGAAAGGAAGATATAAAACCAATCAGTCCATAAAGATGGGAAGAGATGCTTGACATCTTTACTCATTAGGGAAATAATTATCGTTGTGGTTTTGAGAGGCCACATTACACCTAGTAGGAAGGCTAGAATTTAAAAAGTGGAACAAATAATGGTGAAGATATGGAAAAATTAGAACCCACATGTAAAATGGTACTGCAACTATGGAAAAATGTAGCAGTTTCTTAAGAAGTTAAACATGAAATATAAAACATATAACACAATAATCCCGTTACTTAGATATCTACCCAAGAGAAATGAAAATGTATGTCCACACAGAATTTTTACATAAATTCATAACAGCCAAATATTGGAAACACACTAAATATCAATAAACTGTTGGACAGACAAAATGTGGCACATAGCTATACAATGGAATGCTATTCAGCAATACAAAGGAAGAAACTAATGATCCGCTGCACCAGAGATGAATTTAAAACATTACTCAATTTAAAAAGCCAGGCACAAGAGACCATATATTATATGATTCTATTTCTATGAAATGTTCGAAAGAGGCAAATTTATAGATAGAAAGTAGATTAAGCTGGGCGTAAAAACAGGGATGAACTGTAATTGGGCATGAGGGTTCTTGGGGGGGGGGATGAAAATGTTCTAAAAACAATTTATGGCTATGGTTGTACAATTTGTTAAATCTCCTAAAAGTTCTTCAATTATATACTTGAAATAAGTGCTATGTAAAAATATATCACAATACGGTTAGACAACACACACAAACATTACATGTTTTACAAGGTCATACACAAATAGAAAGGTATGAATTGAACATACCGGAATGTCTGGCTACAGGTGTTTTTATATAGGGGAATAACAGGAGAATGAGACTGGGCTAAAAAGGAATTTATAAATTACTAAATGAATTATTCTAAACAAGTGTCAGATCTGCATGAAACAATGATGTTTGAGAAATATGAATGTATGATCAATCCTCTGTAAATGAGGTCTTAAAAGTATAGTAAATATTTTTATATACTTATAAAAATAAAGGAAGAAATAATAATTCCACCTCATTTTTTTTGGCAGACACTAAACTAAATCATAATTTACAAATAACTTTATGTAACCTAAATTTATTGTGATTATGCTACTTAAAAAATATTTGAAATGCAGTGAATACTCCCAAACTCATTAAGTTCTAAGGCAAGAGATAGAACAGAATTTAAAAAAGACAAGTACACCCTGAATGCTTGTGGGCTAAGTACCTTACTGCTTCAACACCTTGTTAGCTATCTGGGACACTACTGAGTTATACAAACATACAACCCTGAAAAGACAATGATAAAGAAACATTGACCTTTACGGACTTAGTAACAACAGAAAACCACTTTTTCCTAAGGTGGGAAATCATGACATACATGAAATCATGAATCCTACGAAAAGGTCTGCCTAAAATAGGTTTCTTGGTCAAATAAATTTAGAACCAATTCACAGATATCCCCCTACTAACGTATTCACAATATATTAACATATTAAAGTCTCTAAGAACAAAGTCTCCAAGACTTTCAAAGAATAAATCTGCTTTAATTTGCAAATCCACAAAATCCTTGCCTCATATAACATGTTTTCATATTAAGAGGAAGATACATTAGAAAATGCTTCATTAAATATGTTATTTGCTCAAAAATGCATTCAACAACTATCTGTTGAACACCTTCTATGGGCCAGACCTTGTTCTAGGTGCTTAAAATGTCAGCAGTAAAAACTTTCATGCTTTCACGGAAATTTACCTTGTAATGGTATTACAGGTTCTATCCATGTTGTTTTCCTATTATATGAAGTGATAATATTGTCAAATGGGCACAAATATCAAAAGGGAGAAAAAGTGAGAAAAGCAAGGAAGTATCTGAAACAATGTGTTTACACAGGATGGATGAGATGAACTTAGTTACTTATTTTCTAAATAGATAGCAACTTAAAGACCAATGGATTATAGCCAAAATATTCACTCATATGAAATGCTTAAAATAACTAGACACTTCTACAATGGGATACTATGCAGTCATATCATTCATATGACTAATACGGAAAACAAATTTAAGGAAACTGCAGAAGAGGGGCGCCTGGGTGGCTCAGTCGGTTGAGTGTCAGACTCTTGATTTCAGTTCGGATCATGATCTCAGGGTTGTGGGACCGAGCCCTGCGTTGGGCTGCATGCTGAGCATGGAGACTGCTTAAAATTCCCTCTCTCTCCCTGCCTCTCTCCCTCTCCCCGACTCATGCTCTCTAAAATAATAATTTAAAAAACCACAGAACATTATGTACATACAATATGCCTCATTTGTTTAAAAAAGGATTCTCTAGAGACAGTCATTTATTTTTATTTTCTTAATTTTTATTTTAGAGAAGGAGCATGGTGGGGGAGGGGCAGGGAGTGAGATGGCGGGGAGCGGGGTGGGGGAAAATCTTAAGCAGTCTCCTTGCTCAGCACTCAGCCAGCCCAACATGAGGCCCGATCTCACGACATTGGGATCATGCCCTGAACAGAAATCAAGAGTTGGGACACTCAGGCGACTGAACCACCCAGGCATCCCTAGAGGCAGTCTTTTAAATACAAATTTATTTGTATAGGACAGAAAAAAATCACTGAAAAGACAAGAATTTTAACAATGGGGAAGCTAAAATAGATGGTATGAGCCTTTTTATGTATTTTTTAAATACATTTTTAAGTGTATTCATTTTTAAAAAGCAAGACCATATATAACTTTTATAATGAAATAAAACAAATTTTAAGATTGACTTACATGTATTTCTGGGCAAAGCATAAAAGGTGAAGGGAGGTGGGAGTGGTATGATTTTTCTTCTAGGTTTGAGAAAATTTAACTGAAAAAAGGAGAAAGCACTGCTCTGTCAACAGTGGTTAGGAAAATACTTCAAAATGAGGAGCTTTTAGGTGATTAGCTACTTTGAAACAAAAGGATAAACAACAACAACAAAAGGACTCGATGGGCAGGTTAATCCGTGACATCTACAGGCTAAGACACAGAAAAACAAGACGCCCAAGAAAAACACTAAAGCAAGTACCTCTGAAAAAAGCTGCATAAAGAGGACTTGAGGTGTTTAAGCATTATCCTCTCATTTCAAATATTTAATGTAGCAAGTAAGTACCAGTTTTTCTAATTAGAAGTATTAAAACTGTATTTAAAATTGAAACTTACCTTTCTTATAAGGTGGTTTTCAGTATCTGCCACATATATGATATTATTCCTTATGGTTACCCCCTGTGGTGAATTAAAAGTTGACTCTGAAAATACTCCATCTTTTCTTCCAGGGTTGGGTCCTAAAAGACAAGATAGCCACAGTACGAATTTTTTCCTCTTGAAAAGTTATCTCAAATTAACCCCCCACCCCCATTTGTTTTTCTTTGTTTCCTTTCTTTTTCTTGCACCTATATTAGGAAGATGGATATAAACTAGACCTATCGTGGTAATCATTAAAAAAAATTTTTTTTATGTTTATTTATTTTTGAGAGAGAGACAGAGTGTGAGTGGGGGAGGAGCAGAGAGAGAGGAAGACACAGAATCTGAAGCAGGCTCCAGGCTCTGAGCTGTCAGCATAGACCCCAATGCGGGGCTTGAACTCACGAACCGTGAGATCATGACCCGAGCTGAAGTCAGACGCTTACCGACTGAGCCACCCAGGTGCCCCTGTGGTAATCATTTTTCATAACATATGTAAATCAAACCTCAATGAAGAAAGAAAAACAGTATTTAGAACTGGGATTTTAATATAAATAGCATGATACTTTTACCTAAAGTCTAGTGTTTCCCAAGATCTATTTTTCTTAGGAGTAAGTTTTGCTAATGACAGGGCTTACTGAACAATGGTCACTAGTGCACATTAGTAGCATATATCAGAAGGGAATATTTCTATTTTTTAATATTTTTTTAAGTTTATTTATTTATTAGGCGCCTGAGTGGCTCAGTCGGTTAAGTGTCCAATTTTGGCCCAGGTCATGATCTCACGGTTTGTGGGTTTGAGCTCCGTGTAGGGCTTGGAGCTTATAGCTCAGAGTCTCTTTGGATCCTCCGTCTCCCTCTCTCTCTAACCCTCACCTGCTCACACATGCCCTCTTTCTAAAATAAACATTTAAAAAAAATAAGAAGTTTGGGGTGCCTGGGTGGCTCAGTCAGTTGAGCCTCCGACTTTGGCTGAGATCATGATCTTGTGGTTTGTGAGTTCAAGCCCTGCATCAGGCTCTCCACTGACAGCACAGAGTCTGCTTGGAATTCTCATTCTCTTATTCTCTTTCTCTCTTTTTCTCTCTCTCCCCCCCAACCCCCCCTCCCAAAATAAATAAATATTTTTCTGTCAAAATAAATAAAGTTAAAAAAAATCTGTTAAACCACAACTAACCAGTATTTCCTAAGTGTATCTGGCCACAGAATTCTTTTGAAGAACTATTGTAGAATAATTATTAATTTATCACAAGATAACATTATTTCTAAAAACATGTTTGGGAACGGTAGCTTGCTGCTGGTTTCTCCGTTTAACAAAGCAGAATATTCATTTACACTATTTTGAAAATTATTATAGAATTAAAAACCTTTTAACCATTTAAATTACACCTACTATAACTAATAATTTTTGAGCAACAGTTCTCATAAGTGCCTGTCTTAAACCCAAACATCAAGTTGCCCAAACAAAAGAAACACAAAATAAAGAACTCTAGCAAAAATGAAAAAGAAGAAATGTGAAAACTTAAGGAGCTAAGGGAACAATATCTAAGCATACTAAGAATAGCACCAGGGCTTAGAGTAAGACTAGTGTATTTGCATTAGGAATGCACGAACCCCTACTTTATGGACTAATGCTGTATATGCTACTAAAGCAGAATTGCAAAGAGATGAATTATTTTTCTCTTTGACTATTACATTACTAGATGTCAGTTTAGTCTGGATAAATACAATAAGAATGTACTTAACAGATTTTATTAACTATGTAGATGTACTGAGCCCATTTTAGATCTAAAACCAGGGAGATATATTTCAATACATTTCCTTGAGCTGTTTCTTTTTAACTATAAAATATAATACATATCATAATTAGAAGCAAACTTTACCTCCAATGCTGTACTGAATTTGCCCATTCTTCAGGACGACCAAAATTCTATGATGTCCAGTGTCTGCTATTACCAATCTATTAGAAACATGGTCTACCGTTACTTTGCCAGGAAACAGCAATGGTGAAGGTGGCAAAGAATCTTTATAGAGTTTTATTTCAATTTTATGATTTCTGATCTGTCCCCTGTCTTTATAATACTTTAAAGCTATTGAAGTATATAAAAATAATTTATCTTTGTGTCCCTCTCCAATTAAAGAAAATAACATATTTCCACGAGGTCCAAGTATGACCAAAGTTGGCCAGCAGGAGACTTCTAGTTCTTGCCAAAGGCTGGCATCTGCATCATTAACCACAGGGTGGGTGATGTTGTATCGAAGAACGGCGCTCTTAATGTTATCCAGGACTTTTTCATTTGGGAACTTAGCCGAGTGAACACCAACAATCAGAAGACCGTCTAAATGGGAAAAAATGTAAGTTAAACATTATGAAGTAATCAAGTCTGAAAGTCACCATCTGCACATTAGATTATGGGTCATTAATAAACAGTCCAGAGATTAAAAAAAAAAAAGGCAGAACTAAAAGTGTCTTCTTCAACTGCATTTAAACACACGTATAAAAAAATTAACACTCAAATATCATGACAATCTTGATAACTACATAAAAATGAATATGATCAAAATCACGTGGCTATTTCAGGATTACACCTCTTTGTGTCCTTTATCTAGACAAAGTTTTAAAAAACACATTTGGGGCGCCTGGGTGGCGCAGTCGGTTAAGCGTCCGACTTCAGCCAGGTCACGATCTTGCGGTCCGTGAGTTCGAGCCCCGCGTCGGGCTCTGGGCTGATGGCTCAGAGCCTGGAGCCTGTTTCCAATTCTGTGTCTCCCTCTCTCTCTGCCCCTCCCCCGTTCATGCTCTGTCTCTCTCTGTCCCAAAAATAAATAAACATTAAATAAAAAAAAAAAAATTATAAAAAACACATTAATTGCTTATGAAGATACTGAAATACTGTTATTTTTTCTCCAACTATTATAAGCCCCTTTGAAATTCATAGTGACTATGACTGCTTTTTGTTAATATTTATTGTCACATTATCCTCTTAGGTTTTTCTGGCCTACCCACATTACAAGTTAACAGAACAACTATAAGAAAGATGTTTCTATAATATTAAGGTCTTTGATTTATTTAAAATTCCCATTATGTGGTTCCTAGAACAAGCCTTAATTGAAGATAGCAGAAAAAAAAAAAAAAAGGAAAAAGTGTTCAGCTGGATTCAGAGAAAAAACTCAACACTGACTACAGAGGTAATACAATCTCCCAACACACTCCTCAAAACCTATGCACATCAGCATGAAGAAGAAATAAACCCACACAAACTGGCAGGTGTAATTTCCTAACAGACCATCCTTCCATTTGCAACTATTAAATCCCAACAAAAACACAGACATCACACAGGTACACATACCCTCATCCCCGCTTGAGGACAGAAAAAAGTAAACAAAAGCAGGCAGATTGTTGGGGGGTGGGGGCATTTCAAAACTTGGAAAACCAAACCATTAAGGGGAGTTTCCAGTTTTATTTTCCCCTTCATGGCTTGGCATTGAAGGTGGACCCCGGTTTGGGAGCAACGCAGGTGGCTAAG
This sequence comes from Lynx canadensis, assembly GCF_007474595.2. Classification (NCBI taxonomy): domain Eukaryota; kingdom Metazoa; phylum Chordata; class Mammalia; order Carnivora; family Felidae; genus Lynx; species Lynx canadensis. Next base: position 16,834,221 of record NC_044313.2, read on the forward strand.
ACCATGGAAACCCCTTTCTGGCCCAAGGAGCCAGGGAAACTGGAGAGGGTGGGGGAAACCCCAAGGGGAAGAGAGCTGGAGAAGGTGACTCCCCATTTCTGAGAATGAACACTCACAAGTCTTGGCCTGACTCCTCAACTATACACATGTGAGGCAGCCCTACAACAGTACAGCAAAGGCTTAAAGAACCGAGAAGTGGATTGCTGGGCTGATGAAAGGAGACACAGAGCTGATGGAAGAAGAGACGAACTTTGAGTTTGCATCAACAAAGTTGAATGCCTACAAAAACAACTGACAGATACCAGCTCCAAAATGAAGCAGAAGTTTGAATTAGTAGACAAAACACCATAAAGGAACTCTAACTATGCTCCTTGAGGGAAAGAAAAACACACTTGAGGGGCACCTGGGTGGCTCTGTTGGTTGGGCATCCAACTCTTGATCTCAGCTCAGGTCATGATCCCCAGGGTCGTAAGACTGAGTTCCAAGTTGGGCTCTGAGCTGAGTGTGGAGTCTGCTTAAGATATTCTCTCTTTCCCCCCTCTGCCAGTCTCCCCCATTCTCACTTGCTATCTCTAAAAAAAAAAAAAAAAAAGAAAGAAAAAAGAAAAACACACTTGACATGAATGAAAAAATAGGAAATAAAAATAGAAAAAAGAACTAAATGAAAATTTCAGAACTCAAAAATACCATATTTAAAATAAATTCACTGGATGAGCTCAATGGCAAAAAAGAGATGACAGAGAAAAGAGTCAGTAAACCTAAAAATAGCTCAACGGGAAATTATCCAATCTAAGGAGCACAAAGAAAGAAGACTGAAGAACAAAAATGAACAGAACCTCAGGGACCTGTGAAACAGTTTTAAATGATCTAATGTATGTGGACTTGGAATCACAGGAGGAGAAGACAAAAAGATTGGGGCAGAAAAAATATTTGAAAAATGCCAAAACTTCCAAAACTCATCTGAAGATATAAATTTACAGAAAACCCAGAAATGGACTCACAGTTATATGGCCAACTACTCTTTGACAAAGCAGGAAAGAATACCCAAAGGAAAAAAAGAGTCTCTTCAACAAATGGTGTTGAGAAAACTGGACAGCGACATGTAGAAAAATGAAACAGGACCACTTTCTTACACCATACCCAAAAATAAATTCAAAATGGATGAAAGACCGAAATGTCAGATAGGAAACCATCAAAATCTTAGAGAACACAGGCAGAAACCTCTCTGACCTCAGCCAGGGCAACTTCTTACTAGACATGTCACTAAAGGCAAGGGAAAGAAAAACAAACATGAACTATTACGACTTCATCAAAAGCTTCTGCACAGTGAAGTAAACAATCAACAAAATTAAAAGGCAGCCTAAAGAATGGGAGAAGATATTTACAAACAATACATCCGATAAATGGTTAGTATCCAAAATCTATAGAGAACTTATCAAATCCCAAAAACAAACAACTGAGTTAAGAAATGGGCAAAACTCACGAATAGACACTTTTCCAAAGAAGACATCCAGATGGCTAACAGACATATGAAAAGGTGCTCAACATCACTCGTCGTCAGAGAAATACGAATCAAAACCACAATGAGACACCACCTCACCACTGCCCAAATGGCTAAAATTAACAACACAAGAAACAACAGGTACTGGCAAGGATGTGGACGGAGAAAGGGGAGCCCTCTTGCACTGTTGGTTGGAATGCAAACTGGTGCAGTCACTCTGGAGAACAATGTAGAGGTTCCTCAAAAAACTAAAAATAGAACTACCCTACCATCCAGCAATTGCACTATTAGGTATCTACCCAAAGGATACATAAATACAGATTCAAAAGGGTACATGCACCCCAATGTTGACAGCAGCATTATCAACAATAGCCAAACTATGGAGGGAGTCCAAATGCCCCTCAACTGATGAATAAAGATGTGGTATTTATATACAATGGAATATTACTCAGCCATCAAAAAGAATAAAATCTTGCCATTTATAACAATGTGGATGGGGGCGCCTGGGTGGCGCAGTCGGTTAAGCGTCCGACTTCAGCCAGGTCACGATCTCGCGGTCCACGAGTTCGAGCCCCGCGTCGGGCTCTGGGCTGATGGCTCAGAGCCTGGAGCCTGTTTCCGATTCTGTGTCTCCCTCTCTCTCTGCCCCTCGCCCGTTCATGCTCTGTCTCTCTCTGTCCCAAAAATAAATGAACAATGTGGATGGAGCTAGAATGTATTAAGTGAAATAAGTCAATCAGAGAAAGAAATACTATATGATTTCACTCATATATGGAAACAAAACAGATGAACATACGGGAAGGGTAGAAAAAAAGAAAAGAGGGGAACAAACCACAAGAGACTCTTAATGATAGGGAACAAACTGAGGGTTGTTGGAGGGAAGTGAGTGGGAGATGGGCTAGATGGGGGATAGGTATTAAGGAGGGCACTAGTTGTTAAATACAAGTGATGAACCACTGAATTCTACTCCCGAAAGTTTTTGCACTGTATGTTAACTAAATAAAATTTAAATTAAAAAAATAAAATAAATGTACAGAATTCAAGAAATTCACTCTAAATAGGATAAATTAAAAGAAAATCATGTTAAGACATAATCTCTGAAAACCAAAGATTAAAAAATAACCTCACAAACATTTTAAAAGAAGATACACAAAACCAACCCAATGATCGGTGGTTAGAGACTGGGAAGAAGGGGGTAGGGAGGAGTGGGAAAAATTATACACTTAAAATATGTGCAGTTTACTATGTGTCAATTATGCCACAATAAAGTTCTGAAAAAAAAAAAATAGCATGAGCTCTGGAGTCAGGCTCCCTATAATCAAATTCTGGCTTTACCACTTGCTGAATTACTTAATCCAATTAAGGCATTTAGCATAGTACCTTTTATACATTATAAAAGCTCAATGAATGTTTGCTATTATTTATTTAAAGTTGTAAATACAAGGACACCCGGGCAGCTCAGTCGGGTGGGTTGAGTGCCCAACTTTGGCTCAGGTCATGATCTCAAGGTTCGGGAGTTAAAGCCCCGCATTGGGCTCTCTGCTGTCAACAAAGAGCCTGCTCCGGATCCTCTGTCCCCTCTCTCTGCGCCCCACCCCCATACTTGCTCTGTCTCTCTCAAAAATAAAAACATGAAAAAAAATAAAGTTGTAAGTACAAAGATAACCAATGAAACAACTTTTTCTAACTAAAGCAATTAGTAAAATAGCAAAGAAAATACATCATGTTAAGAAAAACAAAGAAAACCTAATACATATAATGATTATGTATAATAATAAGTAAATATGAATGGGCTTAACTCAAAAAAAAAATTAGGGGGGGCGCTTGGATGGCTCAGTTGGTTAAGTTTGCAACTTCAGCTCAGGTCATGATCTCGTGGTCCATGAGTCCGACCCCACGCTGGGCTCTGTGCTGACAGCTCGGAGCCTGGAGCCTGCTACAGATTGTGTGTCTCCCTTTCTGCCTCTCTCCTATTCACACACTCTCTCAAAAAAAAATTTTTTTTTTAAAAAGAAAAAAAAAAAATGTACTGTTGCCTTGCTTTGTGTGTTATTCATATAAAGTCTGTCCTAATTTCCATGTTTTTGAAAGTCACTGTTTTTCCTGGAGGACCTGAAGATATTTTTTAAACATCTTTAAAATGTAATAGTTTAAAGTAAGATACTTCTTGGGCTGTTCTGTGTCAATTTTCTCTGGTATCTGATAGTACCTTTCAATATGTAGATTCAAGGTTTCTTTTATTGCCAGAGCATTTTCTTGGATTCTAATTTTACGTATTAGTTTTGGTCAGTTGTTTTGATTGATTTTTCTTCAGTCTCCAAGTAGCCTTATGTTGGATCTCTTCTGCTTGTCTTTCATTTCAATCATTTCCTCTATTTTTACTTCTTTAGCTTATTTTCATTCTCTAGGTTTGTTCTTCTCCCCTTCTTTATTTAAATGCCCCTTATTACATTTTTATTTGAATTTACTGCCCCTTAGGCACCTTGTAATTTAGTCTTCGTTTCTAAAATAACTTGGACTTTTTCCTTCTATTTCTTTTCTCAGTTCAATCAACACTCCTTACCTCTTGCATTGGGGGGGGGGGATGCATCTCCATTCTTAGTTTCTGAATTTTTAAAAACATTTTTTATTTCTGAGAGACAGGTTGCGAGCAGAGGAGGGGCAGAGAAAGAGGGAGACACAGAATCCGAAGCAGGCTCCAGGCTTTGAGCTGTCAGCACAGAGCCCAACGCAGGGCTCGAACCCACAAACCACGAGATCATGACTTGAGCTGAAGTCGAGGCTTAACCTACTGAACCACCCAGGCACCCCTTCATTTGTGAATTTCTGGTTCAAGATCTTTTTAAATTATTCTTAAACGCTGTTTGAGGATGTGTAATTCAATATGGAGGATTGTGTTACAGTTTTTTTGTGATCATTAGGAATGTTCATCAGCACTTCAACTCTAACTTAACATTTTCAGCTTTTTACAATTTTATATGGATGTGATTTTTTTAATATTCCCACCCATTTTGTGGACAGGGCTCCTAGATTGAGAGTACACTTTTCTGACAGTTCCCTTTCTCTGTGCAGTTTCATTTTTGGATAGCATTGTTGCAAGAAGGGGTTGATGTGTATTTTCTTATTTTTTTTTTTTCCCCTGCAAGATCCTCAACATTTTGGTTTTGTTTTTTGGGTTTTGTTTGTTTGTTTCTTTGTTTGTTTAAGTAGAGGATCTTCAAGGGGAAACCCCATCTCTAGGTCTGATTCCCTCCAAGAGGCAATGCTGCTCTGAGGCTTCTGTTCTTAGGCCCAAACTCTTTCAAGAGCTGGTGCTATGATCCAAACATGTGTTCAGTATTTTGCACTTAGTGGTGGAGTTTCTCTTTCTACTGGTAAGGGGGTTACTCTGTGCTTAGCCCAAGACCTCTAAACCACTCTCCTTTTTTTCATTGAGTCTTTTTTTCCCCATGGGGTCTTTTCAAACTCCCCCCATCCCTGTTCTAGCACCTCCAGGCTTGCAGCAAGAGGACCTTTAATGGAATTCAGTTTATTTCTCAACTTACAGGTAGTTTGAAAGCATGATATGCTCGGCCTCCTAGTATTGCTGAAGGCACGATCAAGTGTGGTTTTGTTTATTCTCCTTGTTTTTATGTTTGAGGGAGAGGAAAAGATAACTGGGGAGATTCAAAATTAGGTGGCCTCCATTCTCCTCCAAAACCAGAAATGGGAGAGAGAGATTTCAGTTTTCAACATCAGGTATATTGAGATATAATTTACTTGAACTTTGTTCCTCAATACTTTGTCAATTGGTTAAATAAAATATAACTAAATCCTAAAACCAGCCTGTTACTTAATGGAGAAAAATAGTAAGTATTTCCAAATAAGATAAAGAACAAGGCAAAGATGCCCACTGTCTACTACTATTAAATAATGAATTGGGGGGGGGGGGCTATTAGCCAACAAAATTAGACAAATCGATTATAGACATAAGATTTGGAAAATTTCTTTGCAAATAACATAGCATGTTAGGGGAACCTCAGAGAATCAATTACAAAACTAAACAAAATAGTAAAAGATTTAGGAAGCAGAACATAAAATAACAACAAAAAAGAATACAAAATTAACAGATAAAAATCAACAGCTTTTATATACCTATACAATAGCCAGTTGGGAGTATAGAATGGTAGACAAAACCCCACTTACAATAAATAGCCACAAAGACAAGAAAAGATTTTCAAACACATTCTAAACTGTAATTTAAAACTACATCAAGGGGTACCTGGCTGGCTCAGTACAGTATGCAACTCTTGATGTTAGGATCATAAGTTTGAGTCCCATGTTGGGTGTAGAGTTTACTTAAAAAATAAATAAAACCACACAAAGATACCATTTTTTTTTAACCTATTAGATCAGTACAAATTAAAAAAGTGTGTCAACCATACACAAAAATAAACTCAAAATGGATGAAAGAACTAAATGTGAAACAGGAAACCATCAAAACCCTAGGGGGAAAACAGGCAACAACCTCTTTGACCTTGGCCGCAGCAACTTCTTACTTGACACATCTCCATAGGCAAGGGAAATAAAAGTAAAAAATCAACTATTGAGACCTCATCGAGATAAAAAAAACTTCTGCAAAGCAAAGGAAACAATCAACAAACCTAAAAGGCAACTGATGGAATGGGAGAAGATATTTGCTAAGGACCTATCGGATAAACGGTTAGTATCCAAAATCTATAAAAAACTTACCAACTCAACACCAGCAAAATAAATAATCCACTGAAAAAATGGGCAGAAGACATGAATAGACACTTTTTTCAAAGAAGACACCAGATGGCCAACATATGAAAAGATGCTCAACATTGCTTATCATCAGGGAAATACAAATCAAAGCCACACTGAGACACCACCTCACGCCAGTCAGAGTGGGTAAAATGAACAAATCAGGAGACTATAGATGCCAGAGAGGACGTGGAGAAACGGGAACCCTCTTGCATTGTTGGTGGGAATGCAAACTGGTGCAGACGCTCTGGAAAACAGTGTGGAGGTTCCTCAAAAAGTTAAAAATAGAACTACCCTACAACCCAGCAATAGCATTACTAGGAATTTATCCGAAGTATACAGGAGTGCTGATGCGTAGGGGCACACGTACCCCAGTGTTTACAGCAGCACTATTAACAATAGCCAAATTATGGAAAGAACCCAACTGTCCATCAACTGATGAATAAAGATGTGGTTTATATATACAAGGGAATACTACCCGGCAATGAGAATGAAATCTTGCTATTTGCAACAATGTGGATGGAACTGAAGGGTATTATGATAAGTGATATGAAATAAGTGATATGAAATGTCAGTCAGAAAAAGATACCAAGTTTTCACTCATATGTGGAAGTTGAAAAACTTAACAGAAGACCATGGGGGAAGGGAAGGGGAAAAATAGTTTCAAACAGAGAGGGAGGCAAACCATAAGAGACTCTTAAATACCGAGAACAAACTGAGGGTTGATGGGGGTAGGAGGCCAGGGGACAAAGAAAAGGGGTCATGGGCACTGAGGAGGGCACTTGTTGGGATGAGTGCTGGGTGTTGTATGTAAGCGATGAATCATGGGAATCTACTCCCAAAGCCAAGAGCACACTGTATACACGGTATGTTAGCCAACTTGACAATAAATTATATTTAAAAGAAAACCCAAAAAACACGTCAATACATTTTACTGGAGCAGCAGAGGGAAAAGAGGCACCCTCACAGCCTAGGAACACAAACTCGTACAACCCTCCTGGCTCACAATGTGGCAATACTCAACAAAACCGTATTATACGCATTTAACTTTGACCCAGAAATCCCACCACTAGGAATCTACCCCCAAGATATGCCACCAGCAATACAAAAACATACCATGAGGTTATTCACTGTAACTGCTAAATATTGGAAACAACCTAAGGGCCAATACATAGGACAGGACAGTGAGTGAATAAATTCTGGTGTACACAGACATATACACACACACACACACACACACAAAATGGAGTTCTATAAAAATAATCAGGAAATTCTCTATATGAAGTGGCCTCCAGGATAAATTGTTACATTAAAAAAGCAAAACACTCAAAAACATCTACAGTAGGTCACTGTTAGTATTTTTTAAAATTGTTTCTTGATGTTAATTTCTTTTTGAGAGAGGGAAACAGAGCAGGAGCAGGGGAGGGGCAGAGAAAAAGGGAGACACAGAATCCGAAGCAGACTCCAGGCTCTGAGCTCTCAGCCCAGAAGCCCAACACGGGGCTCGGACTCAAAAGCAGTGAGATCATGATCTGAGCCGAAGTCAGATGCTTAACAGTTTTAACCACAGGTGCCCCAGTATTTTTTTTTTTTTTTAAGAGAAATAAAAAAATAGAAATTATGTTGGAAAGGGATGGAAAGAATGGGAAACTAGAAACAGGTAGAGGGGCGCCTGGCTGGCCCAGTCGGTTAAGTGTCCGACTTGGGCTCAGGTCATGATCTCGCGGTTTGTGAGTTCGAGCCCTGCTTCGGGCTCTGTGCTGACAGCTCAGAGCCTGGAGCCTGCTTCAGATTATGTGTCTCCCTCTCTCTCTGCCCCTCCGATGCTCATGCTCTGTCTGTCTCTGTCTCTCAATAATAAATAAATGTTTAAAAAAAGAAAAGAAAAGAAACCGGTAGAGAGATGGGTAGGTGGAGCTATACTTTCTGTATACTTCTGACTTTCAGGACCATGCTAAGATTTTACATACTCAGAAACAAATATAATCAACTAAAAATACAAACAGAAACAAATGAATCTAGCTGTACTTCAAAGGAACAACATAACCTCATGGGGAGCGGGGAGGATTAGTCTAAGTAATTTTTAACTAGTTGGGAGGGACTAGAAGCAAAGACACCCCAGTAGCAATGAGTGCAGGATGTACCCAGATCTCGGTTTCTCAAACCCATTCCCAATATTCAATACTAAACAGAATCAGAGCTCTTTGGAGAAATGGCTGATTCACGGAAGGGGCTGGGAAAGTATAAGAGGAATCTTTAAATATTTTGTTGTGACAAGGAAGTGTTCGGAGAATGAGAAGCATGGATCAAAAGGACACAGGTGACAGCTTGAAGAGGATCCCATTCATCCAACAGGGGCAATATGAATATCTAAATAATGACTTACAGCCCAATGAATTAAGAATCCAAGTCATGTCTCTCTATATTTTACGTGTGTGATATACATACATACACACTATGTACCAAAATATACATACATCCATCTATTCCCTCTGATCAGCATAGCCAACACTTGTTCGAAGAAGTGAAGGTTAATGGGAGATGTTTGCCTTTAGAAGGTGTTAACTAAGTGAAGAGAGCAATGAAGGAGATTCCATGGCGACAAAACACATGGAAGCCAGAGTGTATGAACGATGGAGGAGACTGAAGAAGTGACTAGGACAGGGAATGAAGGGGAGCAAAGGATTTAAAGGATCTAGGTTGTTAGCCCTAGGAGTGATGAAAGGCATATGGATAATGAAGTGCAAGTCTCAGAGATAATTTACACCAAACTCATGACTTTCCCCTCCAAACCTGTCCTTTCTATAGTGTTTCCTTTCACCAAATGGCACCGTCATCTGTCCAATTATACAAGCCAAAAACCTACCTAGGATATCTCTGTTATACCAAAGAGCCCTCTCTCATCACCCCTATTTAATCCATGACCAAATCTTATTAATCTTATCCCTCTATAACTAGTTTCAAGCTATTATCAGGTCTCCTAGGAAGCACAACAGCCTTGTCACAGATCTCTCACATCCAGTCTTGTCCACTAATTAGTTACCTACCCAGGAGTGGGACTGTTTTTTTTTTTTTAAATGTTCGTTTATTTTTGAGAGAGAAAGAGAGAGAGAGACAGAGACAGAGCACGAGTGGGGAAGGGGCAGAGAGAGGGAGACAGAATCCAAAACAGGCTCCAGGCTCTGAGCTGTCAGCACAGAGCCTGACATGGGGCTCGAACCCAAAAACTGAGATCCCATGACCCGAGCTGAAGTCAGAAGCTTAACCGACTGAGCCCCCCAGGCGCCCCAAGAGTGGGACAGATCTTGAAACAATCACAAATCTCATCCTGTCACCCTCTTCCAGAAAATCTGCCATTGTTCTTTGTGTAAAAACTAAATCTCATCTCCCCAGCATGTTCTCCACGCCTTTCTTCCCCTCCCCTCAGGGTGTTAGAGCAACCTGGCCTTCCTTCAATTCCTCCAGAATATCATTATTCCTCTTGCTTTAATGCCTTAACACACAATCCTCCTTTGGCCTGGAATGTTCTTCACCCTTTCTCACCTAGTAAAGCCATACTTTCCTTTTACATCTCAAGCTTAATTTTCACTCTTAAGAAAGCTTTCTTTAATTCCTCCAGATCAAACTCCATTATTTGTTTTCATAGCACCTGTAATTTTTCTTCTTAGTACTAATCAGAAATTATAAAAATATTTGTGAGTATCTGATTATAAGTCTTGCCCTTGTTAGACTGTAATTCCTATTAATTATTTAGGGACCGTGCATGCTTTATTATTCACTAGCACAGTACTTAGTAGAAAATAAAATGATGAATAGACAGGGCATAAATACTGAAGAAATTTATATATCTATACAATATATAAACATATTATATTGTCTAAATAGAATATCTATATTAATCTACAAAGACAATTGCCAAATAACAATGCCTCCCATTTTTTCAGTGTCAATAACCTTATAGAGATTTTTCTTAAGACATTTTGCTTTTTATGTTAATTGTACACAATAAAAATAGAATGTCAAAGATTCTTCACTTTATGAATATTTTGCCAGCACAGGGATCAAAACACTCCATTTAACATAAATTATAGAAGGAAAGGAAGAGACGGAGAAGGAAGGAGGAGAGAAGAGAGGGAGGAAGGGAGGGAAAGACAAGCTGTATAAAAAGAATAACTGCTTCTAAAATATCAGTAATAAAATAACTTCAAAAACTCACTTTGAAATCTTAAAGGTCTAATTTTTCAGAGATATAGATATACAGAATTGTACTAGATTATAATTATATACAGTAATATGTACAACATTGTATTTTATACACTATATAGTAGAGTGTATAGTTTAATCATAAACATTGTAATACCCTACTTAAATGGAAGATTGAAAACAGTTGAGTTTTACATGTTACAAAATTGTAGATGGAGACGTTTTGAGATCTAAAAGACAAGCATGACACTTTACTGGGCAAGAAAGGATAACATTATTCCAAGCAGAATGAATGCTAAGTGTCAGGGCCTTAAGGCAAGAGAAACAGGGACACTGAGGAACCCGGGAGGCCAGAACACCCTGAGGGGAGAGAAGGGTGTGGAGAAGTAGGATTTTAGGTCTCATACTGAGAGATGCAACCATGATATGAAAAGATCAAAATCACTGAACACTAAAGCACAAAGCCAAAGCATTTGAAATTTTTTTTTTAGAATTTCAAAAACTGACCCTGCATCTCTCCTGAAACATCCTAAACTGACCAATATTTTCATATTTTAACTATTTTTTTTTAATGTTTTTATTTTATTTTTGAGACAGAGACAGAGCATGAACAGGGGAGGGGCAGAGAGAAAGGGAGACACAGAATCTGAAACAGGCTCCAGGTTCTGAGCTGTCAGCGCAGAGCCCGAGGCAGGGCTCGAACCCAGGAACTGTGAGATCATGACCTGAGCCGAAGCCGGACGCTTAACCGACTGAGCCACCCAGGCGCCCCTTACTTTAACTATTTTAAAAACAGAATAATATAGGTACTGCTGCAAAACGAAAATACAGTGTGCAGACACGAGTTAACATGGCATGCCTGCCTGGTATTCTTCCAAGGTCTGCTTATAAGGCTGGCCCTTGCCTGGATTTCAGGAGGGTTCCTGAGATTCTCAGGATGGAGAAGAGTGTCTCACTATGCCTAAACTGTTGGTACAAATAATATGGTTTATGCTGAACCCTTGCTTTCCTTCTGGGACTCTAGAATCTTCATACATGCCACCAGGCAGAAGCTGCCTATTTGGCCAGCCCCCCAGTAAAAACCCCGATTGCTGAGTCTTTAATAAGAGTCCCTGGTAACATCTCAAATGTGCTCTAACAACTCTTTGCTGGGAATTAAGTGGTCTTGTAGGACTCCACTAGGAGTGGAAGTCTTGTGTTTGGTCTCCCCTGGACTTAGCCTCTCATGAGCACCTTTTCCTTTGCTGCCTCCACTCTGTATCCTTTAGCTGTTAATAAATTACAACAGTGAGTTCTCCTAAAGAATTACCAAACCCAGGGAAGGTCTGGGGAACTCTGATGCACAATCAAATTACATACTGACTCATAGAAAGGTTTAGTTTCATTATGAAATTAGAACTGCATTCTTCTAATTTTTAATAAAGTATAAAACAGACAAATAGCATCTCCTCCATAGTGAGAATGCAAGCATTTACCTGGTGGTACTCTGGCGTTTAGGTTAATTCTGATTTAATTATACATTAGCATACACCTAGGAGTCACATTTTAAAATATGTCAAATATTAGGGAATATAGTTTCCCTATAGGGAAAATAGTTTCTCTAATAAATGTTTTCTTATAAAACAAGAGTACTTGTCCTCAATAGCCATTGGGCTACATGTGGATATTATATAATAACATGCCATTAAGGTACCCAGCATAAAAGGCAAAAACATGTTTATAAACTCTCAAGTAGAAACAGAAAAAAAACAGAAACAAAAACCACCTAAGGTACCTGTCAGTCTAATGTAAACATGTGCTGAATTACTATGGATTAATTACAAGCTTAGGGCAGTTACATTCTTAAATCTTTGAAGATAAGAGCCATTCATTACTATTAAATATCTTTTTACTTTAGACTCTGGCATTTATAATGTCTCATGCTATTAGGAAAATGATGCTGGTCACCGTTACAAACTTGATTTTAAAAGCTGTTTTAGAGCAGAAGGAACTGGGTCCTAATTTGGACTCCTTTCAGGCTGTTTTTGAATTAATAAGCACTTCCCTCACTTAGCTGAGCATTTCTTGCTTACTGATAAAATGAACTGAATATTCCATGGAATTTAAAATAGGCTGCTGAATGTCACTTCAAGAACTATTAGCATTGCTGCAAACATGTTCAGAAACAGAGCAGATAGTAATGAGACAAGACACATCGCTGTAAGAAAGCATATTAATTTAGTGACAGCTTATTGAACTTTCAGGTGATAATCTCTGGGTATGCCTGCTTTTGTGAATATGAATTGAATATATCTTCTCAGCAATATAAAAACATTTCTAAGTTGTTTCTGGCATTTTCATAAAGTAGCATATTATTGAACATGTCCTTGAAATTACATTGTTGGGACCACTTCAAGTATTTTACTTTTCAGAAATATATGTGGATGCAAAACTAGTTTTTATTTTTTGTCACGATGTGCTATAAAAATGATGCTTCCAGTAAACTGCTAAAAAGGTTACAAGGATCCATTCCAAGAAGTTCAAATTTGCTTCGGGTGTGGAATTAACCAATTAAGTTACCAAATACAGTCTTTTAGGGATGGTCTTAAGGATGGAAACAGTTCACTGGGATTCTTAACCCAGATCTGCAGCGCCTTTCTAAAACACAAATCTTACTGTCATCCTCTTATTAAACCAACAAACCAACAAACCAAAAGCAACCTTAAACACCTCAGTATCTCCACTGGAAGACAAAGTCCAAGCTATTCATTCTTAGTAACAACACCCTTCACAACTGTCTGCACCTAACGTACTTTCCTCTCCTTTTGTCTTTCCTAGGAGCCCCTACAATCTTGCCACACTGAACTATTATTTACCTCTCCCCAAGAAACCTACTTTTCCATGTCTCCCTGCTTGTCTATCTGTTGCTTCCTCCTGCTCCTTTTTCATTTGCAGCTGTACGCCTGCCTGCTCATTTTTCAAGTTCCAGCCTGTCTCCTCCTGAGAAATCTTTTCCAATGCTTCTAGGCAAAGTGAGTTACGCCTTTCCTCAGGTTCCATAATGCTTTTTATTCAACTCTGTTGCAGATTTCCTCAGTTAGCAGAGTACCCTGCACATACTACATGCTCAATAAATATATTTATTTATAGGAGTTTGGCCAAGACACACAGGCACCCCAAACTAGTAGATAACGAGACGCTCTTATTTCTTAAATCAATACAGATGAAATTTTGAAAACATAAATTAGTTCCCAGGAATACTGGAGTTCTTGATAAATCTCAGTGAGTGGCAATTTCAAGATACAATATATTACAATTTGTAAGCATTGGAGGTTTTACTTGCACTGAAGATTTTAACCTATCAGTCCCTTTTTTTTTTTTTTAATCACCCCCTTTTTAAAACCAAGATATCTTTCAATTCTGTGCATGTATACTCTATTCTGATTTTTACTCTAAGATCATTGACCCTCTCTCCTTTTTAATCACTCCAAGTGTGAAGCTTCCATTAATTTAAGCCTAATTAAATGGAACCTTTAATTAGTTTCATTCACCCCATATGCTCTCTTTTTCAGAAAAAAGTAAACAAGAGGAAAAAGATCTGAAAAAATTTCAGTTCTAAAGCAAATACTAAGTATAATCTCTTACATCTTCAGAATTTATAATACCATAAAAGAGGATTTCCTAGTGTGCTTTGGAAAACATTAACCTTTATAAGTCATTTTTTAATAAAACAGGGTCAAAGAAAAGGTATCTGCTATAATATTTTGCATTCCACTGTATGCATTTGAAATGAAAGGAAGTCGAATCACATTTTCTAATAAGAACTTTTATCTTTATATCTTAGTGCGAAGAGTGTAAGATTAGAAACACAAGTTTCATTTGTTCATAGAACAAATTTTGGTTCAGTCTAAATATACAAGACAAACTTTTAAAAATACTTGATCATAAAAGAGTAAATCATGACCTAACCTCAGAGAAGAAACATAGATTAAGTCTGGTTCTCGAGGAAGGCAAACCATTATCTTTAAGCGTAACTCTTCACGAAAAAGTGCATGGAGTCCTTAAACCATAGATTAGAAATTACTTCTGCAATCGTTGAAGTCGTGCCAAATGTTCATTCTCCTATAAGCAAATGAGTCAGCCACTACTCCAGTGCCCACGCCGGGACAGTCTGTTAGAAACCAGTTAAAGGGCAGGTACCTTTATCAGAGTATGTGTGTTCTAATGCATGAAGATCAGGCAGTAGATGAATGCAGTTTATGCAGCAGTAGGTGAAGAAATCAAGGATGACTACTTTTCCACACAGATCCTTGTAGACAGAAATAGGCTCTTCAGTGTTCAGCCATTCTAATCCTGAAATTTACAAAATAAATTATGATAAAAAGAAAAGGCAAAGATAATTTATCTAAAACTTTCCATTAAAACATAAACCATTATTATTTCAAGGAGGGGATAGGGCAGTGGGGCAAGATGGGAAAGACGCTATTATGAGGCAATATGCAAACATAGTAAGAAAAAGCTACTAAATTCTTTCAGAAATAGAATAGTCTGTGTGTGAAAGAAAACAAGATCAACGCATGTAGGTAAAAACAAGAGTCAATATCAAATATTAAGAGGACCTGAGTACACAATCAGGTTCAAAGGAGCTTTTTACAAAGAAACTCAATCTTAAGAACAGCAAGACAGGACTAAATTCAAAAAGGAACAAAGTGTTAAAATGTAAAGATAAACATACAAAATGTCTAATTTCCTAAGAACTAAAATGCTCTGGATTTGAAGGAGGCCTTAACCACAAAATATTTCAAATGCAAAGTTAAGCAATATACACTATCACAGATTTCATGGAGGCAGTATTAACACTGATGAAGAACGGGTTTGCCTCCCTCCAAAGAAAAATGGAATCTCATTAATCTGTACTTTTGTAAATCAGAATATATACTTGCTTGAGTAGGACTTACAATTTTGTTAATAATTAAAAGATTTTGGTAAATATTAAAAGCACAGCTAACCAATTTAGAAAAACAAAGATAATGAGCTTGTGGTTTATAAGTAAATGCAGCCACTAAAACCATTAATTGTACCTCGGAGCAGGTATCTGGAAATATTTTATAGAAATTGAAAGCCAAAGTTAGGTGGAAGAAGTGTATAATAACAGCTAACGCCTAATAGCAGTAACCAGAGTTACTCAATTTAAACAAAATTCTAAAAAAAAAAAAAAAAAAAAAATTGAAATCAAACCAGTATTTCTGCTTTAATAGTCCAACTTAGTGAGGTTTTAGGTGAGAGTGAGCTCTTAATTATGCATTTTTATAAAGTGTTAATTGCATACCAGATCAAGTAATCATATAAAACCTCAAACTAATGTATATTTCATATCTTAATGGCAAAATATTTATGAATCTGTCTTTTAAATTTATTTTCTGTAAATAGTCAAGAGTGACTTAGATTGGGGGGTAAGGAAACTATTATTATTATTACTATTATTATTATCTGTTATTTTCTTACCATGCTTAATAAATTTTACAGTAACAATGAATATAATTTTTAAAAGCTGCCAACATTTGGGACGCCTGGGTGGCTCAGTCAGTTGAGCTTTGAACTCTTGTTTTCGCTCAGGTCATGATCTCACCGTTGGTGAGTTCAAGCCTCACATCAGGCTCTGTGGGGACAATGCAGAACTGTTTGGGATTCTCTCTCTCTGCCCTTATCCACGTGGTGTCTCTGTCCCTCTCAAATTTTAAAATAAGCTGCCAACATTTATTGAGATCTCCTATGAACTAAGGACTTTAGATATATTACCTCTAACCCACATAATTAACCTGAAAGGTAAATACTAGGTTTATTTTATAAGGTAGTAAAGTAAGGCTTGGAGAAGTCAAGTAACTTGCTCAAAGTCATGCAGCTAACAAATGAAATAACTAGGACTTAACCCCAAATCTGTCTGAGTTCATCCATTACACCACAGTTTCCCATAAACACCTACATCTTTTAAGAAATGAACAAAGCATACTGTTTGCGTTAGGTTTATGACTTCTCGATTATAGTTCACTGATAAAGAAACCAAAGAAAAACTCTTAGCTAATACTCTGAGCTCAATAACCAGCTCCAGCAGAAAATCTGATTACGTCAAATACGAAGCCTAAATATTTTGTTATATTATTTATGAATCACGAAGGTCAAATCTCATGGTAATAAAATACACCCAGTGTAACTATAAACAAGACTAGAAAACAAAAACATTGCCCCCAAACCTCACTGGTGACTAGTTTGTAACACTGTGCTATGTAACTTCTTACAAAGTTTTTTTTTTTAATAAACATGCACACATGTATATAATCTCTTTAATTTCTTTGATGGGTTAAGCAGTCATGCACCCAATTCTCTTGTAATAATTCCACAATATTTCAAATCCAGCCTAGGATTAGCAACAGGAAAAAAAAAAAACATTTTTGAAGCTAGGAGCAAAAGGCTTGGAAAGACACGTGAGACTCTGTTGTCAGAGGCGAGGTTCCGATATACCTCCCAGGAGATACTGAACCCTGCCATATCCAACCGATTAACTATACATGTGGTTTCAGTGTCATGCCAGGAGACACGCCAACACCAACAAAACAATGCCAGTCCCAACCAAAGAAGGGAAAGTACGGTTTCGTTTATCATAGCAAGATGTGCTTCCCAAATAGCACTACTGCGGGTATCAGTTCCCTGGTGTTCCAAGCACTCAAAGAACTGGGATTCACACCCTGTTGACTGGCCATAATTGATTCAGATTTTAAGAATGACAAATGTCACGACTTTGAACGGAGAAGTGTGGCACAGCTAAGATACTTTCCAACCCGGGGTCTGCAGAGTCTGACTTTGGCCGTTATTATTAGCTGTGAAGCCTTAAGGAAGTTACTTAGCCTTCCCGTGCCTCAGTTTCCTCAACTATAAAATAAGTCTGTTAAGAAGCCTCGGCGGGTTGTAGAGAAGGTTAATTAGTCCCCTGAAGTGTTCACAACGGTGGGTGGCACAGACGTGCTAAGTGTCAGGGTGATGCACAGAGGATGGCAATGACGACGCTGGGCAACCAGACTGCAACGACAGGGTGGCATGGACATTTCAATCGTCGCCAACCGGACCCACGAAGCATTCGTGGAATGTCTAAGTTAACACAAGGCCCGGGCAAGGGCTCGGGACACAGTGACGAAAGTGCACGTCCCCGCGCTCCAGAAAACCACCCTCTGCCGCCGCTTCCTGCCCGGGGGAAGCGGCACAGCGGGCGAACCGCCCCCGCGCGGCCGCACTACCCTGCCTCGCCCCCCGCTGCAGGGGAGGGCGCAGTCCCCGAGGAAGGGGAGGTTCCGGGAGGGGTCCCCACCCCGAAGCCTGCCCCTCACCTTCCGGAAACTCGGGCACTGACAAGTCCTGCTCCCAGCCGTCCACCTTCTGCAGATACTGGTAGACCAAGCTGTCCTTCTCCTCCTGGGTGACGGCGTCGAGCAGGGCGTACTCCAGAGATGTCTGAGCCGGGAGCAGGCCCGCGAGGCTGGAGCCCCGGGCGCCGGGGGCCGCCATGTTCTCTCCGGACAGACCAGAGGCGGCAGCCGGGCCCGCGGAAGGGTCTCGTGCAGGGAGAGAGGAAGCGCTTACGGTCCTTTGGTTTCAAAACGGCACATTCGCTTCACGCTCCCCCAGCCCCCACTCCAGGCAAACGACACCGTTCCTTTTGTAATCATGCATTCCGATGCTAAGGTACAAAGTGTTGCAATTCCCGGGCCCGTAATTTAGCCACCGGCCCAAGACACCCCGCCCCTTCCAGAGCCCCTCGGCACAGCTGAGCCTGGACATTCGGCGCGCCAGATTCAGCATGGAGAAAGCCTGTGGGTCAGCGTTCCAGGAGCTCTAAGAGAACCATTCCCTCCCCCCGCCACGCACACACACACTTCACTTTGGAAATGAGAGGGGGTTAGACCAAAAATAAGATAAAAGAAATCCGTAGGACTTAAAAGGACACAAACTTTTTAGAAGTCCCGCCCTTAGACCGGGGTCAGCCGATTCGACACAGCAGTGGCAAGGGGACGCTGTTCCCGCCAAGACACGAGAGGTAACGGGGTGGGGGGGGGGTGGGGGGGGGAAGGTGTCCTCACGGGAGAGATTTTCTTAAAGTTGGGAGTGACTGGCAATGGCTTTGGCTTATACACAAATACAGTATTTTGTCGCCCTGCTGTGCTGAAAGTGCGAGCGTGAACAGATTGTCAGCGGAGCGGAGCGAGGGGCGGGAGGGGGGCGCCTAGCGGAGCGGACGCAGCTGGAGCTGCTCCCGAGGGTGTGCGGGTGGCAGGTGGGCTGCGGCGAGGATCCGGGTGGGCCGAGCTTCCGACTTCAGAAGTGGAGGGCTCTGATGGCTTTTATAGAGCCGGCTGTGCTAGCAGCTCACCCTCTCCCTGCCTGGGAGGTGATAGGCCCCACTCACTGGCCTTGCAGCCTCCTAAGTTCAAAGAGAAGGTAGAGCAGGTGGGAGGCATCAGGCCGATGAACGTGGGTTTTGAGGCTGGTGGAGGGAGAGAAAGCTGGCCACCCCTAGGGCAGACCACTTCTGCGGTCTGGAGTTAGGAGTGTGGGTGGCCTCAGTGCAAGCACAATTTCACATATTTGAATTTTGTTTGTTCACTGTGCAGTGTGTGTCCGTTGCAGCTGGAGGAAGATACTGGACTGACCCAGGAAGCTGATGTGGCTGAATATCCAAGAGCCACAGATAAGGGCAATTTTTACCCCCTGAATCACACACCTCTTTGATGATGATGTGATTAGGGTGGTACTCGCAAGCCGAGGTAGCCATTTAATGTTTGGAAAACCT
Source organism: Lynx canadensis (assembly GCF_007474595.2). Taxonomy (NCBI): domain Eukaryota; kingdom Metazoa; phylum Chordata; class Mammalia; order Carnivora; family Felidae; genus Lynx; species Lynx canadensis. The sequence goes on from NC_044313.2 coordinate 16,853,507, forward strand.
GCTAAGCCTGTTGCCCAGGGACTGTGTTCCGTTTGTGAATTATTTGGACAATTGTCCAGTTGGAAAGGAACAGACAGGAGCTTTATAACAATTTTACAAAGCTCACCCTGAGATTAAGCTGTTGAACGTATACTTCCCATTAGTGTTTAATTTTCAAAGTATTACTGATTCTTGTTTTTATGAATCAAGTCCTTGGAAACGCCAAGTCACTTGAATGAAATAGCAGGACGCTACCCCTGTGGTAGGTTCTCTTAATTTTATTGTGGTATAAATGGAATAGCATGTGTTCTCAGGTATAAGGTTTGTCGTTTGCCAATACATCCATTACCAAAGCTTTAGATTCCCATCGAGTTAGTGGGTTTGGGTTTTTTGTTTTGTTTTGTTTTGTTTTGTTTTTGTTTTTTGGCAGCAAAATCTTTCCATTTAAAAATTTTGTAACCAATAGATTCTCAATTTTCCTAAAAATCATTTTGCCATGTTAGAGGATGCTTTTTTGGAAGAAGACATCTGGGAATACAAATCTAAAAGAAAACCAAAGCCAGTACATACAAATAATTGCTCTGAGAATACTCCAAAATCTGTTGAAAAAGCAACAGATGGAAAATACCAGTCAAAACGAAACAGAAATAAAAAAAGAACGGTAGAAGCTAAAGAAAAGACAAAGGACCCCGAAATTTGCCTTGGAGAAACAGAGAGTCAGACTTCTGTAGCTTCTAGTCAGAATTCTAGTTGTGAGGATGGTATTCAGCAGTCCCAAGATCAGGAGGCCACTCCAGGAAAGCACTGTAGGTCTCGCAAAAACAAACACGTATCTCCAAAGATACGTCCAGTTTATGATGGATACTGTCCAAACTGCCAGATGCCTTTTTCCTCATTGCTAGGTCAGACACCTCGATGGCATGTTTTCGAGTGTTTGGATTCGCCACCGGTCTCTGAAACAGGTAAGACTACAAAAAAGGTAGTAGTTTTTAAATAGCCTAAAAGATCTGCATTAGGCAGAGGAATCAGTCCAGTGGAACAAGCAAGGCAAGCAGGAAACTGAAAGGGAGGGGAGGCGCTGAAGTATCAAAGTATAAATGACTTAACCCTAGAAGCAAACAAAGAAACCCTTCTTAAGCGTAAAAGGATAACAGTCAATGGTATGTTTGTAGAGAATGTTGCAAACTTGAAAACAGTCGAAATGCATTTTATTATTGGATGAAGGTTCCTAAACATCTCCATTAATTTTTTTTTTTTTGTCAGTGTTAATTGAGCACATACTGTGCTAGGTACTTTGATTCTGTTTACTTACTTGACTCTCACAATGACCCCAAAAGGTAGGTGGTACTGACCTTTTATAGATGAGCATTCTTTTTAGAGTTTTACTTATTTTAAGTAATCTCTATGCCCCACGGTGGGGCTTGAATTCACGACCCCAAGATCAGAGTCGCATGCCCAGGCACACCTATAGAGCAGCACTCTTGAATGTTAAACTGCCCATTTTGTTCTCTTTTGTGAAACAGAAATTTAAAGAATTATGCATATAGTCAAGTCTTTTTTTTTTTCTTTCAATATATTTATTTTGAGAGAGCGCACACACAAGCAGAGGAGAGGCAGAGAGAAAGGGAGAGGGAGAGAATCCCAAGCAGGCTGTCAGTGCAGAGCCCACATGGGGCTTAAACTCACGAGCCATGAGAGCGTGACCTGAGCCGAAATCAAGAGTTGGGATGCTCATCTGACTGAGCCACTCAGGTGCCCCTATAGTCAAGTCTTCTAAATGTGATTGTGTTGGATTTGTCGTGGTATTGTACAGAAAGAACTGGGAAGGAATCTTGGGTTTTTAAGATTCTAATTTAAAATGTGCCAAATGATAAATGAAGTAATGCTATGCTTTTATTATCTTTTAAGATCTATAATGTCATGTTTAACGTAGGAAGTCCTACTTGGAGTATATGAAGAATGGATTGTTATGGTTTGTGTATTTCAGAGATATCATATATACCATATATAGATTTCTAAACCTCAAAGAATTAAAATTCAGCAAAATAAAAATACTACTCAGTATGGCTTATATGTTATGTATGATTCAGAAGACATTTTTATTATTAACCTCTAGTTATTTTAAAGTACTGCACGAAGATGCAAAAGAACTTTAAAAAAATTGGCGTTAGCTTTTTTTATAAAATGAAAGCCTCATCAAATGCTAGTATTTTTGCTCTTAAGTGGCTCGGAAATCAGAAATGGAAGTTGGACTCCCGTGGGGAGCACCTCAGGGTGAAATGTCTTAGGATGAAACCACCTGAAAGAGGTTTTTATTTAGGTTTTTCATTGCCTAACCTTAGGAATAGAATCTCAGACAGACTCTTCTTGAATTGAATTCGGTTCCATAACAAATACTTTGATGAGGTGGTTTTAAATTAAGCAGTGAGGTCTTCTAGTTTAATGTAACATTTTTTGGAGAGGAAGAGGGGTCATTTTTTTTTATTTTTATTTTTTTATAAACCTGGAAATTAACGTACAAGGGGATTTGCCAAGATGGTTTACGGAATGGTTCTCAATTATAATAGTGTGATGGGGAGTAGTTTGCAGATTATTATTAAATCCTTATTATTAACCAGTTTATCAAATTGAATTTCAAATCTTAGAATCTAAAATATTCAGTGTATGAACAGCTATTACTAATTAGACTATTACTGTTATCCTATGTAGTGTGAATATTAAAAAAAATGGACCCTAATTGGGTACTTTAATCGTCACAAATCCATACTGCTTGATAAGATAAAAATTGGGGTAGAACTTTAGTTCTCTGACAGACACACTAGTCTTTTTCACTCTTTATTGCCTGAGCAAATCTGGACTAGTGAGCACCTGTAAATACTTCATGTAAGCATGAACTGCATTTTGAAGGAGCTCGTATTTATGAGAGTTACTTGGGGAAGGGGGGAAGGTATTAGTCTTAAAAATTGTTTTGAAAAAAGATTATCTGCAAAGAAACTTTTAAGAAGTATTTGATTTAAAACTCATAACGAGCACCTTGCAAAACCATACTGGATTATTGTTATTTTATGCTGGATCTTTTGATTGTATAAAGATAGCCATGGTCCTAAGGCTTCAAAGTAGGACTGATGACTTTTCACTTACGTGTTGACTCTGTCTGTGTTTTGATCCTCTATTACTTTTTTTCTTTGTTAAAATTTTCAGAGTGTCCTGATGGTCTTGTGTGTACCTCAACAATTCCTTCTCATTTCAAGAGATACACTCACCTCCTGCTGGCTCAGAGCAGAGCCAGCAACCAGCCTCTCGGCAGCTCACCACATGGGCCAGGGGGTCGTTTCGGTGAGACTAATTCAGGCTTCCTCTGTAGCCTCGAGGAAAGATGGTCTCTGCATCAGAAACAGACGGAAAACTTCAAAACCGTTTCAACTACGCCCTCATCAGTGACACCGTGTCTAAAGAAATCTCCGTCTCCTGCTCAAACCAATGCCAAGATATCTTCTTTGACAAATCTCCAAACATCCCAATCCACCCCACGACTTGCAGGATGTGTTAATAATGACAAACCAGTAGGAGTTGGTTTGCCTCTCGCTGAAGAATTAGACAGCCAAAACAACTCAGAATGCGCACTCTCGCCACTGCCAGAAAATGACTTTCGCAGCTACGAAATCTCTTACTCTCCACTTCAAAGTGATGAAGAGACTGACGAGATAGATGAAAAGCTAGGTGATTCACAGCAGGAACTGCTGTTTACAGAAAGCTCTAAAGATGGCAGCCTGGGAGAAGATGACACCAGCTCTTCTTTGTTTCACCAACTCCATGGCTCCTCCCTGAGGGACCAGCAGGAGCGCGGCCCCCACGTGCACGGCTTCTTAACTCAGGATCAACGCGATGAAGTATTGTATAAATACAACATGCTAACCGGTTCGTCTCGGCCTCTTTTCCAGAATAAGAGCATTACTTCACGTGATGATGGGGCGCATACCGGTGATGATTTCGTGCCGTTGCCATCGGCATTCGCCGAGGGGCTTCCTTCTAGTTATCAAGCTGTCACAGCAAAACCTGGCAAGCCACAATGTCGGGCAAATAAACAGAAACAGGTACTTGAAGAATCAGCTGTTGGCAATCAGGTTTCCCTTCCATCACTTAATCGTGAAATGCCAGAAGCTTTTGGAAGCCAGGGAGAAGGGGATCTTTCTTTCCATCCAACCCAAAGTAAAATTAGGAAAGCATCAAATAGGAACTTCAGTGCTAAGAACAGTACTAACTCCACATGTGTCTGCGGAAAGGCATTAGGTGGTGTACAAGGCAGTAAAGTTACAATTCCAAATACAGGGAAATCTAGTGCGTCTACTGCGGCCGAGTCTCTGAAAATACCGCCATCTGGTCCAAGCTGTCCTGCGACACAGTCTTCTTCCAAGGTAATGAAACAAACGGATATAGGTGTTTATTTTGGTCTGCCACCCAAAAGAAAAGAAGAGAAATTGCTGGAGGGAAGTGCAGTAGAAGGGCTGAGCTTCAATCCAGCTGTAAGTCCTAAGGGAAAGAGGTCCCGGCAGCGCAAGAGGAAAGCAGAAAAGTCATTAAGTGATTTAGAATTGGATGCAAAGAATTTAAGTGAGACTCAGCCCTCTGTGGAATTTTCCAGTGAGAGGTCACAGCATCAAAGAAAGCGACTGAGAAAGTCAGATTCACTACAGGCAGGAGCACATCAGAAGAGGTCACATCGCCTTATTGATAGGACAGAATCCGAAACCCTCAATTTAAGGAAAGACAAAGTCTTCTTAAAATCAGCTTGTGGCAGGCTGCAGAGAGGGAACACAAACATCCCAGAGTCATCTAATGCAGGACAATTAAGAAAAAAGACATGCCCGTTCTATAAGAAAATACCTGGTAAGTTGAAATGCCAATGTTTAATATACCTACGAAGAATCAACTTAAAATTTCATGTTCATTCCCCATGTTATGTGTCTGTGTTTGTATGAAACAATTTTTATATGTATTTCCTTTGTTTTTTATAATTCATTGACCTGTAACAGATTTTTTTTGGCCTATTTGAATGTTTTTGCCCTATTCAATGCAGCAAACCTTTATTAAATATGTTCTGTGTACAAGATCCTATACTAGTAGGTAGATATAACAGATTTGACACAGTTGAGTAAAGGTCAGCTTAATATGGAAGGAGGAAAGGCTCTCTGTAAGTAGTTATAATAAAAACAGTCCCTATGCCCTTAAGAGAAATACTGAGTGCTAAATAGCTTCAAAGAAGGAAAACTAACAAATTACATAGGTCATAATAAATGTCAAATAGTTTTAATGCACATCATAACTTAGTTTCTCAGCCTTTTCGTATTTTATAATTCCCAGTGCCTTCATAAGTGAATTACAAAAGTGCATAGTAAAATGAATTTGATTATTGAAGAAACCAGTAACTCTTCTTCTGAAGAGAATATAAAGCGGCCAAAATATACCCGGTTTCAGAAAGACTTTTTAAAGTGCTTTGATATTCCCGATCTAGAATCCAAAATGTTTATGTAGGGAATAGCATTTATTTACATCAGAGCTCCAGTTTTGTTGTTAATGATTCCTGTGATGAGTTTTCTGTATTTTAAGTGAGCCAGAGACTGGTATGCTGTGTGTGGATAAGCCTCAGTGGGATTGTGAAGTATGCCTGTTTACTGTCTCCTCACAATCCACACCCTTGGCTATTTCTTTCATGAACATTTTTCAGAACACCTCAACCATTTTTTTTTCTCATAACTCCTCTAGGTAGCCTTTTTTGGGCATTTTTTAGAAAAGATTTTATTTTTAAGTAATCTCTACACCCATTGTGGGGCTCGAACTCACAACCTCGAGATCAAGCGTTGCATGCTCTGCTGACGGAGCCAGCAGGCACCCCAGAATTTATTTTCTTACTTCCTTCCATCCCGCACCGTGAAATTCGAATACTGCATATGCTGTTCATCTGTTATTGTACTGTGACCCTTTGGAGACCCTCAGCCGCTGTAATTTGTAAGATTACTTGGGCCTTCAACCATGTCTGCCCCCAGTGTGCACTGCCAAAATAGAATAAAATAAGAAGAAATATAGCATTTTCCTTTTGCTGTTTTGTAGAAGTGAAGGATTTAAGTCAGGAAAACAAAGAAATAATTGGTTTGTAGCTTAGCATTTTAATTTCTTTTGGTACAGTTATTCATTGAAAAAGCAAAGCCAATAGTGGGATATTTACTAGGAACTCACAAGACTTCTTTTCATTTCTAGTATCCGATTTTGCTGAATTTATGTGGAATAAGGTTTTAGGGTATAAAGCTCAGATGTATAGACGGTAGGATCTGTTTACATTCGAACTGAGCATCTTCCACCCCGTTAGCTATCACTCAAGCAGCTGTGTGCTCTTTCCGTGACAGGGACTGGCTTTACAGTTGATGCCTTCCAGTACGGACTGGTGGAAGGTTGCACAGCCTATTTTCTCACACATTTTCATTCTGATCATTACGCTGGATTGTCTAAAAACTTCACATTTCCAGTTTATTGTAGTGAGGTAAGTTTCAGTATTCTAAACTCTAAGTGTATGGAATGCAGCGAATTTCTAAGCAGTGTGGTTGAAAAAGAGTAACTAACGTTGTAAGATCTGTCATCCTACTAGAAAAGCTATGAGAAAATAGATTCCACATTAAGATTCTAAAATTAAATGAGCTATTGTCAATAGTTACAATAAGATTTAAAAAAATTTTTTTTTTACGTTTGTTTATTTCTGAGACAGAGACAGAGCATGAGTCGGGGAGGGGCAGAGAGAGAGGGAGACACAGAATCCGAAGCAGGCTCCAGGCTCTGAGCTGTCAGCACGGAGCCCGACGCGGGGCTCGAACTCACAGACTGTGAGATCACGACCCGAGCTGAAGTCGGACGCTCAACCGACTGAGCCACCCAGGCACCCCTAGGATTTTTTTTTAATGCTTTATTATATGGAAACAGTAAACTACTTCATGGTGCACTAAAACACCTAAGTTTCATCCAGTAAACATCTATTGAGTACCTTAAAAGACATTCAAGGCAAAATACCTAACTTCAAGGCACTCACAGCCTTCAGGTGATACTTTTCCAAGTACATGGTGATGGGGTTGGTATTGTGCTAGAAAACTGAGCAGAATGCCAGCAAATAGGAGAAAGTGCTTTACACTGTCCTAGGCCAAGGTCAGAGAAAGTTTCCTGGTGAAAGAGATACCTTGAATTAATTATTAAAAGGTGACTATTTAAAGGGTGCCTGGGTGGCTCAGTCGGCTAAGCATCGGACTCCTGATTTCAGTTCAAATCATGATCTCAGGGTTGTGAGATCGAGCCCGGTGTCAGGCTTCGCGCAGGGCATGGAGACTGTTTAAGATTCTCTCTCCTTCTACTGCTTGTGTATTCTCTTTCTCTCTCTCTCTAAAAACAATAGAAAAGAAATGACTATTTTAATGCCTACTACTAAGGGATTTGGCTAGAATTTGATTTAATCCTCAAGCATTCTTGAATTCTTGAATTCACCTCTTTTTTTTTTTTAATTTTTTTAAAATTTATTTTAGAGAGAAAGAGAGAACGTGAGTGGGCGTGGGGCAGAGAGAGAGAGGGACAGAGGATCTGAAGCAGGCTCTGCACTGACAGCAGTGAGCCCGACATGGAGCTCAAACTTAGGAAGTGTGAGGTCATGTCCTGAGCCAAAGTCAGACACTGAACCAACTGAGCCACCTGTGTGCCCCTAACCTCTTTATTAATGAGGCAACTGAGGCTGGGAAAGGGGTTAAATAACATGCCCCAAGTCATAGAGCTAATAATGGCAGAGCCAGAATTTGAACACAGGTCTGTCCGATTCCAGAACCAGGTGGAAGAGAGAGGAGAGAACATTCTAGGTAGAGAGTAGAGTTTGTATAAGCGCACACACATCTTAGAAATCGACCCATCCCAGGCACTTCGGATAATTCAGAATGGCTAACCATGAGATAGGGAATAACAGAAGATAAACCCGCAGAAATGAGCAGGGGCCGGCTCATGCGGGGTTTTGGTTGTCATCTGGAGATGAGGGACTTTGCATAGATAGGGAGAGCCAGCGACAGTGTTTAAGCAGAATTGCGACAGTCATTTTAGGAAGTTTTTTTTTTCTGGTATTCGAGAGGATTTCCATGAATATCAGTGGGAGAACAGGTAGACTAAGATGCTTGGTTCTAAACTAGATCTGAAATAGGAGACTCAGTGTTTCGCTGTATCAGCAACAAGTGCGTTCTGTTTTGCAGATAACCGGCAATTTGTTGAAGAGCAAACTTCACATGCAAAAGCAATATGTCCATCCACTACCAATGGACACTGAATGTATAGTAAATGGTGTAAAAGTCATTTTGCTTGATGCCAACCAGTAAGTATTAAAGTTATATTAAGGCTGGCCTAGTTTTTAAAATATTAACAAAAATAAGTTTATCTATTTAAGAACTGTCTTATTGAAACCATTATTCCTATATTTAAAAAAATTCCTATTTTAAAAAATTCCTAATTTTTAAAAATTTTTAAAAACTCTCACATGTGTTTCTCCTTTTGAAAAAAAAAATAACGTGCCCGATTACAGAATCAGAGATTAAATATAATGGGATCCTTTAAATATTATCTAACCCATTTTGATGCAGTTTAAATTACTATGTTTAACATACGACATCCCTCTTATTTAAAAAAAAAAACATTTTAACGTGTCGCTGTTTTGAAGACATAACCTTTTGCCATTTTCTTTTTTCTTTTTAAATTAAAAAAAAATAATTTTGTTTGTTATTGAGAGACAGAGAGACAGCATGAGCATGGGAGAGGCAGAGAGAGGGAAACGCAGAATCGGAAGCAGGCTCCAGGCTCCAAGCTATCAGTACCGAGCCCGATGCGGGGCTCGAACTCACAAACCGCGAGATCACGACCTGAGCCAAAGTCAGACACCTAACCGACTGAGCCACCAAGGCACCCCTGCCATTTTCTTTATTTTTTTTAGTTTTTGCCATTTTCTTTAATATCACTTACATAAGTTAACAGATTGTACTCCATTCAGATACCAGAGGATTTTTGTTTCCTTTTAAGAAATTCTTCAAGCTTTTAATACTAAAGACTTGGAATTTTTTTTTCTTGAAAATGGTTTCCCTTTTTCCCTCTTTTTTTTTTCTTTTTAAATGTAAAGCACTGTCAGTATCGTATTGCCAAAGTGTAATTCTCAACTGCACTTCTTCCTACTTTTCATACAATTTTAGCCTTGTATACCTTAGAGATCACAGATGTGTAGAGAATTAAAATTAAGACTAGGTCTCCAGAAATCCAGACCCATGCTCTGTCTTCAGGTTGCCTTTAACTTTCTGTCTGCTAACTTCTGTTTCTTTTTTTAATCACCAATTATGACAACTCAAGTTCTGATATTTTTTAAGCCAACTTTATTAGGCATAATTTACATAAATAGACCCATTTTAAGTGTTTGCTGAATTTTGACAAAAATGCACACCCATGTAATTCCCACCACAGTAAAAATTATATCGGAAATTTTCCCCACCCCAAAAGGTTTCCTGATGCTCCTTCCCAGTCAATCCCGTGCTGACTCTGGCCCAGGGAACCATTGATCGGTTTCCTATCACCATGGATTAGGTTTGTGGTTCATTTCCTGAATCCTAGGGATTCAGCTAAATGAAATCGCATAGTATCTACTCTTTTGCATCCAGCTTCTGTCCATGTTTTTGAGATTCATCCAAGCTGATGTGTATATTAGTGGTTTGTTCCTTGTTACTGCTGCATAGTATCAGTTGTATGGGCACACTACAATATCTTTATTCACCTCTTGATGGACAACTGATTTTTGTTTATTGACCTTATATCCTGAGACCTTGCTAAACTTGCACATTAGTTGTAGTAGGTTTTTTATAGATTTCTTAGAAATCTTCTACGTGTATGATCATGTCATCTGTAAGTATAGACAGTTTTGTTTTACTTCTTTCCATTCAGAGTGCTTTTTTTCCCCTCTTGTTTTTGGTCCTGGCTCAACCTCTCAGTGGTGACAGCAGAGATACTGCCTTGGTCCTGACCCTAAGAAGAAAGCTTTCAGCCTTTCTCATTAAGCTTGATATTGGCGGTGGGTTTTTCATAAATGCCTTTTATTAGGTTGAGGAAGATGCCCTCTCTTCCTGGTCTACAGAGTTTGTAATCATGAATGGATATTGAATTTTGTCACATGTTCCTTCACCTACTGAGAATATCATATAACTTTTCTCCTTTATAATGTTAACAGGGTAAATAATCATGATGGGTTTTCTGAATGTTAAACCAGCCGTGCATTGCTGGGATAAACCCCACTTAATCTTCATGGATTATCCTTTTAAAAATATATATTGCTGGATTTCATATGCCAGATATTTTGTTAAAGACTTCTGTATCTGGTTTTCATAATGGATGTTGGTCTGTAGTTTTTTGGTTTTTTTAATAATGCTTTTGTCTGGTTTTGACATTAGGGTAATGCTGGCCTCATGAAATATTCCCTCCTCCTCTATTTTCTGAAAGATGTTGTGTATATTGGTATTATTGGTATTATTTCTTCCCCAGTCTTGGTATCATTATTATTGGTAACATTGATATTATTTCTTTCCCACTTCAGTCATTCATCTGAAGTTTGGGGGCAGGAAGCTAAGGGGTAATTTTTAATTACAAAAGTAATTATGTCATATTTTTTCCTAAAATGCAAAATTAAAGTTTCCTGTGTTTTGGCAGTAATTTCCAAGCCCCAATATGGTAGAGCGTCCCCAAGTCTACCGTGAGGCCCAGTGGTTCCCTAGGAAGACCCAGGGGACTCAGAAAAGTTGTCGTACTCATGGTGACAGCGAAAGGATTCAGATTAAAATCAGCAAAGGGAAAAGGCAAATGGGGGCAAAGTCCAGGAGAAACCAGGCCCGGGTTTCCAGGTACCCTTCTAATGGGTGGCACGGATGCACTTAGTTCTCCCAGCAGCCATGTGTCACCACACACGCAAAGCCTGGCCAAGCTGGGAAGCTCATGGAGCCTTGAGTCCAGCGGGGACGTCAGTCATGTGCAAGTGCAGCACCCATGTAACTTGCCTCAGCTACTCAGACTCCAGGCCCAGAGAGCAAAACCAGATATTCACCATAGACAATACCATTAGCATAAACTCTCACATCAAGCTAGTAACACGTGGCCCCAGTCGTCAGGCGCACAAAGCACTCTTACAGGGCAGAAGATTCCAAGGGCTCAGAACTCCTCTCTCAAGGGCCGGCCAAGGACTAGTCCTAAAGACACGTTTTAGGTGGGGAAGTGTGGAGTTTGAACAAACCTGGCCTGTTGAATTAATCCTTTCCTGCGCCTGGATTTTTTTTTTTTTATGATGTAAATAAACTTTCTAAAGTAAAAATGCTCCATTTCCTCTGTATGCAGTTCTGTGTCTTCACCTACTGAAACCGAATAAGTTCTCTTCCTTCGGCTTCTTTGCGCGTGTTAAGAATATTCCTTTGTGTTCAGCTGTCCAGGTGCTGTCATGATCCTGTTCTATCTTCCTAATGGTAAAGTCCTGTTACACACCGGAGACTTCCGAGCACACCCCACCATGGAACGTTCTCTTCTCGCAGGCCAGAAAGTCCACACGCTTTACTTAGATACGACGTAAGAGAGGCTTTGTTTGTATGCTTCCTTTTCCCGCTGACAATATTTGCCCCGTAGATCACGAATAATGTGCACAGGTGCTTAGGTAATCAAAATGATGGCTGATTACCAATTACCATCTTAAGACTATTAGAGAAATGCTGTTTGAAAAACTACATACTTGCTTAAGAACAAATTTGAGAGGACATAGTCCTAACCAGCTACGACTCAGTTTTTTCTTTTTTGTAATTTCCTTTTGAAAATATGGTTTCTGGGAGAATCCTGTTACTGAAACAAGGAAGGAAAAACGGGGTGGGGGGTGGGGGGTAAACTTTAGGAAACACCCTTTTAAGTTATTTTTTCAAAGTACTTGTGTAACTAGTAAGTGTAATTGTGGAGAAGAAACAGAAGCCAAAATGCGATTCTGCTTCAGAATATTCAAAATTCTTTGTTCATTTCTCCAAGTGTAATTTTTAAGTGACAACTTTGAATTCCTAAATGTTATATAAACATAATGGCACCAGCCATTTTTTATTATATATTAAAATACCTCATCATTTTGTTAGAATTTAATTATATCAACTATTTCAACCTGTTTTAAGAAGTGAGTTTGGATGGCATATTTTAATAAAAAAATGGCCTTTCCACATCCAGTTTTCTAACACTATAGCTAATTTTTCCATTTTTTAATATGTACTTTAAATACTAGGTAAATAAAGAAAATAATAAGTAAAAAAAAAAAAAAAAAAAAAACCCCAAAACACCTTTTTTTTGTTACTTAGTTTTGCTCAACATAGAATTCTGAATTTCTTTGTGGGTTTTTTTATCAGAGAAAAGACCTAAGTGTCTTCTCTATTATTATGGCTGACCAGCAAAAACAATTTTGAAAATGGGGAAAAATATGTTTCTTTGATATTTTTACTTTGTGACATTTTTTAAGTTAAAAAAAAAATGATTGATTTTCATTTTCATGATTTTCATCCCAAGTGGAGACAGGTAGCTAGTAGTCTTAGGGTTAATTTTCCATTTGGTGTTATTGTATTAAGGTAGACCCCAACTGGATCTGTAGTATTCCTGTAATATTGTACATATTTCTGTACCTCCTCAGAAGAGCAGATAACCATGTGAATGTTCACTGTTTGATTTAAAGCTACTTCAGTACATTCAAATTTGATTTCATCACTTTTTTATTTATTTATTTAAAAATATTTTTTTTCTAATGTTTATTTATTATTGAGAGACAGAGAAACAGAGCATGAGCATGGGAGGGGCAGAGAGAGGGAGAAACACAGAGTCCGAAGCAAGCTCCAGGCTCTGAGCTGTCAGCACAGAGCCCGACGCAGGGCTCGAACTCACAAACCGCGAGATCATGACCTGAGCTGAAGTCAGACGCTTAACCGGCGGACCCACCCAGGCGCCCCACATCATTTTAATTTTTAAACGAAATCAGAATTCTTTAGTTCAGAGATAATCCCTGTCACTAGTATTTTCTCTGATAGTGATTGGGGTTAAAACAAAAAAGCTGCTGAGGTTTGTAATTCGCAGCTAAAATAGCTGGCCGGCTAGAACAGTCCTTCAAGAAAAAGGGGCAGTTTCTTTATATGAGGGTGATAAAAGAAATATGAAAAAGATACATTGAAGATGCAGAATTCCATCAGAAATTACCCCTGGCCTGTCACAAATATTTTAACCGTAGGCAGTCCATAACCAGAGTGGTGTTAATACATAATACTGTTGCTGTACGTACGCTTGCTAAAGCTTGTTTTCTAGAACAACGTCCAGCCTAATGCTATGGCTTTCTTGTTGCTCATTTAATAAGTACCGTTTTTAACATATTACAGATACTGCAGCCCAGAATACTCCTTCCCGTCGCAGCAAGAGGTTATCCAGTTTGCCATCAACACTGCCTTTGAGGCAGTAACTCTAAACCCACGTGTTCTTGTTGTCTGTGGCACTTATTCTATTGGAAAAGAGAAAGTCTTCCTAGGTGGGTGGTGGCTGTATCTAATTTACATTAATATATTATAAAGATCAGATTCTCTTTTGCATAAAGCCCTTTCAGTCTGGATGCTTGCACTTGATACTTCTTTCCTGAAATGGTGCAATATTACCTTTGAAGAAAAATTGATAGAGTTGGGTTCCTTTAAACTTTGAAAGGCTTAACTTAATGGAAATGCTTGGTAAGTGCGTGTGCCATTGCCTATGTGTCTATACGGTGTTTCTAGAGCAAATGTCCGTGCTACGTTAGTATTTCAGTGAACTTGGAAAATTTACTAATGCGTAATTGTGTCTCTGCATTCTTTGAGGATAACCATCAATTAATTACTTTAGAGAACAGTTTTAATTTTTGTACATAAATGATTTCTGGATATGCAATTGTAGCTTGTCCAGATGGCATTAGACTATTTTACAAAATACTTGGCATTTCTTCCTGATTATGGTCGCATCATGGCAAACATTAAGATATGAAGTGATAAAGCCAGAGTTTTAACTCCTCCAACCTTGGTTCCTTCTTTTCCTCTACCCCTGTCTATACATCTTTTGCGATTTTTAAATACTAGGTCTTAAAAATAAATTCTTTGGATTTCTCACAGTTCTTCATATAGTTAACCAACAAAAGTACTCAGTGTTTTTGAAATATTAAAAGTGTGAACGTTTTGAATTTTTTTGGGGGGGATTCTTATTTTAAATTTTGATTAAGTTGTAACTTAATTATTTTTTTATAAGCTGTGATTTTACTATTTTCAACCTTTTCCTTTGCCTATAGCCATCGCTGACGTTTTAGGTTCAAAAGTGGGCATGTCCCAAGAAAAATATAAAACCTTACAGTGCCTCAACATCCCAGAACTTAATTCCCTCATCACTACAGATATGTGCAATTCACTGGTTCACCTTCTCCCAATGATGCAAATTAACTTTAAGGTAAGTGTTCATGAGATGTCTTTTTAGCATGAACTAGAAAAGGTAATGCAATGATTATAAACTGGAATCCCATTTTACTTGAGTTTAACTTGGAGGAATTAGAGTGGAGTCATAGTAAACTTTGCCCTAGAAGGTCTTTTAAGTGGAATTTACAGTGCTTTTATTTTGTGTGTGTGTGTATGTGTGTGTGTGTGCACGCACGTGTGCGTGTGAACAGCTGTATAGAGTAATTCACACGTCCTGGGAACTAGAGAACTATCATAAAAGAAACAAAAGTAGGAAAGTATGCAACTATCTGATCATTCACACCTTATGTTTTGAAGATTGTCTTCCATTCCTTTCCAGTGAGTAGAGCAATGAATGGAGAATTCTAAGAGTTCTTACTTGTGTTAAGGTCTATTCTGTATTAATTGTAAGCCCCTAAATACTGATATATGTTGGAAATTTATGGGCTGTGAGGATTAAGTGCAACAGTGGGAGTGCATTCAAAAAGGATGTTCTAGTGTTAGTTCCGAGGCAGAGGTTAAGAGACAGAAGATATGAGCTCACTCTGATTTGGGGCCCTTATTTGTCAGGTTTACTCCTATACTAAGATTCATTCCATTTACTAACATTTGGACACCTAGCAATGGAATGCATCAGAACTGTGTATTAAAAATAGATCAGAACATAATGTACACACACACACAAAATGTATTTTCACTTTTGTTAAGATGTTCATGAAATAACATTTATGGAGCTTTTTGAAATAGCTTAAAAAAAAAAAAGAAAATGAGTTATTTTAGTTCTAGCCCCTGGAATAAGGAAATTGTAACAGGTGTAACTATTCCTTTGTTCATGAGAGAAAGGCAAAATTTTTTGGTCTATTTTCCTGAGTATATAATTCATAAAAAATTTCAGGGATAATCAAGTCAGAGTTTTGTCCCTCTAAAGTCATCTTTGGAAAAGTACTTTAAATTTGGGAGTCATCTGATTTGTGTGGAGGTTAATGAGATGTTGATTATTCATAAAACGAACATTGATATCTTGAGGACAGTATGGCATGTTTTTATGATTTTTATCTTAAGGTTTTATTTCCTACTAACTTAGTTTGTTCCCTTTGAACAAATGACCCATTTAGGAGGATAACAGGGATGGAAGAGTCAGAGTTTTGTAGAAATGAGGGAGTAGAACTTTTCATGGAAGAGTTTTTAAAGGTACCTTGTGCTGCACGGAGGTCACGTAAGCAAAGAACGGCAGTTTGGCAATTAGAACATGTTGGGTGACAAGAACTGTTTGAAGCAATATTGAGGGAGGCCAAGTGGTAGAGGGCTGAGGAGGGAATGAGAAGGTATAAATGGCCAAGTGAATGAGAAGGTATAAATGGCCAAGTGAATGAGAAGGTAAACAAATGGCCTAAAAAACATGAAAAAAGAGGATCAACATTGTTAGTCATCAGGAAACCATAAATCAAAACCACAGTGAGCTGCCATTTTACACTCACTGGGATAGTGATAATAAAAGAGACAGACGGTGTCATTTGTTAGTGAGAATATGGAGAAACTGGAACCCTATTTATTGCTCGTGAGATGATTAATGGTGCAGCTGCTTTGGTAAATGGTGCAGTTTGATAATTCTGAAAATGTTAAACATGGAGTGACTATATGACCAGATAATCTTAGGCGTATGCCCAAGAGAATTGGAGACATAGGTCCACACAAAAACTTCGACACAAATGTTCACAGCCACGTTATTCATAATAGCAAAGAAGTGGAAACAACTCAAATATCCATCAAATGATGAATGGATAGACAAAATGTACCGTATCCATAAAGTAGGAATGTTATCCAGCTATAAAAAGGAATGAATTAATAGTACACGCTACAGTGTGAATGAGCCTTGACAACATGATGCCACGTGAAAGAAGTCAGGTACAAAAGGCTACATATTATGTGATTCCATTTATGGGAAATGTTCTCAGGAGGTAAACCTTAGACACAGTAACTAGATTAGTGGTTGCCAGGGCTTGAAAGAGAGGGAATGAGGAGTGACTGCTAATGGGTAGTGTCTCTCTTTGGGGTGATGAGAATGTTCTAGAATTAGATAGTGATGATGGTCATGCAGCTTTATGAATATGCTAACAACCACTGAACTGTGCACTTTGGGGAAAATAAATGCTAGCAGTTGTCTGTCTTGAAG
This sequence comes from Lynx canadensis, assembly GCF_007474595.2. NCBI lineage: Eukaryota > Metazoa > Chordata > Mammalia > Carnivora > Felidae > Lynx > Lynx canadensis. The sequence goes on from NC_044313.2 coordinate 16,870,214, forward strand.
ACAAGAAAAAAAAATAAATCATTGTCTTTTTCTGTATTTGTTATCTATTGTTGGTATTGCCTTCAGTAGCCCCTCCCCTTCCTCCATGAAAGTTATTGATGACATTTTTGGAAATTACTTATCTACAAAACACAGGTGGAGTGGAAGCTGATGGTTACCATGGGGCTGTATTTTAGTTTGTACCGCAAGCCAGTTTTTTTAATTTTTAAAAAAATTGTTTTAACTCTTATTCATTTTCGAGAGACAGAGTCAGTATGAGCCGGGGAGGGACAGAAAGAGGGAGTAAAGCCAACTTTTTTGCCAGCCAAAAATAGTTCTGTTGCATCAGAGCTAATGATTGTGAAAAGGTAAATATACAATGTTCAGGGTTAGGCAGGCTTGAAAGCCCTAGAAACCCTATAAAACCATTCATGCTATCTAGTTCAGTATCCCAAGTCCATATATGTGGTACACAGTTAATTACCACCTCCAGTTACCCGATTGACTGTGATCAGATATTACAACAGTAACGTTATAGATGATTACACACTGAAAACCAATTCCGGTTGCATATAGTGAAAGCAGTTTTATCACAAACTAGTTACCAATAAACAGACACAAGTCACGGATCAGAGACTTATAGTGACTAGATCATTCCTTTTTTTTTTTTTTTTTAAGTTTATTTATTTCTATTTCGAGAGTGAGAGAGCGTGAGTAGGGAAGAGGGAGAGAGAGAATCCCAAGTCGACTCCACACCATCAGCATGGAGCCCGACACGGGGCTCGAACACACAAATCCCGAGACCATGACGTGAGCCGAAATCAAGAGTCGGATCCTGAACCAACTGAGCCACCCAGGCGCCCCAGATCATTGTTGATAAAATTCCTAAGATGGTAGTAGTTCTTCAGTTGCGGCTAATGAATGACTAGTGGCTGTTGGCAGTCTTTCCTGTATGTTTGGCTTGGACGATAGAATCCTCGGTTTTTGTTTGTGGCGCGGGTTGATGATGTTTTTGTGGTAACTTCGGTTTGTTTCGTGAAAAGCGGAAATTCTCACTTAATTCTACTGAGTGTTTTTGCAGAGCAAATAGGAATGGATGTGTTTCATGACTTACATTGAGAGCTGGACTCTCACTTTACGATATTGTACATATAATTGCTCTTGTTTTGTATTATTTCCTTTTCTTTGTGAGCACAGGGGGAAGAGAGTTAGTACGTAAGCAAATAGTACTACGCTTACCTAGATCTAGACTAAGCAAGACAAAAACCCCAAAAGTTTGCAGAGGCAGGGATTATAATGAAAACTTAGCTATCTGTCCATAACCTAAACTTTTTTGTGGAGAGGCAGTAATTGGTAAGAAATATGACTGTTTAATGGTAGGGATTTAATGAGAAATCATTGATACAAGTGAGAAGTCAAAAGATTGTTATTAATTCAGCAGTGAAATATAAACATCTGATAAACACAGTCAAATGTTTAGCCTCTACCTAGTGATCAAACATAAAAGTAAAAAAACAAAACAAAACAAGGATATGTTTGTCTTCTACCAAATTGGCATACTTTTTAAGAAAGTAATATTCCTATGCCATGATATAGAGAAATTAGCACTCTTATCCACTTGGATAGTAGTGGAAAGTGGGGTAAATCTTTTTACTCAACAATTTCATTTCTAGGAATTTCTTCTAAAAAAGGAGTCCTTTGTGGGGGCGCCTGGGTGGCTCAGTCTGTTAAGCGTTTGACTTTGGCTCAGGTCATGATCTCACGGTTTGTGGGTTCGAGCCCTGTGTCGGGCTCTGTGCTGACAGATCAGAGCCTGGAGCCTGCTTTGGGTTCTGTGTCTCCCTCTCTCTCTGCCCTTTCCCTACTCGTGCTTAGTCTCTCTCTCTCTCTCTCTCTCTCTGGAAAGTAAATAAACATTAACAAAAAATTTAAAGGGGCACCTGGGTGGTTCAGTTGAGCATCTAACTCATGTTTCAGCTCAAGTCATGATCTCATGGGTTCGAACCCCGCATCGGGCTCTGTGCTTGCAGAACCTGCCTTGGATTCTGTGTCCCTCTCTCTGCCCTTCCCCGTCCATGTTTTCTCTCTCTTTCTCTCAAAATAATAAATTTTAAAAAAAGAAAAGACAACTGTTTCTTTAAAAAAAAATTAAAATGAATCCTTTGTGAAAAGATCAATCTGTAAGGCTTCCAGTTATTGATGGTGTCATACATGATCAGAAGTAGAACAAGTTAAGACAGGGCCTATGGTTTCCATTTCTAAAAAAGATCCACACAGTGGGTTTTATTGACCATCTCCCTGCCGGGCTATAAGTTTCCAGAACGTGAAGGCTGTGTCTCTTACCCAGCACTCTGACCCCATGACATGGCCTAATACTGGAGCAGATGTTTATTAGATGAGGGACTAAGTAGATGGATGAATGGATTGGTCTTTGTTTTCTTCAGAACTTTCTACCAGCATCTTTTATAATACTTAAATAGTTCAGAGCATGTATGATTAAGATAGAAAAGAGCTTCAGAAATCCAAGATGACACCATGTGCAGTTTAGATTTTTTATTTTACATAAAACTAGAATTTTATTATAAATTTACACTAAGCCCTTGACACCGTGGGTTTTGTCTTACGACCAAAAGTATTAGACTTTTGGTATCTCTTGTCCCGTGACTCTTTTTATTTGGATTTTTCTCATCTTTCAAAGATTGAACCTGGGTCACTGATTGTCACATTTCATCAAATGTCAGCACTTAATGATGACTTTAGTTTGGAAAATTCTGCTCAAGATTTCTTAGGGAAACCCAGTACTTCCAATGGTAGCAGCATGAAAAGCGTTGAAAGTATTCTAGTTCGTGTTTGAAGAGTGAAAAGGAGTGAGCCCCCAAGAAGAGTGCCAGTGCGTGTCTTGGAAGTGTGTGTGTTGAGTCTGAAGACATTGACGGCATTGCTTCCGCTTTCTATCCGTCCATCGGTCCTCCGTTGGACATATGCACGTGGATATGTTTGGCTCTCTGTTTACCCGTGTCAGTATTAGTTATCTCTAACAGGGATACTCTTACATACTATTATTATCCCTAACATCCTAGCCGTGTATTCAGTATCCTCATAGTAGTAGGACTTGGAGTTTGTTTTTTGTTTTTTTCCATTCTTTTTTTTGGTAGCTGATATGTCATCTTTAAATACATAATTCTTATGTTTAAATTTGCCTCATCTTATTTTCAGACTGTACTTAAGCTTGTTTAACTTTAGATAAGGGGAAAAGGGTTTTTTTTTTTTTTCAGTGATTTTGACTTTTTTTTTTTTTTTTGGAAGTATGGCTCTAGGTTATTGCAAATTAATGTTCACCAGGCGCCAACTCGCTGAGATTATGCCAGCGTGATCATTCTGTTTTCTTCCGCATAACCCACCTTCACGGACCATTAAATAAGTATCCTATTTTTATTTAACAGGCTTTACAGAGTCATTTGAAGAAGTGCGGTGGAAAATATGATCAGATTTTGGCTTTTCGACCTACAGGATGGACACATTCTAACAAGTTAACTGGTATAGCAGACATTATTCCCCAGACCAAAGGAAACATTTCAATATATGGTATAGTTATTACATTTTTTTTTCACTTTTAACGTCTGTTATTACATTTTTAAAAAGAGCTGTGAAAATAAGATCCGAGAAAAACAGACACCAAGGAATCTTTAACATTCGAGTTTTGAATTCCTCTGCGTTCTCTACAGCTGTATCTTTAGTGCGTCGTAAACTGAAAGAAAGGAGCATGGCAGGAGTAACTAAATGGGCATTGGCTAACACACATCGTTCCGTTTGCCTGATCAGTGCTGTGTGGACGAAACCGTAGAACTGCTTGGGAGGAGGGGTGGGCAGTCAGTTGTATCCTGGACATTCAGGTGCCATCGTCAGGCTGTCAGCAGGAAGACTGGATTAGATGCCATGACAGCAAGAGGTACAGATTTGACTCATTTCTCTCATTTCTTGGAGGGGCGTTACCATTGTCCTCAGAAATCGCTTATTGGAATAGTGGGTGATGGAAACATTTTTGCTGTGTCACTAGCCTAGTGACTTAATTTCAGCCCCTAAAGACCCTAGTTAACTCACGGCAGGACCCTTTCTCCCTCACTTTCTCTGTGGTTCTTCATCTTCAGTAAAGATAAAAGGATTTTTAAGATTTTATTTTTATTTTGTTGCTTATTTTTTATGTGTGAAAAGCTTGGGTGGCTGGAATCTGCTTACTTGCTCCAGAAACCAAGAGACTTCTTGCTTGACACTTTTCAAATTTTATTCATTTTTTTCCAGGATTTTCCTGAAACACGTAGCTGAATGAAGTGTTTAAGGAGAAGAATTAATTGAAAAGAAAACCTAATTAAAAATAAGAATCTAGAGAGATACATATTAAGAGTCTACATAGAGGGGCACCTGGGTGGTTCAGTCGGTTAAGCATCTGATTTCAGTTCAGGTCACGATCTCACGGTTTGTGAGTTCGAGCCCCATGTGGGGCTCTGTGCTGACAGCTCAGAGCTTAGAGCCTGCTTCAGATTCTGTGTCTCCCTCTCTCTGTTCCTCCCCTGCTCGCATTCTCTGTCTCTCTCAAAAATAAATAAATAAACATTAAAAAAAACTGACCCTGGGGCGCCTGGGTGGCTCAGTCGGTTAAGCGTCCGACTTCAGCTCAGGTCACGATCTCGCGGTCCGTGAGTTCGAGCCCCGCGTCGGGCTCTGGGCTGATGGCTCAGAGCCTGGAGCCTGCTGCCGATTCTGTGTCTCCTTCTCTCTCTGCCCCTCCCCCATTCATGCTCTGTCTCTCTCTGTCTCAAAAATAAATAAAAACGTTAGAAAAAAAAATTAAAAAAAAAAAACTGACCCTTTCTTCCCCTTCCCACTTTAAAAAAAAAAAAGAAAAAAAGTCTACATAGAAACACAGTAGAATTTTTTAATGTTCAAAGTTCCTGTATCATTTTAATCTTTATTCTCCATAAAAGTTATTAACAATTTTTTTTATCAGTAATAAAGCACCAAGGAGTTTTTGACAAAAATACTGTGGATTGCTTTACCTTTTTATTTTGAGCTTGTGTGGGGTTTTGTTTTGGTAATTTGATTTTTCATAGGCGATACCTTTTCTTTTGTGTTGCAGGAATCCCTTATAGTGAACACAGCAGCTACCTAGAAATGAAACGTTTTGTTCAGTGGCTGAAGCCCCAGAAAATCATACCTACCGTGAACGTTGGCACTTTGAAGTCTAGGAGCACAATGGAGAAATATTTTAAAGAGTGGAAATTGGAAGCTGGATATTGATGTTGCCTGAAAGGACTCAGAACTAGTTAGGTAACTTACGTAGAGCTCATTACTAGTTAAATCTTAAGTGATATGCAACACACTTTATATGAAAAACTTCATGAAGGCTGCTCAGATAAATTGTTTCCTCATTTACATTTGAATAGCACGTTCCTGGTGCCGAGTGTCTCTGCATCCTCAGTAATGATGGAGACTGGTCTCCCAAGTACCCTTGATTCTTGCTCCTCCCACCGAAGCAGGTACATCCTGCTGCATCCAGCCTCAGGAGAGGCAACAAAGGCAGCCTGAGGGACCAAAGGATTCATGATGATAATGGATAAATGAGATCGAAAGCATTATATACCTGTCATTTTGTATTTTTAAAATTATTTAATATGGAGCATATTTTTATGAGATAACTTTTATGTGGTATGTATACTTAAATAAAAAATCTTAAATTTGCCATGGTGTCTTTTGGTTTTTAGGATTTGTAACTGTGATATTCGTACAATTTTGTAAAATTTCAATGAAAATAATTCACCATGTGACTAAAGAAGATGATTCAAAGAGCCTAGGTAGTCACCCAATAAAGGATGGCGAAAAGAATGCATGAATAGATGTTTATCCGAACTATTTACTAAAGACATTAGATTACTAGAAATTCAGATTGCAGCGTTTTGGGTTTTTTTTTTAATTTATTTATGAATCCTGATCTGTCCAACACAGACTAAGTAGTTGATCCAATATGAAAATTTGGGGCAGGCCAATTCATGTTAAAAATGTTTTTGGGTTAAAAATGTTTTAAAAATAAGAAAACGGCAAGTATAATGAACACATGCATGTTGTGTGTATGTGTATTCTTGCATTACCTCTAGCAGTGAAATTATTTGGGAGATTTAAAAAAAATTTTTTTTTAACGTTTATTTATTTTTGACAGAAAGGGACAGAACACATGTGGGGGAGGGGTAGAGAGAGAGAGGGACACAGAAACTGAAGCAGGCTCCAGGCTCCCAGCTGTCAGCACAGAGCCCGACGCGAGGCTCCAACCCACGAACCATGAGATCATGACCTGAGCTGAAGTCGGGATGCTTAACCAACTGAGCCACCCAGGCGCCCCGGGGGATTTCTTAATAAAGGTTTTCATGGAAAATTATTTCCAGTAATGATTTCAGTCACCAGAAGGATAGTCTTCTCCATGAACTTTATTTTCACAAGCTTGGGTTTTACATTGCTTTGGAGGTAAAGATTATACAGATCACATTTAAGGGAGGAAAAGCTTTTAGGGGCACAGTGGTAATAAATCCAGTTTAATGTTCTCAGTTGACTTCAATTACACATTTAAAATATTTTAGCTTGTTTGGGCTTGATGTTTGAAACTTTTCATTAGTTATTAAGAGTTAGAAAAACTTAGTCTAGCCCACAAATACAGGCCTTTTTATTATAGGGAGATGGTCACGTTGCTTATGGTCATTTTAATTTATTATTTGAGTAATGAGGTCTTTTCCTTAGAATTGTGATTTTTTTTTCCCTTCTTAAAAAGACTTTTCATGATTTTGAAGGCTTTACCTTGAAAATCCAGGCATGTTATTTAAGGGCAGCCTCAGCCTTTTTATTATCCAATGCAAAAAACATCTTTCTACACAAACAGCACTATTTGCAACAACTTGGAATGATTTTGTTTTGCTGCTCCTGCCGCGGAATATGCAGAACCTCGTTTAGGGCCCATCCCAAAGAGTTTTAAATATAAGTCACAATCACAGCCAGGCTTCTCTGGGCTCTGCTGAGAGCTATATATGAAATTCTTCGTTCCAATACCTAACACTTCGGTAGATAAAAAATTTCAATTTTAAAGTGAAATGAAAGAAGAAGAAATCTACCATCAACCAAAAATAAATGGATGACAGCTCTCGAACATCTTAAACATGTGTAGAGAAGAAGTAGAATTAAGCCAACGTAGAGAAAAATGTTTTACTATTTATGTATTTGGAACTTTCCAGAAAAACTGGTTTACACTCTTACCTGACACTGAACATTAAATTCCCAGAGGCAGTGACATTTGACAGGCCGATTTTTCACGTTCTCGTGACTTCAGTGTAATAGAAAAACCTTTTCTACTTCTTGTCAATGCCTTTTGTCACCGTATTAATGTACCTAAATATGAAACTGGTTTTCAGAATAACAAATTTTATTTCATGGATTGTTCAGTGACTCCGTTATATTCCTACAAACCAAATACATTCAGAATTTCCTTGTTTGGTCCTGAGTAACCATTGATAATAACTAGACTAAGAAACTAAGAAGAAGATCATCTTCAAGTACTAATCCTCAAAATCATCTGTCTGGAAAGAATATTAATATTGACTTGTAACTTTTCTGGTGGCTTTATTACTATTCATTCAGTGCACCTGATACCGATCTGATCTCAGGAAAATTCCTATAAAGAAGTTCTGTGAAATCAGCAAAACCGTAAGTTAATGGTTATCGGTAATAGAACGGTTTAGGTCTAAGAATGACTTCTACGCTGAATAGTTGGAAGCTTTTAACTTGGCAGTCATTTTAATCTGCTAATTATGTTTCCTCTTTCCCTTAACATCTACCCCTTCCTCCTTGAAGTAGACCTGTCTCCTTGCCTGGGTCTCATTCCCCACCCCCCAGGATTTCACAGTCCCATTTTTGGTAAGCCAGAAATAACTTCTCAAACATTTGTTATGAAGTGTGCCAAGTGTATAAAACCAACTATTATGCAAAATGATTATTTTCGTTAAACATTCAAGGCCGGGCCAGAACTAGGGTGAGGCAGAAGAGGTTAGCGTATGGGAGTTGAAGAGGTGTTGACCCTGCCTCTTGCTGACCGTGCAGTTGAATGGCCCAAGGAGGGACAGCCTCCTGACATTTTATGCCAGGAAACCCTCTTGTCTCATCCTATTCCCAGGCCCTGCCTCGTAGGATCTAATTATTGAGTTTTTGTGAATCCAAAATGGTTTTCTAAATAAAATGCTATTTTAACTGTGTTTTGAAACAAAAACATTATAATCTGAATTGAAGGGCATACATTTTAAAGAACTTCCAGAGTCATCAGTATAAAGCTAATTAGTCCCCGTGGTTCTAAGGCACCAAAACCCAGATGCCTCTGAGACTCCTCCCCCAGGGTATGTAAACCCTCTCAGGGCGGGCCTTATCTGGTTCATTCTATGATCTAGTACCTTTCTCAGTGTCTGGTCCAGAGACATTTCTAATAAACAGGGAATGCTTTGATGAATCTTGGATATACAGTGAAAAATCTATCTGACTTCCAAAATTCTTTCACATGTTTTCCTCAGGTAAAAATGGTTTCATTCCAGAAGAACAACTGCAGCGAAAAATATATTGAGACTACTCAGTTGCTTGTTTTTGGTACATTAAAATGTCCATTAGGTCCAAATCAGGGCGGGAAAAATTTAGAGAAGAAACTTCTCTTGTCAAGATGTATTGCTTTGGTTTGTCGCTAAAATCAGTCATTGAGCATTTGAACCCTCCCTCCGAGAACTGTCAGTCAACACTATTTGTGGATTAACCCGTCTGTACTCCACACTATTCTGGGTATTGTGGGGAAATTAAGAACAATACAGCAAGCACTATTGAGAGATTATTCTGTATAGGGTGGAGGGGTTCAAAGATGCTCTGTTAGAGGACTCCACATGAGTAAAATAGTCTCAAACATCATAGACTGTTAGGAAAGAAAGACATGCCCCTTAGGCACCGTAAAAGTCAAGCCTTGAGAAGTGATGTGACACCAGAGTGCCGGGGAGCACTTAAAAGGGAAAAATTAATTCTCGTAAGAAAGAGTCCATGGAGAAGAAGACTTTTTTTTTTTTTAATGTTTATTTTTGAGAGAGAAAACACAAGCAGAGGAGGGGCAGAGATGGGGAGAGAGAATCCCACGCAGGCTCCACGCTGCCTGTGTAGAGCCTGGCGCGGGGGTCCAGCTCAAAAACCGCGAGATCATGCCCTGAGCTGAAATCAAGAGTCGGACGCTTAACCAACTGAGCTACCCAGGTGCCCCAAGAAGATGACTCTGAAATGGCCCTGAAAAGATCGACAGACCTCTCATAGATTGGAGAGTGATCCCAGAGACCGAGAAGTCCCAGAGGTGTGACAGGACAGAGTGTGGGAGAGGAAGTTTCAGGGTTGGTGTATTGGTGCGTGAAACAGGCTAGGAAGTGTAGGTGGGGGGAGATGGCAAAGAGCTATAGCCATACTAAGTATTTCCGGGGGTTATTCTGAAGAAAACCAAGAGTTTTTGAGAATCTGGGGGCAGTCAACATAAGTATATGTGTTGGAAATGAAGAAAAAGTGAGGTAGATATTGATACACACAAATACACACACACACACATGTATTGAATGGTATATAAGTCTATGAATTAGAGCTTAACAAGAGAACTGGGCCAAGCCTTGAACCTTTGACAAACACATTATAATTATGGGATATCTGTGAGGTGTTGATGTTTAAGACCAGGTCCTTGCCTTAGAGGAGCTTAGACTTTCCTCAGGGGACTGGGTAAAGCCAATATATGTAAAATACTTCAGAGATAGATGTGTGTGGTTTTATATCTTGAGAAAGGAGAGAATGGAGTAGGTTGGAGTTGTATGAGCTACTTGGTGAAGTAGGATACAAGAGAAACTAATTTAGCAACACAAAACACAGTTTGCAAATAATTCATGAGTGATCAATTGAACTGGTCTTTAAAAAGCTCATTGAATTTAAATGAAACTTGGTTTATATAAGTGCCGCTCTTATGTATGGGTTGCATTTTATGGCTTAAATCCATATAGAGCTATTGTAGATTACATAGGGATTTAAAAACACCTAAGAACACTGCTTCGTCCTAAATATGACAGACGTTTTTTCCAACGAGAAAAACTTTCGTAAAGTCAAATTACATTATACGTGTAAGCCCTTCTGTTATTTCAAAATGGAAAGCAATTGCTTAATATCATAAAATGGCTCCAGAGCAGTGTTTTAATACGTTATTCGATAATGTTATTAAACTGTTTTTAAAGTTTGTTTAAAAGAACTGTTATGAGCTTCCTGTTGAGCCTCTGAGCTCCGATTACATATCAAATGGGATAAGTAGATAAAATTGTAAATGAACGAAAAGCAACAGTGTCTGGAAGGGAGTAAAAGCCAAAACTCTTGTTTTGCTCAATCAGTCCGTTTCTTTTTATGAGTGTCTTTCTTCCATGCAAAGAGTGCTGAACTCTTATGTTTTGTTTTTAATACCTTTATTGAGATATACTCACATACCATATAATCCACTCATTTAAAGTGTGCAGTCCAATGGTTTTTAGTATATTTACAGAGTTGTGCCACCATCACCACAACCGGTTTTAGATTATTTGTATCACCCTAAAAGAAACCCCATATTGATCAGCAGTTACTCCCCGGGCCTTCCCCCCTCCCCCCAACAGCCCTACACCCCTCCTCCCGTCCTAGGCAGCAACTAATCTTTCCGGCTCTTTAGATTTACCTATTCTGGACATTTCACACAAAATGAATATCATATGCGGTCTTTGTGATTGGCTTTTTTGACTTAATATCATGTTTTCAAGCTTCATCCATGTTGTGGCATGTATCGATACTTTATTCCTTTCCGTGACCAAAAATATCCCGTTGTTTCAAAACACCACACTTGCTCATCCATTCTTCTGTTGGTGCGTGTGTGGGTTGTTTCCATTTTTCGGCCATTGTGAACAATGCTGCCGTTGACATTTTGTACAAGTGTTTGTGTGGCCCTATACTTCCATTTCTCTTGGGTATATGCCTAGAGGTGGAATTGCTGAGTCTTATGGTAACTGTGTTTGAACCGTCTTCCAAAGTGCTGTGTCACTTTACATTCCCATTAACAACGTAGGAGGGTTCCAAGCTCTCCACATTCTCACCAGCACTTGTTGTTGTCTACCTTTTTCATTACAGCCATCTTGGCAAGCGTGAGGTGGTATCTCATTGTGGTTTTTATTTGCATTTCCTTAGTGACTAATTATAGTGAGCACCGGTTCACCGTTTTGAAAGAAGACACCATCCAGAAAGCTCAGTTAAATGAAAGTTCTAAAATGTATTATTAAGCCTAAGCAAAACAGTCAGTTTTATAGCCTTTGGCTTTGATTTGCTAGAAAGAGATGCTGCTTAATAATTACAATTTTGGTTCAATGAGAATTATTTGAATTAGTGACGGGATACATTTAAAATGCATAGCAGCATTCCAGGTCTCATGAAGTGGTTATATGCAGTGCAAGTAAGAGAGACCTACTGCCTCAGCTTGCAGAAAGGAAGCAGAACGATCATAATTATAAGTTAGAAGGATGTAATATAGGAGGGTTTTAAATATCAGGGTGGAGGGGCACCGGGGTGGCTTAGTCGGTTAAGCATCCGACTTTGGTTCAGGCCATGATCTCACGGTTCGTAAGTTCGAGCCCCACGTCAGGCTCTGTGCTGACAGCTCAGAGCCTGGAGCCTGCTCCAGATTCTGTGTCTCCCCCTCTCTCTGCCCCTCCCCCGTTTGCTCTCTCTCTCTCTCTCTCTCTCAAAAATAAACATTAAACAATAAACATATGTACATACATACATATCAGGGTGGATAACACCACCTGACCTTGAATAAGCAACACCATCTATAAAAAGGGCCTATAACGTTGATGTGATATATAAACATAAATCTTTAGTTTTTACATCTTAAAATTGCAGCATGTTATTTAAGATCTTGTCTGAAAGCTGGAGAATGAAGTAACTTATTTGGGGCCTGGTTAGCCCTAAATCCCATAATCATAGAATTCCTGGCTAACATCGAGCTTTCCTTTAAGTACATAATAAAAGCATACTGTTTTAAACAACCCAGCTATTCACATGTCATGAGAATAATCAGCCAAGAAACTTATCTTTTTGCTTCAAAGCTGTTGATTTTTATGTAAGAACGCTATACTTCTTCCAGGTTGTGTCCTAGTAATTTATTCATCTGTATTAAAATTTTTAACAAGTTTCTGACAAAGAACAGGTGAGATGAGTCGGGAGTCATTGGAAGTTCAGCATAAAGTTCCTTTTGTCACCATTCGAAATCCTTGGACAAGAGGAAACAGATGGGTTTGGTTACATTATCCTTGCTGTGCCAAATAAACAGACAAAGACAACGTTAAATCTCCTTTTGCTGTGGGTCTGCATCTAGGCTAGGAATGGCACTTGATGTTAGCCATGCTAGCTTGTCAGCTGCTAAATATTTAACGATAGAAGCTTGAAATTTTAAAAATACACAGCATTAAAAAGTTTATTTGAATCCTCATTGGATGACTTCATTTAGTTATGCCGGAGACATTTACTGGATGCTAATTAAGTGTGAGACACTGCATGGGGCAGAGAAAGGGGCTTGGATGCCTTAGGAAGGTCTTCAGGGACCAAGGTAGCATTCAAAGCGGACTTTTAAGCATGAGTAAAATCGGGATTCTCAGAGGGAAGATAAAGCTAAGAATGGCATTTACATCGTCAAAAAAAAATCAGACACAGTTCTGAGGAAAGTCTTCCTCTCCGGGTTGAGGTGGGTAGCATCCATACATAAAAGAAATAGCCAATGTCCACAAAGCTCATTCAGCGGTTCAAAAGCTGAGCCGTTCAAAAACCAACCAGCAAGACACAGAGGCCTGCCTTTACAGGGCTAGAGGAATATGCAAAGCAACTGAGAAATCATGATACATTATTAAAGAGGAAATGGGATGGTGTGGGCAGACGCAGCGTCCAAGCTGGGGGTTGAAAGAGGAATCTAGTGATTAAAAACCAAGCCCGCTCATCATACCCTCCTGGCATTCAGTCACATTCAAGAGAGCAACTTGACGAAGACATATTGGAAGCCTTTTGAATCTTTTCTTTGTCTCACAAAAATGTCGGAAGGGGGGGGGGGTCTCATTTTCAACATATTCACCAAGTTAAAAGTTATTGCAAAAGGAGAGAATCCTTCAGCTAAAATGTTGGTGGAATTTCAATTAAATCGGTGGATAGATCATGCTTATTTTTTCTCCTCTTCATCCCAAGAGTCATTAACGGGCCAGTAAAGATATTAAAAAGGAATCGATTCGTGAGAATAATCTCACCATTGGGTGAGCGATTTCAATGGGAAATTTCTGGAAGACAGAAAAAAGTACACTGGATGGAACAGATAGTAGGGTGGAGAATCTGGAATGAACTGAAGCTATATTTGTGTGTGTGTGCCTGTGTGTGTATAATGATGTAAGTGAAAAACTCATGACACGGTTAACTTGAGGCAAACGAAAAGCCGTACAAGAAAGGAAAGGAAACCTTAGTGCGCCGCGTGGTTCTGCGATGAACAATGTTTACATATTCGTGATGATATAAATAGCGATCAATTATTTAATCAAAATCAGTGATAGGATGCTATTAAGGAATGGAGAAAGAGGAAGGTGTGAGCGAGAATGGTTAAACCAGTTCCCTGCCGAGAACTCTCCCATTGCTTCCGATAGAATAAAAGCGAAGTTCCTTGCTGTGGTTCTGAACTCCCCACACTGTCCAGTCCCCGTCTGCCTCCCTGATCTCATGTCCTCCAACTCTCCCTCCTGCAACCACCATTATATCCCACCGGCCTTTTTTCTCTTCTGAGTCAGGGTCTTTCCTCTTCAGGGCCTTCGCCCTTGGTCTTTTCTCTGTGGAAAGTGTTCTTTTGGCAGAGAATAAGTTGGTTCCTGATACCCGATCTCCTCTTCTCCCACAGAAATAGAACTTCCGCTCGGTTCATGGCTGCCCAGAATAGAAACCACATTTCAAGTTTCTCTTGCAGCTAGGTATGTCTATGTGACTATGTTCTAGCCAAAAGGATGTAGGCAGAAGAGATGGGAAATTGCTGAGTTGTGCCCTTATAGAGAGAGGACGTGCCCTTCTCCTTCTCAATCTTGCTGTTTGGAACACAGATGCGGTGAAGCCATCTCAGACCATGCAAATGGGGAGCAAGAAAATAGAAGGAGCCTGGTCCCCTGGAAGGCCTACCCTCAGGGTGTTGTATGAGGCAAAAAATAGACTTCACATGCTTAAACCCCTGTTACAGGGTCTGTTACATACACCTAATTACTAGGGCTGGCCCTAGATCGTTACAGTACAACTCAGCTTGTCACCTCAGAGGAATGTTTCTCGTCCACCCTACCTCAAGTCAGTCTTTTTAATCCCTATTACATGTTTTCATTTCTTTTTTTTTGGGGGGGGGTGGATTCATTTATTTTGCGCATGCGCACAAGAAACAGCGAAAAAAAGCACAAGCAGGGGAGGGGCAGGGAGAGAGGGAGAGAGAGAGAGAATCCCAAGCGGGCTCTGCCCCGATAGTGCAGAGCCTGATGTGGGGCTTGAACTCACAAACCGTGAAATCATGATCTGGAGCCGAAATCAAGAGTTGGGGGCAGCTTAACCAACTGAGCCACCCAGGCACCCCTACATGTTTTATTTTCTTTATAACACAAAGCAGTATATTAAATTGCTTTATTTGGTTATTTGCTTTATAATTGCCTTTCTCCTAGAATGTAAGTTTCATGAATGCAACGATCTCGTCTGTTTTGCTCATTGCCCGAAACAGTGCCTCTCTCTGTGAATAATATGCATTTGTTGAACGATTGACTACCTCACACTGCAAGTTGATAAAATAGATGAATCCATTAAAAAAGTGTGATACCCACATTACTTGGGAATATCGAGGCAAATTTGGAGAAGCAACCACTAAAATATTCTTAAATGGCTGCTTCTAGAAACCAGTGCTGAAATGGGGACAGGTGGCACACGATGCTGTTGCTTTTCATTATGAATGCTTTCGTACTATTTGATTGTTTTTATTTTTCTTACAAGAAATTTTTAATGTTTATTTATTTTGAGAGAGAGAGAGAAAATGCATGAGCGGGAGAGGGACAGAGCGGGGGGGGGGGGGGGACACACAATCCAGAGCAGGCTCCACGCTCTGAGCTGTCCACACAGAGCCCAACGCGGGGCTTGAACTCGCGGACCACAAGATCATGACCTGAGCCAAAGGAGGACGCTCAGCCGACTGAGCCACCCAGGCGCCCCGCTATTTGATCGTTTTTAACTTGTGCATACATCGCTTTGGAAAAGGTCAAATTAAAAAAATAAAGAAACAACTCGATAAAACACTGTGCAGTCATCAAGTGATGTGGTAGAAGGATGTTTGATGACACGGAAAGACATCCACAATATGAAAACAAAAAGAGTAGGTTACATAACATGTCAATATGCACAGCGGGATCCATTTTTGCATATGTATGGGGCGCATATGCATAAAAAAACGCTGTGTTATAGTCAATGCATATGGCAAACTCCTAACTTTAGATGTAAGTGGATATTCAGTTTTATTAATAGAATCCGTTGTTCCTGATTAACAGCGTTGAATGGATATTTAAAGACTTTAGGTTTGAAGGGATACTGTGTTGTCTTCCTTCCCAGGGTTCCTACTGGCGTTGGCCAAGCCCTTCCCTTTAGCCATTTCATGGGTTTTACCTCTATTCTAGGAGCAGTGAGGCGCCACACTGAAGTGTGTTAAGCAGACACGGTGTGATAAAGCTGGTTTTAGGCAGATTTCTCTCAGTGGAAGTGGTTAGGAAAGGCAAACCTTGAATCACAGAAATGCGTCAGGAAGCAATTGGGGTAATCAAGGCCGGAAATGGTGGATACCTAACACAGGACAGTAGCAGTCCCATAGAGAGAAAGGGGCTGTCTCAAGAACAACAGGATGGCGTTAGCCGGAAGGGTGGTAGGACTGAGAAGTGTGGATGCCGTAAGCTCCTGGAAAGCAAGGACTATTTTGACCTCGTTTACTACTCCATCCCAGGGCCCACCGAGCACAGTTTCTGGTACATATTGACATCAGTAAGTATTCGTGATCTAAAGAAGACGGAAAATTCAAAGAGGAGGCTCAGAAGTCTGATGAGGTCGTTTGGGTGAGAGATGGGCTGGTCACCGAGCAGTAACGGGAGGGCCAGCGTGGGTAGAGGGAGACCAGAGAGGAGCTTGGACTTGTAGCGTTATCGATTCCTGGTGCCTGTTCGTGCGAAGGCAGCCAGAGAACAGCTGCGTGTCCGGGGCCGTGGGATCTTGGCTCGAGATGGGTTTGAGAATCACCAGCATAAAGATGGTGCCTCGAGTCAGAAAAGGGGATAATACTTCATTAGGAGAGTATATTGGGTAAGACGAGCAGACAGGACGGGCCCTCCCAGCGGCCCCCCCAATTAAAGGACAGGGGGCCCACGGAGGAGGATCAGAAGGAGTCCGCTGAGAAAGGGGAGGGGAAATCTGGCGTCTGTGGCAGCGGGGAATGTTGCCCCGGAAGCATCAAGGTCAGTCCTGAAAAACAACCTTTTGCGTTTAGGACAGAGAGGTTGTTAGCGACATCCAGTGGGGGGTTTAGGATACACAGGGGAATTGGAGATGGGAACCATTTCACCTGGCCAAGGAGACTAACGGAGCGATTACCATCTTTTCCTCCTTTTCAGTTTTTCCCCCTTTGGTTTCAATAGGTCTCTGAACTTGTACCGACCGCTGCCTTGTCACCTTCTTATCAACGTTCCAGCCACTCGTCTGGCAGCAGGGAGCTTTTTCCACTCGGTCACCCTGGTAATCAGTGCACTCTCGGGACGCTGACAGGGACTTGTTTGTGGTGGTTCAGAATGTGGCTGCCACAACCAGTCCTCCCAGCACTTGGCTTTCCCTGCTGCATGGTTACATCCGTAGTTCCTGTGTGTCGTTTCCATCTTCCCTACAGTAAAGACACACACGTACACAAATCCAGAAAAGAATAATAAACTTCGTAACATTAAAAATTAAGCTGCCGGCGCCTGGGTGGCCCAGTCGGTTAAGTATCTGACTTCGGCTCAGGTCATGATCTCACAGTTCATGAGTTCGAGCCCCGCGTCGGGCTCTGTGCTGACAGCTCAGAGCCTGGAGCCTGCTTCAGATTCTGTGTCTCCCTCTCTCTCTGCCTCTCACCTGCTCGCATTCTGTCTCTCTCTCTCTCTCAAAACTAAATGAACATTAAACAATTTTTAAAAACATACAAAAATAAAAATTACGCTGCTATTCATGTTCTTTTTTCAATTTTTTTTTAATGTTTATTTTTGAGAGAGAAAGAGAGAGAGAATGCGAGCAGGGGAGGGGCAGAGAGAGAGGGAGACACAGAATCTAAAGCAGACTCTGTACTGACAGCTGTGAGCCCTATGTGGGGCTCGAACTCACAAACCGTGAGATCACGACCTGAGCGGAAGTCAGACCTTAACCGACTGAGCCACCCAGGCGCCCCAGCTGCCATTCATATTCTTGATTATTGATTGACATTTGCATTGTGTATTTTCCCGAATTTTCTTGGCTAAGGATATTCTCAGCTCTTTCCCCCTTCTTTCCTCTCTCAAGCCATCCTTTCTCTAACACAGCTCCATAATATTATTACTTTTCCTTTATAAATACCCTGTCCTGTTTCTTGCTTCTCCTTGAACACATGAAGTCTGTCATCTGTCCCATCTTGCCTTTCATGATTTGCTCTTTGTAATAACTCTTAGAAGCAATAAGTGATTTGGAAAATGACATAGGAATATTAAGGGCAAGATAGTTTTGTGGTAGAATGTACTGTGTTCCAACAAAATGCTTCTAATTGTATGCCACCTGTTTTATCATCAAAACGTTCATTCAAACAACACTTCACCGAGCACCTTCTGGGTGGTGGGTACCACATATGTGCTATAAATACCAATAGCAAATACAGGCCCCAGCAACTTGTGCAATACATCTGTGAATAAATGAGAAACCTCAGGCAGTCACTGACAGGAGGTCTGAGGAACAGGATGAGCTGAGATTAGTCTTCACACTTGAAAATTCTGGAAATAAAGCCACGGCGGCATTCCACAAGGGCGTGGTGGTCTCTGTTAGAGCAGCCCAGATAAGAGCAGCTAAAGTAATAAATGGCAGGTCTTCGGCACCTCTTAGCAATGAACATGAGTGGATGAAGAACCCACACTCCACCATGGTTCCTCAATGATGAAAATCTTTTGATTGGAATGGCCACGAACCCCAGGAAGAGGGGAGTTTTTCCAGTTCCAGTTAAGCACCTAACAAAATTACCCGTGTGAGCTGGGAACACTAACACTCTTCATGCTGATCTGAGGAGCCAGGGGTTAGCTCCACAGAAATCACCATCATACAACCTACAATTAATGTAGGGCTCTTTGAGAAGAAATATTGCTCACATAGCGGGCGTAGTGATGAAAAGTTTTGGCTGAGTGTCCAGAAACTATAATTCAGACCTGGTTCTGCCACTAATTTTGTGACTTGAAGCACATTAATTCATTTCTTTGAATTAATGAAACCTGGTCTCAGTTTCCTCCACGACAGTGAGAGAGCTGGTTGATCTCTAGATCATGCCTCTATAATTCTGTGAGTCTTTTAGCTCAGTTGCTTTTTTTTTTTCTATTTGTTTTTCTCCAGAGTGTTTCATGCTTTTCTAGAGCTTGGACACGATGATATTTGTCAAGCCAATTATTACAATGGATCTGTTCTGTAATGGTAACATATATCAGGTGAGAAAATGTTTTGGGCCAATTTATTTTGTGCATTTATTATGTAATATTTATCTATTTTTTTTCTTATATGTGAACAGCAGAACTTCCCCAGCCTGGGTATGGGACCATGGAGGTGAAGCGATGGGAAATCAGTCCCTTATAATGGTATTAACTCCAAAACAGAGGCAGGTGCCCATAGCAACAAAACAGCCTGTCAGTAAAGGATGGAAAGAGAGAGCAGAGTACATTAATTCTTTAATAGTGAACACACAGGAGCAGAACAGACGACGATTATTCATTGCAATAAACAAGGTGTCGATACAGATCATGGATAAGACCTATATATTAAATCCATTGCCAAATAATGACTCATGGTTCAGAACTGCAGTTTCCAGATTTAACTGAGCGATGCATTGCCTTAATAGGCTTTGGCAGAACTATGGAACAGCTTTGGTGATTCCATGGGCGGATAGTGTGTTGCAGTACCTGCTCCTCCCCTGCACATAGAAGAAAGTGATGGTCCAAGAGGCATCAAAGGGCAAGATGTGTTGGCGGTTTTGAGGTAGCAGTGGGGAGAATTGGAGATTGAAACATACACAAGTTGAATGCCTCAAGTAAGAACTACTTGTTTCTACCCAAAGGAGAGAACTTTCAGACCCCATTCCTTTCCATGCATCCAGGACTCCCTCTACAGGCTTAAGATAGCCAGGTTTCCAGGTGGAAGATGGGTCTATTCCTTATCAGGAGAGGCAAGACTGGGCAATGGCCCTCAGTGGAGGAGACAGAGATATTCTGCTCTTGAAAAGAAGAGTAGCTTTTTTCTCTCTCTCTCTCTCTCCCCCTCTCTCTTTGTCCCTCTCCCGATTATTCTCTGGAAGCAGCTTTCAACCACAAAAAGCATGGCTACAAACATTGCCAAGGAGTCGAGCCCCATTGTTAATGTTCACTCATTCTTGCCACTCCTTTCTTCCCAAACAGCTAAATGTTCAAAAGATAATAAGCACTTCCCTCTGTTTATCCCTACAGGGGTCCATGGAAACACTTTTTCATCATTTCCTGGCTCGGTGAGAGAGGATGTTGTTAACCAACTGCCATTTTTACTGGTGAGATTACAATGTCAAGACCAAAGGGCAGCTGGTTTGCTTCACCGATAAAAGAATGAAAGCCCTTGCTTGTAAATAGCTTTGTCTGTGTTAGCAACCTCTTAAATTGTCTTGCCACCCTCACATTCCCCAACTACTTCAAAAGCTCTGCTCCATTCCTAGGCTGTGTTACCCTGGTGACTAATCTTGATAATCAGGTCCTGGAAGTTTCCATGGAGGCAGTGTCTTAGCACCTGTGTGTGACAGTTTTGAATGTGGTGGGACAGGTGACTGTGGACTGTGGTAGGTGTGCTTGTGCCTGGTAATGGTGGTGGGGGGGGGGGTTCAGGTGGAGTTGCAGGTGGGGGGTGTGCCCTTTACTGCATTTCTCCACCACTTTGCATCACACCTATCATAACTATCTTAAACATAAGAAAGGGGGCTTATTCCCAGCCAATGCCGAGATGCTGGCCTCTGGGCTTTTTGGAAGTTCTGAATCTCACCTCCACGGTCCGCCAGGAGTTGAGACTGACCTATTGTGTCTTCTCAAAATAGTCACCTGACAGAGTGTGTAACAGCTTCCGGAAAAAGAGGTTGGGTGAGAGGAGAAAGGAATATAGTCCCTAAATTAACCAAAAAAAGAGGAGGAGGAGAAGGAGGAGGAGGGGGAGAGATGAGGAAAGGGAAGAGGAAGAGGAGAAAGGAGGGGGCAGGAGGAGGAAAGGGGGGAAGAAAAGGAGGAAGTGGGGAGAACAGGAAGGGGAAAAAGGAGAGAAAGGAGAAGGTAACCAGATGATGAAATGAGACCAGTTTTTGAAACAAAACATTTGCCTTTATGTCTTCCAGAGGCATCCAGAAACTTCCACTGTGTAATGCTTAGTTCACTCACAAAAGGGCTTTTTAACTCCTCATGGATTTCTCTCTGCACTTAGACAGAAATTACTCCAGATGGCAGCTTAGTAAGTGGGTGGGAAGAGCCCAACCAGCTCTCCCTCATTCCAGGGTTTCTCAGAGCATGGTCCATGGGGCTTTCTCAGAATCACCCGGGGCCCTAGTTTAAAACAAACAAACAATCAACAACAGCAACAACAGCAACAACAAACAGGACGAATTCCTGAACCTAAATCAGTATCTTCAGGGGCGGATTCTGGGAATTTGCAGTCGGCCTAGGTTTTGGCTTTTCTATTCAAGGAGGAAGGGCCCCAGACGCTTCTTAATGCCGATAAAAATTTGTGAACCACTGCTCTAATCCATAGGACTCAGAGCTCTGTTTTTCTCTCTGTAGAAGATAAAATTTAACGTTTTTTTAGCATTTGAACCATCAGCCAAGATATGTGGGCGTTGCTTAGCTCTACGGCATCCAGAAACGTTAAAGAAATATACGTGTACAAATACTGAACGAGAAAACAGTGGCCGCATCGCTATGACACGGTATCAGCCTAAAAGACACCAGCATGGTAGGTCACTTAAAATTGGAAGAACTTGGAAACTCATGTGCTGAGAGCTTATGCCTGGAAGTATGTATCCGGAGAAAGAGGATGCTCCTGCAAACAAAGGTCCAGTAAAGAAGTGGCTTTGTTAAGGGTCCCTTCACAGCCTGCACTGCAGTGAATTTCTAGCAAAAGCTGCCTTCTCTCCACATGGATGCACCGTTCACTGCCTCTGGGAGGGCACATGGCTCAGGACCCACCGTTTTTCAGGCTGTATGGCCAGTTGATGCTTAACACTAATCTAAGGCAGAAAAACATCAGGATCTCGTGCCTAACCAGGTGACTGACTTATCCCCATCATACAAACCCACGCCACCAGGTTTTCTCTGGTGGGCTCAACATACAGAAGCTTCCAGGAGACAGTCGTGAGTGACCCACAAAGGGGAGGGAAGTAAGGATCAGACAGAGAGGTCCAGATTGCTGACGGGGTGGTGAAAAACAAAACAAGGAATACATCTGAAGACCGGGTATCTGAGAATACTCAAGGCAACGAACACATAAACAGCAACAACGAAAAGCCCCATACGCTTTCCATGTTATGTCCCATAATGACCTATTTGTTAAACTCCATTTTTCATGGAGAGGAGTTGAATGAGGATTCTCGGATGCATTTAAACTGAAACCAAACTAAGTCTATCAAAAAGAGGATCATTAAATAAACAATGATATTGAAGAATCGAACATTCTGAGAAGATAGCAGTCAATGATAGTTTACTTTTGGTATCCAGGATGAAGTTTTTTGGCAGTCAGTAATTCACCTTGAGTGCATTAAGGGAACGCTTTGTGAAGTGATGAGTAGAAAACAGTTCTGTTTTTTATTTATAATGGTTTATGTTGATAAGTTAGTTCTCCGGTTTTACTCAATCCTGACAGATTTTGACAATACTGCTTATCTATTGACCCTACTTTTTTTTTTTTTTTTTTTTTTGCTTTTCTCTAAAGAGGTTAACAATGAGAAAAACACAGCCGGCAAAGGCAGAGGAAGAAAAGGCTGGCTAGGAAGAGGGAACAGCATGTGCAAACATCTCACGGAAGAAAGAACTTAGAAGCTTTTGGGTGCTAACTGTAAATCAGCGATTGGAGTGTGGAGAGCTCAAGACAGTGACCAGCACAAGGGGCCTGGGTGACAGTCACAAAGAAACAGGAGTTCATGCTGTGGACGATGGAATGCTATCAGAGGGCTCTGGGATGCTATCAGAGGGCTCCACATGTTCAAAGATGTGAATTTGCTTCCCAAAATTTGCAATAAATAAAGGCAGAATAAGAGGAAAAACATAATAGTCCATATTTTGTTGTTATCCTGATTTTTTTTTTTTTTTGGTTGGGCAGCGAATTGATTAGACTTTGTATTATTTTGAAACGAAATAAATGCAGGTATTCCCCACTTGTTGAAAATTCTCATTCCACCACTTTGCGTTTTCGAAAGACCCACATGAGTACCTGCTTTCACTAACCAAAAGAAATCCGGAAAGGATTTTTGCTTTTAGGGAAAAAGATAAAAAGAGAAAATAGCAGTCAAGCTATTACAGAGGCAAGCCCTTACAGAGGCAGCACACGCCTGAGCAGCGAATGAGGCCCCGCCAACCACCTTCCCCGGGAACCACTCTCAGCATCTCAGTGTGAAACCTCCAGAGCTCCAAACTGTGTCTGTGAGCACCTGTGCTCCACCTCCATTTATTCGGTGCATCCGTTAGCAAGATGTGTCCTAAGGTATCAGAAAAGCGGAAGAGAGGCTATCTGGGAATGCTTAAAAGTTTTCCATATAAATGAATGGTAGTTGACTCTTTGCTTTACAATATTGGCTTACGAAGGGTTTCAAAGGAGCACTCTACTTTCGGGTAGCGGGGGCAACATGTATTTAAAACAATGACCACACTTCGGGGACAACTAAACACGTAGCCGGCAAGCAGCATGGGACCCCGAGGCATGATAGATGCTTGACGATTCCTTACTGCTGTTCACTCTACTTCTCCCTGCGAAGGAAATACACGGATAAGGGAGATAAATCAGCGATGTCCAGAAAACATTACCAAAAGGGATACAAAATGAGGACGTAGTTGTTAGCTATCTGCTTATGATTTGTAACATTCCTCACTACATAAGATTTTTATCCATTTACTTTAATTTTTTTTTCTGTGTCATCAGGCTCTATGAAGATAGCTGATCATTCATACCTTATGTATTTTGAAAGAAAAATCCACTAGGTTTCCAAATATCACTTTCCTCCCGCCTCTTGTCATTTCTGAATTTCTCGTTGCTTTGGAAATCAGTCCATTCATCAATTTCTCAGAAGCCCAACTCCAAAATTTCTCCCCCCATACTCTCCTGATACAATTGTTGACGCTCAGAAACCTAAAGAAACTTAAGTAAAAAATGTCCAGGTAGGTGTGACCCTAATTCATTAGGTGTAAAAATGACCTTTAAAAAAATTTATTTTTAATGTTTATTTATTATTGAGAGACAGAGAGAGACAGAGCATGAGCATGGGAGGGGCACAGAGAGGAGGAGACGTGGGATCCGAAGCAGGCTCCAGGCTCCCAGCTGTCAGCACAGAGCCCGACGCGGGGCTCGAACTCACAAACCACGAGATCACGACCTGAGCCAAAGTCGGACGCTTAACGGACTGAGCCACCCAGGCGCCCAAAAATGACCTTTGGGAGAAAAAATGAGAGGAAAACTCCCCTGTGACAGGGGATGTGATTTCAATGCTGTAGCTCTCCGAAGGATTAGAGATGTCCCTCAGACATTCCCAGTGTCCTTTTTTTTTCCAGCCGGCTCTTTGTAGTGGGTCATTACCACACTTTCATCTGTAGGAATCCGGATATGGGCAGCCACCTGCCCCCCACCCCCAGGCCCTTCTCATGAGCTCTGAACCCTCTGCAGCGCGCCTTGGAACGTGGCATTGAGACTGCTTGACAGTGTCTGAGCGCCTTGCAGCTTGTGAAGAGCTGGCTTGCACACCCCTTCCTGAGGACATGACGTCTTGTGGGCATTTGTTTTCAGAGGCAGCACGTTCAGCCCGCGTTACAACTTTCCTGTGGTCTCAGTGGTAGCTGGGTCCCCCGAGTCTTCAAGTATGGCTGCCGACGTTGAAACTGTCTATTTCCCTTCCGGTGGCTCTCAGAACTCGGCAAGCTCTTCTATGACTTGTCCTTATTAACTTGGCATTCAGCTTCTGGAAAAACTTAGTATGATGCACAGACTCAGAGTTTCCAATTCTGGATCATGTATAAAAACCTAGGACTAATTCTAGCACACATTCCTGAGAAGTCATTAATAGTTGTAGTCTTCTATTCGGAGAAGAATCATCCATCTATTCCTAATGTTTGATTGAGTTCCCAATTCTCCTGGTCTGGGTTTATTTTATCTGAGGACGAAGTCCGTGGGCCTATGCTAATTTACATGTTCGCTTTAGATCTCTACCTGAGATGTGACTTTTCACACAATTAGCTTTTATTTATTTAAAAAAAAAAGTTTTTTTTAATGTTTGTTTATTTTTGAGAGAGACAGAGACAGAATGCGAGTGGGTTGGGGCAGAGAGAGAGGGAAACACAGAATCTGAAACAGCCTCCAGGCTCCGAGCTGTCAGCACAGAGCCGGACGCGGGGCTTGAACTCACGGACCGCGAGATCATGACCTGAGCCGAAGTCGGAAGCTCAACCGACTGAGCCACCCAGGCGCCCCAACACACAATTAGCTTTTAGCCTGAGACCCATTATCGAACATTTATGGAGTCCTCAGACCGGAGACACCGAGTCTTCTCTGACCCCAAGTGCAGAGCCGTATTAGCTATTCTGCTAACTCTCCTCTGCTGGGCGTTGTGCCAACACACGCGCCCGGTCTTCACTAGGGGACACACATTGCAATTCTAATTGTCTTTCTGTTTTTGTACCCCAGCGATTTCTTGTCATGGATTAAGTAACATAGCTGAAATTGATATTTAACTTTGTAAACTTCAAGCGCTGGAATGCCTGAAATCACTCTATGACACGAGGATTATTCGCAAAGGCATCCCTCTGTTCTTGTGTTTTGTCAGCCTTTGAAATCCTAGCCACGGGTGGATTTCAATCCAATAAAAGATGTGTGCTTCCTACTTACATTAGAGTAAGGAAACGCTGAGGAAACTTCACTGCTAGCCGTTGGGCCTTTCCCGCCATGACGGGGATGACGGGGACAAGGGTGGCCACTCTGCATTTTAAAAGCCAAGAGTGAATCCTGTAGCATCCTTGATACTGTTTTGGTCTGACTTCAAATTCCAACAATATAAATGAAAGCCAAGCTTCTCTTGCGTTGAAATGCATGATGGACAGCAATCGCCCTCTTGCATGTTGGGTGCACTGTTATTTACAAATCTGTTTCCCACTCTCCTGCTTCCCAGATCCAGATTGATATGAGCAGATGTCCTGAGAGCCCTGACTCGGAGCTTTGGTAAACCAGTTAGTTCTCTTTCAAGAACCAGGTCTGGACAAGCTCGGAAAGTTCCTGGAGGCAGGCTGGGATAGAACAATCCACCTACTTTTTTTCTGTATCCTTATATGCCCCTGAATGCCACCAATTCTGCCTTCGTGTGCTACTCATACTTGCCACCTAGTGTCCCTCCATCATAGGGGACCAGCAGGACACTGGGGCAATAGGGTGACTCCATACCTCTGATTCCTTCTCAGTGGCAGCCTTTCAAACTATTGAGTCTTCTCTGAGCTTTTTGATGTTTCTTATGAATCCATCCGATGAATCTGGGAGTTCGGAGTCCTAGGTGCAAATTCTCATCTTGCTACTGAGTTACCTTGGGCAGGTCGTTGGACTTCCTGGGGTCTTTCGATCTCAGTCCGGAGATGAGAATGTTAGATCCGATGGTGTTCCACACTCCCTTTAGCTCTGGTACTCCATGCCTTATGAAGAATCTTCGAGTGTCTGCTCTGAATGAGACATATAACAGAAGTCCTGGAGCCTGCCCCTCAGTAACTATGGTGCGGTTGGGGAGATCAGGCATGCAAACACGAGTCAAGTTTATCAGTCTCGGGCTTTGTGTTATGAAATGCCCAAGCAGCTGACTTCTGAGGCTCACAATTTTGATTGCAAATCTTGAAAATAATACTGATTATAGTTTGTAAACAAATCTGTGAGCTCTTGGGAGGCCAAATATCATCAACAGTCTTTCGCAATTTGTT
The DNA here is from genome assembly GCF_007474595.2 of Lynx canadensis. Lineage (NCBI taxonomy): Eukaryota > Metazoa > Chordata > Mammalia > Carnivora > Felidae > Lynx > Lynx canadensis. The sequence continues at coordinate 16,896,781 of NC_044313.2, forward strand.
GGCACAGGGACAGACATCTGCAAATTGTAGATATTTACATAGATGAAATACAATACTCTAAGGGGATTAGACTACATTTCAGTAAAAATGAAATGTCCAGTCACCATATTATAAATTTAATTCCAACCAGAATCTTTATTAAGCCTTTTGGGGCAGGAGGACATGGGGATATAAACATTTTAAAACTCGGCTGCTCTCCAGAAGCCAGCAGTCTAAAATGCAGCAATGTTCTTTCCAGTTGCTGAGAAGAGAATGTCCTATTTTAGTCACATTTAAGCAACTTTAATTGAACTATTAACTCCTTTTTAGCTAGTTCTTGAAACACTGAGAAAAAGTCAAGGTAGGTACAGGCATTTAGAACAATGGCTACACGTTGTGTATTCTCAGCCATACTTGACAATGAGTCAGGATCTGCATTAGACCACAGCCCTTAGTATAAAGCTGTGTACATCGGAGGCCCTCAAAAAATGATTGTTGATAGAATGACCTTGAAATTCCAATACACCCGAAAGCCAATTTTAATTGAAGAAAATAACACTTGTACAGGTGAAAATTTTATAAGTGGTTGGGATTTCCATTATTTTTTCCATCCCCCAAACCCCATTTGACAAGTGAGGAAACTGAGACTTACAGAGTTGAACTTGCCCAAGATCACATTGCCAGGGCCTCAAGATTCCTCCACCTTCAATTGTAAATGCCATAGTTCTTTCCAAAGTCCCGATGGGTTAGAACATAGGTAAGTAAAGACATAAATAGGGCTAGAGATACGTCTCCCAATAACTTGACATATTTTGGAGGCAAGGAGGTCCTTGAGAAGGAAAAGTTTTTTGTTTGGTGATTTTTGTTTTTCCTCCACATCCCCTCCCCCAGCTCCCAAACTTTCATATCCCTTGCCTTGGTTGCATGTGCTGGATTTTCGAAATATCATACCCAAGTATAAGTTTCAGAAAAAGCCAAGTAACACAACCTTGAGGATAATTTTTAAGAAGTCCTTCAGTCTTTAAAGTTTCCTTTTGGTGCCCAACGTGCATTGGCAAATGCTTTCTTAACCAGAGTTGGCATCCAGCCTGGTTTTTCATTTTCCTCTGCTGCTACCTGCTGGTGGAAGGTCTGCAGTGGCACCTTCCAGAACATAGACCCTGTGATGATTCATGTTTCTAGAGTCAGATTCTCCTGAAGGCCTAAATCAGTGATTCTCAACTCTGGTCGCATATTAGAAACATATGGAGTGTTTCCAAAAATACTGATGCCCAAGCCCCACCACTAGGGATTCTGTTTCAGTTTGGTCTGGGAGGCGGTTCATGCATTGGTATTTTTTGAAAAGCTCACCAGAGAATTCTCATATGTAGCCAGGATTGGGAACCACTGACCTTATCAGTCAAATCTCACTAGTACAGAAATAATTAGGAAGGTTAATGTAACCGTGAAAAATATGCCATTTTGTCATATCTAGACCAGTTTTCCAATTTATTTCATACCTTTAATACAATTCATTTCTACTTTATGTGACTTTTATGAGTTAAGAAGAAATGAAATCAATTATTTTTCTCTGCAAACTTTTAGGATTTTCCTCATGACTAAACAGGACTCCGGCCCAAAATGAGTCAGCTCTATTATTTCTCACACATATTTATCACCTATGATATAAACAAATACTAGAAAATAAAGTGAATTATGAAAAATGCATAATTCAGAGAGGTAGCCTGGCATTTCAAATTAGTGTTCCTATAAAGTTAACCTTCCTTTACCACATGAGTCCATGTTAGATTAAGAAATGACAGGCTTTTGGGATGCCTGGGTGGGTCAGTAGGTTAAGCCACCGACTCTTGATTTCGGCTCAGGTCATGATCTCACAGTGTGTGGGTTTGAGCCCCGCGTCGGGCTCTGCACTGGTAGCGTGGAACATGCTTGGGATTCTCTGTCTCTACCCCTTTCTCTCTGCCCCTCCCCTGCTGGCACACATGTGCTCTCGCTCTCTCTCAAAATAAATAAATAAACAAAGAAAGAAAGAAAGAAATCAGAGGCTTTCTTACTATTGTAAGCAGGAAGATTAAAAAGACAATTTACCTGAGACTGACTTTTTGTTCACTCATGAAGAAAACTGAAATTTGCAGAAGGAGAAAATAATGATTTAAACATGCAAATACTTACCACTCACATATCACTGTCACCTCACGTATAGATCCTGCGTATGTTCATAAATTGCAAGGGAATGGGAATAAAGGTTTGATGTTCTTGGAAGTGAAGTGAACAAATGATTCACAGAACATCTGTTAGAATAAGTAAATATTTATCCTCTGTTCCCAGGAGATATTCCATATGCCTGCAGGTTAGGAAGTGTCCCCATAGCCAACCCAACCTCAAACCCAAAGGAAAACATGGCCGACTTATTCTATACATCCTCATTAGTGTTGGGATACCTTGTATCTTGTCAGGACAGAATGCCAGAATCTTGTATCATCACCTGTACCTACAAGGCCTTTAGCCTTTGACCTGCTGGAGTCCCTCCTATCAAGGATACTGTAGCTGGGGTATCTTCTCCTGTACTGTGTGAACTTTCTAGAAAAAAACCAAAAACAAAACCTAAACCCAAACCAAAAATCAAAAAACCCAGCTGGTATCTTTCAGCCCTTAGGCCTTTTCTTAGCTTTAAAGATTTTAAGAACACACAAAAAATTCACACTCTTGTTAAGGAATATTTTCCCAGTCTGATGGGGGAGAATTGTCACTGTTAGCCTCAATGGCAATATTTACTGCGGGACAAAAAAATTATATACTATAACCTATTCCTCAATAAAATGAATCTGAAATTTCCCCTGAACTTAAAATGTGTCTAAAAAATAGAACTCTTACAAAAAAATAAGGAAATGTGAGAGGGAGGCAGAGCAAATTCAGTTGGTTTTAGTCTTATTGCCTGATTTCAACCTTACTGAAGTTCTGAAAATATTGTGCAATGATTTGTTCTCATGGCTGAAGAAATAAGTTGCAAAACTAGGGAGATGTGATCTTGAGATAATCTAAAAACAATCCACCAGCCCAGTCTCATCCTTGTCTTATTTACAGGATTAGATTATAGCCCTGTGAATTTCCGAATATTATACTTTTGGATTAGGCAAGATTCCAATTTTGATCACCCAGAACAGACCTTGGGGAGGTAGGTCATGTGACTTTGTAAACATCTGCTAAAATCATTTTGTACACGGGAGGAAATCATTTCAGTGCCCTTTGGTCCTGAAAAGTAGACAGCCAGCTCTAAATTCCTGAGATCAGTGTTGATTTATCAACCAAAATGCTATCTGCTAAGATGAATTGTTCCACCTGGTTCTATTTTAAACCAAACGGGATTACTCACAGAGATCCAATCTACTTGACTCAAATACCAATTTGTTCAGGAGGGAAGGCTTATTATTTGGAGGCCAGACATAGGCTTGAAATGGAGGGGGTGGGGAACCAGAGACCCTGCCACCCATGTCAGGTTGCACAGTGAGTCAGGGGCAGAGTTCCAACTCAATCCAGATGTTTTATGGTTCACCAATACTCCGCTGCCTTGGGAACCCTACTGTTGAATTCACTGGCAACATTACCCGCTTTTTAGTTCTTTTGATAGATGCAAACCCTTTTTTCCCTTCAAACAGTGCACTGTATCCTTTGAATGTGAAATTCAGAGCTCTTTATATCCGAAAGATGTTGCTAGGAAATGTCTCTGATCCATTCCAGCTACCTTGCAGAAATGCGGCAAAATTATGAAGTGCAAAATATCTTAGGTCTTTACAAGGCTACACATGTGGGATTACTACTTCTCAGGACAAAAACATGTTATTCAAGAGATTACATTTGTCAGGAAGGGAAAGCCAAGATTACACTGGCTGCAGAAACCACATCCAGCAAGACCCAAGACTTTAGGAGTAATGGAAAATTTATGAAAGTGTTTTGATATTGCTAGCGTGTTAAGTAGATTTAATATTTTAAACAATTAAAAATAGATCTATTTCATCAATAGGATGGTTATACTTAACTAAAAATACATACATTATTAATTTTTAAAATACGGGTATTATTAATAACCAGTATCCAGATTCTTTAGTTTATTTTCAATTCAGATGTCAGTCCTAAAAAAAAAAAACTTGGTAGAAAATATATAGTCTCTGTCAACTTTGTATGGAAAACACATCTATTATTATAATTTCTATGCTGGAGTGGATGATTTTACCAAAATGTATGCTCCATGAGAACAGCGATTTTTGCTTCTTTTGTTTATTGTTGTAGCTCTGGTGCCTTGAATAGTACTTGGAACATAATTGGTGCTGGAAATATTTGTTGAACCAATGGCTTTCCTTCAACAGGTACAAATTGGCCAACAAGTACCCAGGATCGGAAACTTAGAGGATTTACCAAGGTTAGAGAGCATTTAAAACTTGGATCTTAGGGCACGTGGGTGGCTCAGTCGGTTAAGCATCTAACGTCGGCTCAGGTCACGGGTTGCAGTTCATGGGTTCGAGCCCCACATCCGGCTCTGTGCTGACAGCTTGGAACCTGGAGCCTGCTTCAGATTCTGTGTCTCCCTCTCTCTCTCTGCCCCTCCCCCACTCGTGCTCTGTCTCTTGAAAATAAATAAAACATTAAAAAAATTAAAAAAAAACAAAAACCAAAACCTTGGATCTTAACCCCCACTTTCAGGTTGAAGTTGATCATCAATTTGGGACTAAGGAAGGGATTTCAGCTTTGATGTCGGTTTCTGTTTCCCCCATCTTCAGTCCATGTGTTTCTAGGTGGGTGCTCACCTTGACAATTTGCAACGCCAGAGATGGCAATAGAAAGAAGGGTTATATTTCATCCACTTTTATAGCTTCAGGGTGTCTTGCACACATTAGGTATTCAATCACATTGGTAGAGTTGCACTGGACTGTGACTTCCATCTTAAGTGTAGGTTTCTACGTTTCTTGGCAAATGTTAATCTGGAAGCGAATCGACATAAGGACTGAACACATAGACATGTTGCCATTCAGTCCTGCCATAATGATTAAGTTTGGTTTCATTTCCAGACCTGAAACGCAAAGCGGTTAACGTAGGGAGAAATGCTGCACGATTCCTTTGCACTTTTCGGTCATTTTCAAAATAAGTGCTACCTGCGTAATTTTCCATGCGGTTTTGTAATAGATTTATATTCTATTAAGATGCTCCGGTTAAGTATTTTAATATGGGGCCCCCTCAAGTGCCAGGTGAGTTGACAGCAATTGGCTAAGCTTGCTCTAGGCAGCCCCCACCCAACCGGGACTCAAGTAGCGAAGCTGGAGACTGTGTGGCTGAATTTCCACACGAGGCCAGCAGGGGGCGTTGGGCACCCAAGGAGAGGATACAGGGAGGGTGCTTCTCACTGCCTTGCCTCACCTTCCTCTGTCCATACGTATTCCTCAGAGTGAGGGCAGTGATTATTGTTAAATGCTGACTTTCTTTCTTTCTTTTTTGAGAGAGAGAGAGAAAGAGAGTGCACACGCAAGCCGGGAAGGGACAGAGGGAGAGAGAGTCTTGATCCCACGCCCCTGGGATTGTAACCCGAGCGGAAACCAAGAGCCAACAAGCTGAGCCACCCGGACGCCCCTAAATGCTGACCTTCAACACATTTTACTTCCTGTCCAGGCAGTAATCTTCACACCGAGGGCCACAGGATCCACAATTTTCCCATCTGAAAAGACTTCTGGTTGCGCAGGGTATTCAGTTTGGCTTCTCATTACTGGTGTCTCGAGAAAGTCAACGTAGCGTGTGATAGTAGCAACCTCACCTGATGACTACTGAGTCTTCGAGTGATTTCCTCCTGCCAGGCGCTCTGGGCACAAACTCCTGCCAATGGTTGGGATGCCCAACCTCGAAGGCACAACATACATGCCGTGAAGTTGGGCGACAGGTCAACTGAATCTTTGCCACTATGGATGAATAAAAGTAGCAAAGGATGCTTCAAACTAATGGTCATCTAAAGAGTGGGTTTTTCTTTTTTAATAAGTATTTATTTTGAGAGCCAGGCATATATATAGAGAGAGAGAGACAGCAGGTCTCTGTGCTGTCACACTGTCAGCACAGAGCCCGACACAGGGCTCAGTCCCACGAACCATGAGATCATGACCTGAGTCAAAATTAAGAGTCAGAGGCTTAACTGACTAAGCCACCCAGGCGCCCCCCTAAAGAGTGGGTTTTTCTGAACCAAAAAGGGCCCATGATTGAAGGTAGATTAATTTGAAGCCAGATCACTTCTTGACCCCCCCAAACCACATAGTCACAGCTTTTGATGATTCTGTTTTGCGTAGGGATATGAGAAAGTGACTTCTATCATGTCATTTCTGTATTAGAGGTCTAGCTTTAAATTCTTGAATTGCTTGGAGCACAGGACCAAATATATGATAGAGCCAAAGCTTCCCGCCTAGAAATTTTCTGATGCAGTAACACATAGAGAGCTGGTTGTTAGTTAAAGAGCTCAAGGAGCAGAGAAGAAAGTTAAAAGCGTGGGAGAAAGAGAAAGAGGGAAAAAAATGCCAATAGGCACGTAAGAAATGCATCTATAAATATTACAGTAATAATAAAACTTAGGACTCTTTGTTAAACACAATGAAATTCAAAGAAATTTAGACTATAAAACAAAGATCTCTATCTTTGAGCTATCTTCCTCTAAAGAATCCTTAGGACATGGAAAATATTCTCTATAAAATGATTCATGTGACTGCTGTTTACCAGATTGGATTAAGGAAATAAATCCGCTTATTCATTGACCAGCCAACCTCTCCTTGTTGTCTTTCAACGTGGAATAATAGACAAATTAATCAGTAAAAACATTTTTTTAGATATTAACTTGAAAAAGGGGAAGAAATGATAATTTCTCAAAAGGGAAAGTGGCTATTGGAAACCACCTTGATTTCATGGTCACATCAGGATATAAAAACAAAACATGAAATCTATTGACATTGGCGAAAATGATACAGTCAATACCCACAAAAGGTCAAATCAATTGAGAAGGATTTGCTGTTCCATCAAAAGGTAGGACGAGTTTTAGGAATTTGGAGGAGGTATCTCTAAGGTATTGCATTTCTTAACATTCTGTGGGGAAAATCAGCTCACGTAGGCCTATCATCCTGGCTTTCCGTACACTTCTCGTAACCTCTCTCCAAGGTGTGCCCTCTTTCCGGGCTCGTCAGACTCGTTTCTGCAACTTAACTATGTGACCTTGAGCAAATCACCTCACTCCTCTGCTCCTCCGTTTTCTCGTGAGTATAACAGAGGTAACCAAAAAGGTAATCTGCAAGATTAGTGGGAAGATTAAACGAAATTATGCCAACAAAGTGCTTGGCACAATTCCTGCTGTAACAGCAAACACACGATAAACGATATTTTTGATTATTATTACGTGCAGTGACATTCTCACTATCATGCTCATTTCAAACTCACCTTTCTCCCTTAGCTCAACCTACTTTCTCCCTCGTCTTTCTAAATGTTATTCATCCCTTTCATTCCAGTTTAAGCCTGGTCTGTTCCAACTGGCCTTGGATGTTAGCTTGGATGCACCTCTTTTTCCTCTGAAATCCTGAATTGCCTGCTGTTTGTGTGGTAGATTTCAGCACTTAAATACATTCTTATGTTGTGCACTTGTCTCATGGTGATTAGTCACATCCCCTTGAGTGGATCTAGAATGATAGGCCTAAGGGTTACCAGCGTTCCTTAAAAGATTAGTTATCATTTGTCCAAAAAGGTAGCATTATTTCCATTTTACAGATGCTGTAGTCGAGGCCCAATTGACCTTGCGACAATTACTTAACCTCTGTGGGCCTCATCGTTCTCACCTGTAAAACGAGGTTTTTCATGCGTAAAGTCACAGCACTTAGCCCGAAGGTTGTTTGGAAGGTTAAATGGAATAATATACATAAAGCCCCGTGCAGCGCCTCGCTTTGTTGAACAGGTGCTCCAACACAAAAACAAAAAATGAAAACCAGCCCCTTTCCATTCCTTTCTATGACTGTAAGAATAAAGAAGGAACCTTCTACAGCTTCTAAGCTCCCAGCCTATATCAAGCAGCACAGAATAAACACTTGTTTGCTGACTTAGGGCCCAGCAGAGGGCATTTGCTAACCACGGACGTCAGAACTCTCTTATCCCAAGAGTCTGTGACCTACATAGCCTAAGAACTCATCTTTGTAACCAAAACCAAGTGGAGACGTTGTGTCCCGTGGGCCCTGTAGCTGCACTTTGGGGGAGTTCACACCGTGAGACGGTAACCTTGTATTTCACCGCAATTCAAAACGCATTTATTGGGGCGCCTGGGTGGCTCAGTCGGTTAAGCGGCCGACTTTGGCTCAGGTCATAATCTCATGGTCCGTGAGTTCGAGCCCCGCGTCGGGCTCTGTGCTGACGGCTTGGAGCCTGGAGCCTGCTTCTGTTTCTGTGTCTCCCTCTCTCTCTGCCCGTCCCCCATTCGTGCTCTGTCTCTCTCTGCCTTTCAAAAATGAATAAATGTTAAAAAAAAAAAAAAAATCAAAATGCATTTATTATTATTCTGAGCACTCTTAAGGACCCTAACAACATACAAGTGATCAAGATACAGCTTGCTTGCAAAGAATCAAGACTTATGGGGAATAACATGTAGATTGACAACTACCCTTAATAGACGGACCGGCCACAGAGGAATTAGGTACCACGTGAGGCAGAGACATGGATGGGCAATCAGCACCTGAGAGACGGAGAGAGCTGACATTTGGTTGGAGGCTGGACCTTGTGGGCCGAGCGTTTGCCGAGTGAGTAAATGCTCCATGAAAAGTGCTCCCAGCGCTGGGGTTTGCTTTACTCTTACTTTTCCTTTAACTCCTGGATCGTAGAGAGTTAATCAGGCAGCTCTGCTATAGTCTCAACGATCGGGGCTGTTGTCTCCGTTCTCAAAGTCAGCAAAATGGGAGAAGGATGGCGGGAGGCGGGGGTGGCTACGAAAATGCTCCGAAGCACCGAATAACGTACACATGCCTCACAGCCACCGCAAGACCGTATGAAGGGAGGCATCTTTCCTAAACTGATGGTGACGCTAGTATCGAATCTATTTATACAGCTCAGTAAATAAATGCCGCATTAAAAATGTTCACAGCACTGCCTAATAAATCCGCAGCCCAGCTCAAGTTTGGCTTATGTAAGCCGAGAGGATTCCTGGCAGACTTCTCCACGATTTCACCCACTTTGTTTGGAAGTGTGAGATATTAATTAAAGAAAAGCGGGATTACAGCATGCAGGCTGATTTGAGCCGGCAGCAGCTTGCTAGCCGTCTGCAATTGGTTAAGACCAAGTCCTTCCTAAATCTCCCCCATGACTTCAAGCCCTACTCCTCCTCTGCTTAGCTCGTTGCTTGAGCTTCTCACCTGCTAGTTGGCCCTCACGACTGGGTCATTGTTCAGGCTCTGTGAAGACCTTTCTCCTATAGTGTTACATTTCGTGTATTTTTTTTTTTTTGGGTGGTGGTAAAAATAAGGGGATTGCAAGACAGTTTATGAGAAAACCGGATCAGATTAGTATATAAGGCAAATCACATTTGATCAAGGAGTTACCTCTCTTTCGAGCCTGAGAAATCCTTTCAGTCCTACATACGACTCTGAGCGAAAAGGCAGTTATGTTTTCAAAACAATTCCTGGAAGTCTTTAGAGGAGGGCATATAACTTTTGGCTCCTTTAGACGGTATCGAGAACTACTCGGCTATTGATAAATTGAGAAATAGTTTGTCTTGGATGATTTATTGGTATCTTTCCTCTTTTTTCTGTGGTCTGGCACTGCATATCTGACCCTTCTAGGTAACTGGGTGCTCTCCTGTCCTCTCCCGCCATTTTTCTGCTCTAAGACTCATATAGCTATTTACACCTTAGTCCTAATGAGTCTTTAAGCAGGTTCTCTGGTCTTTGCAGTACAAGCAGGTTCTCTGGTCCTTGAGGTACTTTCATTTTAAGATTGGATGATAATTATATTGATATTATCATTATATTGATATATTGATTATATTGATATTATAATTATAATTATATTGATATAATTATAGGTGATAATTATCACCTATAAGGAAGTTAAAGAGTATTATTACTCTGGTAATCCACTGTTTCTTACACTGGGGTGCCCTTACCATCTTCACATGAAGTAATGTGTTAGAAAAGGCTGCTAAGTCAGTCCATGGGGAAGACTGCTCCTGCCTTTATTCTTCATTAACTATAAATGAAGCCTATCTTCGAGGTTGGTGGGGGGGGATGCCTTGGCATTCGATTTCCCCACCCCACTTAGAATCTATGAGTGAAATTTATTTTTATATATTTTTATAGAGATGTAATTTACATATCACAAAATTTACCTTTTTTAAAGTGTACAATCCAGTGGTTTTTAGTATATCCACAGAGCTGTACAACAAAAAAATGTTCACCGCCCCGAAAAGAAACGCCATCGGTATCCGTAAGCACCATCCCCCATCTTCCCTTCTCCCATCGTCGACTTTCTGTCTGTGTCACCGTGTCTATTCCGGGAATTTCCTATATACAGAATCATATAATATAGGCCCTTTTGTGACTGGTTTCTTTCGCTTAGAATAATGTTTGAAGGTTCATTCGTGTTGTAGCGCACATCCGTACTTCATTCCTTTTTATGGCTAAATCATACTCCATTATACGTATATATCATATCTTATTCCTACATCAGTTGATGGACATTTCCACTTTTGGACTACTATGAATAATGGTGCTATGAATATTCATGGACAAGTTTTAGTGTGAATATATATCTCAATCCTATTTGGGAAGTTTTTACCCCTAAGCAATTTTTACACCCATATCCTTAATTAGGTTATCACCTCCCCGAGGTAACATATTTTATTCTTGTTAATATCACCAGTGTTTGGCTCTGTCCCCTGAATCCAAGAAGTACTCAGAAAGTGCTGATGGTGATAATTCAAAGGGGATAATTCAAAATGCCTAACGATTCAGGGTTTCTACGGGACCTTGAGAACTCTTTTGGTCCTGCCAATTATATTGTGATGGCTGTCCACTGGGGGTTTGGCCAGATGTAAAGTTTCACCCCCTACACTTGCAAAAAAAGAAAAGCCACCCTTCATATGAAGCTTTTCCCAAAGCTATTCTATAGGATTAGTCTTTAAATTTGTTTACTCATTTGACACTGACTTGGTACTTTAACCAAGGATTTAGGCTCATTGGACTTGCCTTGTAGTTCTCTCTCTCTGTGTGTGTATTACCCCCACTTGATGACAAGGCTTGCAAAGTCAAGGATTCTTTATTACTCATCTTCCATCCCGGGGACCAGCCTAACAGCCTGTGTCATTGAAGCTGTGCATTAATTGCTTGTTAACTAGAATGTTATACGGAGCCAGATGGCCATCTAAAAGGAGAGGTGTAAAAAATGCTAACCAGTCATGACAGGAGCCTCCAGAGAATTCTCCTGGTTCCTGGAACATACGGTGTGGACTTTTAAGGTTCTCCTGGGCGAGAGGCCCAGAAGATGAATGGATATTATTGAAATCAGTGCCGGATGAGAAAACTTGAGTCATTCCACACATTCCCTGTTTTCACTGGGAAAGCGCGCTCCAGGCTCGCCCCTGTCTACATCACTGCGCCCCAGGGATTATCCTCTTTCTGATCTCAAGCCACCTCCTCCTCCAGGAGGCTTTTGGCGTGGTGTAGAGTTAGGCTTGCGGCCTCCAGAGGCAATCTGTCTGGTTTAAATTCTGGCTCTGTCACGTGCTAGCCACGAATAAATTATTTAATTTCTCTGTGCTGTACTTTCCAGATCCAAAACACAGGGATAGCGGTGGCCCTGGTCTTACAAAGCTGTGGTAAGACTCCGGAGCGTGCCCACACTGGGCAGTTTGGTAGTTAATTGTTCTCTAATTTTTCTGATGGAGTCATTGCACTTGGTCTCCAGTCACTTTCCTGGCCGTGTCACCTATCCCAGAACACATTTGGAAGCCAACAGGCAAGCAGGTGACAATATCACACACATCACCATCAAGATAACTGGGCATCCCACATCAATGTCATGGAACCCCGGGCCAGAAACTAATGGGCTTCGGTCACAAAATCTCTCACACCTGTAGCCTATTAACTCTTAGTTTATGTAGGTTAAAAAAAATTTTTTTTTAATGTTTATTTATTTTTGAGGGAGAAGGAGACAGTGTGAGTGGGGGGGGGGGCACAGAGAGAGAGGGAGACACAGAATCCGAAGCAGGCTCCAGGCTCCGAGCTGTCAGCACAGAGCCCGATGTGGGGCTCGAACCCACGAACCGTGAGATCATGACCTGAGCCGAAGTCGGACGCTTAACCGACTGAGCCCCCAGGCGCCCCTCGTTTATGTATGTTTAGAACAAGCTGTGTCATCTGCTTTCCCGGCCCACAGCATAAACGCAAGCAGTCCGGGAGCATTTTGTGTAGGAGGAAGGGGTTTTCTGGGTTTCAGTACTCTTTAGGAAATACACAGAGTGGCGAAAGAATGCCCAGAGCCATGACCCGAGTAAGAAGAGTTTAAGAAGGTGAGAACGTGTTAGCAAGCTTTAGGAAGATGATGATTAACATCATTTTAAAATTAAACCTACAGAACAGTACCTTCTCAAATGACATCAGGTAAACAAGAGCAGTATGTCAGTTTTCCTTCCTTTAGCCACGTCATAAGCTCTTGTGAAAGGGTTTTAGATCCTGTATTTGTGCGTGTGTGTATGTGTGTGTGTCCACAACAGCTCCTAAGTGGACATCGATTACTCAGAGAAACCCGTTAACTGTCGAGAAGACAAGATTACATTGAAAAGGCCCACAGCTTGGCTTTAAAATGGCTCAGCACAGGGCCACCCCATAGGGACAGCTGGGTCACTCTGTGGCCTCCAGCCCCACCTTTGCTCACATTCATCCACCTGGAAATGGATTGGAATGAACATCCAGGGCAGCTCTGGAAGGAAAGAGGTCACAAGTGGCATTAGGCACTGAGGATGGGTGTGGGTGTGGCTGGGGGTGGGCAGTGAGGAGGGTCTGTCCCATGCGCTTTGCTCTGGGGAGATCATGTAAGGCACAAGCCTTTTTTATTTTATTGTAAATTTTATTTATTTATTTATTTATTTATTTATTCTTAAATTTACATCCAAGTTAGTTGGCATTTAGTGCAATAATGATTTCAGGAGAAGATTCCGGTGATTCAACCCCTGTGTATAACACCCAGTGCTTATCCCAACAAGGGTCTTCCTTAATGCCTCTTGTCCATTAAGCCCATCTCCCCATCCACACCCCCTCCAACAATCCTCAGCTTGTTCTCTGTATTTGAGTCTCTTATGGTTTGTCCCCATCCTTGTTTTTTTTTTTTTTTTTTTTTAATTTTTTTTCAACGTTTATTTATTTTTGGGACAGAGAGAGACAGAGCATGAATGGGGGAGGGGCAGAGAGAGAGGGAGACACAGAATCGGAAACAGGCTCCAGGCTCTGAGCCATCAGCCCAAAGCCTGACGCGGGGCTCGAACTCACGGACCGCGAGATCGTGACCTGGCTGAAGTCGGACGCTCAACCGACTGCGCCACCCAGGCGCCCCCCCATCCTTGTTTTTATATCAGTTTTGCTTCCCTTCCCTTCTGTTCATCTGTTTTGTATCTTAAATTCCACATATGAGTGAAGTCATATGATATTTGTCTTTCTCTGACTAGTTTCACTTAGCATAATACCCTCTAGTTCTGTCCATGTAGTTGCAAATGGCAAGATTTCATTCTTTTTGATTGCCGAGTAATATTCCATTTTATATATAAACCACATCTTCTTTATCCATTCATCCATCGATGGACATTTGGGCTCTTTCCATACTTTGGCTATCGTTGATAGTGCTGTTATAAACATGGGGGTGCATGTGTCCCTTCGAAACAGCACTCCTGTATCCCTTGGATCAATGCCTAGTAGTGCAATTGCTGGGTCATAGAGTAGCCTTTTTTATTTTTTAAAGTTTATTTCTGTATTTTGAGAGAGAGAGACAGAGACAGAGAGCGCTCGGGCGGGGAAAGGTCAGAGACAGAGGGAGAGAAAATCCCAAGCAGGCTCTGCACTACCAGCACGGAGCCTGACATGGGGCTTGAACCCATAAACTCTGAGATCATGACCTGAGCTGAAGTCAAGAGCCGGACTCTCAACCGACTAAGTTACCCAGGTTGCGTGTTCTGCAGCCTCTCAGGAGACACACGTGCCTCCCCCTGTAACCCCGGGGGTGATGCTCCTTAAGTGTCCCTTGCCCGAGTAGTGGAATCATCTGGGAGTGGCCATTAGAATGCAGATTCCAGGGCCACACCCTGGACCTACTGAATCAAAATCAGTTGAGTCGTGGGTGGGGAAACTTTGGAATCGCCCTGAGGCTTCCTTTTGGGAAGAAAGCCCTTATGCGGGAGGGGCCCCAAGGCAGAATCTTCCTAACAAGCCCCACCATCCCAACTGATTCAGTTGCAGGCAGAACATTGGGGAGGGAGAGAGGGCCGGCTGCTGGCTCACCCCTGAGAAAGAAGTGGAAGCAAGGAGTTCTATGAGGTGGGTAAGGATTTAGCTCATCCCATCAGGGGCTTAGGGCCTGGTGGCCCAGGTCTGTCCATCTATCTAATGTTAGTTTTTATTAGCATTCCAGTGTAGACTTTTTTTTTTTTTTTTTTTTTTTTTTTTTTGGAGAGGGAGATTGGGGGAAGGGCAGAGAGAGAGGAAGAGAGAGAATCCCAAGCAGGCTCCACTCGGAGCCCAAGTTGGGGCTCGATCTCATGACATTGACATCACGATCTGAGCCGAAATCAAGGTTGGATGCTTAACCAACTGAGCCACCCAGGTGTCTCTTGGTGTAGACTTTCCAACCAAAAATGGGCTTCAAAGCCATGTGTCCACCCACATGGTTGGTTGCCTGACAGTTTGACATTGATGGTTTTGTATTTCTTTTACTGAGGTGTCTTGGTTTCTTACCTATAAAGATTTAAAATTTATATATATATGTATGTAATTTATACATAATTTATAATAATTATAAAATATATTTTATATAGCTTATATATAATAATTTATAATTATAATCTATAATAATTATAATCTATAATAATTTATAATACTTTACTTACAGTAATTATAAAATATATTTTATATAGCTTATATATATAATTTATTTAGACATGTATTTAAAATGCACCATTATATATTTATTATATATTATTAGAGATATTATATACTTATCATATATTTATTTAAAATATATTATTTAAATTTATATTTATTATAAAAATATAAATATAGTAAATATATAAAATATATTTATATAGCAAATATATGCTTATATAAGTATATCTTTATCTAATAAACATAAATTTATATAAATATATAAAATTTATTTATATTTATATATATTTATTTATATTATTTATTTCCCACACTTGTATTGTTTTTAATAAAAGTGACATGCTCATTGCAAAAAAATATGCTTATATGAGTATATATTTATCTAATAAACATAAATTTATGTAAATATATAAAATTTATTTATTTTCCACACTTCTATTGTTTTTAATAAAAGTGACAGGCTCATTGCAAAAAAATATGCTCATATAAGTATATATTTATCTAATAAACATAAATTTATGTAAATATATAAAATTTATTTATTTTCCACACTTCTATTTTGTTTTTAATAAAAGTGACATGCTCACTGCAAAAAAAAAAAAAAAAAAATTCAAACGTTACAGAAATGCCTCCCCCACATGGCCAATCTTGGTCCTACTTCTCAGAGATGGTTCTTATTAAGAACTAGATCTAAGTTCATCGAGACTGAACAAAAAGGCATTATCAAAGCAGCAGCAGACCTAACAATGACTGAGTGCTCACGACCTATCAGGCAGTGAGCTAGGTGCTGTACGAATGTCACCCATTTAAACCTCATAACAAGCCTTCAAGGTAGGTATTTTTTATTAGAGCTGGGAAAGTTGTGTACACGCACATACATATACACGAATACCAATACTTTAGTTTTGCGAAAATGGGACAATGTTATGCCTACTGTTCTGCAACTTGCTTCTTTCATTCTTACTATATTGTGAACATCTTTCCATGACTGCACATGCTGAACAGTTAACACCTGCAGAGTTTTGAATTACATGAAGTCATCCCAATGAAGCAATCCCTGAAGAATTTTTGTATTATTACAGACAATGCTACAGTGAGCATTAAAAAATCATTTTTGTATATTTGTGTGAGTAGTTCTGTAGCACAAATTTCTGGGAAGTAGAAACAGGAGGTTGCATGAGGTTGTACATTATGTTGCACACCTTAAAGTGATACAGTGCTATATGTCAACTACATTTTAATAAGGCTAGAAAAAAGGCAAAGTCTTAACTTCAATCCAGCTTTAAAAAAGAAAGAGTAAGGGGCACCTGGGTGGCTCAGTTGGTTAAGCGTCCGGCTTCCACTCAGGTCGCGATCTCACAGCCTGTGAGTTCGAGCCCCACGTTGGGCTCTGTGCTGACAGCTCAGAGCCTGGAGCCTGCTTTCAATGCTGGGTCTCCCTCTCTCTCTGCCCCTCCCCTGCTTGCTCTCTGTCTCTGTCTCCCTCTCAAAAATAATAAGAATTAAAACATTTTTTTAAAAAAAGGAACAGTAAACTAAAAATTTGTATATGTTCTGTACAATCTGGAAAACAGAAAATGAACTGTATCTGAATGTTTCTTCTACCTGCACAAGGTCTTTTCAAACCTAAATCCAAATACAAAGTGAGGAGCAGGACATCTGTTTCTCAGAGCTGGTTTTAGATTCTTGGTCTGTCACTAAACAGCTATGAAACTGGGAACTACAAAGGAAGTATATTGTTACTATTATTATTTTTTAAAACATAGCATGTTATATGAGTTTCAGGTGTCCAACCTAGTGATTCAACAGTTCTATACATTATGCCATGCGTACCACATAAATGGAGTCACCATCTGACATCATGCAATGTTATTGCAATGTTATTGACCAAATTCCCCATGCTGGATTTTTCATTCCCTATTTTATAACTGGAGGGTTGTACCTCTTAATCTCCTTCACCTACTTTGCCTGTCCCCCCCATCACCTCCACTCTGCAGCCACCATTTTGTTCGCTGTATGTATGAGTCTGCTTCTGTTTTGTTTGTTTGTATTAAACGTTTGGGGCCTTGACGTCTTCCTGCACAAAAATGACAGCATAGTAAGATATATTTTCTGAAGCCTCCTTTTGCTCGAACGTTCCCGGATTCGATCAGTCCTTTCGCTGCCTTGGTCTTCCTACTTACGAAAAAAGATTTGACGTTTTTGGCCTTGTAGGATCAATTAGTTAATGCGCCAATCAGTTACGACCTTTCAAACGTAGAAGTGCTACGTTGTTGCCTTATTACTTGTAGAGAAAACAGACCTTTGCTGTATGCGACCTAAAACCGCTTCAACTTCTAGAATAGTTTCTGGGTCTTTAAGAAAACCAGATGATTATTGAAGCCAAGGGGCCACCCTGCCTCAGCATTTTGGACCATGGGTGGGTGTGATGAATAGGGGGAGGTGTTTGGGAAGGCTGATATGGTATCACGTCTCTCGGGAATCTTGCCTTCCTGGAATGAGCGTTTCCAACTGTATGTTCCCTAACAAAGAAGGGATTGTGTGGACCATGACCTCAGAGAACACACAGTGCATTTCAGATGAGGGACTTAACAATCTCTGTGGTGTGTGGGACAACGTCTGAGCTAACAAGGCCTTACATTTTCTCTGCGTTCCACAGTCATTATCCCCCTGGACCCTCTCAGCATCCCTGATGAATAGCCGGAGAGGTGATAGTTTTCCCCACCGTTAAGGGGTAGGTACGGAAAATCAGAGAGGTGTGCTGATGTGCGTTATCTCACACGGCGGTGAGAGGGAGAGGGAGAGTCTAGGGCCCACCCTTGCTCCTCAGCAGTGGGTCCTGGCATGTGACTCTCCAGTTCGTTGGTGTTGACCCTTTTTAATGGCTGGACTCCTCTTCAGGGTCTTCTCCAGTCTAGACTCACCCAGTCGACAAGGTACAACACCTTTGTATTTTAAGGGGCACGTACAGGCGACAGCATGGAATTTCTCTGAATTTGGGATCCGGCCGATGGTGAGTTTTATTTTCTAAAACACAAGTAAGAAGGAAATGAAGTGAGGAAAGATTTCCTTCGTTGTTTGCTCTTGGTCTGTCTCATTAGCACCTTGGAAACTGGTTTGGAAGAAAATCCTACGATGAACCATAACATCTGGGCCGGAGGAGGCCAGGGTGACCTGTATACTTAGGTGGAAGATGGATTTTTCTTCCCTGGCAGCCACTGGCCTGAGCCTTTAGGGAAGATTCCAGAGAACACCGATGATCCCAGATGGGCCCAGTTGTACCAGGAAGTAAAAGCCTCTTGAAACTAGAGGATCCAGATGAAACCAGACAAAACCAGCCCCTGACAAGATCAGGGGGAAATTGAAGTTTGATGGGTTTGCCCTGTAATCTAGCATCTCCTTCTTCTTCTTCTTTTTTTACACACACCTCTTCTCCCCTCCTTTCAAACTCTCACATTGTCCCTACCCCGTCCCCAAGCCGACCTCCTTGTCTCTCAACTGCAGCCCAACAGGAGGGAAAGTAAATCTGATTGGTCCGAATGCTCTAGAACAAATGGCCTGCCCCTCCTGTGGTTCCACATCTCCCCTCTTCCAACATTCTCTTCCCTTCCGGGGACCAGCTATTTGAATTTTTTTGAAGAATTGGACATTCATTTTAGTATAAACAATAGTCAGGAATGGTGGGGTGGGAAAGTAGAAGTTTTTGTCTTCCAGATAACCATTTGGGTGAGCACCTCGTGTTTCTCCATAGCATCTAATTGTTCTCCAATAGGAAGGGGCAGGCCGACTCAGCCCAGGAGAAATGCTATTGTCCCCTCCCACATACACGATTCCACTGTCCAGAAAGGCAGTCTTGATATACTGCAGCCAACGTTGCCCAGGTGAAATTCCTGGGTCCAGGTAAAAATCCTTTTTTGGCTTTGGAGCTGATGCCTGGATCTTGGAGGTCAGAGTATCTTTTGGTAACTTTTGGAAGGATTCGGAAGATTGTATAGGGCACGTGGCCTCAGGGTGGGTTTTTGGCAACGGAAATATATTAGAATTACCTGATTGTTGGACTGAGCCCCTGAAATGTACTTCTCCTCCAGCACACAAACTCCTACCTGGTCTTCAAAACCCGAGCGAGACACTACCTTCTCTGAGACACCTTCCTAGACTTCCTCAGATAGATTTACTCCTTTCTTTCTGCTTCACTGGCCCTCTGTCCACATCCTAGGGCATACACCTCATTGTAACCAGCACATAACATGCCTGTTTGATCCATACTATGTGAGCTCCTCAAGCCTAGGCTGAGGCCATTTTTGTAGCTCTAGGACTTAGCTCAGTACTAAAGGAGATGTTCACAAATGGCGAGTGAGTGAATGAATGAGAATGAGTCCTTGTTCCACGACTACTTCTGTATCTTTGGCAATTCACTCATCCTTGGCTGCTTTTCCCATAGAGGTAATGGGAATGCATGGGGTAATTGTGTCAGGCAGGAGAGATAAGACCTATGTAATCAGAAACCCTCAGAGCTGGAAGAAATTTGAGAGATCACCTAGCACAGCAGTTTTCAGGAGTTTTTAAAAATTTAATTTTACTTATCATTATGATTGTTTTAGAGCAGAGAGAGAGAGAAAGCAAGCGCGATTGGGAAGAGGGGCAGAGGAAGAGAGAGACGGAATCTCAAACAGGCTCCATGCCCAGTGCAGAATCCAACATGGGGCACGATCCCACGACCCTGGGATCATGACCTGAGCCAAAATCAAGAGGCGGGTGCCCAACCAACTGAGCCACCCAGGTACCTCAGTTTTTAGGATTTCAAGACAAGGAAATGTTTCTTCAAGGAGAGCTAACAGAGCCAACATCAAAAAAACATAAATGATAAATGTAGATTGCTCTCATCAAAGTCTTACATATTGTCCCCTTCTTTACCTCTTCCTCAAGTTCCTGTCGCTTAGGGACCCAAGAAGCACAGTTTGAAAACCAACTATCTTCCTGTAGAGAGAAAAAGCTGAAGCCAAGAGAAGAACGTGATTTTCCCAAGGTCATGTAAGAAATAAACACAGGCCAGGGAGGGAATTTACCACAGGGAGACTATACGCACAGGCAGAACCACGGCTAGCCCTTTAAAAACATACATAGTTTGTACACGCTCGCATGTTTTGTTTACTTCTTACAATAACTCAGTGAGGAAGGTACCGCTAGGTCAATTTTGGAGATGAGGGGACTGAAGTGTGTAAAGCTGAACCTGGCCAATGTTTCCCCAGCCAATCGGAGAAGTAAAAGCACACATAACTCTATGAGTACCTACTAGGTGCCAGTCACGTGTGTAAGCATGTTACACATATTATCACATTTAATTCTCCAACAACTTGTATCATCCTTACCCCCAATTTTGCAGAAGAGAAAGATGAGGCACAAACTGACTTAAGGTGATGCAATGCAAATCCTGAGCCAATGCGATTCCATTGTAAACTCTTTCCACCACATCATGCTGTGTATCCGAGGTCCTGGACCCCGATGCTCAGTCTCTTAATCCGGAGCCCTCTCCAAATATCACTTTATATGAAACAATTCTGAAAGGGTTCTACAGTCACAGTCTGTTATTTGCATGTATTTACATGAACCGTTCAGGCTCCACCCAAGACCTTGATCTTATTCTTGGCCAGAGCTGGTCAGCAGGACTCACCTCCTTCTGGACAGACCGACTGAGAAACAAGGAAGCCTCCTCCAGGCCCTGGGGCATCAGGTCATTCACAGCCAAGATGTGATCTCCGTGAAAAAATAAACATCCCAGGTGCGGGGGGCCTTGCCACTGAGCCACACTGCAATGGAACACAGCGTTCAACACGAGTGTGAGATTGTGCTCACAGGACACAGACTGGGGTACCCTCATTACCATCACCAGCTTCTTCAGCTATGTTACACCCCGTCTGAAGTAGACAAACTGCATTTTCTGCTTGAATATTCTTTCGTCTGTCACCGCTGTTGGACCTGCCCTCCAAAGCCAACTCTAATCATACCACCTCTAATGGTCCTCCTACATTCCTCTTCCTTTAATGAATCCCCCCATCCCTGACTTCTATTGCACTAGGCGAGCACCCATTTATTGTATATTTAAGTACAGTGCATTTTATGTTTGCTTGTTTATGTGGCTGGTTTTTTTTTTTTTTTTTCACCAGGCTATGAGACCCCAGAAGTAGAGTGCTACCTTCAAAAAAAAAAATTTTAGACCCATATAACTCCAAGGAAACAGAAGGCGTTTAATAAGTGCTTATTGCAAGTGAGCACATGATGATTACACAATGACTATCTAGTGACTCTCTAGTGAGCCTCTTAGATGGTGGGAAATTTGGAAAAGTGGAAGAGTTGTTTACTGCCCTCTTATAGAACGAATAAGCCTTTTACGTTAAAGGACTTTCTCCCCTTGTGAAAATGTAATCTTCCTTCAGAATAAACTATGAAGTTTTTAAAAGAATTTAGAATCAAATTAAATGGTGCTGATTTTAAGAAGATTCTCTCTTTTGTGTCTATCCCAGACAACAGGCGTCCGAAGCCTCAGACCTTGGTGTGACCATTGGTTTTAGACCTTAGATTCTTGTTGACTTCACTAACTTCATTACTTCATCCGTTTATCAAACAGTCATCGCTCATTGATTGGGAATGATTTCCTTGGACCATACCTATTCCTTCTGGCTCTTCTTTACCTTCCAAAAATCAGAAATGGGTACTGGACTTTCGGGCACTCCACTACCAACCCACTTCCCAGCTGATCCTCTTACACAGCAATACCTTCATTTTTGCCTCAACCAAAGATCTTTTGTGAGAACAACTCAACAGTCCAAGCTGTCTGATCGGTTTTGCCACATACAGTTTCAGGCTATAATCGTTGTCTGCCTATCTCCCAACCCCATTTATCATCAAGAACCCTCAAATCTCCAACCTACCATATCCGTCCTGCAGCTTCCATGAGACTAAGATAATTTATGACGTCAGAAGGAGAAAGGAACACATTCAGTTTCTCCACTTGGCTTTCATCAGGGATGTTACTACGAGATAAGATGTTTATAAAAGTCACCTCAGGCAGCTCTGAGCTGGACATTCCGAGCAGACTTTACTTCCTACCTCTAAGATGGTATTTCCCAGTTAAAAATTGTCCAAGACATTGGGAGAATATGAATTTAAGTTACTCATTAATGCCCTCCCGCACCCCTCTGGGGATGTGCTAATGGATGGCAGACAATGGGAAAAGAACAAAAAATGGACCAAACTGATTATATATCACACCGGTCTGCTTATTTCTCCACTGGAAATGATTTCATAGAAGAATATACTGGAAAGACTTAAAACTGAGAACAATTTCATCAAATGCCCTTGACATCACTTAAAACCTAAATCTTCCCCTCTTACTCTATAACCAAACCTCATGCAACTTGCCCATAATTTTAACCATAGACGTTGGGTGACATGCTACCCAGGTCAGCGTGATCCAGAGTTCCAGGGCCCGAAAGACTAGCCAAGGGATAATTTTTAGAAATATTTGGAAATGCTACCCACAGCCCAGGGGACTCCTTTGCTTCCAGCTCTGTTACTCACTGTCCTTGGCCACCACATCGGTAAGAAGGGGAAGCTAGTCGGATTGTTGGCCAACTTGAAGATTTTTAGGAACCATTTAAACTTGAATTCTGAGTTAAAAAGGAAGGCTGCATTGCTCTAAGGGCGCATAGTTTTAGAAAATAGAACTTTACTTGATTAGTATAGATAATTGCACAACAGTAAGTGAGGCCAACCCCTTTTTGTCATTCATGGTCTGTGCTTCCATATTGGCAGGTGGAAGACAAGAGTCACTTTGTGAGCCTTGTTCTTGCAAGTGAAGCCCCCCGTTCTGGATCTCTGGAAGGGCCTGGGATCCCTCTTTGCTATCAGCAGACTTGTGGGATGTCTCTCTGAAAAGACTAGAAAATCAGAAGTTAATACAATACCCTTTGTCACCATGTTTGTTTACAACTTTCTTTGGTGGGTGAATCGGATTTCAGTAGCTAGGAGCCATGTGAAAACTAACGAGGTCTTCAAGTATGCCCAGCCCTCAGAATCACAGCCACAGTTAGAATCAAATCCAACAAACTTCCCTTCTGAAAATGGATATGGAGTCAAAATAACCCTTTCCATTGGAAGGGCTTGAAGGACAGAAGTGAGGATGAGACATCAATTCAGAATAGAAAATAAGTTCCCCAGGAGACAGAAAATGACCCGAGGGGGTCACTACATGGGTAGTGAAAGCATTTCGGTGGGTTGAGAAAGCATTCTCACTTCTTGTTTTGAGATTGCGGAATAATGTGTTGAATTTGGTCTATGGTGATGTTTTTGAATGACTATATCAACAGTGGTTGTTCTATAAGAGTACATTAGCCGGAATCAATTTTAAGGACATGACAGTTTTACGTACCAGGATTTCATTGGCATGTAATGATGTTCATTTGTCTCCGAGAACTGTTCTGGACTATCAGGTTCAGCAGGTTGACCAGGATCATTGGAAGCAGTAAGACTATCCAACTACAGACAAGAGGGATAAGTGTAAGGATGCAAGTCTACCAATAACCGGGTACCTTTTTATCCCTTACGTGATGGCTCTGGGCCCTCAAAGGGTCAGTACATCCACCGCCGGATGAGCAATGGTGCTCATGCTAGGAGGCTGAACTGGGAAAGCTTCTGACTGACTCAAAGTCTGTTTTCTCCTCCTGGATTCCCCGTGTTTCCGATGCGGTGTTTTATTGGACTAAATTGCTATTTATTTTTCTGTTTCATCACTAGGCAACTTAATGATATGCACTCTTTCTCCCGACTGGTGCTGCTGTAGAGACGTGTCACCCGGCTGGGTCAAAGCTGGCCTCAGGCCACCGTGCTCACAGGCTAGCCAACCTGCGTCAAGGGGCTGCGGAAGTCCTAGAAAAGACATTGCCCTTGGGAGGCTCTCGGCTAGCCCCTCACCACTAAGGCATTTGGGGGACTGGTTGCTCAAAAACCCTCAGGGCTTTTAATCGCCTGCCTGGCAGTTGACTCATTAACCCATATTTGGAAAAATTCCTTCCGCCAAGCCGCTCTTCCCGCTGCTCACCTACAAATGGCGCTCTTCCAGAGCCAGCTTTCAGGAGCTGAAAGGAGCTTTCCCGAGCTTTCCACCTGGAGCCCCCCTTTCCTCTCTGGCCTGATGAAGCTGTGTTCGGGCCTTATGAGGTCCCGCAGCCCCCTCCGACCACCTCGGCCAACACCAATCTCCTCCTTCTCTGAACTGTCACTGCATAGTTTTGTACTTACTTTTGGCCGGGGGGAGTATTTTTTAATGGCCTTTTCTTTCTGTCTGGAAATCACCTCCCCGCTTCCCTTCCCTCATGCACTCCAGGCATTTATCAGCATCTCTCTTCAGCACAGAGCCCTTTCTGTCTTGTATCACGGCCTCCTTCCTGTCAAGGCTCAGCACCGTGAGCACATCACCTATGCCTGATTCGCCACCGAGCCCAGCCTCCTGCCTCAGGAACAGCACGCAGCAGGGACCCGGCAAATATCCGTACAAGGAAGGAAGGATTAGTGGATGGAAGGGGTTACCTGTAAAAGAATACTTTGAGGACTAATATAATGACTCTCTTCTTCTGTCTCTTCAGTAGTCTCTGACAAGAAATCATGTGGCAGATGAGCTTGTCTGAGTCCTGGAGAATTGTTTGCCATTAAATGCTGAATAAAGAGAGGAAGACAATTAATTCTATTCTCTCTCTCTCTCTCTTTTTTTTTTTTTTTTTGCAAGAGACAGAATTAAACCACAGGCTTTCTGGGAAGCCGTATTAGATTAATTAAGTTGAGAAGATCGGAACATTTCCCAAGGTTACATGCAGAAGTCCACATAACTTGAACTCGCCTCTTGAGTCTGGGTCACCTTGATGAGGTAAAAATACAAGCCCATATTTCAGGCTGTTCTCTACCATTGGGACCCGTAACTTAGAACAAGCAGTTATCTCAGGGGCGGGCGGTGGGGGAGGGTATATTCTAAGGCACTAAGGTCTGCCACTGAGTCCCCCCACTCCCATATACTAGTTTTCCCCCCGGGGCCACCTGAGAAGATAATCAGCCCACGGTCAGGGCACCACACCTTTCCTCTTCCTGCTCAATATTCCTCTTTTGTGTTCTGCTCACACACTTCTATTGTTTCCATAGCAATGCAATTTGCTAGTGTTGGTCATGTGATCATATGAATTACAGTCTACAAGGTAATGTAGGTTTAAGCAACTACCACCTTCCCTCCCCAGTGGATACAAGGTCCTCCCTCTACTAAAGCAGCTGCCTTGCATGGCAGGAAAATTGTTACAAGTACAACTTAATTCTTCCAAGAACAATGCCTGTGAGCAAGGGTTTTGAAAAGAACTTGAATGTTTTCTAGGAAGTCCTTGAAGGGAAGTGATTTTAAAAACAAAATGTTTTCAATGTGTCCATTTTTCTAGTGCCAAGATCATGAAGCCAGACCGTGCCGAGCTGGGGGTGAAGAACGGTTCCCACAACAACGACAATGACAACCATCATCACCACAACAAAACCCAACAAGGTAGATGGTACTCTTTACTGGAGCTGACTGAAAAATCTCCGAATTCGAATGCAAAGTGTGAAAAGGCAAGACGACCAGTAACGTTATCTTTCGAAAAGCAGGGGGTAAGAAAGCTTTTAACATAGTTGGAGAGCTCCCAACTAGACAAAACAGCAGGTTATGCCATATTAAGATGTGCTTGGCACCCAGGGAGAAGGGAGGGTCAATGGTTACATCTCTAATGGACGAAATGGTATCCACGGCAGGAGATAAAAAAAACAACCCAACCACTTGGTCCGTTAATCCAAAGTTGGGAAGACTGAATCCAAGAGAGCTGAGAGCACAATCACAAATCACTTTCAAGAGCCAGATGTGTTTTTTTCCTCAAATGGGTTTCATTAGAAATGGAGTCACACACACACACACACACACACACACACACGCGTGCGTGCACACACACACTTAAGAGGAAGCAAGATTGATCTGGGTAAATGAAAAAGACGAATAAGAACCTTGGTTTTACCCTAGAAATAGAGACGGTATGGCAGGAGACCGAGTGGTGTGTTGGGAATCTTTTTTACAGAGGTAATCCACACCCTTTGTGTGAAAGGAAGGAAAAGGTTGCCAGCCAGGCTTCTGTTTAGCTGGAGAGTTCTCTGCCCAACATACCCAGATGCATGGTGAGGCGCACCCAAAATGAATGAATACATTTCAAGGTAGGCAGGGCAAGCAGGAAGGCTCATTTGTGGTATAAGAAACAGACTAAATATAGGATAAATACTAAGGCTAAGATCATGATGGTGGGTTAGGCTTAGAGGAAGGTGTCAAATACATGGGTAATACTTTGGAAGCATCAGCAGACTCCCAGGCAAGGCGTCGAGAGAGAGAGAGAGACAGACAGACAGACAGACAGATGGAAGTCTGATTACCATGTCTGGAAGACTATTTCTTGGTGGGGTGGGGCTGACAGCCTCTGACGCGCTGGAAGGACCAAGGAGAGGACTGGGGTCTGAAGAAGGCCTTTTACCACCCAGGGAGAATTTCTCCTGCTTATGGAAGAGGAATATTGCAATCAGGGCACAATCCATGTCTTACCTGGACCGAAGCAACAGCCTCGTCGCTGGGCTTCCCGCCTTCAGTCTTTCCGCTAACATTTATCCCCCCAGCCAGCCTTCTCGCACCAAGATACAAGGCGATCATAGCTCTCTCCTGTTTCCAAGCCCTTGAGGACTCTCAGCCTGGGCTTCCGATGTCCTGAATTTCCCTCAACCTGTCTTTTTGACCCTGTGCCACTATTTTCTGGTCATTTGGGTCTACCATAGACACACCTCGCTTTCCTTCCTCCACGGCCTCTGCCCTTGCTGTGGGCACAGAACAACTTGGAGAAAACATGTCAAAATGATACCTATAGACTGAGTTTCATTTATAAAGGTCTACCCTCATAAAGGACTTGTGTAAATCAGCGAAGGTTCTCGGGAAGTAAATTAAAAACCTAAAGCTACTACCCCTTACATTAAAGAGAGATTCCACTGAAAACGCAAGAGATATGAAGAGCCTTTGTACAGACACCAGCCTAGACTTACTCAACTGAGAAAGGCAGCTGTTATGCAACTTGAATAACGATGGGAACTGGTGTAGTCTTAGCTACGCTTAAAAAAGTGCATTTCAGGGGCGCCTGGGTGGCGCAGTCGGTTAAGCGTCCGACTTCAGCCAGGTCACGATCTCGCGGTCCGTGAGTTCGAGCCCCGCGTCAGGCTCTGGGCTGATGGCTCAGAGCCTGGAGCCTGTTTCCGATTCTGTGTCTCCCTCTCTCTCTGCCCCTCCCCCGTTCATGCTCTGTCTCTCTCTGTCCCAAAAAAAATAAACGTTGAAAAAAAAAGTGCATTTCACTCCTCCGACCCCATAATGAAAATTTGAAGGGTCTGCCTTTCAGGTCTCTTGCAAAACACGGAAGTGTTTTTTCCTATTGTTCATCACAAAAATAACAAGGATGCACATTTTCTCACTTCTTTTTTCCTTGTATTAGTGCCAGTTGCTCAGGAGGAAAAGCAAAAGCTACCATTGTTTCCTTGTGACAGAGGCTGTGTTCAGGTGCCCTGTTATTTTATCGGCAATGTAGAGTCACCTCTGTGTTCTGGCGTGCTGCTTTGGCGCCCCAGCAAAATGATGACATGAAGGAGACCCAGTCTTTAATCTTCTCCCTGTTGATAGGGAATAAACTTTCAGTTGGCGTGTGGCAACAATAGCACCTGTGCTCCTTTTGAACCAGAAAAAGATTCTTTTATTAAGGTTGGAACAGGCAGTGGGAGCAGGTACCAGGGAAATAAAGATTTTTCCCGAAGTAGCTTCAATGACCCACTGGCTCCTCACCACCTCCACACTTGCACACTAGAATTAATCTTCCTGCCGCCTCTGCGAGGAGAGCTCAGAGAAATGGGAAGAACAGTCGAAAATAACAGTAGTGATCATAGGGTTGGGACCTTTTGGCTTTGACACTGATTTCTTCTGTGTTCATAAGCGAGCCCCTTAACCCGTCAGCACCATTTTTTTGTATAGCTACCCAGGTGTGCCTCCCTTTGGGGGATGCGTGTGTTTATGTAGCCTGTGTTTGAATGAATTTATTTAAATCACAACTGTTCTATTGACTTTCATGACAATGTGAAAAAGAAGGCTGTTCGCCTTGGGCTTAATCTGCAGCAGATCAAGGCCCTTCATACTTCGGCGTGAGCGTTCTGTGCCTCCTCTGCCCAGCTTCCTCCCCTGGCCTTGGCCTCTCTGTCAAGCAGACAATCATCTACAAAGGATCCGTTAGGCACCTTTGCTTGCACCGGGAGCCCCCCTTAAAAACCGAAGACTTCTTCAGGGATGAACATGGCCCCTCCCTAACATGTAGCTTGTACAGATGTTTGTGTATTGGGTTCTCTTATGTGAAAAGCAACTGGGGTGATGGGGATGGGGGTGTGGGTTGACTGGTGTCCCCTCAAAATTCATCTGTTGAAGTGTCAATCCCCAGTACCTCAGAATGTGACCTTATCTGGAAATTGGGTTGGGTTATTGTAGATGTCATTGGTGAAGATGAGGTTATACTGGCCTCCTAATTCATTGTGACAAGCGTCCTTATAAAAAGTTTGGATGCAGAGACACGCTCACAGGGAGAATGCTGTGTGAACGTTGTAGTTCTGCTGATGCAAGCCAAGGAACTACCAGAAGCCAGGAGAAAGGCCTAGAACAGACCTTCCCTAGAGCCTTCAGAAGGAACGTGGCCCTGTGACACCCTGATGTCAGATGCCTGGCCTCCAGAACGGTGAGACAATACGTATCTGTTGTTCTAAGACATTCAGTTTGTGGTACTTTGTTATAGAAGCCCTAGGGAATGAATACGGTTACTTTCTGAGATGTTTCAACAAATAATGAACACTACCCAATAATGAACACTAATGATGGTGTTGCAGGGGGTGGCCATGGATTTCTGTTCAAAGTCTGTTTATTGGTTACTGGTTTGAGATATTTTGTCTGCTTGTCCACTTTTTATTGCGCACACAGGAAACACTGTGTTATCTTACTACTCACCTGTCATGGCCAATGAGGAAATATTCCCTGTTAGTGGTTCTGATGGACATCACCTCATCAGGGTGGCATTTGAACATCTTACATACAGATTGCATTTTTTCATGGCTACTTATGCCAACTTCTACACTGGAGTTTCTGTTAGATATAGACACAAAGTATTACACAGATTCAAGCACAATGACTACTGTTTTATATTAAGATGCAAACTGAATAAAATTTAGGTCTGCTTCATCAATGTCTTGGAAATTGTCCAATAATGTTACAAAATAAGTTTAGATCTGGCTCACTACTGACTGCAAATAGTTAGTTCAGCCTCACATTTAATTCAAAAATTCTTATTTCTGTTGAATTCTTTGTCTACAAACGACCATGTTTCCTAATTTTCATTTGTACCGAATTTCTTAAAGAGAAGGCCAAAAAAAAAAAAAAAAAAAAAGCAAATCTCAATACTTTTTTAAAAATCCATCTTGGGTTTATGAAATGATGATTTGATCTGCTCTCCCTCATCCGTAAATTAAGCAAATCAAAGTCTTTTGTAACTAAATGCTTATTAATGAATAATTTATGAACTGGTATATACAACGTGAAATAAGTATGTGGCTGTGTTTTACTCAGGATGTTCTTCATTTCAGCTTCTTTTCAGCAACCAATATTGTAAGCATGAAGGCTTTGGTTCTTTCAGTCAATGATTTAAATTTCAATTTGCATGCCCTGTGTTAGTATCCGTTGTTATACACGTTTTCCGGACTGGATGCGCACCGGTCAATTTCAATGGAACCTCGGCGATGTTCGTCTTTGTAATAGGAGACGTGAAGTCTCCTTCCCCCACTCTTTGACAGAATGAAAACCGCTTTTCCAAGAAGACTGAAAAATGAAAACATTTTGCATCTTAGTTGGATCTCCAAGGAAGAGAAGGGATTTGAAAGATGCTCAGGAAGCTAGTGGGAGGCCCGTTAGATCATGGTGCATACTTACAGCAGAGAAGAAAAGCTGAGGAGGTGGTGATTTAATAAAGTAATCTTGTTTGCAGACTTCATTTTCATAATAAAATGTAAATTGTTTGCCTAATAAAGAAAGTGAACAGACTCAGTTTGTTCCCTGTGGATTTTGGGAAAGAACTGCTTCAACTGGAAAACGCTATTTCCCTCTGGAAAGGTCTTCCAATTATTCAGTTATGGAAAAGAACTTCGATCCTAGAGCAGGAAAACAAAGAGCCCAAAACAGAATCAGGATTAGGTAGCACAACTGATGGGGACATTATGCTAGAATTTAGTATTTCTTTTTTTTTTTTTTTTTAACATTTTCTTTTAAAAGTTTATTTATTTAATGGGGCCCCCGGGTGGCTCAGTTGGTTAAGTGTCTGACTCTTGGTTTCAGTTCAGGTCATGAGCTCACAGCTTCGTGGGTTTGAGCCCATGATCTCACAGCTTCGTGGGTTCAAGCCTTGCGTCAGGCTCTACACTGACAGTGTGGAGCCTGCTTGGGACTCTCTCTCTCTGCCCCTCCGTGATTTGCACTGTCTCTGTCTCTCTCAAAATAAATAAACTTAAAAGAAAAGGCTTATTTATTTAAGTAATCTCTACACCCAATGTAGGACTCAAACTCATGACCCCAGGATTAAGAGTCAGATGCTGTTCCAACTGTGCCAAAATTACTACATGAATGTAGTAATTCCTAGGCAGCTGTCCTCACTTTGCTTCCTTCCCCTCCTCTGTAGCAACTCTGCCTGCTCCCCACCCCACCCTCCATCCCTTTACATGCACACATACACACACGGAAAAGGAAAAGAAAAACGGAATGCAGCAATATTGCAAAAACAAGTTTTGGCTGGCTCCTTTTTAAATTGTATGGCCATGGACAAAAATCCATATTATTTACTAAACAAATATTGAAGAGCACCTAGAATCCCTAACTTTTCCCCTGCTCCTTATCTGTAAATGGAGACAATAGTACTGACCTCACAGATATGTGGGGAGGACTGAAGGAGTTAATGCATAGAAACCTCTCAGTACTGGGCCTGGCACACAGTAGGGCTGTTATCAACAACAGAGGAAACTTTAGCCTTTATGGTTTGCAGAATAAACCAGTCTCTCATCTGCCTCTAATACAGGTGCTCTTTGGTTGTATTAAATTTAAAAGGTTCAACAGGGGCGCCTGGGTGGCGCAGTCGGTTAAGCGTCCGACTTCGGCCAGGTCGCGATCTCGCGGTCCGTGAGTTCGAGCCCCGCGTCGGGCTCTGGGCTGATGGCTCAGAGCCTGGAGCCTGTTTCCGATTCTGTGTCTCCCTCTCTCTCTGCCCCTCCCCCGTTCATGCTCTGTCTCTCTCTGTCCCAAAAATAATAAATGTTGAAAAAAAATTAAAAAAAAAAAAAATAAAAATAAAAGGTTCAACAGATACAGTATTTTATAAAAATTTGGGCCGAGGAGTCCCTAATAACATCGTATACAATTAGCAGAACCTTAAAGTAAAGTAAGTATCTATCAGTACGTAGCCCAGTTTGTCACTCCCAGGGTGTCTGTCCCCAGTATTCACATCGACTACCAGGACACAAAAACTCTGACGGTGTTCGTTGACCATGGCAATGGTGCTGTTTTCTCCAGAACTGAAGCTGAGGAAAATAACCCAGTAAACAATGTGGCTATCTTAATCTGAGTTTACAAAGCCATCAGTATTCAGCCAATTTACTGGTTAAGGTATGTGAAGTCCAGAAATATTATGCGTCTGCCTCACTGCCCCATTCAAGCAAACTCAGAGGGTATGGTGACAGAAAAACTCTGGCCATGATGACATTAATTGTTAATAAGGGTACTGGGGTTTTTGTCTATAGTAGGATTCTGGGCTTAAAAGTGAGCTACTAGAGACACTTAATGATGAGGTCTTTTCATGCCACCTGGCTTCTGCTTGTATTCCCTGCCTTCATGGAGCTTCCTATCACGTGTGGAAGGTGGGTGATAAACAAGAAACGAAAACAAGCAAGGTAAGTGCCGGTTGGGATACGTGCATTGGAGAGCATGACCAGGGTGATGAGACGGAATAGCCAGGCAGGGAGGCCCCTTGAGGAAGGGGAGTCAGGGGAAACCTTTATGAGGATGAGAAGGAACCAAGCGTGCAAAGAGCTGGGTAGGCAGAGGAAGTAGCATAAAGGCCCAGGGACAGGAAAGGGGAGAGGTGTTCCAGGAAGAGAACAGGAGCACTGAGTGGCCAGAATATAATGATCCAGTGAGGACTCTAAGAGTGGTCTAAGATGAGGCTAGAGACAAGTTCAGTTGGGCCTGGAAGGCCGTAGGCCAATATAGTGGGTTTGATTTTAAAACCAATGGACAGGACCACCCACTAATTAGCTTTGCCAAACAACAACAACAACAACAACAACAACTAAAACCAGTGGGACAATCTCACCCATCCTCTAGGTCCAGTTTGTAGGAAATACAGAAAACAGAAATATGGTAAACACCATGCCAGAGATGTCTTCAGCAAAATCTAGTCTGTGGGAAACTGATGAGACAAATTTTCATCATTTTTACCCCTGTATATGCAATTTTTGCCCCTAAACATCTTCCCCTGGATTTCCCATAAACTTCTTTCTCACATCACTCTATCCCCAGGTGCCTTTTATGAAATGGTGTTACCAACACCTGTCCAGCCTCCCCACCTAGAACCCTCTGAATGCCCTTGACCGTCACCCTTCCATCAGTCTTATGGCCACTCAATGATTAAATCATGCTCACTTTCACTTCCCAAACACCTCTGGGATCTATCCCGATCGTTCTGTTCCCACCACTGCTGCCTTCAAGACCTTCATATGTTTCAATGTATTCAAATGCATATGCATTCAAGACCTTCATAGGTTTTTTCACTGTGCATTGTAGTGTCCAGTTTGACGCCCTAATTCCAGTCTTGACGTTTTCAGACCCATCCTTGACATATCCCTGAGAGTAAACACCAAATCTGACTGATTCAGTACTTGGGGCAAGGATGGAATAACAGGGACTGGGGTTACCAGACAAAATATACACAATAGTGGTTTTCAAGACCCTCGGCATGGGCAATAAAATCGCTCATCCCTATGAGATGGGAAACAAACAAGGTGGGCCCTACGACTCCCTTGAGAGAGCTTCCAGGCTATAGCACAGGAAAGGGGAACTGAGGTGGAATTGGGTGAATTCCTGAGTTGAGGAGACAGAGCTAAGGCTTCGGGGGAAATTAAGGCACTAGAGTTCACAGGGACAGAGTGGCAAAGAGGAAAGAGCTGCACACGGAAAGAATCACAGAAACATGCGTAAGGTTCTTAAGAATTCAAGAGTATGGAATAATCATCTTTGGGCTGAGGACTGTTCCAGATCCACCTGACAAATCGTAAAAGCTAGCCTTTAAAAAAAAAAAAAGTTTATTTATTTATTTTTGAGAGAGACAGGGAGGGAGAGAGAGTGTGCATGCACGAGAAGGGGAGGGGCAGAGAGAGAGGGAGACAGAGAATCCCAAGCAGGCTTCAAGCTGCCAGCACAGAGCTGGACATGGGGCTCGGACTCATGAACCGTGAGATTATGACCTGAGCCGCAATTAAGAGTCAGATGCTTAACCGACTGAGCCACCCAGGTGCCCTAAAAGCAGGTCTTAAAAGGATCAAATTGTTTCCAAAAAACTTAACGGCATCCCAGAAAAAAGCTCAAGATTTGTAGAAATAAAAAAACAGGCAGCACCCAGCAAGGTAAAAATTTCGATGTCTGGCAACCAGTTGAAGACTACCAAATACGCAAAGAGGCAGGAAACCATGACCCATAATTAGGAACATTATCGAAATGGGCCTAGAACTGACACAGATGTTCGAATTAGCAGAGAAAGGTGTAAAAACAGTCATTATTACTGTATTTAATATATTCCAGGAGTTAGGTAGAGACACAGATGATATAAAAAAGATCTAAAATGAACTTCAAAAGATGAAAACCATAATGTCTCAGAAACAAACAAACAAACACACACACTGAATAGGAGTAACAGTAGATTAGTGCACATGAAGACAAAGTAAGAGAAACTATCAACACAGATGCAGAGAGAAAAAAGAATAAAAAAAAATGTTAAAAGAGCACCAATGCACAGTGGGACAATTTCTTTATCTTTTTAACTTTATTTCTTTTGAGAGAGAGATTGCACTCTTATGAGTGAGTGGGGGAGGGGCAGAGGGAGAGAGGAAGAGAGAGAGGGGAGAGAGAGAGACAGAGAGAGAGAGAGAAAATCCCAAGCAGGTTCCATGCTGTCAATGCACAACCTGATGTGGGGCTCGATCCCACCATCTGTGAGATCACGACCTGAACCGAAATCAAGAGTCAAATGCTTAACCCACTGAGCCACGCAGGTGCCTCACTGTGGGACAATTTCAAGTGACCTACTATACAAGTAATGAAATCCCTAAGTGGGTAGGGATACAGAAAACATATTTAAAGAAATAATGCTGAAAAGTGTGTAAATTTAAAGAAAACTATAAACCCAGAGATCCAAGCAGGTCAGGAACCCTAAATACAAGGTACATGAAAAAAACTCTACTAAGGCATGTTGTGATCAAATTGTTCAAAACTGGTGATAAAGAAAATAACCTTAAAATCAGCCAGAAGGAAGGAAAATATGTATGCAGAAGGAAAAAAAAAAACATGCGAAAGACATTAGATTTCTCATCAGAAATAACGTGAGCAAAAAAACAGTGGAGCAAATATTTAAAGTACTGAAAGAAAAACACTATAATTCTAGAATTCTATATGCAGCAAAAATATCTTTGAAAAATAAAGGCAATTTCAGGGCACCTGGGTGGCTCAGTCAATTGAGTGTCCTACTTCAGCTCAGGTCATGATCTCACGTCTGTGGGTTTGAGCCCCGCATTGGGCTCTGTGCTGACAGCTCAGAGCCTGGAGCCTGCTTCAGATTCTGTGTCTCCCTTTCTCTCTGCTCCTCCCCTGCTCATGCTGTCTCTCTTTGTCTCTCAAAAAATAAAATAAAATGTTTAAAAAATTAAAAAAAAATAAAGGCAATTTCAAGACATTTTTCAGATAATACAAAAGCTAAAGAGATCCATAAACAGGAGGCCTATACTATAAGAAAGCTTAAAGGAAGCCCTCTGGGTGGAAAGAAATGATACCAGATGCAAATCTGAATTTATATGAATGAATGAACAATGCTGAATGATAACTGCAAAGGTAAATATACGAATTTTGTTTTTGTATTAATTAAAACATTTAAAAATTCAACCGACTGTTCAAACAAAATACTAACAACATACTGTGAAGATTATAACATAATGTGTAAGTAAAATGAAATTTCATTAAGTAAAAGGCATTAATCCCAGGAGGGGAAAATGGAAGTATACTTTTATAAAATTCTTATATTATATGTGATTTGGTATAATATCATTTGTAGTAAGATAGACTGTGATACATTAAAGATATATACTATATGCCCTAGTGGGACCACTAAAATAACAAAACAGTTACAATTAATAAGCCAAGAAAGGAGATAAATAGTATCATAAAAATACTCAATTAATTCAAAAAACAATGAAAAAGAGGGAAAAGGTGAACAAAGAAAAAATGAGACAAATAGAAAACAATGCTATGATAGACTCAAACCCAATCACATCAATATTCACATTAAGTGTAAATGGTCTAAAAAATTCAATTAAAAGGGTGAGACTGTCAGATTGGGTAAGAAAGCAAGACCCAAATGCATGGTACTCACAAGAAACACAGTTTAAATATAAAGACACATGGGGTGCCTGGGTGGCTCAGTTGGTTAAACGTCTGAATCTTGATTTTGGCTCAGGTCAAGATCTCATGTTTCATGGGAGTGGACTCAAGCCCCACATCTGAGCTGTGTGTTGACAGTACAGACACTGCTTGGGATTCTCTCTATCTCTCTCTCTGTGCCCCTCCCTGCTTGTGCACTTTCTCTCTCTCTCTCTCTCAAAATAAATAAATAAACATTAAAAAAATGAACACAAAGACACAAATAGGTTATAAGTAAAAGGTCGGGAAAAGGATATACTATGCCAACAGCAGTCAAAACAAAGCTGGACTGGCTATAGTAAGATCAGATTGCATAGCAAAATAGTATTACCAGGGATAAATGTCTTTTTATAATGATAAAGGGGTCAATTAACCAAAAGGACATAATAATCCTACACAATTATGTACCTAATAACAGACTTTCAACATACTTGAGGCAAAAACTGCTAGAACTGCACAGAGAAATAGAGAAATCCACAATTATAGTCAGAGATTTCAGTACCCCTCTCTCCAGAACTGATAGAAAAAATAAGCAGAAAATCATAAAGATTTAGTGGACTTGAACAACACTATCAATAACAAACTTGACCTGATTGATATTCATAGAACACTCAACAACAGCACAATGCACACCTTTCTCAAGGGCACATGCAACATTTTCCAAGACAGATCATGTTCTGGGCCATAAAACCAGTCTCAATAAATCTGAAAGGATCCAAGGTTTACAAAGTATATTTTCAGAACATAATGGAATCAAACCGAAAATCAATAACAGAAAACTTTTGGGAGTGATGCATATTATCTTGATTGTTGTAATGGTTTCCCAGGCACATACACATATCAAAACTTAACAAAATGTACATTTTAAATATGTGCAATTTATTGTATGTCATTTTTACTGTAAACAGCTATTTCAAGGGTGTCTGAATGGCTCTGTCAATTAAGCATCCGACTCCTGATTTTGGCTTAAGTCATGATCTCATGGTTCGTGAGGTCAAGCCCCAAGTTGGGCTCTCTACTGACAGTGTGAAGCCTGCTTGGGATCATCTCTCTCCCTCTCCCTCTGCCCCTCCCCACCCTCCTCTCTCTCTCTCTCAAAACAAACAAACAAACAAACAAATAATATAAACATTAAAAGAAAAAGGCTATTTCAAAAAATAGGACCAGTCTAAAATGCAAATCTAATGATGCCATTCTCTTGTTCAAGGATTGGTGGTCTAATGAGGTCAAGGTCTGGTACAATATAGTGCCATATTTCCACAGCCTCATCCTTTACTCTCTCTCCACTGTCCTACTTTATATCCACATTGCCCTCTGATACATCCTGCCTCTAATCCACTCATTGCTTTGTTCATGCCATCCCTCTCTGCCGAGATGTGCTCTTTACCAATCTTTCTTAAAACCCTATACATCTTTTAGGGTCCAAATGCCTCCTCATAAAACCTCTCCAGATTCCCAAAACTACTTGTATGCCCTTTCTTTTTCAGATTCCCATAATGTTTCACACTCACTTTCGTGATTCCTATCATACCCCGATTGTTTGTGCTTATCTTAGCTTCTCAGCACAGTTACTCACATGTGTTTATCTTAACTTCCCAACAACATTTATAAACTCGTTGAGAGCAACGACTCTATTACTTACTCTGTATATCCTCTATAATATGAAGCACAGTGACTTACTAATGATAGGTGCTTTGATCATTTGATTTCTAAATTATTTCCTCCTAAATCAGCTTTTCTAACTACCCACCTGCAATGAACTGTGTAAACATGAACAAGGACCTTTGAATAATACACCTTGAGCTACCCCTATAATAACAATTTAGGCAGTTTCTCCAAGGGAGAATTTCCTATTAAATTATGAAATATTCTTCGGTCTCTTCTGGGCTATAGTTTGTTTCGGCACCATCTCCAAGCAACAGATGGAACATCTGGTTAATGAAAAGTCAGAAAATGTCAAATTTCTAGATAGGTGAGCGCTTACACAATAATTAGCTGAACACAGCAGCTTCTGCTACACTATCCATACCAAGAATCATTGTCCCAGAATGCCACCCATTATCCTCACTAAAACTATCTCCTGTATCCTGGGTAGCTTGATGAGAATTGTTTGTCATTTTCTTTTTTTTTTTTTTTTAATTTTTTTTTTAACATTTATTTATTTTTGAGACAGAGAGAGAGAGAGCATGAACAGGGGAGGGTCAGAGGAAGAGGGAGACATAGAATCTGAAACAGGCTCCAGGCTCTGAGCTGTCAGCACAGAGCCTGACGCAGGGCTCGAACTCACAGACCGTGAGATCATGACCTGAGCCGAAGCCGGACGCTTAACCGACTGAGCCACCCAGGCACCCCCGTTTGTCATTTTCAATAAAGTTTTTCCTTAAGAGAGTATATTCCTTGGGTACCTGGACTCTTCTGAGGTTTGGGTTCCATTATGGCTGTCTGTTCTCCTCTGTCAAAAGGAAGAGTTAAATAAATGTCGGTTAGTCCTCAAACAACAGCATGCTTCACTGATTAACCACTCAAACATCCAGTGTCAGGATGGTGCCCAGGAATGCTGCTGAGATGGGTTATCAGCCCCCCACTTTCCATTCTGTTCCCAAGGCTGATACTAGCCACAGTTACAAGGATATATTCAAGCTGCTTGTGCTCACCAAGTGGACAGGTCTGTGGAGGGGTTGCTAGCATGACTGAAGGGACCACGTTCCCTGGGCCTTCTCTGCTCCTGCCCCATAAGTGACTCTGACCACAAAGTCCATGGGGGAAGGAGCACGGAGGAGAAGAGACAAGAACAGGGCAGAGGGCAGGATGCTATGGACCAAATGCAGCTGAGAAAGCATTTCTAGCCAAGAGGAAGCATAAGATAAGTGCTTCTCCATGCCAGGAACTTGCTTTCTCCAGGGGAAAACCGAAGAGCAGGGACCCTGTTCTTCAACTGCCACAGGTGTCTGCCTGACTCTGGGGACTGAGGTCCACGTGGTGAAACTGACTCTGAGAGGTGGAGCCCTGTCCTGGGCAGCTATGCTGGTGATCCCTTGACCAATGTGGGGCCGTGAGAGAAGGGGGATCCTACAGGGTAAAGGGCCTCAGGGCAGGTGAGATCTTCAAAACCAGGGATGTGTCAGTGATCAATTCTTACCTTGAATTAGTAAGACTTTCAAAACAGAAGAAGCATTGGCACTTCAGTTGCCTGGGCATGCCCGGTAAAATGGGGGAGGCAAAGGGCCCTTGATACATACTTTGCATATTATATATAATAACATATAACACTCAAATATGTGTTAACTGACTTTTTATGTTATCAGTAAGGCTTTTGGTTAATAGTAGGCTATTTGTGGTTAAGTTTTGGGGGAGCCAAAAATCATATGTGGATTTTTAACTGCATGGGGGGTCATCACCTCTAACCCCCATGTTGTTCAAGATTCAAGTGTGTATGTATATAAATACTGGATTTCATACATAATACATTTCATATTATATATATTAAAACCAGTATATGTATACATATGTGAAATCCATTATATATATGAAACCTATTATATAAATTTTGCTCACATAAGCAAAATAAGCCTAAGCTTATGTTATATAAACAAAATTATACACTAAATATGAAATCTCATTCAATTTCATACGTGTTTTATATATAAAACATATAGATTTCACATATATTTTTATATATAATACTATAAAGCTTATACTAGTTTTATAATGGTACAATACCCATTTTACAGATAGAGAAACTGTTACCAGAGAGACTAAGCAATTTGCCTTTGATCTCATAATTAAAAAGAAACAGACCCAGAATTCTAACTTGAGAGTTGCTGTCTGAACCACTTTGCTTCTCTTTCTATTTAAAAAAGGAGAATTGGGGCACCTGGGTGGCTCAGTTGGCTGAGTGTCCAACTCTTGATTTCAGCTCAGGCCATGATCCCAGGGTGGTGAGATCAAGCTCTGTGTCGGGCACGGAGCCTGCTTGAGATTCTCTCTCTCTCCCTCTGCCCCTTCCCCCTGCTTGTGCACCCTCT
This sequence comes from Lynx canadensis, assembly GCF_007474595.2. Taxonomy (NCBI): domain Eukaryota; kingdom Metazoa; phylum Chordata; class Mammalia; order Carnivora; family Felidae; genus Lynx; species Lynx canadensis. Next base: position 16,936,809 of record NC_044313.2, read on the forward strand.
CTCTCTCTCTCTCTCTAAGTAAAATAAAATAAAATAAAATAAAATTAAATTAAATTAAACCTTTTTGTAGTTCTGCTTGCATTTCTTGTCATTACCCCAGAACAAAAAAGCCTTTCAGATTTATCTCTTTGATCCCATTCAAGAGAATCTACACCATCATTGTCTATAACCTGTTCATTTTAATGTCACTTGAGATTTGATGAGTGTGATATCAAGAGGTCCTATTTCCTTCTGACTATACAATCCAAGAAAGTTATGAACCAAGAGCCCATAACAGCAGTTTTGCTCAGTTAATATTTCAGATTACCAGAAGCCTTGAGAACCTAAAACATTCAAACCAAGCAGTACTTACAGGCAGCCAGCCGGTCGCTGGTCAGTTCTCAGCAAAGTACCCTGTCCCTGGGTCTCCTGTTCACTCTGAGCTCTGAGTGGCAAGGTGAAAATTAAATACAAGCTGCTTGAAATGTGAACGAACAGGAAGTTCCTAAACTATCTTAGGACAGATTTTACTCTTGCCCGAAGCTAAAATGGAAGCTATTGTCCGAGGGGAAGTCCTGGGCTTTCAGTCTTTTTGTGGCTTGGCACAGAACTGCCCTTGGCATTCCAGCTGTCTAGCATCAAAAAATAAAAGCAAACAAAGAAAAAAAATTCCCACTAGCCGTTGTCTTTAGTCACAATGATTCTTATTGAGAACAGCCTCAGCCTTGCCTTGACCTCCTGCAGTCATTACTACTGAAATAATCCTTTTGCTTCCCACCAATCCGTTTACTCCCAACGCCCTCCTGGGGAAAGTAGGAAGGATTCCTTTGTGCCAGATGAGGAAACGAAAGCCTGCCTTCTCCAGCACAGTTGCACACACCAACAATCTCCAGGATGATCTGCTTCTTCGTCTATAAGAGAGTTGTCATCAACAGGGTGGAACTAGACAGGCTGTCTTGTACAGCCACCCAATAAGTCTTAAAAATCAGAGTTTTACTCACAAGAGGGAACGGCAGTCAAGCCTTGTTGAAATCCTCTCTTCCTTTTGCTTCCAAATTACTCTTCCCATTTGGTTCCCTTCTGCCCTCATCTATTAGCTTTGTCTCTTTGTTTCTCTACCTGCACGCAGTCCATTCATTTCAGAATTCCCAGAGCACCTTCCGTGGATATTTCCCCACTCTACAAGTATTTCTTGATGCTGGGAGAGTTGAGAGCCTCTTGAGATGGGTGATCTTGAATTTGCCAAGAGACCTGTCTGACGGATGTATGGTTTTCTCTAGTGGCATTTGGCTATTCAGGAGAAGAATGGGGGAGTTGGGGAGTAAGCTTTGTTTCAAGTTAATGCTTTTTTTTTTTTTTATGCCAGGGAGATATCACAGATAGATGAAGGAGCAAAGGAAGTTAAGATATTTGTGAAAGACTGCCCCAAATGATGAACCATGGTATCAGAGGGACATACAGAGGGAAGAGATTAGAAGGGGACTCCTAGGGAGGAAGCACTGATGAACTTGAAGAAAGATGGAACCAGTTGGCTGGAAAGGTAGGAGGTGCTGCTTGGAGACAGAATGATTGACTGATTATCTTAAAAATAGAGCAGTTGCAGGGAGTGGGTGGCTTTGTGATAGTGTAGACAAAAGGTCATTGGTAATGAGGAAGGCAAGGAACTGAGAGGCAAGGGTGTTTGGTCATCCCCATGGACATTCAGTTTATCCTTTTGGAAACTCTCTAAAGATTTTTGAAATATGAGAAATAGAATAAACGTAATCATCTCCACTCATCTCTCCCAACATATATACACAACAGTGTCGATTTTTATACTTGGATTCGTTTGTAAAAGCAATAGCAGACACAGATGTCAAAGGAGGACCCTGGAATCCATAGAAGATTGTAGTCAGAATCCTCTTTATTTCAAAAGAATACTTAGGTCCAGTTTCTGGGGACTAGGGGATCTACAATAGGTGACGGAGAATGGCCCAAAGATTGTAGGTGAAGGAGACAGCTAATAAGACCACCACTAGGGCCAGAGGAGGGAAGATGGGGGTTTCTTTTTCCTTCCTTTCCTTTCCCCTTATTGCCCTGAATCCTTATACTACCCACCTGGTTGGCACTGGAGCAATGGGATCAGGGTTGGTAGGGAAAGAGTGGCAATGTAGTTCATAATAGGAAGAGAGAGAGAGACAAGCAAAGTAGGAAGGAGACCCCCAAAGGTGGGCACCCCCCATAGAGCTTCTTTCCCAAAGCCCATCTCAGCATAGGGTGTGATGCAAATCCCAGCACCCAGTGTTTCCTAGATCCCCCCGCTGGTCAGCAATGGGGCTTCCCTGCTTCTCAGTTTATTGGTACTTTAATTTAATTTCTTAAACAAGTTTCTTTCTATGTGTACTCATTTTCGAGAGAGAGAGGCAGAGTGAGAGCAGGGGAGGGGCAGAGAGAGAGGGAGACACAGAATCTGAAGCAGGTTCCAGGCTCTGAGTGGGGCTCAAACTCATGAACCATAACACCATGACCTGAGCCAAAGCTGGACACTTAACCAACTGAGCCACCCAGGTGCCCCTGTACTTCAATTTCTATTGTAATAGAAGTAACTCTCTTTAATTTCTGGGCCTGGAGAGGAAAAAGCATGATCCATATGGATTTTGAATACATCATGAATTTGAAAAATCAGGCAAAAACTCATAGCATCAGAATTTAGCATTATTTCATCCTTCTGCCTTTTGTCCTGGGAGGTGTGTGTGTGTGTGTGCGTGTGTTTAAATGCTTTTATTGCTTTCACTTCCTGTTTAAGCTGAAAACAGTTAATAAGAAAGAATGCTTTGTTTCAGCATTTATTGGTACCAATTGGATAGCAAGCACTCCTGGGGATAAAAGAAGAATTAAACACAGACTTTGTTCTTAGTGACCTTATAAGCTAATATGGGAGAGTGACATAAGGAAACAAGCAGAGTGCTAGTCAGTCCTATCAGGGAAGAGCACACTCCAAGGATTTATGGAAGAGAGTTATTGAAGGGACGGTCTACAGAGGTGTTGGCTGCATTAAGAGACCCAGCAAGGCATGATGAAGCATTCATTGTCTAGCAATAGTGGGAAACCTTTACCACCTCCAGGTCTGCGGGGATAAGAAGAGAGGGGGCAATGTTTCCAGATTCTGATAAGAGTAGTAGCTGTGGGTGAGGTGCCATGACATGGGAGCAGTGGTTGTAGGAAGGGGAACATGGCCACTGTCAAACCACGGCCCTCGTGGAGAGAGCAGAGGTGGGTGGGGGTGGGGTAGGATGGGGGAGATGCCAGCAAAAGAGAGTAGAAAAGAACAGAGAAGTACATGACAACACAAAACCATGTGGTATCTGGGAGTGGAAGCAAACGCTTTGAGCGGAGAGAGGGGTCCCCTACATCACTTGCTGCCAAGAGGGTGAGCAAGGGGAGAACTGAGAACTGGTCACTGGATTTGGCAAGATGGAGGGCACAATCTTGGCAAGAGCTATTTTCGTGCCGCGGTGTAGAATAGAAAATCTGATGGGAGTGGGTTACAAAAGAGAAATGGCCCATCTGCTGGGGTGAACAGAGCAGAAAAGAGTGGAAAATGGTGGACAGTCAAGTGGAGATGATCCAGGAGGAATCCAAAATGATGAATATGAAGTAGTGAATGGTGTCAGAGCAACGCAGATCAAGAGTCACGGGAATTCAGAGAAAGGAGCTATTCTTCCAAAGATGGAAGATGATGAGACCAAAAGGGAGATCTTGTGGAGAAGGTGGCACCTCATCTGGGCCTTGAAGCCTTCCTACCCTCCCACTTCCTCCTAATTATCCCTGGGGTGCACAAGATTCTTAGATAGCAGACACTCTCTGGATCCCAGCCTTGGCCTCAGCCACTGGTTCAGAGGCAGAAGTAACCTGCCTCATGAGTGGGATGCTGGGTCAAAGGCTCCCTTTCTTTCTCTGGATAGTGCAATGTGTGGATGGAAGAGCATTTTGCTTCCTTGAGGGACGTGAACCAAAAAAATAAATAAATAAAAAGACAGGATAAGGAAAGGGCAGAGCTGAAAGAATTACAGAGATGCAGAGCTTCTGTCTTGATGACTGGCAAACTTAGGGTCAAACCATGCTTGAATTCCATCCTTCCTCTGGACTCACTGATTAGGAGGAACTGATATTCCCTTGACTACTTAAGTCAATTTATATTAAATTGTCTTGTGCAAATGGAAATCATTTTGATTGAGAGATGTTATGATTTGAACACTAGGAACTGGCCCAGGGATAGATGTGGGAGAGAATTTGGAAGGAGAAAATGGTAAAAAAGAAGGCAACTCAGCATAGTACAGTATTTTTGACATAGTTTTTTTGTGTTCTTTTTAAGATGTTTATGTATTTATTTTGAGGGGGGGAATAGAGAGTGAGCAGGGGAGGGGCAGAAGAGAGGGGGAGGGAATCCCAAGCAGGCTCTGCACTGTCAGCATGGAGCCTGACATGGGGCCTGAAATAGTGACCTGAGACAAAACCAAGAGTCGGATGCTTAATCAACTGAGCCCTTCAAGTGCCCCAGCACTGCATAGCATTTTTGAGCATGGAGTCAGACTTCCCGGGTTCATTGCTATGCTCTGTGATCTTGGAGAAGTCATTTAACCTCTCTATGCCTCAGTCTCCTCATCTCTAAAGTGAGAATGATAATAGTACTTACTTGATAGAGTGGTTATAGGAATTAAACGAGCAGATGGTTGTAAAGAATTTACAATAGTGCTCAGAAGGTAGTAAGTTCTTTACAAATCTTTGTCAAATAAATCAATGGCATTGTGTCTGCAATTTGCAACTGAGATTATGCATAATCCCCACCTCTAATGAGAGGGGCTGGGCTCCCTGATTTTGAAGACTCTCCCAAAGTACTCTACATAGTGACAGTGTCACTGCAGGCCATTCTTTCTATGTTTCATATGAATAAGTAGAGGCCCCAGGAGGCTTAGAAATCATCTAAGAGAGAACTTAGTAATAAACATCATGATAGAGCCAAACCCCACCAGATCCAAAATTAGGACACCACATTTATCCTTCTGGTCTGCTTCCATTCATTAGCCCTTGGAGTTGTCCTCTTTCTCTTTCTGGGGTAACAAAGATGACCTTCAGGTACTCAACAGCCCTAATAGTCTGTGGGTCTCGTAATACCCCCTTAAATGATTCTGTAGTTTACCATTTACGAAGCATTTGCAGTGTCTCCTTCTGGACACACAAAAACCTTTTGAGGGACGCAAGGCAGATATTATATTATTTTTCCTGTTTCACAACCAAGAAGGGAAGCTGGTTGATAAAAGGCTTGATATCAGATAAGTTACCACTAAGGGTCACTGGAGTTGAAGCCCACTGAGAAACTCAGGGAGCCAGCATACCCCCTGCCTGTTATCTCATCCGGGGGGAGGGAATTGGGGTATTTACACACCGACTCCTGTCAATCACCGGGGGGACATTAATTTTGGGCACTTCTGGCCTGTCGTACATGTAGCAAAGTGGGCTCAGGAGACCAGAGGGACTCCTCAGGCAAAGGCCTGTGGCCGTTGGCACTTGAGAGCAGGCCACTGCCCTGAAGTGATGAAAATGAGGGATGGGGTGACCACCATCAGCATGCACTGGTTTCCTTTCCAAGATGCTCTGGGCACCTTTCTGTGCAAGTAGGCCTGGGAAAGGTGGTGTTTCAGTTAGGCGCCTTGCTCTTTTGAACTCCATCAGGGTTTTTTTTGAGGATAAGGAAGTAGTGATAAGGCTAAATAATGATCCCCCCAAGATGTCTGCATCCTACTCCCGGGAGTCTATGAATACGTTACCTTACGTTACCTTGCATGCAGGTGTAAGTTAAAGATCTTGAAATGGAAAGATTATCCTGGTTTAGCCAGAGGGGCCTGATGTGATCACAAGGGTCCTTAGAGGAGGGAGGCATTTGGTTACAGGAGAGAGAAAATGCTACATTCCTGGGTTGAACATAGTGAAAGGGACCAAGGGAGAAGGAATGTGGGCAGCCTCTAGGTGCTGGAAAAAGCAAGGAAATAGATTCTCCCCTGAAATCCTCAGAAGGATCACAGTTCTACCAACACCTGGATTTTAGATTTCTGACCTCTGTAACTCTAAGAGAACCAATTGGTGCTATTTTAAGTGACTGAATGTGTGCTCATTTGTTCCTGCAGCCATTGAGAACTAATACAGGGAGAATGGGGATTGGGGGGGTTCGCGGAAGGGTCCACCTCAGCTGTCTGATAGGTAGCTCATGCAGCTTGTGCAAAACACCAATGTTAATTTCACTGCTTGCACCCTTCCTACCAAATGTGTTACCAATCTTGGGAATTGGCACCATTTATGTACCTACTTGTGCCATAAACCTGGGGGGCATCCTCCGTTTCTAGCTTTCTCTCACAATCTCACTTCAAATCTGTCGGCAACTCCTGGTGGCTCTACCTCCAAAATAAAGTCCACATCCGACCACTTTCATAACCTCCATGGCCGCTCCAACCCGCCATCATCTCACCTAACCTAGGCAATGACAGCAACAGCTTCCCACCTGGGCTCCCTTCTTCCACTCTTTCCCTCTGTTGTGTCTTTCACAACAGTTCATCAGATCCTACCACTTCCCTGCTCAAATTCCTCCAATGGCTTCCGTCCCACTGCATTAGCACAAAATCCAAGGTGCTCACCTTGATCGAAAGCCCCTACATGATCTGGCCCTGTCTGCCTTTCATCCTTATTTCCCAGCACCCTGCTCTGCAGCACCAGCTTTCTTGATGTTTCTTAAACAGGGCCAGGTGGTAGCTGTCTCAGGGCCTTTGCACTTGCTGCTTGTTCTGCTTACAACCCTTTTCCACATATCCACATGGTGCACCCCTCACTCTATTCAAGCTTCTGCTCAGATGTAGGCATTAGAAAGGGCTTTCTCAGCCTTCCACCTAACTTAACTTGCCCTCTGCCCACTCCACCATTCCTGAGCTCCTTATCCTCCTATATCTTTCCGTATACCCTCTTCTCACTTTCTGAAATGATATGAACTGTCGTTTCTACTGAAATATAAATTCCACGAGGACCAAGACGGTTTTATTACCTGTTCTATACCAATGCCAAGAACAGTGCTCAGCACATAGTTCAATAAATATTTGTTGATTGAAAATACACACTTCCCGTTAGGTGACTGTCATGGCTAATCAAAGACAAGTGGTGGCTTCTCATGTAGGTGTCACTTACTCAGCACATGAATTCTTACATTTTTACATAACCACCCACACCTTCTAAATCTTTGTGCCTGAAAGAGAAATTGGTCCTCAGCTACCACAAGTCCTGTCATAAGTTAGAAGAAAAATTGTGAGCCATCTGTGACTTCATGGAAAGTACAACCCTCCAACACAGTTCTTTTCAATCACAAATGGATCCTTTGGCCCTCCCAAATGAGAGGGACCACTGTCCCCACTGGGTATGTGGCTGTTAGGTGTTGCTTGATTAAATATAGAAAAATTCCCACCTGCTTTTCTTATTTAACCCACTCCCTTTCACTCACATTCAAACCTCCTGGCTTAAAAAATTTGCCCTGGGTATTTATATTATTTTAAAACATTAAAAAAAGAATTTTAAAAAGCAGATGGAATAAAATCTTATCATTACAAATTCCCTCCTCCCTTGTTCTTCTTCTTTTTCTTTTTTTCCCCTCCCCTTCTTACATCCAACCTCACTAAGGGGTGTTAACTATCCCTCCCGGGGACCCCAGGGCCCAAGGTGTCTCACCTGTTCAACGTCCCTTTTACAGGTGTATTCTACCACTGGTCTGCAAGCTCAGCTACAAAATGGAATCACATGGAGAGGTTTAACGACACTGGTCCTGGCCCCACTCTCAGAGGGCCTGACTCACTTGGTCTAGGTGCTCCCTGGGGACCGGAAAAGCACTCCAGGTGTCTCAGTGCAGCCACAGTTGGCCAGCGTCACGTCTAGTCCCTCTCGTTGGGGTCCTTTGAGGCTCCCCTTCTGAACACACTCCCCAAACTCCTCGGAATTTTCCATACATCTCCTTAAATTCACAAAGACCCAGCTCTTGCTTGATGACTCAGTGTTTTCATAACAACGCCCACTGAAAGAAATGTCTCCTTACTTGATGTTATAGTTCTTTGGAGTTTGCAAAGCCATTTCCCACACATTATTTCTCTGACTCCTCTCAACGTGAGGTGGGAATTCAGGGCCAAGATGAGGTGAGGACAGCCAGAGCAGCTGTCTGCGAAGCTAGGGCCAGGGCGGCCACATGGAGCAAAAAAAAAAAAAAACCAAACAAAACAAAAAAAAAACAAAAAAAAAAAATGAAAACAGAACAAAAAAACAATCAAAAACAAAAAAAACCAAAAAAGTCTCAGAAACAGGATTCCCAGTTACATTGGAATTTCAATTAAGCAATAATTTTTAAGTTTTTTTTTTTTTAACTTTTAATGTTTTAATTTAAGTTTCGAGACACAGACACAGAGCACGAGCAGGGGAAGGGCAGAGAGAGGGGAGACAGAATCCGATGCAGGCTCCAGGCTCTGAGCTGTCAGCACAGAGCCTGATGCAGGCCTTGAACCCACGAATGTGAGATCGTGACCTGAGCCGAAGTCGGAAGCTCAACCAACTCAGAGACCCAGGTGCCCCAGCAATAATTTTTTGTTAACATAAGTATGTTCCATGCAGTTTGGGATATACTTATCCCCAAAAAATGTTTGTCTGAAATTCTAAATTAACTGGGCACCCTGTATTTTCCCGGGCATCTGTATACCCTGAAGCTTTGGCTTGAGGCTATAACACTCTCTTGCCTTCCTGTGATTTTAGCAACTCGCCAGTTTGAGCTCCTGCCCATGTCCCTCCTCTCTTGCATGGGTAGCCATTATTCTCAAAAGAGGCTCTTTTGGATATTGGAATCCACTTGTACTTCCTTTTTTCCCACCTTTCCCTCTCTTCTTTGTGTGGCCTAAATTATTTATAAGTTCAGACTGGTTTAAAAAACACCATCAAACATTTATTCAGGAGTTTCTGTGTGCCAGGCATTGTGCTAAGTGTTTTGTATTCATTATTTCATTTACTCCTTACAGGCTCTACCTACATAGGACTATTTCCATTTTAAGATGGAGAAACAAGGTTTATGGAGGTTGAGAGATTCTTCAAGGTCATTCGACTTGGAAGTGACAAAGCAAGGATTTGAACAGGGCTGTCGGGAGTCCAGAGCCTTTGTTCTTAACTAGCATGCTAGGAAAAAAGGTGGTACTAAGAGTTTGTGGCTTTGCTAGTCAAGTCGTCTAGCTTGCTCTGTTTAGCTTCCTGAAGCCTTGGGGTTCGGAAACCATTGGATAGACCTTCCGTGCCATCTGGGTGGCCTGAGAGATGAATGGTTGACAATACAGCAACCCATAAGATGAATATACATTTTTAGAAACCTTATTTTTAACCCTGAGGGAAAGAAGTGTCAAGGCTTTGAAGAAAGACTTTAGCAGCCAAGTAAACACTAAATCAACCCAGGGACAATGTTCTTTAAACACATTGGCTGAGGCTAAGGGGCAAATAGTTTACACTGATTCTGGGTAGCTGGCCACAAATGTGATGTGTCAGAAAGGCTTTTTTTTTTTTTTCTCAAGTGTTCTGTATCTTTTTGGTATAAGCTGCCCCTGTGCTTAGCAGTCTGTAATATTTGTGCGATTAACGTATGCTGGCAAATGTCTCAAGAGGAAAGCAGGCTTCATAGTGCTCAGCAGAATTGCAATTAGCCATGCAAAAGAAAAAGAATTTGTCTCTTTCATCTCAGTGCTTAAAAACCTGTCAGCATCCAATACAGCTGGAAGCTTCAGAAAAGATAATTTGCAAAGCTGATTTTCCTAAGCTTTAAGAGTTAGCCCTTTACCCTGGTATGAAAAAACATTCACTTGAAAATGGTTTTTTTCCCTTCCTACTCAACACTAATTTATTAGAACGCTGTTATAATAATGTATCATAATGAAAGGTGTTGTAGGGAAGTCCTTTAAACATGTTAGTAATGTTGTCAAAGGGAGTGTTTGCATTGTGGTACCCATGAAGTACCAGAGGAGGGAAAACATGGGTGGCCTATCTTCTTTAGAAATGATTGCCCAAGTGATTGGAGAGGAAGAAGAAAGAAGTGTGCCTGTTGAAAGCAGCTGGAGAAGCAGTGCACCTGGACCCATCCACTGCAAGCTGTCTGCCATCTGCTCCTTCCTGACATGTCACGGGCTTCCTCTAAAAGTTGCCATGGCCTTGAGGCTCCTGTACAGCCTCTGAAGTTCCTGGGCAAGCGGTCTGTACTCCCGAGCACATGCGTGCCTTGGATCCTTTGCTCTTCAATCTTGGGGTAAGATGGCTAGCCAGGTGGTATGGACTGAATGTTTGCGTCTCCCTAAAATTCATATGTTGAAGTCCTGGCCCCCAATATGGTGACATGGGAAGGTGGGTCCTTTGGGAGGGGATTAGATTGTGAGGGTAGGCTCCTCATGATGGATTAGTGCCCTCATAAGAGACCCCTGAAAGCTCCTTATCCCTCCTGTCATGTGAGGGGGGGGGGGATAACAGCAGAAAGGTGAAATCTATGATCCAGGAAGTGGCCTCTCACCAGATACGGAATCTGCCAGCACCTTGATCTTAGACTTCCCAGCCAGCCTCCAGAACTGTGAGAAACATATGTTTGTTGGTTAAGCCGCCCACTCCACGGTGATGTTACAGCAGCCTGAGCTAAGACACCGGCTCTTGTGAACAGCCAATACGTTGCTGGCCCTTTGGTGATCTCTTTCCAGCTGTTTCATTTAGGCCTTGCTGATCTGCAAGGGAGACTTTTGAGATCAGTATAAAACCCCTACATAAGAATATCCAGGTAGGTTTGTTAAATGAGCAGGTTCCTGGTCTCCATTCCAGGAATACAGAATTACAATGGGGGTCGCTGGGGGTGCAGGAATCTGCTTCATACACAGATCCCCCTAGGATTCTCAGGCATCCAGAGCTTGAGAACCTCTAAAGTGAAAAAGTCACATTAAAAAAAAAAAATTCCCCTTCTGTACTGCCTCCTCTCACCCTTTCTGGGGTGGCTAAAATGAAAGAGGATTTGATATTTCCTCCAGGAACCCCTCTCGGGATCCTCAAGCAGTGGGAACCCCCTTATCTGCATTCCAGAGTAATGTGAGCACAACTCCTTTACAGCCACTGTTTTACTGGCGTGATTTGTTAACCTCCTCTGGGGAAAGCATCATTTCCTGGTCATCTTTTTTAGCCCCACCCCTAACCCAACACCCAGCATTTAGTAGGGCTTTGGTGTTTCGATCTGCGTATCTTTGGAGAACTCTTAAGGGTCACATGCCTTCAGAAAGTAGTGATATCTAGGCTGCTTGTTCATTTGTCTCCCTGCCTCATGACACAGATGAATTGCTGCTTTAACCCAGTGACCACCTCCTTCTCACTTGGCCAGAGGGTTTGCTGGAAAAGGGCCTACAAGTACAGGAGTGTGCTTCTACGAGTCCAAAGGCAATCTCCGGTGACCAGAGTAGCTGGTGACAAGATTTCAGGTGATAGGCTGAACAAAAGGCGAGACTGGACAAATAATTTGTCGCCTAGGCTCTGTGCCCTTCCGGAAGACATCATCTTCTTTCTCACAGAAAAGCCTTTCTTTCCTCGAGGCTTTAAACCATGCGAATACACTGAACTCCAGCACTCTGAGACCTATTTTGGGCAATTCATAAACACAATAGGCTTAGATGGTTTATGGAAATTTGCTCAGAGAAAACGTCCAGGGCAGAGCCTAAAGCGGACTGCGAGTGTATTAATAGCTAACACTCAAACAGGCTGATGGCACCTTGAGAAAAACTAAGAGGAAACCCTTATTTGAGCCCATTTGTCCCAGCAAGGACAGCACACACGATGCCACTGTCTTCCTCATGAGCCAAGAGGTGCTTTTTGCCTGTTCCCCCTGCAGGGGCAGCTTGCATTCTAAATAACGATGACAACTAGGAATGTGTAATCACCAGGTTTGAGTGCTTATCAGAACTTTGGTTTGTAAAAAGGATCAGAAAAGTTTAAGAATGGAGGTGTGACTGAGCACATAACCAACTTGGAACAGGACTTCGGATCTTGATAAGCATAGTGTCTGCCCATGAAGTATTCAAGGATGAAGCCTCTTTCTTAACAGCCATTTACAACCGCGCGCATCTAAAGGACATGAAGGAATGTTCATTATTGTGACCTTAATACCTATGATCGCTCAGAGAATTTTGTAAAAAGCCCCAAACTCTGACATTTGGATCTTAAAAGCGAGCTTACAAGGTAAGTAACTAGAGTGCTATAATTTTTACTTCCAATCACAATGCACTTAGGCACATTTATTTCCATGAGAGGCTCCTTAAATAGGACGGATCTATTTTCCAAAGAACACACAGCTGGTGAATTCTGAGAAAGATAGGATGAATGCTTGTTGATTCTTGATTCATGATCTACACTTAAATTTTGTACATTTGGTATACTGTTGGATGGCAGGAAACCAGAGACAAATCTAATAAACTGGCCCTAAAGTTAATGTTCTTATTGATATAGAAAATACTTCTACTCCATCTGATTTTGTTGCCAATTAATAAATGGTAGCCCACTGCAACCAGGTTTCTAAGCTAACTAACCTTTTACATGAAGATTCTGAGCTTCCTAAGTGATGATTTACTTACTGTTCTATTGGTGTTCCCAGCGTCAAAAGAAACATGAATTATATTATGTGTTGAGGTCAAGTCCAGTGAGGTCAATTCGTATCCCTGTTTTCCCCATTTTTTCCACTGCATAAAAAACGTTAGAAGGAAAGCAAACTGAGCGGTTAGGAATTAAGCAACCACATTTTAATCAATAAATATGAACATCTGTGTGTTAACCAGTTATTAGGCAGAATAAAATAGTAACTTATCAAGAATTCAAAAAGTAACCTTGTAACAAAGTGCGAGAATCTTTGCCATAAACGTTGCCCACATAATAGAATTAGAGGTAACAAGAAATTTACTCAGAATGAGGCTTGGAATAATCTAACCAAGTTCCAGGTATATGCTAAAGCTAAAAAAAGATTATTTTGCACAGAGTGGGCAATACGTAGATTATCTGACAACGCAATGAATAAATGATTGAATGGAGGAATTGCTGACATCAGGTAATATATGACTTCTATTCACATTATGGGCCATTCTGATATCCATTTCTTGTTCCTGCCCTGCCTCACTAGGCTTTGCGTGCTCTGTACTGCATGAAATCACATTTCCAAGGGCCCTTGCCAGCTGGCTTCCAGGTAATGCTGGTAGGGGTAGGGTGCCAGGGGGAGACTCAGGGCAGGAGAGATGAAGCTGGGGTATTTTTCCACTCTGACTCGGGCTGGTATTGCCCCATCTCAGGCAGGGGCTTTGTCTGTGCCATGCTCCAACCCCCACTATCCCTGGTTGATCCAGCTCTCACCAGGCAGCTTCCCACCATGCCCATGTGGCCAGTTCCTGTGGGCTACCCCAGCTTCTGGATTAAGGGAACCACACCTTTTCATAGCCCTCGGTTGGTACCAGATTCCTTTTATTTGGCTTCTTTTTGATTATCTTTGTAAGTCAATCTCCTCTATTAAAACCCCTCTATTGAAACACCTAGTATGGCTTCTGTTTTCTGTCTGATACGTATTAGATTCATTGATTTTTTTTCCCTCTCCTTTAACTTCTCTGGGAATTTTTGCGTGAGAATCTGCCCTAAGCCAATGAAAAATCACTCAAATCACACTCAATACCCACTTTTCCTGCAATACAGGTGAACACACACTGCTTTTTCTCAAGCACTGGAACGCTCTTTGCCAGGTGCAAATAGGAACTCCTGTCTGCCGTGTCACCACTGATCATGGTGGGCACAGCCGAGAGTCATCTGCAGAGGTCGTTTTTGTTGTATGTACTAAATGAGACAACAAGGAGAAAAGTACAAACACAAAATTAGTCTTAAGAAGAAATTACGAAGTCATCAATGGATAACATTGTAAAAAAAAAACACAAAAAAAAACCTCTCCCAAAACATAGGTACATAAGACAGCACCAGAAAAGTTTCTTTCCTGTTGAATCAACAAGTGTTCCTGAAATTAAAATCCTTTGGAATTTCTTGGTATTTCAAGAGCATTAAAAAAAAAAAAAAAAAAAGACTCATGAACAAATGATCCGTAGCTTTTCGGCTAGAATGCATCCCTGGGATGGTTATTTTCAGAAGTAGAGTTCCTTGGTGAGCATAGAGACCACACATGGATCTGCTTCTTCTCGTGGAAGTAGGGTCATCAGACTGGGACTCAAAGTGCCCTGGCCACCCTGTTGTTCACCCTGGTGAGGATATGCAGGATCTCCAGGCTCTTGCCATGCTCGTTCAGGATGGAGCACAGGGCCTGCACAAACCAGGACCCGCTGCCCGGGTTCCTCCATGAGTAATAGCCTTCAACAAGACAGAAAGGAGATGATCAGATCGGCTGGCCTGGCCGCACCACCAAGAATGAGTCTTGGTGTACGGGGCCTCCACACCTGCTTTTCTGAAATTATCTTACTCTTCTCTGCGTGCAAGTCCCCGGTGAGAATTATGCTCGTGTGCTCAGAGAGCACACATCGTAGGTTTAGAAGGCTGTGTAAAGATGCTCAACGCAAGGCCTGGTGTTCCTGCGTGGATGCGTATCAAATACCCAAGTGCTCAAAGGAAATGCCGGAGATGCACTTTGTTAACTCTGGAACTCCTCGCTGTCCTCTGGGGGCAGAGCTACTTTCCAATCCAAGCCTCACAAGACAGGAATTTGCAGGAGATTTCAGAGAATTTTGAGATGTGTTCCTGCTGTTGGGGGACCCAGAACTGGAGCCAAGCTCCTCATGGAGAAATCTGAAAGTAAGAGGTGGCTGAATGACCAACTGCCTTAGGGTAGAGCCAGAGAGCCTGCAGCTCTGGGAAGGCCACCATCACAAGGGCAAGGGGTGTGCTTCTCATGGACCAAATATGGTCTGTGGCTGAGAGAGTCTGGCTCTCAGTCTTCCCTGGGTCCTGTCCAACACGATTTTTTGGAGGGACAAGGAGAGACCTCAGCAGGAAGAGGCTGGACAAGTGCCCTGGAGGATGCCCAGAAGAGGAGGAAGGAATCACGACGCACAGCGAGGAACGGAGACACAAATCCAAAGCCAAGGAGGTGTAGGGTCCAGGAAACCCAGCAGTTCAGGAAAGTGCCCAAGGAGAAAGCACCCAGCCTTTAGCATTTCACCGGTTCAGAGCGCAAGAAGCAGGTGACTATGGGACCCGGAGTTACCTTACCTCACTCCCTCCCATCTTTGGCTCTGGGAGAACCTAAAAAGCATCTGGCAATGGGGGAGGAGGTGAGTAAGGGGAAGGATCAAGGCCCTTTAGCACCTTAGACTCTAGCGGGGCTGATCTGGGATCAGAAGAAATGGAAAGCCAAATTAGGTTCAGGGTTTTAATTGTTATTTTGGTCTGGACGTTCTGGTTACAGTGCTGTGACTGCCTGTGACTTGAAAAGTGACAATACTGTCTAATATCTTAACATGAGCTGTAAAGCCGTGGACCTGCTGATGCCTCCATACAGGGGCAAGGGAATCTTCCCCTCACTTACCCCCATTCCCTCCGGTTTAAAAGGACAGCATGCAACAAAATAAAGTCGCCCTTGGCTTCCATGATGAGCTGTGATTTGTGCCCCTAGTCCTAAGCGGTCTCACCAGTTGAATGAGACCATTATAATTTATGGCAATCGCTTATTGAATAAATGTACAATAAGCAGAAATAACCTTTTTCTGTGACATGATCGAGGCACTTAGAATTCTTCCTGCGGCGCACTGGTAACCACCAGTGCAAGGATTTAAGCCCAATGGTGTTAGTGGTACCAGAACACAATTCACTTTCAGGGGGGCTCACGGAACGCATCTCGTTCAATACAATGAACTAGTGAGGCTGGTCATGGACAGTCACCTCCATTTCAGTACTGCCCCTGCACTCATGTCCTTTAACCCCTGACCTACATGGTCTTCCAGGGAGCCAGTCTCACCCTGTGACTCTCCTACCTGAAATAGTTCCATTGCACTTCATTATCAGGGTGAAGTTCAGGCCGCTTAGGATAGCACACAGGACTCCCCACGGTGGGACCCCCGTTTACCTATCCAGGTTTAATCCGTGCTGTGCCTTGTCACATCCTGTGCTATAGACGGTGTCCCCCAAAACTCAAATGTTGAACCCAGCCCCTAATGGGACTAGATGTGGAGACAGGGCCTTTCTGAAGGTAATTAATGTTAAGTGAGGCCATGAGGGTGGAGCCCCAATCCCAAAGAATTAGTGTCCTGATCAGAAGAGACCCTCTCCCTCCACCATCTCTCTGCCATGTGGGTGGGGACAGAGCTAGAAGTAGACGGTTACCAGCCAAGAAGCAGGCCCTCACTAGAAACCAAAATGGCGGGCACCTGGGTCTTGGATTTCCTAGCCTCAAGAACGGCGAGAGATATACTTCTGCCTTGAGTCTGTGGCATTTTGTTGCAGCAGCCCACAGGCTAACACACCCTGTGGTCCAGCCTTTTGAGTTTTGCCTCTGACCCCTTGGCACTCAGTCTGGCAAGCCACCTTTCCCTTCCCCTGCTGTCTGATTTTTCATGACTCGGTTACGGTGGCGTTTTATGAATGCTTCTCTCACCTGCCTCCCTGGAGTTCACCCTTCTTCCCCTACTTCTGCCAGACCTGCTCAGAAACACCAACAGCTCTACCTTGGGTTTGTTCACCCAGACCGATGACCCCGTGCCACTGCCTCCCTCTCAAGAGCAGGAAGACCAAACTATTTTTTTTTTCATGTGATCCTTAAAACGTGTGAAGCTGTCATTCTCACGAAACCTCATCTGTAGATCCTGCCAGAGCTGTTTTTCCAAACACACCTATTTACTGTAACCAACCAATACCTCTGTAGCAAGCAAGCACTTGACCGAACTACTACCCCACAGGGCATTTCTAAGTGATAGGTTTTACTAAAGCACAGGAAGGAATTCGACTGAAACTAAGGCAGACAAGGAGCTTGGGAAATGGGTAGGCTTGCTCACTCCTGGATTTCTGGTGCCTGTTTCTGGGTCACAATGTCAAGAATCCCGGTCTGAGCTACTGCTATAGTTTTATACCAAAAATCTCTCTGGGATCTTGAGCATATCATTTCAGCTCACCCCAGCTCAATTTTTTTTTAGTCTGTAAAATTAAGACAGGAACACCTTTCCTAACCACCTACCCAATTATTAGGAGGATGATAAGAGGTAAGAGACACTCTGTAAGACATTCTGTAAGGTGTAAGTGCTACAGAAGTGTTTGCTCTTACTATTACCAATAATAGTAGTGATACTTAAATGGGAGGGCTGAGCTTCCTTGGAGAGAATGCAAAACACATCCCCGTGGCAGGCAGAACAATGGCCCCCGGAGACGGTCCACGCCCTAGCCCTGGAACCCATGGACAGGGTACGTGACCTTGGCAGAAGGGACCTCTGCAGATGTGATCACAGTTACGGAAGTAAGGGGGGAGCGCATCCTGGGTTACTCCTAACTCCCAGGAGTCTGAGAAGAGGAGAACCTGCCCCAGCTGTGGTCCGAGAGAGGGACAGGTTCACAGAAGAGTCACAGAGATGTGAGATCGCTGGCTTTGAAGCTGGAGGAAGAGAGCACAAGGCAGGGAACCCAAACATGCTGGAAAAAGCAAGGACACGGATCTCCCCCCTGGAGCCTCCAGAAGGAATGTGGCCCTGCCATCCCATTTCGGAATTCTGACCTCCAGAAGCGGAAGACAATCCACTTGTATATCGGAAGCTACTGCGTTTTAGGGAATTTAGCACTGCAGCAAGAGGAAAGGGATACAGCCCCAGGCCTGCGTGTTGATGGAGTGGCATGGTCTGGATACCTGGGACTGTAGAATAGGCGAAGAGAAAGTCGGCTTCAACGGGGATCTTGTATCGGGGATTGGCATCTGTGTCATTGATAGGCCCCGAGTCAGCCTGGACCCCGTCATCGAGCTCTGTCCCCCGGCAAGCCTAAGTAACAAAGCAGAGATCACTCCATGGAGTCGGGAACAGGCACGCGTGTGCTTTTCACTGCTGCGTCCCGGTGCCGAGGGCTACGCGTGGCGGGTTCGGCAAGAATTTGATCAATAAATAAGTGAACAAAGCCTGTGTCGAATTAGTAAGCCAGAGCCAATGAACATCTTGCAGTGTCTTAAAGAAACCCTCACAATCCGTGGTCTGATGCAAATACAGATGCGAAGCATTAGAGGTAGAAGACCAAAACCCCAGTTTGCAAAACCCCCGACCGAAAACAGCACGTACGTTTGTAAAAGTGATCCGACCCAAGTCACTCTGTAATCCTTTCCCGTTTTCGACAGTATGGGGTTACCTGAAATGAAGAAGAGTTTGGGTTTCTCTAGAAGAGTTTTGCATCTGTCCCCCCCGAAAATGGGCTGTCAAGTCCTTTATCGCTGTCACGCCGTCTGTTCCATAAATTAAATTTCTTCTCCGTGGCTTAGTAAGATGCAGGCGAAACAAGCCGAATTTCTGTGGTCCTCTTCAGAGGCTGCAAGCAAGCCATTGGAAGATTGAAAGGTTAAGACGTAAGTCTGGCGGGACCTCAAAAGGGTCCTCCTTCCCAGCCTGGCAGCGACCGCTGTCAGGACAGGTATTCAGGGGCAGGAGCACCCCTCCAGAGAGAAGGAAGACCAGTGGAGAGAAGCGAGAGGCACGGAGAACTCTAGAATCCTCACTCAGTCTGAAACCAAGATGGCGCTGCCTCCTGAGGATGTGCGCCCCAAGTGTGGGAGGGGGTTCAGGCAGCTGCCGGGAGGCAGCACACTGGGGTGCTGAAGGGCATGGCCCTACTGCTTGTTAGGTCTGTGACACCAGGCAAGTTACTTAACCATTTTGTGCCTTGGTTTCCTTATCTGTAAAATCTGTTTTTAAAAGAAGGTACTTCCTGGGGTGCTTGGGTGGCCTCAGTTGGTTGAGCGTCTGACTTTTTGATTTCGGCGTTAGGTCATGGTCTCACAGTTTGTGAGATCCAGCCTTGGGCTTTGGGTTGACAGGGTGAGCCTGCTTGGGATTCTCTCTACTCTCTCTCTCTCCCTCCCTCTCTCTCCTCTCTCTCTCTCTCTCTGCCCCTCCCCTGCTCATGTGCACATTTGCTTGCTCACTCTCTCTCTCTCTCTCTCAAAAGAAATACAGAAGCTTCAAAAAAAAAAAAAACACTTCTGAAATGTATGGGGATTAGAGAAGAGTTTACGTTTCAACTCCATTCTGGACAGAATGATACAGACTTGTTCCTTCCCTACGAATTAACTCTTTGAAATTGGAACTGTTCTGTAGATCCCAAACCTATCATTTGTTGTCCTATGAGCAGATTTCATCTTTTTAGGGAGAGATCTAAGTTTCCTGAAAGACCCCCGCCTAGCCTGCAGACAGGAATGGAGTAGTCCAGACGAAGGAAAGGCTGCCCAGGCTGAAATCCCTCTGTCCTGCAAAGGCGACCCCCCATCTCCGAGCCCACTGGCGTGCTGCCCGCCCTGGGAACAGGAAGGAGACGGAGGGAGGGGGTAGGCACGCACCTTGTTTCAGCAGATCTTGCATTTTGGCACAAGAGCAGTCATTGTAGACGACCACGTCAAAACCCAGGTTTCTGAAGCACTTGAAAAGAGCCTCAGCATCTTTGTCTGTTCCGTTTCGGACGCCCATGCCTGTGGGAATCAAGCCCACGATGAGCAATCCCGGGCTGAGAACTGCCTGCGAGCATCGCCCTGTCAGGACTAAGTGCAGCATTGCTGGCTCTTGTGTAAATGCTCCCAAGGTCACAATTTAAAGGAGCAACTCGGGGCGCGTGGGTGGCTCAGTCTGTTGGGCGTCCGACTGCGGCTCAGGTCGCGAACTCGCAGTTCACAAGTTTGAGCCCCTCCGTCGGGCTCTGTGCTGACAGCTTGGAGCCTGGAGACTGTTTCAGATTCTATGTCTCCCTCTCTCTCTCTGTCCCTCCCCCGACTTGCACTCTTTCTGTCTTTCAGAAATAAACATTAATTTTTTTTTTTAATGTGGAATTGATATATGAAGCAAACTTAAAGGAGAGGGTTACTCAGCTCACCCACAGAAGGTGAGCCTCATCATGGCAACTCCAGTTGGTGCCAAAAGGCTCCCCTTGACTCTTAGCCCTTTGGTCCCAGTCTTGCATCAGATAATGCACATGGTGGGACCTTCGATTCCAAAGCTTCCGGCGTCCTCACATCCCTTCCCCCCGGACACGTAAATAGCACTGCATGGGGGGCTGTGTGCCATAGCAGATGGGCACTGCCTTTCTCCAATCAAAGTCTGATACAAGTTGAAGACAATGGAACGGAACAGGAGAGGTTAGCCTACGCCCACAACACTTACCTGTCTTTTTGTCGAAGTTCTTGTTGTTTATTATGATGCATTTGCCCACCTTCTCAAAGTTCATGTTATACTGATATGCAGGCACTCGGTCCTGGGTGGTCGTGACTGATCTTCCCGAGCCATTTTTCTTCTTCTTACTGGGGAAATATAAAGGCAGTCAGAGGCTATGGAAGACATTTGGATGGGAATGGCCTCTGGATTCTATTATTAGCAGGGAAGGGGTGCCCAAGAAAGCTGCGGTATCTGTGAAGAAAAGGCCCGAGGGGGGCAGATGGTTTTGTTTAATTGTCATATTTAAAACGAACGGGATCTCCTGCCTTGTTTCGCTACATGCCAGAGAGATGCAAATTAAAACCACAGTGTGATACCGGGACACTCTCACCAGGATGGCTTACCACGTGCTGGTGACCGTGTTTCGCACCTGGCGTTGTCATACATTGCTGTGGGAACGTACTTTGGACTTGCGTGGTGGAAAACTCGTAGAATCTACCAAAACTGAACTTAAAACACATCCTATGACAGAGCAATTCCACTCCTGGGGCTATCGCCCAAAGTAGAGTAAATATGTTTGCAAAAAAGGAAAGATCTACACGTGTGCACAGGGCTACTGTCTAGCAATAGCCCCAAGCAGGAAATTATCCGTATGTCCAATTACAGTGCAGTGAATAAACTGAATATGCATATAATGAAATCCTACAGAACAATGAGAATGAACCAACCGTGACAACAAGAAGCCCCATAAACAAATCTCGCAAATATAATACTGGATGAAAGAACCCACATACAGAAAACGCTAATACCTAATAGTAGAAGCAGTTACGTGAAAAGGTGGACAAAAGGAGCAGCAACTTAAAAAAGCAAGTTGGGGCCCCTGGGTGGCTCAGTCGGTTAAATGCTGACCCTTGATTTTGGCTCAGGCTCACAGTTTGTGAGTTCAAGCCCCACGCTGGGCTCTGCACTGACAGTACAGAGCCTGATTGGGATTCTCTCTCTCTCTCTCTCTTTCTCTCTCTCTTCCCCTCTCCTGCTCATGCTCTCTCCCTCTCTCAAAAATAAATAAATAAACTTTAAAGAAGAAAAAAGAAAAAAAAGAAAGTAGTCCCCTTCCAATCTCCAAACACTGACCATCCAGCTTTCCAGAAGTCTGGCACATGGGCACTGAGGCTGAACATGAAGCATCATTGAGAGAACACAGAAAAAAAGGTCAAATGTGGGTGGAAAGCAGCTGTGCCAGTCATCCACAGGAATATAGGCTCCGCAATAGAAGAGATCTTTTTTTTTTTAATCTGTTCTGAAAAACTGCTGCGTCCCCAGTCCCGGGAACAATGCCTGGCATATAAGTTATTCGTTAATAAATATTTTTTGGAGGGGCACCTGGGTGGCTCAGTCGGTTAAGCGTCTGACTTCGGCTCAGTTCATGATCTCACGGCTTGTGGGTTTGAGCCCCACGTCGGTCTCTGTGCTGACAGCTCAGAGCCTGGAGCCTGCTTCTGATTTTGTGTCTCCTTCTTTCTCTGCCCCTCCCCTGCTCATGCTCTGTCTCTCTCACTCTCAAAAATAGTAAATGTTAAAAAAAAAATAAAAAATAAATATATTTTTTTAAAAACTACACACCAATATCCCTTATAATTATAGATGCAAAAACTCTCAAAAAATATTAGCAAGTCAAATCTGTAGGATTATTGACCATCCCCGAGTGTGATCGATCCCAGGAATTCAAGGTTAGTTTAATATCCAAAAATCGATGAATGTAATCCATCATATCAATAAAGGACAAAACCATATAATCAACTCCATTGATGCAGAAAAAGGAATTGACAAAATACGGCACCCTATTATGACAAAAATGCTACATAAACTAGGATTACAATAGCACTAATCCAACTGGAAAAGGACATCTATGAAAAACTCCCAGCTAATACCATACTTAATGATGAGAGACTGAACGCTTTCCCCCTAAGGTCAAAAACAGGTCAGATATGTCCATTCAGGCCACTTCTGTTAAATACTGCAGGAGAGGTTCTGGTCAGGGCAATTAGGTTGAAAAGAAGTCTTCTGTGAATGAATGAATCAAGTCCTATCCCCTCATTTTACAGATAAGGAAACAGGTCCACAGAGAGGCAGGGGTTGTTCAAGGTCAGCCAGGAAGTGATGAGCACAGTGAGACCAACACGTTGGCCTCAGGTGACGGTCAGCATCCCACGTTGGTGTTTCAGAGTCCCACGCCCTGGCCTATCTGTTAGAAGACTCATCCACCACTGTCGCAAAACTGTCATCAAAAGTTGTTAGGAGTAAAGTGAAAATAAAAACTCAGCTTGGTACCTGACAAATGCAGGCCCAAGGGTATTTCCCCCCCGCCCCCAGGCTTCACTGAATCTCACTGTTGTAGTTTCTCAGAGTCTCTGGAAGGACATGGCCTTTGCCGTCGCCCCTCTTACCTGGGTCCAGATTACAGAGTAGCTCTCTATGTCGAATCTCCAGACAGCTGATTGCTGTTTTTCAACCGCTACACCACTTTATCCTCCACTTTTAATAAGGCCAACTTTCTTCCGTGATATCGTCTGATTTTTCAGAGAATAACGTCCTCGATCTGTTCTACCATCTCTAGATTCTTCCTCCCTACTTTTTCTGTCTAGTCTAGAGGGGTGATGTCAGTTCTTCTCCACATTTCTTTCCCCAGGGAGGCAGCCCAAACCAGCACTGGACTGAGACTCAGAATCTGCCCAAGGGAACCCTTCACAGAGCACCGAGCCCCCTTCCTGGCAAACAGCCTTCGGTGACCTTCACAGAATGAGATGGCCGACTTGATGGGCAGCAAATACTCTTGTGGAGTCTTCTTCCCCTCCCGGGCCTCCATAAAAGCTCAGAGGAGACGAATACCAGCAAAGTGAGCTTCTGTGGTGTTCAAGGGCATGCCATGTATGGGAGCGTAGGACTTATTTCTGAATTCCCTGTCAATGACCCACACTGACAGTGTCCTCTGTGCATGAGGCAGATTATCTGCACATAGTCCTTCATATGCACACAAAGTCTTTGGTCTTCAATTGATGCCTCTGAAGTTGGGGGAGGTGGCTTCATTATGGCCATTCCATAGGTACTGATAACAACTAACATTTGTCAGGGCTTACTATGGGCCAGGACCTTGTTAAAATTCTCCCTGCATTTTCTCATTTCCTCCTGACAGGTCTTTAGCTAATTTAAGGCCACTCAAAGACCCGAAATAAGACCAGCATAAAGTCTAGCAGGCTGGAGGATCTCTAAGAGATAAGACTCTACTTCAATATCTGCTATATGAGTCATCCTAAAACAAACTGTACAAGAACATCCAAGTAATAAATGTGCTGTGTTTTTGTTTTTTTTTAAAGCTGTCATTAGCCCATCCCCAATGATGAGCAAAACAAAAGATGCCAGTGAGCATCTTTTATAAGAAAAACAGGCTTGGTTGTAAGTTACATGAAAAAAAAAAAAAAAAAAGGACTCCGCTTTTATCAGAATAGGATTTGGAAAATAAATTTTTAAAAAAAGGAACACAAAAGGGGAATAATGATAGATACACTTTAAAGAAATTTCCATGGTTATGAAAAGTACCTTAAAATTGAATATGAGATGTGATTCTTATCCCTGGTAAATATTTCAAAAGGGAGGGGATTCCCTTACCTCACCGGCCCCTAACTTGAACTCTCAGAGTATCTGCTTCCTCTTTGTGGATTTGAGTCCGTTGTTTATTTTTCCTTCTAACCCCAAATAGCTTTTTGTTAAACCCAGGTCTTTCCAGATCCCAAACGTGTATTAGAGAGCAATCAATTCTACTCCATTGACTTCATCTTCTTAAGAGGCACGGGCCTTGGGAAAATTCCATCTGCAGCTTAACTTGTGGGGAAGCAACCCCTGTGACCGGGTTAAAGCATGTAACTGGACAGACAAAAGGACGAAAGGGTTGTCAAGATGGACAGAGCACCAGGACAAAAAAAAAAAAAAAAAAAAAATGTGGCCCGAAGCCCACGGCAGAATAGATACATTCTGCTAGAATCAGAGTCCAAGAGATCAGAGTCCCTCACTGACTAGCCTCGAGGCTTCCCAGCACCCTCTCCTGGGGATTAGCGCCCTTTCTGTCCCATTCTCCCTTCAAAGACTCCAGGGAGAGCAAGGCCTTCACTTCCATTTTTCCCATTCTGCCTGCAAGGCTGCTGCAGAGATATTAAGTACAGCCTCACATTTGGGAAGAGAAATGACTTCTGAGAGGCGACTCTTTTAGGATAGCCCCTAGCTGCTGCATGTTTACCCACACAGGACAGTTATTTCACTGCGGCACTTCTCTTGTGCGTGACCCCTAAGGCTATTTGGAGACACTCGTGGCCTGGCGGGTTTTCTTCCCTTTCCCCCACCCCCGCCGCGGCTCTTATTTCCAACTGTGGACCTTCACAGCGTGCCTCGGTGAAAAGACCTGGCTGGAAGACACAAATGTGTCCGGTCGGCCCCTCCCATAATGACCTGCAGACAGGTACAAAGATCCAGTTCAGTCTCTACTTCCTGGACGAACCGCGAAGGGCAGGGTGTTTAATCAAAATAACACGGTACCGCAGGGAAGAATGAGGAAGTTCTCTGTGTCCCTACGTGGGATCATTTCCAAGGCGGAGGTTAAGTATGAAAGAAAACAGAGGGACAAAACGACGGCAATGGTACACCACCCTTTGGGGGAAGACGAGGGGAAAATCTACGTTTACATGCGATTGTACCTGCATAAAGACTCTTGAAGGGTGACATAATGGGTAAACTCATTAATTCCAGGGCTGGGCTGCCTGGCTCTGAAACCCGGCTCTACTACAGAGCCGAGAGATCAGCAAGTTGCTTAACCCCTCTGTGATTCCTCGTTTGTAAAAAGAACAAAATTACCACATCTGCCTCCCAGCTTATAAACAAGCTGATATTCAAAAAGCGCTCAGAACAGCTTATGGCCTGCAGAAAATAGTACCTAAATGTTATTATTACTAATGGTAGTTGTATATCACGAAGAGTGGTTACCTGTGGAATAGGGGCCCTGGGGCAAGGGCAGCATGAAGGAGGAAGGATTTGACTGTATATCTTTTTTAGTACATGTGACTGAATTAATTATTCAAAAGGTTACAATAAAAATGATTTAGTAGCGGGGCGCCTGGGTGGCGCAGTCGGTTAAGCGTCCGACTTCAGCCAGGTCACGATCTCGCGGTCCGGGAGTTCGAGCCCCGCGTCGGGCTCTGGGCTGATGGCTCAGAGCCTGGAGCCTGCTTCGGATTCTGTGTCTCCTTCTCTCTCTGCCCCTCCCCCAACTTGTGCTCTGTCTCTCTCTGTCTCTCGAAAATAAAGAAATGTAAAAAAAAAAAAAAATTAAAAAAAAAATGATTCAGTAGTTAAAAATCACCTGCTGCAAACAGATTCCGTTACTTGGCTTATGTTGAAGATTACTGGATTCAGACTTTTTTTGTGCTACTTGTTAAAGAGACACCGTGTTTCTGTTTTTCACTGTGATCTTACACGTGATTTTCTTCCTTAGCCTTTTGAGCTTTTTCCTCCTCTCCGTGTCAATAACCGTGCTGGTAATAAACACAGTTCTAAGAAGGACCATTCTGGAACGCTCACTGCCTTGTATACGTTACCTCATGTGCTCTTGACGACCACTCTGTCAGGTGCTGGCCCCATGACATTAGCTTGCCTGAGAACACAAAGCCACACAGGGGTAGAGAGCCCAGATTCACTCACAGGTCCAACACGAAGTTTCCTATTCCCACATTTCTTGTCTCTATTAACATCCAGATTCCCGGGGCCTCAAGCTTAGACCTAGAGGATCAGAGCCGGACCTGGGTGTCTTCATGGAGCCGGTCGCCTCTGACATGTGAGGGCCTCAGCACTAGCCTGTCTGCCTGCTGCCTGGGCTCCCCGGACCCTCAGCTCTCACTGCGGTCCCCAGGGCCAGCTCACCCTCCGCTCTCAGACACCACTCTCCACGTGGGCACGGCCTTTGGGACCCTCGGTTCTTGGCCAGAAACTCGGACCAGATACACCTCGGGAAGCACGGCCTGGGGAAGGTGCCAATCGGCAGCAGCGAGACCGTATTTAGGGTCCAGCTTTCCGTGAAAACTGCGAGGTCTCCTAGGGGTGACAGTCAAGTGAAATGTTACACCGCTGTTACTTGGACAACGCAACTGAGACGCTTCCAGGAAATGCCACTGTGTGTGCAACGCCACCTTTGCTCTTCCTCGTTGGCACGGTGTTCGGCGGGTCCCCTGCGTGGCCTTGGTGGCACAGTAACTCAGAGTCAGGGGAGGGAAGCTTTGCCATCCCGGTGCCAATAGCTCTTAAAGAGTTACTGTCTGTTTGGAAATCAATTGCTAGAGCCAGGCAGACCGTCAGATAAACAACTGCTATCAGACAGAAGCAGGCGATTCAAGGGCTCCAAAGAGACTGTGCTAATTAATTAGCCACCGCAGAGAGATGGTAACGGTCCACAGCTCAGCGGGGCCAGGTTCTCCCAGGGGTGGGGAACGAGAAGGCTGCTAAGAAGCTTTCAAAGACCCAGATTAGAAACTTCTTTTTTCTTTTTCTTTCTTTCTTTCTTTCTTTCTTTCTTTCTTTCTTTCTTTCTTTCTTTCTTTCTTTCACATTTATCAGATTGGAAACTTCTTCAGCTGGTGATCCTCCCCCAGAGATAAGATCTTCTGAAAGTGGATATTCTTGTTTTCCTGGGTTGATAGGACTTTTCTGCAGAAGAGCCTAGAGCACGGAATTGCTGTGGCACAGAGACCCCAGGACCAGATCATTGGAAAACCAGTCTTTGTCCTGAATCTGACAAACCGCGCCAACGGGGGAGGAGGAACCACTCCAGACATTCCCTAAGTCACCAGGAACAAGCATCACTAATATCACTGAATAGTGTTTTATGCTTTACAAAGCCTGTTCAACATCATTATCCCATTTATTCTGCAAAGTATAGATGAGAGGCAGGGAAAGACACAGTAAATAAAAACTGGCCACAGTATTTAAGTCAGATTCTACCACTTTCCAAACTACCTGCGCCCCCGCCCTCCCCACCGCACCCCTTCTCCTCTGCCTTCGCTAATTCTCTGCTGATAAACCTAGCTTTTATCCTGACCTTTTTCACTTTCTGAAGACTTTGGCCAAGATTACTATGCTGAGAAGAAACACAGGATTCTTGCTCACAAGTGCAAGGCTCATGACAAACCAGAACAGTGAATTAAAAGTTCTAAATCCTCTTAAAAGCTCCTGGGTTTCACAATTGGCCACAGATTAAAAAAATAAATAAATCTGGCCATGAAATCACTGCTCTTAGGGCCAAACAAGATTGCAGTAACTACCATAACCTGGCAGAACTTAGCAACTGTTCAAAAGTGTGCACTAAAATGCAACGGGCAGTCAATCGAATACCAATGCTTCCTAACCGTCTTTTATTTTTTCTTGGTATTGCATTTCCTCACCAGTATGAGCAAGTACCATTATCTTCTCTTCCCAGACACATTCCGAGAGGCTCAAATCTCTGCTAAGAACACAGACAATGCCAGCATTGATTATCAGGAAGAAACTAGATTATCCTAACTTCTTCGGTTAGGGACCTGTTTTTTGGAACCTCAAATTCTGCAGTGCGAGGGCAACTCAGTCATTTCAACAAAGTCAAGAGGCACAAAATCACAAACAAGCCCTGATGGTTATTTATACAAAAAAGACATCCTTGAAGAGCCTACAGCAACCTGTACCAGAAACCACTGTAGGACAAAAATACTCTGCCTACTTTGCGAAGAAGTAAAAAAAACCTCAGTAAGGGCACAATGAACTTTTACAATCCACTCTGGGCGTGAGTATAATTTTCCCCATCACCGGAGTGGATAAATACAGGTTTTATCCTCGTCCAGATCCCCTAGGCTGCTCGAGATGTGAATTATACCTTTCTATATTTGGAAGGGAATAGAAGCACGCAAACCTGCTACTGTTTATTTTCTAAAGCGTCTCCATGAATAGGATCCCCAGAAGCTCTATCTGTTTGCAGACATTCATCAGCAGGAAAGTAAACACACCACCAGGCACACATTTCCCCAGGGCTGTTCCATTCGGAACTAGGGCTCTGGTTTTCGTAGCTGCTTTGTCTAAATATTTTTGGGATGATTCATTCATGGTTTCAACATTTTAACAGCGGGTATCCCCGACAGTCCTGACATACCAAGGCACAGAGCAAGGCAGAGAGGAAAGGAAAGACTGAAGGCGGTACCTCGTGTCTCCATCCGAAAGGACCCCCCTGTGCATCAGAACTAGGCTTCGCCCGGCAACTCTGGGCAGCGGGTTTCCTTCTTCTCTGTAATAATAAAAACTCAACATGCTCGGGGCTCAGCAGGGGACAGGAGACTGGCACAGCCCGCCTGGCCCTGAAGGCCCGTGACTGAATCAGCAGTGAACCGCACACTGGAGTTTTCCATAGGACCATTCACGCTGGGGCTGGGAAAGTCACACTGGCCTCCCCCTTCTCTGCTGACCGGCAGAAATGCCCAGGCTCCACACGGCTGCATTCTCCCCACCCCGGGACAGCTCCCTAGAGAAAAAGTGACTTTCTAGGAGCATGGGATCTGAAGTGGGGGGGAAACAATACCCCAAACTTCCACAAAGATGCAGCCAGCGGCACCATTTTTAAGAGTGAAAACATGGAAACGGGAATGGCTAAGCAAGAGACTGAGATTCAGTCGAATAAAATACCACACGGCTATTTAAAGTGATGAGCGTGCAGATGTGGGCAACCCAACAAAGTGCCAAGCTACAGGAGGTGGCAAAATTATATGTAAGTAAATGAACAAAAATCGGAGGGGAGTTTGTGGTGAATCAGAGTCCAAGTGCTTGAGGTTATTTTTCGCCTTATAAAAGCACGCAAGGCATTCGTACAAATAATAAAAGACTACAGAGGCAAGCCAAAGACCTTAATTGTCAAATGAGGCATATAAATCGTTTTCAATCGTCTTGAACAAAGTGAATGATCCAGGAGTTACTACCCTTCCCCATCTCACCCCTCCAAATGCAAGGAGGAAAGTGTGAACACGTAAAAACAACACCCTTATTAAGCAAACTGCTCACAATGATGCTTTTCTCAATTTCCTGGTTCAAGGTCGCGGTCAGTGAAAGGTGTGTCACTGACAGAGCAGAGGTATAACACCTGATATCCTGGGCAAACCGAACCCTCGGTCACGCTCAGGTCTGTGAGCAGAGAGAAATCTGGCTCCACACATTCTGTTCTGGAACCCAGATTTGCAAACATACGCTTACTTTGGGGAACAAAGTCCATTTAAAATAGGCTATGGAGGGAAAGATTCCTTCCCCTTCTCACATCACTTGCCTCCTCCCCTGGAAAACAAAGCAGAGAGACCTCTGACAATAAAAATTGATAAAAGAATTTAAAAAAAAATGCAGGAGGGAGATAAAGGACAGAATTCTCTTGAAACAGCCTCAAACTGCTGTCTGTATGATGGCGGGGGGCTCTAGAATTCAGAACAGCTAACAGGACTCAGTTCTCTCTCTCTTTTTTCTTAATGCTTATTTATGTTGAGAAAGAAAGAGAGAGGCAGAGAGAGAGGGAGAGAGAGAATCCCATGCAGGTTCCGTGCTGTCAGTGCAGAACCCGAGGTGGGGCTCGATCTCACAAACCGTGAGATCGTGACCTAAGCAGAAATCAAGAGTCGGATGCTTAACCCGCTGAGCCACCCAGGTGCCCCGGCCCTCATTCTTCCTCATCTGTGGAGCAACAGACAAACCCACTGTTACACATGCGTGCCAGACAGAACACCCTGAGCCCCAGCAAGCTCGGGGTTTGAACAGGCAAGGCCACACTGCACAACTCTTACTTGTGACCGCGTGTTCCCCCGAGAAACAACAGGTCTTAAGTTTCATAGTACTTTTCTGCACCTAGGCTTAATTCTGCACAAATGGTGTTTTAACATTTTTATTACTATGAAAACCTGATCATTTACTTCCCTTCTTCACTTTTTTCTTTTAACCATACAGCTAGCTCATGATTTCCCTTCTAGAAGAGCAATAACCTAGAATAACTGGAGCTATTCTGCATGTGGGGGAAGCTTCAAAGTCTCTGGATCCCGTCACCATGCTTTAGAGGTGTGGTTCTCTGCTCCTGAAACGGGCACTTGACCCTCTATCAGAACGCCCATCGCTAGCCCTGCTGGAACTCTGGCCAAGCCCTCAGCTGAAGCAGGGCAGAAAGGGAGCAATTTCCACGAAGAATTAAATTTGCTGACCCACTTGGGTAGAAGAAAAAACCCGCTCTGCTGGTGGATTAACGTGGCTGACCAGCTCAACGCCAATGCAGTTGTGACTGGCACTTGATGTATGGGGTGAATCGCTGGACCCCAAGTTAGACCCAGGTCTTGGTGCTGGTCTTGCTGGGTGACTATGGGTAAAGTACTTTACCTCTCTGATCTTCACCGTCCTTGACTGTTATGGGAGGGAGCTGGATAAATCACATTTTTTTTTTTTTTTCAACGTTTATTTATTTTTGGGACAGAGAGAGACAGAGCATGAACGGGGGAGGGGCAGAGAGAGAGGGAGACACAGAATCGGAAACAGGCTCCAGGCTCTGAGCCATCAGCCCAGAGCCTGACGCGGGGCTCGAACTCACGGACCGCGAGATCGTGACCTGGCTGAAGTCGGACGCTTAACCGACTGCGCCACCCAGGCGCCCCGATAAATCACATTTTTAAGGCGTCTTCCAGTTTTAACGTTACGGTTCTATGATTTCTTCCCTGTCAGGAATCATGTACAGTTTCTTCCTCATCAGGCAGTTCAGTAAGCTGACAGTTACTGTATTCAATTCTCATAAGCAATCCAGTGGACAGGTATTCATATACCTATTATGCAGAGGCAGAAACTGAGGTTCAAAGAGGTCAAAGGACTTGCTGGTACCTCAACTAGTGATTGGGAGGCAAGGCCAGAACCAGAACCTGGGATGTCCACCTCCACGCCTCCATTGTTGCCATTCTAAAGTCATCACTGCTTCAAGATTTATTACAGCATTAAATCGTTAGTACGGTCTACGTACAAATTTCGGAGACAGGCATCCAGTATTCTGTAGTATGAATTCGAAGACTTCCTGTATTGAAAAGTAAACTCCCTGGGTATATTTTACCATTCTCTTTCTTTTAGGGGGCCCAGACCTGGCCTCTCTTAATCAGTGGGTGTGATCGAATGGCTTTTGCTTAACATATTCTTTGGAATGAGTTAAGGTCTGCTATCTTTGTTCTGTTCTTTAATTCCAAAGCATTGCTTCTTCTGAAACACCCTCCCCTCCAAATGAAAAGACAGGCCACCAGGATCTTTCTTATAATTATGCAAATAACACACATTTTTTACAGGGATCTGTTTACATATAACACTTAACTGGTGGAGAAACCCAAGTTGCAATGCAGGAAAAAGAATTATAACCCTGTGGCATCCATTAAATACACTCGAAGAGCACACAAGGCAGAGCACGAAGATGATATGGAAGACAAAGTCCATGGGATCTGAACCAGCGTCTCAAAAACAGGGGATTTATCAAGTTTCAAAAATGAGGCTTTTCTCCTGCCCCCTTCACCTGGTAAATGGAAAGATAAGCAAACCTCTTTGCAGGGACACAAAGGCTCCACCAGGGCCCGGGGGAAATCTGAGTGCATGAAATCTGTTTGCTACTTTGTCTTTTATTTCCCTCAATGCTGACCTTGAGCAGAACTAAGCCT
Organism: Lynx canadensis; assembly: GCF_007474595.2. Lineage (NCBI taxonomy): Eukaryota > Metazoa > Chordata > Mammalia > Carnivora > Felidae > Lynx > Lynx canadensis. Next base: position 16,968,955 of record NC_044313.2, read on the forward strand.
CTGATTTCAGAGCTGAGGTATGCCTGCGAGAGGACATGTGTGAGGCTGCTGGGTGGGGCCTGGTCTCGTACCCTCGATGGCTCCCGGTGTGGTGCCACCAGGCTGTGGGCCTCCACTCACTTTCTAAGAATCTGTGTGCTTTGTAGCTTGGCCTGACCATCACTGTCGCTGGGGCTCTTCCTGGGCCCTGATAACTCAACTTCCAACTCCTCTGGCTCTCCCTCCTCCTCCCATAGTTCCTAATATACTACAATTCAGCAATTAGCTATTCTCAGCCATTAGCCATTTTCTGTAGCCATGCCTAGACATTCTAGAAGAACCTGAGTTTACATTCAGGGCAGGGACCACACTGCTAACACGGATGGCCGGTAACCTGTGCCAGGTGCTTGGGTTACCTTTACTTCAAGAAGAATCCCTCTATAAGTTCGCAGATGACTTTAGGCCTTGTTCCTTAAACAATGGCTCAAAATGAATGCAGGCTGTGCATATACCGATTTCTCCTTTTTTCTTTTTACTTCTACTAATTTTAACTAATTAAAACACTTTTACTAATTTTAACTTAATACCTTACATGTCTTTCCTTCGCGGTTTCCTATGTTTTCCAACTGTTCTTCAATAATCGGGAAATAAGAAAACATTTTAATGCATTCTTGTTTTTCAAAAAAAAAAAAAAAATTAAGTTAAAGAGCAGTTGGGTTTACTCAGGGTCCAATGGAATGGAAATAAAACGAGGCTGTGGCGCCATCTAGTGACAGTGAGGCGAAAAAGCCAAGACAAGTCTGAGAGCTTGGAACTACCTGGGGCCACTGGGTCCTCCCAAGCTTTGGGGGGAAAAAGGAGACTTGTTTCCCAGAATCCTTGAGGTCTCCAGGGGAGGGCACATGTCCTCAATTAGAGAGGGGCAAGAGGTGCCACCTGATAGCAATTCTGACGCCCCAAGAAAGGAGCTGGGGACAGGACAGTCTGCATAGGGTGCCCACCATCAGCTGGGGGGAGCACTCCAGCGCAGTGGTTGATGCACCCACACGTCGGACCTGTGGCATACTTAGCGTCCCTCACTCCGTGGAGGTGGACCGTTTGCTCTGCCATTTTCAGGTCACCCCAATGAATTAAATTCAGCAGAATAAACAACTCCCGTTTAGAATCTTAAGTAACAGAAGTGAAAGTAGACGGTGTTGACCAGTCACGTGTGACAGTGGACACCTGCTCTTTGCGGCAAATCCGACTGTCTGGAGTTGCACTTAGGGTCTGGTCCCATCACATGCCAAGTCCCAGGCACCACCCAAATCCGTCCTGCGCTCTCGGGCAGCAGGGCCAAGGCAGCAGATATGTTCAGGGAAGCAATGGAAGGTGGCAAACACCGGTTTTTCTGTTAGAAATAATGGATTTCGTCATCCCTTTCCTAGCCAGACAGTTCAGGGGTCACTATATGACTTCAGCTATTCCCTGGGGTCCAGGTGCCACTTTCCTCCTCGCCTCTCCCCTCTTCAGCCCTTCAACCCTCTTGGTCACAAAGTCTGGCACATCTGGGGCCAAAGGCGAAGACTCCACCTGTCGTATTCGGCTGGCGTTTCGCTCCCATTCTCGCCCAGAGAATTTGCAACAGCACCCCCTTCAGGCCCTGCCCCGCACTGCAGCTCTGCTGCTCAAGGCACTTTTTTTTTTTTTTTTTTTTTTTTTTTTTTTGGTAGGTATGGTTGATCAAGTCACTCTACTTAAACTTTTCCATGACTTCCTTGTTCTTTAGGATTCCAAATCCTTAATATGACTGACAGACAAACCCTTCTAAAGTCCGGCCCCTGCCCATTTACTTTAATTCAAATATTTGATTGGAAAATGGAATTGAATTCAAATATTTTGCAAGGATAATTGTTTATTTTGATAAATGAAGCTTGATGTCACTATCAGCCATGCTATAAAAAGGTAGCGAACTAGAATACAGAAAATTACCTGAGCTTACTGACCTTTCCAAAGGACTTAAGGGGGTAAAAACCCCAATACCACAGACCATGTCTCTTCCGTAAAATGATGCATCTTAAGGCAGAGGTGTTCAAACAGGGCACTCAAAGACCTTCCAAGGGGTGCAGACATAGGATATTTTAAGGGAATTCATGATCAGATCCTCAACTTGCATGTGTATTTTTCCGAAAACTGGTTTGCCTGAGATCCTGCCTCCCCTGTTTCCCATCTCCCACCAAGTAAAAGAAGAGCAGAATTCTCATCCACCCTAATTCTTAGATGGTGTCAAAACCTCCACATCATCTAATAGACAACTCAAATATAAGTATCTGTGGGTCTCCTTGAATCAGGCACTGTAATGGGCTATTTACACAAGAGTCTAATAAGGGTGAAGGATAGCATTAGAAATAGGGCTGTTTGGGGCCACCCTGGGCTGTTCAAAATTCAATGATGTGTTTACAAAATATACTGAATAAAAATAACTATAGAATGGAAAGGGAACGTTGTGGCTCTTAAATAATGACTTTGCCTTTTTCACTTCCTGATTATTTCCAAAGACACTATCACTTTTGAGCTAGAGTTCTGTGACAGCAAAGCAAATAAACACTGAGAGAAGTGAACACAGCATCCAGCTTTCTTTGTGCCCTTTCCTTCCTCTTTCCTTCCCTCCCTCCCCACCCTACATCTATCCATCCAACCTTCCTTTCTTCCATTCATCTATCCATCCATCCATCCATCCATCCATCCATCCGTGAATCCATCCTCTAAGAATTAGAAACAAGACGGTTGTCACAGGGATGCCTTATAACACATTTGCTGAACTGGAAATGGTATCAGACCTTTATTGGTTGAAAGCAAATCTGGTGTGGCAGATTAGTTTGACAAGAAGGACTGGCTTTGTCAACTAAAATATACAGCAGACATTTTACGTAAGTGAATGAGCTACATTCGCAGCTCTAAGGTCTTAACCATGAAATATTTCAGAAAGCAGACAGTTTAAAAGCTTTTTATCAAAAAAAAAAAAAAAGGATACTGACAAATGTTTATCATCGCTACTTTAATTATCTTATCTCTGTTGGGAATATTTTGGGTTAAACAATTTGCCTCCAACTAAAGAGGAACAGGTTTAATTAACAGTTTTTTGAGAAGTTTTGGTAAAGCCTTTTGAGCATACTTCCCATTAACGGAAAAAAAATCAATGTTTCTAAGGGCAGAATAACCCTTTTGTAAGTCAAGTAATTTGTAATTATTTTCGATACAATTGAAGGACCTAATTGATTTGTCATTCTTTGGCACAGAACTTAGAAGGAATTCAAAGAATTAAGTGACATTATTATCACAAAACTGTTGCCATCCCACGTACTTATTCATGGTTTCCTAGCGCTTCTACCTCTAAAAACGACAAACAGGCAAAAGAGGGGATAACTGAACACTTCCTTATCCTGGCAATGGCTCTCATTTATCCACGTATGCATAAGCTAGCTTTTGAAAAGCCCGCTTTCCCATTATAAGTTGCAATTTAAATGCAATTTCTATTTAATAATTATCTTGATGAAAAATGATTTAATAGTGCTAACGACTTACCAACATTTGTTTGGATCAACTGTGAATTAATAAGAGTCAAGACAGTAACTTAGTCTCGGAGAAATTTTCAGTAACTTAACACAGCAGAAATTTCTTGTAATACTCATGATACCTGGAAAAATGTCTTAAAATTTATGCATACATAGGGGGGCATGGGTGGCTCGGTCGGTTAAGTGTCCAACTTTGACTTGGGTCATGATCTCACGGTGTGTGAGTTCGAGCCCCGGGTCGGGCTCTGTGCTGACAGCTCAGAGCCTGGAGCCTGCTGTAGATTCTGGGTCTCCCTCTCGCTCTGCCCCTCCCCCACTTGCACTCTGTCTCTCTCTTTCTCTCAAAAAAAAAAAACTTTTTAAAAATTTTGGAAACCTGGGGCGCCTGGGTGGCGCAGTCGGTTAAGCGTCCAACTTCAGCCAGGTCACGATCTCGCGGTCTGTGAGTTCGAGCCCCGCGTCGGGCTCTGGGCTGATGGCTCAGAGCCTGGAGCCTGTTTCCGATTCTGTGTCTCCCTCTCTCTCTGCCCCTCCCCCGTTCATGCTCTGTCTCTCTCTGTCCCAAAAATAAATAAACATTGAAAAAAAAATTTAAAAAAAAAAATTTTGAAAACCTTTATGCATATGCATTGATGCACACCTTTAGGTTACAGAGATGCACCATGGGGAGATCATTCAAGCAACTAAATCTATGACAGCAGAATAAAATACTGTGGGGGGAAATAAAGCGAAAAAACAAGAGTTCCGGGAAAAAAGAAACAACAAAAATTCCAGCTGTTAAAGACAGCTTGCTCGTGTACATTTTTAAGGGAGAAACGTGGTTACAAAAGTACTGTGGATTCAGAGTCCACTGAATACATTTAAAGAAGTGATTTTCAAATGTCAGTATTTACAACATACCGCTGGGTTTCATAATTTCTGGGAAGTATACCACAAGGCTCTACTAAGACTTCCGAAATGACAATTACACAGTTCCTGTTTCTCTGTCACCGAGAGGCAACCTGCTTAACCCAAAGACTCAGAGACCTGGGAAAACTGAAATATTCTCACGTCCTTTGCACCTATTTGCCAAGAAATTTATAGGTCACCTTAAAATATGTGTGTGCAGATAGGGGCACCTGGGTGGCTCAGTCGGCTGAGCGTCCGACTTCAGCTCAGGTCATGATCTCACAGTTCGCGGGTTCGAGCCCCACGTCAGGCTCTGTGCTGCCAGCTCGGAGCCTGGAGCCTGCTTCGGATTCTGTGTCTCCTTCTCTCTCTGCCCCCCCGCCCCCCGCTCACTCTTTGTCTCACTCTGTTTCTCAAAAATAAATAAATGTAAAAAACAAACAACAACACCAAAAAAAAGTATGTGTGTGCATGTGTCATTTTAGAACGTTATTTTGCAGCTCCGTTGACGAAACATTTGCTGGCCACTGTTCTAAAGGGCTCGTACTGGATCAATTGACCTTATGGCTTTCGAAAGTTCTCAGGAGTTGCAGCTGCATGTTCTGCTCATTTCATGGGGTATCCTTGACCCTAAATGCCCACCAAGGCCAAAGGAACTCAGGTCCAGGATGTGGAGGTCTTCTCACTTTTCCGAGTCCTGTCCGGGATGGTGTGACCCAAGGGTTTCTCTGGGATTGTTTGGAGGGAGCCAGGCTGCCCCTCATCACCGGCTCTTCCCCTCCTGAGAACTGCTTGGGAGCACTCCCTAACCTCAACTTTGATCTCTGTCACCGTCCCTCCCAGGTGGGGCTCGGCTTAGGAGACGCCGAAAAGTCTGATGCTTCTGACCCACAGTGCCCTCCGGCTTCTTGCGAGGAAGCCCTGTTGCCTGCCGCCCCATGGCCAAGGGTGAGGGGAGGTGAGGGGCCCCTCTGGGTCCCTGCATTCCTACTTTTAAATGGAGAGCACAGGAGAGCTGTTGGGTGGTGGTGGTACCATGTACGTTCTCATCTCAGGTCCACCATTCACTTTTTTTTAATTTAAAAAAATGTTTATTTATTTATTTTTGAGAGAGAGCGAGAGAGAAAGAGAGTGAGAGAGAATCCCATGCGGGCTCTGCACTGTCAGCACAGAGCCCCAACGCGGGGCTTGAACTCACAAACCATGAGATTACAACCTGAGCCGGAATCCAGAGTCGGATGCTTAACCAACAGAGCCACCCAGGCGCCCCTCCGACATTTATTAATTGTCATCAAAGAGGCAAGCTGGTAAACGTCTGTGTGCCTCAGTTTCCCTGCCTATGAAATGGTGATAGCGATAGAACTATCTCCGGGGATTAGGAGGACGGCGTGCCATACTGAGCTAGCACACGAAAACGCAGTAAATTAAGTTGTTGTTATTATTATTATTAAATGCCAAGATCTGGAATTTTAGAAGTGGACTCAGGAAACGACAAGGTGAGAATCAGCAGACGGCATGCTTCCATCAATGGAGGGCTACCCTAAAACCTCCTGTCCCATGCCCCTGGATTCTGCCTGGCAGCCAAACCTGGTCCCAAAGGGCAGCAGCAACCCAGGCTCTGCCCCGAAGGAGGCTGCCTGCAAATCACCTCTGATGCGGACAGCCCCTCCCTCCTGGGCAGGTGCCGCCCAGATGCACAGCCGCGGAGCCGGAGGACGCCCCCCCCCCCCCCCCCGCCAGTTTGGTTTCCCCCACCTCTGGGCTTGCCCCCAGAGACAGGAAGTGCACACCGGAACCCTAATGTTGTCACACACAGCTGTCAGGGTTCTGTGCAAATCTTCCACGCGCAGCACGGACCTCCTGCCCTGAATGTCCCTCTCCCCACGCGTGTGTGGAGATGGCTGAGGCATGGCAGGCTGGAGGGGCCCGGGGCCCCTCTTCAGCCCAGGAAACGTACCTGAAGAGTGATGGCACAAAGGAAGACCGGTCTGGCTTAGCATCAACTGCATCTCTGCTTGCTGAGTCCCCAGTTGCCTGCTCCACGCCACAGCCCTGATCGTCTGCCATCTGGAAGGAAGACAAAAAACCAGAACCTTGGTATCTAGCGCATCACTGGCCTCATGATCCTTTTAAGCAGCACTCATTAGATGACACAGGTTTTTTTTTGCTAACATTTTTCTTTAATTTTATTTATTTAGTTCGAGAGATACAGAGAGAGCGTGAGCCAGGGAGGGGCAGAGAGAGAGAGAGAGAGAGAGGAAATCCCAAGCAGGCTCTCCACTGTCGGCGCAGAGCCCAAGGCAGGGCTCGAACTCACAAAACTGTGGGATCGTGACCTGAGCCAAGATCAAGAGTCAGAGGCTTAACCAAATGAGCCACCCAGGCGCCCCTAGGTGTTGCGGTTTTTGATTAAGCCTGGAGATGAGCAGTTTTGCATGTTTAGGCTCCAGGGCTCCTGCACCAACCATTCATTTAAACGCTCCAGTGCCAACTCTATTTGAGGCATTGTTCCAGAGAGGGGGGAGGCAGCAGCAAAGAGAACAAAAGCTGTGCCCTCAGGGAGCTTCTAATCTGGCGTCCCTGATTTTGTTAAAGGATCCCCCAGTATGAGAAGCTGTGGAAGGTCTGTTAACAGGAAACTCCCCCTTCATTCCTGACAGGTGACAAGGTGCTCAAGCTTTGCCTGGCATCGCTTGAACCCCGTTCGAAAACATTAGCAACCTGCAAAAAGCAAACGCTCTCTGTGTCAAGACGGTTTTCGGCGGGTTCTACCAAAATAGATAGATTCCCATCGTATCATTTTCCTCTTCCAGAATCTTCAAGACATCCCTATGATCCAACAGTTCAAATCTAAACCCACCTCCTTGGGTTTTAAGACCCTTTATGATCTAGTATTGGAGTTGGCAAACTCCGGCCTACCACTTGTTTTTGTAAATAAAGTTTTATTGTTAATACAGGCATACCCATGCCTGTTGAGCAATTGTGACAGAGACCATATGGCCTGAAAAGCCTAAAATATTTACTACCTGGCTCGCTATTTATTTATTTATTTTTTATATATATATATGAAATTTATTGACAAATTGGTTTCCATACAACACCCAGTGCTCATCCCAAAAGGTGCCCTCCTCAATACCCATCACCCACCCTCCCCTCCCTCCCACCCCCCATCAACCCTCAGTTTGTTCTCAGTTTTTTTTAATTTTTTTTTTTCCAACGTTTATTTATTTTTGGGACAGAGAGAGACAGAGCATGAACGGGGGAGGGGCAGAGAGAGAGGGAGACACAGAATCGGAAACAGGCTCCAGGCTCTGAGCCGTCAGCCCAGAGCCTGACGCGGGGCTCAAACTCACGGACCGCGAGATCGTGACCTGGCTGAAGTCGGACGCTTAACCGACTGCGCCACCCAGGCGCCCCTTGTTCTCAGTTTTTAACAGTCTCTTATGCGTTGGCTCTCTCCCACTCTAACCTCTTTTTTTTTTTTTTTTCCTTCCCCTCCCCCATGGTCTTCTGTTAAGTTTCTCAGGATCCACATAAGAGTGAAACCATATGGTATCTGTCTTTCTCTGTATGGCTTATTTCACTTAGCATTACACTCTCCAGTTCCATCCACGTTGCTACAAAAGGCCATATTTCATTTTTTCTCATTGCCACGTAGTATTCCATTGTGTATATATACCACAATTTCTTTATCCATTCATCAGTTGATGGACATTTAGGCTCTTTCCATAATTTGGCTATTGTTGAGAGTGCTGCTATGAACATTGGGGTACAAGTGCCCCTATGCATCAGTACTCCTGTATCCCTTGGATAAATTCCTAGCAGTGCTATTGCTGGGTCGTAGGGTAGGTCTATTTTTAATTTTCTGAGGAACCTCCACACCGCTTTCCAGAGCAGCTGCACCAATTTGCATTCCCACCAACAGTGCAAGAGGGTTCCCGTTTCTCCACATCCTCTCCAGCATCTATAGTCTCCTGATTTGTTCATTTTGGCCACTCTGACTGGCGTGAGGTGATATCTGAGTGTGGTTTTGATTTGTATTTCCCTGATAAGGAGCGATGCTGAACATCTTTTCATGTGCCTGTTGGCCATCTGGATGTCTTCTTTAGAGAAGTGTCTATTCATGTTTTCTGCCCATTTCTTCACTGGGTTATTTGTTTTTCGGGTGTGGAGTTTGGTGAGCTCTTTATAGATTTTAGATACTAGCCCTTTGTCCGATATGTCATTTGCAAATATCTTTTCCCATTCCATTGGTTGCCTTTTAGTTTTGTTGGTTGTTTCCTTTGCTGTGCAGAAGCTTTTTATCTTCATAAGGTCCCAGTAATTCACTTTTGCTTTTAATTCCCTTGCCTTTGGGGATGTGTCGAGTAAGAGATTGCTACGGCTACCTGGCTCTTTATTTAAAAAAAGTGGGATCTCTTACTAACCTGCTACTCCCTCTACTTTAAGACGTGAAACCAACAATGAAAATAGAAACTGACTTATTATTTGCTTGTGCTAATTGCTTTGTAAGCGTTATCTTATTTAATATTTTCAACAATGCTGTCGGACCATTCCTATGATCACTGCTTTTTGACAGATGAGGAAGGTGAGGTTAGAAAAAGGTAGATAGCTTGTCCCAGGTTGTATTACGAGTAAAGAGCAGGACTTGGATCTGAAGCCAGCAGCATGCACCCCACCCAGAGCACCCCCCCCCCCCCCGTTACCATTATACCATGCAGCCTCCCAGCATCCTTAAACATGCTCATTTCAGGTTCTGTCAGGGCTCATAGTTCTCTCTTTCTGGAAGTCACCACTCATACATCTGCTGGACATGACACCTTTGTCCAGCGGGCTAATAATCAATCTTCAGAATTCAGCTTAAATGGCACCTCCACAGGGAGGTCCTCCTTGATTACACCTATCTCATCAGCTCCCCCCACCCCTGTTCTCTTTGTCTTTTTTTTTTCATTTTCACTCTGCTTATTTGTAGCTCAAACACAACAATTCTAAGTTCATCACGGGAGAAGCGCCCAACACCCAAAAGGTGCCTACGAAAGAAATATTAACTGAACGGAAAGCTGGAAGAAACAAATGTCGCAAGGGAAGAGAATCTGCTAAAAGTGATATGGCCGGTTAGAAGAGAGTTTTAGCAGAGCCTGTACTAAAGCCGTTTTTCCTACATCCAGTCCTGTTTCCTTCCCCGTGAAGGGCTCGGCTTTCAGTAACAAAGGAAACCCTCTCCAGAGTCTAATTTCTGCTGGTCTCAATCTCTGAGCAATTGCACAGAGTGGGTGCGCAGATGCAGGTCTGCATTTCTGTTAGGCTCGCCCAGGGATGTTTTCACTCAGTCAGAAAACAAGAAGGCATCCACTGGACACAACACACTGTGCTCCAGAGCACAAGTAACGACTTCTGGAGGTGGGGAGAAGGAACCCAGCTTGAGGGGAGGGAGGCATCCAAGATGGCAGAGTGTTGACCCAGTGGCTGTGAGGAGTTCTGAGTAGTATTATCACGTCCCCTTGCAGCTTACCTGAGGGGTGAGCTGGGCAGTAAGGAGAGAACGGAGAGGGAGGGAGGGTCCCACACGAGCTTTCTACCATGACTGTGGGAAGTCAGGTGGCCATCTTGTTTCTCAACATCTCATCAACCGTCCACCATCGCCAGCAACGTGTATTGTGTGTTCAGCGGGGGGCGGGGGGGGGCGGTTAGAGCGTTCAGATTAGGGTGCAAAATGTTTCTTGAAAACAGAGATGACCCCATTCCCAAAGGAGATAAGCAGGAATCCAGGCACGCAGAAACGCTCGATAATTTTATCTCATCTCTTTTACATAGACTTAGTTACTTTTCAGTGTGGATTGTTGTTAGCAAAGCACAGAAATACTTTTTAAAGTTAGCAAGTTAAAGTTATACAAGAGCCATCAGAAGACACTACCTTCAACATGTGGTAATTAAGCCTTGAGCCTTTTGCTAATGCCAGTCTTTAAGGCTGAATCTAGGATGTATCATGATAAAACAACGTGATCAATTTTTTTTAAAAAAGGACAAACCTAAGCAAAACAGCTCCTAAGAAAGCCAGACTTTTGCTCTGATGGTGTTGGGGGTGCTGGGAAGAGTTGGGGCAGCTCCTCCTCCTCAAATACTTACTGGGAGCCTAACGCACCAGGCCGTGTGCTAGGAGCTGGGGACACTGCTGTGAGCAAACTGACCTGGTGCTGCCTTGATGGGGGACAAACTGTGATAAAAGGAGGGCAAAATGTCAGGCTGCGATTGTAGTGAGTGCCATGCGGACCAACAATCTGTGGCCATCCCGGGGGACCCGACTGGGCCTCAGAGGAATTCGGGAAGGTTCTCAGGGGAGGAGATATCTGACCTGAGGTCTGAGAAGGGGAAGCCCAGAGGGTACAAGGCCGGGGGGTGCTGCAGGCAGAGGGGAACGGCACACTCAGTAAACCCTTGACCTATTCCGTCAAAGCAGGGGTGCGGCTTAAACTGCTTGTCCTTCCCAGCCACGTGGAGGGGACTTTGGACTTGACTACAGAGACATAAAATTCAGGTTTATGTCTATGGATCAGCCGTGGGAGGCCTCCCAGAGTTTCCCCTCCAAACATTAGGCCAGAAGGGTCTTCAGCCTGAAACCTACAGCATCTTGCTGGGTTGATGCTGAACGCTGCGCAGAGGGACAGGAAACATTCAACGACTGTCTTACTCCTATGAGGCTAGGCTTGATTTCTGGGTGAACTCAAGTTCACCCAGAATAAGGGTGCTGACCAAGTGAGGTGCCTAATCCTGGCCACATCATTTCAGTCAGGCCAAGGCTTGGCTTTCCACAGCCTACCCAAGAAAATCCAGGCCTATCTCACCTCTGCTGTGCCTGGAGAGGGCAGGCCTACTGTTATTTTCTTGTGTTCATCCCCTTTGTAAGGGCTCAGGCCGTAGCCCCCGAAGGAGGAAATAACCTGTAAGTAAACAAAGGACAGGGCCACGCAGCCTGCCAGAGCCAAGAGTTCAGGCGAAATGGCCTAGAAATGACCCACACAGAATAACCCACAAGCGATTTTACTGCCCCATAAACGCTAAACTTGAGTGCAACGGTGAACGGTAGCAAGGTGACCTGCAGCCTGCCTTTTTTTCACTTCCTGAAGAGACCTTCAAGAGCTCAGTACCAGGGGCCCCAGCCAGGACGACGGTAGCTCCAACGCACTGAGCTCCGACGGAGGGGCTGTGCACCTGTCACCTCCTTACAGCCTGGCAGCAACCGTCAGCCCGCGGTCACCACCGATCCCATTTAACAGACAGGCACAGGGAGGACCGAGGCCCACAGCTGACAAACAGGGACGCGGGGACTGGCGCCCAGGGCCGTCAGACACCCGAGCGCTCACTGCCTGTCTTGCGAGAGCTCGATCCCCTCCTTCGCGTCTCAATCCACGCCCCCTTTTTCCAAATCCCGAACAGCCCGAACTGCCCTGCAGTCCCAGGTTGTTAGCGGGGAAGGAAGGGCGCGCTGAGCCGAGCCAGCGATGCCGGAGGGGGGCAGGGGGCGCGAGGGCCCTTTCTTTTCCCAAAGTTTCGTTGCGGGCCGGCTGGGGGGATGAGAGGGGGAGCAGGGCCAGGTGGGAGGGCGGTTGTGGAGGGAGGGAAAGAGCGCACGCGGGCGGGAGGGGCGCAAGCGGGGGCGGGGGCGGAAGTTACCAGGCCCCGGCGCGGCGGGCGGCGGGGCGGCCAGCGCTGGCGTCCGTCGCGGTCCCTCGGCGCTGAGGGTCTGAGGCCGCCCAAACGAAAGCGAAAGTAAAAGCCCCGGCGTGGCAGGGGGCGGAGTCGCGCGGGGCAGCTCCGGGCAGGCCGGACAGCGGGCGACGCCTGCTGCTAGCGCGGCCGGCGCGCACCGCCCCTGGAGGGCGCCCTCTGCAAAACTGGTGGCCGGGTCCGCACGCTGTCCGCGTTCACCGCCCGGGGGAAAGGCGCCCGTGCAAAGTTGGCCGCGCACCTCTCGAACTTGCCGGATAAAGTTCGCAGGCAGCTCTGCGATCCCGACGCCGCGCTCACAGTCCCCGGGAGCGCCCCTTCTGCACCCCCGGCGCGCTCCAAGGGACCCGGGAGCGCGCTCGGCAAACGGGGCGCGCACGGAACCGCAGCCGCACACCCTGAAGAGCGCGCCCCGCGGACTTCGCGGCGCTCGAGGGTCGGGCGCTCGCCAGGGGTTCTCCCCTCCTGCCGCTGCTGTCCCCCGTCTGCACCTCCCTTCGGGTCTCCGCACCGGTTCGGGGAGCCGGTTCCCACAGCCAGAGGGCTCTTCCCCAGCCGGGCCCCCGACCCCAGTCCGTGCTGGTGGCGTGCCCACCCCGGGGATTGGGTGCCGGGCGCCCGCAGCAGCTGGAGCTACCTTCTCCAAGGCGGGGCTCCTGGGAGCCGATGGGCTTCCACTCGCTGGGGCGTCTCGGTTCGCGCGGGGGGGCGGTAGGACCCGAACTCCGCTCTGTCGTCGTGGACGAGCTCCGTCTCCTAACTCGGAGAACTGGTCTGAAGTTAGTGCCAGAATCTGTCCTGCTCGATTTACTGAGCGCCCCCAAGTGTCAGCCACTGGGGATGTGGCCGTGACTTAGTGGAACGTGGGAGGGACCGTGCGCTCTCCCGGATCCCACCTCACTCCTGCCCCTGCGCCCCGCACACGTGCGCGGATGCACACGCGCAACACACACGCTGGCTCTTCACCCTTGGGCCTCCAGCCGGCGCCTCCTATGCCTCTGTCTCCAAGCCCGCTCAGGGAAGCGACTAATTAACGGGTCACACTGAGGTGTGAACGTATGAGAAGTTACACTTCTACCTGTGCCAGAAATAATTGCTTTTGAAGAACTTTCAACCACCTTGAGTGAAAGGACACCGTCGTGGCGTGAGATCAGGCAAGAACCACATCTTGTCGTTTTGTTTGCTGGCTTTACCCTGGGCCCGAGACTAAAGTAACCGTCTCTAGAATCTCACCAGGTAAGGACGCTTTCTTGGTCTAGGAAGGACTGGCTCCAGGTAAGTGTCAGGGCATGGCTGTAATTTACTAACTGCTGCAAAAATCCCGAATTCCCGAATGTTTTAAGCAGTCACACTGTTTCCAATATGGCTGTGTTATATAGGCTGGAAATTTGTGCCCACGGCCCCCATGGTGGAATTCGATGCTCTCCGCGTGATGGTATTAGGAGTTAGGCATGATTTTGGGAAGTGCTTAAGTCTTGAGGGTGGAGCCCTGGTGAGTGGGATTAGTGCCCTTATAAAAAAAAGGCCTGACAGAGCTTTCTAGCCCCTTCCACCCGGTGAGGACACAGACGGAAGTTGCAGACTGCACCCCCAAAGGGGGGGTCTCGGGAGAACCCCATCATGCCGGCACCATGATCTTGGACTTCTAGCCTCCAGGACCGGGTGAAATAAGTTCCTGCTGTTTATAAGCTATTCAGTCTGTAGTATGTTGTTACAGCAGCCCAAACAGGCTAAGGCAGTTTATATAACATCCATGTTTCTAAAATGTTGGGGATAAACTAAGTCCCTGTAGACACTAAGATAATTTGCTTTTTTAAAGGAATTCGGTTGTGAATCCTTTGAGAAATGAAAACTACCAGTAAGGAAAATTGGTTGCTTTCTAATTTAATTTATAAATTTACGTTTTTTGCAGGTTATTCTGGAGATAGAGTGAAACACAATGTTAGATTTGGAAGGGACCTTAACTACTACTCCCTCTGCTCATTTTATAGATAAAGAATCTGAGGCTCAGAGGAGTTTTCCACACCCTTCCTAGCGGCAGAACCGGGATCAGGTTGCCTAGAAAAATAATGAATTTTCCATCCTCAAGAAGTCTCTACCGTAAGTTATATCATGCAAATGTATATTTGTATTGCACGTAGGAATTCGTTGCTGGCTAAGAAAGATGGTTTGAAGGAAAACTTTCTTTTTTCAGTTCTTTAGTGTGGGCTGGCATGGGGAACCCCAAAGATATTGCTCTGAGGCTGGATTTTCCCAGTATTAACAAGTAAAATCATGGAGATATGGAAGAGAAGAAATAATTTTGAACTTTTCCCTCTATAATACTTTTACTGAGACTTTAGATCCAAGTGACATTCTAACTGTATTTCTTGTGTCTCTCCAGCCTTGGCCCATGCCATTGTCTTCTGCTTCCTTTCCATACTCACATGATTAGCATGTAAGTCTTCCTCCTCTCTCTAGAAAAGTCCCCAAACTCCATTACTCAAATGGTTTCCCCAGGGCTAGACTCCTGGGTGCTCCTGGACTGGTCCCTTCGGCCCTTCCCTCTGGCCCTCTCCTCTTGCCCTGGCGAGCTCCTTAATCCCCCCCCCCCCATCCTGCTGAGCACAGGACCCCCAAAGGATGCCACCAGTGATGTTTCTCCAATCCTTCACAGCACAGCTCAGGCCAGGCTATGACTTTATACAGGACTCCATTGAAGGATATCCCTTGTTTAACAGAAATGCCCAGAAATGTCTTAAGAGTCACGAGCCCAAACCCAAACTCTGGTTGAGGCACCGGCAGCCTCCTTCAATGGGGGGTGGTGGAGGGGAAGAGTGGGAAACTCTGGGCTTAGGCAGAATTCCCTGAAAGGGGGAATTCGTGTTGAACCTTTTATCAGTTAATTGTCTCTCAGCTCTGCATTCACCCTTTTTGTCTGTTCCGTAAAAATTAACCTGGGCCCTTTATGTAGTTTTCCTTGCTTCCCTCCCCCTGCCATGTTATGCTTTGCCTGTAGGGGGTGCTGGACAGAGATTACAGGAGGAAAACCAGTATCTCTGGTGTGCTCCTGGAAAATCAGGCTCTTACAGAGGCTTCTCGGGTTTCTGTGGCGCACCGAGCTTCCCTGGTGCCCAGCTACTGCTCTGCCTACCAGCCGGCAGCATCCAACAACCCTGGCACTCCCTCACATGGTTTTGAGATACCTCCCTATGAACCTAGAGAGTCGATTTCCAGGAAGTTCTAGGGGCCAGATTTCTAGCAAGTTCTACCAGCACGGCATGACAGTGACTTCTCTGTCATCTAGTGAGTCACAGCCACACTCTCTTCAGCAAGATTTGGATCTCAGCCCCAGGGTGAGGAGAAGGTGGGGGACTGTCTGTCTCGGCTCAAAGCAGGGGTAGCGGCTTGTTACGTTGTTATGTTACGTCACGTTACTTTACGTGTTATAGGCCGTGCGCTGTGGTAATTAGCTCAGAATCACGTATTTGACTTTATTGGCCCTTCTTTCTGTGGCTCACTCACACCCTCACTCCTGCCTTGTGGAACCACTCCCCAAATGAACTACCAAGTCCTCCCCTCAAGATCTGCTTTTGGGAGAACGTAAACTAAGGTAGACATGCACCCCCCCAGCGAGGGAGGGACAATTCCAGTCTAAGCAAAGTGACAGGGACAGAACGAAGGGTCGGGAGCTTTCTCCTCCCTCTGAATTTGTCATCTCCCTGTAATTTCAAAACTGTTTCACATCCATGGCCCTGGGGGGCACTGGAAATGACTCAGAGCTAGGAAGAATGACCTCATCTTCTGGATGACAGAACCAAGGTGCAAAAAGATCTTGACCTGCTGAAGCAACGGGGCTTCCATCAACAGGACGAAATTGAAGAGATAAACAAGTGCTCCGTTTAAGTTCATAAAGAAAGTCAGTTATCCACAGACTGAACATGATAGCGATTCGTTTGAAACGAAATGTGGGGTTTTTCACTGATCACAATGTCCCTATGAGTCAGGACTTCAGAAAAAAAAAAAAAAAACAAAGAAACGTGGGGCAGTGTTGGCAAAAGCATCCAAATCGAGGACCCAGAAGATTCTCCATGGCCTGGCCCTGGCTCACCACAACCAAGCCCAAGTCTCGGACTCTCTGGTGATTGGACGGCATATCGGGCACCTCTCAGGAGCCACTTTATTTATTTATTATTTATTTATTTATTTATTTATTTATTTATTTATTTATTTACTGGTTTATTTAGTGTTTATTTTTGAGAGGAGGGGAAAGGCAGAGAGAGAGAGAGAGAGAGGGAGACAGAGGATCCAAAGCTGGTTGGTACCAACAGCAGAGAGCCGGATTCAGGGCTCGAACTCATGAACGGTGAAATCATGGCCTGAGCCGAAGTCAGACATTCAACCAGCTGAGCCGCCCAGGCGCCCCAGGAGCCACTTTAGATCCACGCAGCCTCAGCACTGGCAAGTAGCTCTGTGTGGGCTCTGGCCATCTTCATGGGGGCACGACCAACAGTGTCTTTGGCCTTCTGTTGTCTTTGTTGTTTTCCCCTGTCGCTGTTGAAGCATAAGATGCTGGGGGACGCCACGGGCATATACACAGCATGGACGCGTAGGGAAGTTAACACCCAGTGGGACTCCCACCAATGGGAGACAAGGGCCAAGAGGTATATTCTTCCCCCTTCCTTCCTGTAGCAGATGTTCCTGATTAGAAGTTGTTTATGTAGCCTCTTGGAAGATGGCGATCGAGCTGTCGAGTGCACCTCATATCAGGCAGTGGCTCCTTTGAGAGTGAACCTTCATATTGACCCCCTCCCCAACTGCACCACCATTTCCCGCCTCTTTTCTTCTCCCTGGCACTACACTTCTAAATAAAGTCCTTGGACATAAGCCTTTGCCTCCTGTTCTGTTTTGCGGGGAACCCAGGCTAAGACACGTCTGAACGTATCCCGAAGGCCACACGAGTGTCGTGTGCTCCTTGGCTACGGCTTGGATGGGTGGCTTAGGTAGTCACTGTGGCAAGGTGGGGGAGGGCTCTACCGGAAGTGGGCAGGGTGGGATGGACAAAGGAGCGACCGCCCACAGTGCCTGTCAAGCAGAGGGGAGCCCTGTGGATCTCGCTCCAGCAGTGAGCGGTCACCCGAGTTCCTTAAGGTGTCCGATTCTAGTTCACTGGGCTTGTTCTCCTCGTGACTTCTGATTCCTAATAAATGCCTTTTAGAAGCAGAGGTAAAGGTACAAATCCAATTCAACGTCTTCATTCTGGTAATTGTTTTCACAAGGGCGACCTCGAACCGCAGCGGCTAGGTCACCCCTTAGAGAAGTGTTAAGTGGCTTTTAACTTACGTGGAATCTGACTGTAATTCCTCATCCCTCTGAGTCCTTTCTCAGTGATTACTGGGGCTCGCACCCAGCCACCCAGGAAAAGCTTGAGAAGCCTGTTAAAGAGCAGAACGTTCTGGGAACACTTCAAGTCCTGCACCAACTTTCAGCGTGGGAGCCTTCCGGAGCCTGGGGTCCCTGCTCGGGGTCCCCTTCCTGCTGAGAGAGCAGCCTTGGGCCCCGCTATCTATCTGTGGGAACCCCGGACTGCAGCCCCTCCTTCGTGTCGTGTGAATGCTGCTTTCTGCTTTTTCCCCACTTGCTTTGCAACCTACTACCCCTTCCCAGCTCAGTGTTTAACTGAACATCTTTTCTGTGTCAGGCCTTGTTCCAGGCACTAGGGAAAGAAATGACAAGAACCAGCGATCCTGTTTTGAAGGAACTTGTATTTTGATGGAGGAGACAGATACTTTTATTTTATTCTGTTTTATTATTTATTTATTTTCAAAACGTTTTCTTTATTTTTGAAAGAGAGAGCGTGAGCTGGGGAGGGGCCGGGGGAGGGGGGGCGGGCAGAGGATCCGAAGCAGGTTCTGTGCTGACAGCTGCGAGCCCGATGTGGGGCTAGAACTCAGGAACCGTGAGATCATGACCTGAGCCGAAGTCGGATGCTCAACCCACTGAGCCACTCGGGTGCCCCGGAGACAGGAAATTTTAAAATGCAGAGATTCTGATACTCAAGATGTCCAGTGGTGGTTAACGTCGATGAAGAACATAAAGCAGGGTAAGGGCCATAGAAAGTGGTCAGGTGAGGGGTGGAAACAGGTGAGGTGCCATCTTTTGGAAGCTGTTTCTAGAAGGTCTGTTTTCAGGTGACATGGAGGTGAACACTGAAGGTGACGGAGGGGCTTCATGAAGCCAGGAAGAGAGGGCTCGTCTTTAAGCTGCCCCACTTCAGGCCTGGGAAGGAAGAGAATAAACAGACCTTCTTGGAACGATCTAGGATAACGTACAGAGACCAAAACACTGAGAGGTCTAGTGTGTTCTTATCCTAATCAGTTTTCAGCCTCACTGTTGTGAACATCTTTTTTATTTTTATTTTTTTAGATTTTTTTAAAAAGTTTATTTTTGAGAGAGAGACTGAGAGAGCGCACACAAGTGAGGGAGGGGCAGAGAGAAGGAGACACAGAATCCGAAGCCGGCTTCAGGCTCTGAGCTGTCAGCAGAGGGCCCAACGCGGGGCTGGAACCCAAGAATCGTGAAATCATGACCTGAGCCAAAGTCGGACCTCACTGACTGAGCCAGCCAGGCGCCCTATTATAAACATTTTTAATAGATAAAGCTAAAATTCAGATACGGTGTTTACCCCTCCCATGGAGTGAATCAATCCTGTTTTGTTTCTTATATTTTTGGGAGCTGGCCTCTCTGCTTTAGTCACAGGCCTCATAGAGCAAGCTTTTCTAATTTGATCATTGGATGAGTGTGTGGCCTATCTCTTTGTATTCTTTTCTTGGGTTATGATCACAGTTAGTGTTAAACTACTACATGCTGCCTAATCACACACGAGGATTTGGTCACCCACATAAACATGATGCTGTTGTGAGTTCATTTTTCTATTTAGAGAAGCACGTCAGCTAGAAATACCTCCAGCTCATTTCCCAGACGCATGCGTGCTAAGCCAGTCGCCAAAATAGCCCCTTGAGTAAGTGGCAGCTTTAAAAACCATCCAGCTGCTGACTTCAAACTAGAAGGTCAGCAAAGGAAAGTGGAAGTTGGATTTTGAATGAGCAAGGTGTCCACAAGGTTTTGACGGTGGTCAGGATTTGGGGAGACTTGAACAGCTAGCCTGGGACTGTTCCTTGGATTTCTTGCCTGTTGCCTCTTTTTGTCTGCTCTCTTCGGACATCACGATGAATGTGCAAGCTTGTTCTAGGTGTGGGTATGGAGTTTATCCTGCTGAGAAGATCAGTTGTCTAGATCAGGTCAGTAGACATGTTTTGGCCTGCGGAAATAAATTTACCAATACGGGAAATTTATCTTCTCACGTATGGATGTGTGGTTGTTTTTGAACCATCCAAAAAATGTATTTCTCACCTTTCTTCAGTTCTACCCATTTCTATCTGTCTTCTGTGTTGCCTTGAAAAGGTTATTCATTTATTTAACGTTGTATTTGTGTGTATGTGTACATGTGTGCTTATCACCATATTATCTCTAAAGATGAGTTTTTACCTGGAAATGTACAAGAATCCTGAGTCTGGGAAAAAAAAAGGTATTTCTGCTAAATCTTTTCTGTACGATTTCCAGATATGGCATAAAGCGTGTTTTCACTGTGAAGTTTGCAAGATGATGCTATCGGTTAATAACTTTGTGAGTCACCAGAAAAAGCCGTACTGTCACGCGTAAGTGTTCGATGCCCTGCCCCACCACCTCTTGGGTTTTGTTTATTTTTTAATGAGGAGCCAACCAGAGCTTCAAATCACACAGTCCAGAGTTAAATCCAAAAATCATCTTCCCCAAGGTTTTCATTTACATAGAATCATTGACGAGCCCTAAGGCAGGATTTTATGCAAAGGACAGAAAGTTGAAAATTTCAAATTTCTTACAGTAAAATGGTAAATCTATCCACTGTAACCACATATCGAATTATTAAATACTGTGCAGAACAGTGTAATTACCACAGATATACCTATAAAGCTTTAATTTTTTTCTTTTAAATAATTCCAGAATCCATTTCTGGTTTTTTTTCAGAAAATTTTTAAGTGGTCATTTTCTAGTTGAAATTTTTGTACGTTCTATATATTGAATTTATTTGATTTAATTTTTCTTTCTTTAAGGCCTTGCTTGGAAAATCGTGAACTTAATTATTAAGTTGTATATTTATGAATGTAAAAAACGACTACCTTTAAGAATAGTCACTCAATCATCTTGGGTAAAATACATTTCTAATTCTGGTTTATATATTTTTTTCTAGCCATAACCCCAAGAACAACACTTTCACAAGTGTCTATCATACTCCATTAAATCTAAATATGAGGAAGACTCCAGAAGCCATCCATGGGGTAAGTTACTTAATTTTGAATTTCAAAATAGCCTTTAAAGAAACTTTTTTAATTAACTCAGGTTTTTAAGTGTCTGTGTCGACATTGAACCTGCTCATTTTCTTCACTTACATGTGCAAAGCGCATTTAAGTAACAAGTGTTGCTATTTGCCTTACACACTATAGGGGCCAATACCCAAGATAATCTAGCTTGAATATCCAAGGTATTTGTAATCTTTCTCTGTCTGCCAGTCTGTTTGCACTGATGATGGTTTACCCGATAGGCCCTGTACGCACTAGGTGCCTAATAGTAAAATGAAGTTTATAGAGTTGGAAAATATTACAAGAGCCTTTCCTTATTTTTTCCCCTGATTATTTTGGTATAGAAAATTAGGGGCGCCTGGGTGACTCAGTCAGTTGAGCATCAGACTCTTGATTTTGGCTCAGGTCATGATCTCACCATTCGTCATATCGAGCCCAGTGTTGGGATCTGCACTGACATTGCGGAGCTTTCTTGGGATCCTCTCTCTCTCTCTCTCTCTCTCTCTGCCCTTCCCCCACTCATGCTCTCTCGCTCTCTCTTTTTCAAAATAAATGGATACATAAATTAATAAAAAGAAAAAAATTTAAAGGAAAATAAAAGAAAACAGTAAACTTCTAACTCCACACTCTTAAATCTTTCTAGATTCAGTAGTTCTTAACAATTACTAGCAGCCTCTCTTTCCCCTTGGGATAGCGGCAGGTCAAAGAGGCTTTGATTTGGAAGCCATGTTTGCATAGACATGCATAGACAAGCCGTGTTGATAAGCCAACCTCTTTTGAGAAACCAACAATGGGGTTTTGTCAGAGAGCCGGCTATTGACCGGACGCTCGCGTTTATTAAAACGATGACTCATTTAACTTCTTTCCCCCTGCCCCACAGAAGTTGCTCTGCGGGATGGAGCTGGCAACTTTCTAAAATTAGAAACTTGCACAGGAGGGGGAAGACTGTCTGTGATCTGCCCTCCGCATGTCCCCTCACCTCAAACTGCCTCTCCTGCCTGGGCAGGCTCCCCTTCTCCGCAGGAAGACCTGTGTTACATGGAACCTCCCCGATGCCCGCTGCCACGTGGCTTATTTCACTAAATGCTTTGCACTGATTGTGAGCTTATTTCTTAGCAGGCTTAGATAACATTGACTCCACAGTCATTTAATTCATTTAGTACACGCCACAATCTGACAAAGTAAGTACGATTATCATCCCCTTCCGCTGAGGAACCTGAGGTGCAGAGTGGCTCACACATGCCTGATCTCGAAGAATTCGCAAGCAATCCTAGAGGGCCGAGAGGGTTAATTCTCGGAGGATCTTGTTTTCATCTCCTCGTGGCTCAGGGCGGCTCCACAAAACTACAGTAAATACGGAGCGTTGCTCCTGCTGAAACAGTGCCACGCATTCTTCTAGGCTCTTTATCCGTCTTACCTTGTTTTTTTGTTTTGTTTTGTTTTTTTCACAAGAATCCCCTGTAATATTATCATCTTGCAGCCGGGGAGGCTGAGGCTCAGAGAGGTTGAGTAACTTGGGCGGTTTTACCCAGCTAGTTGAGTGGGTACAAATCCGGGTCTGTCTGACTTTAGAACCCGTATCTTAAACAGCTCCATTGGCCTAGAGGAGTTGCGTACCTAGAGGGGAGCAAACTGTCCAGAAGGAAGAAGGGACTTGTTTATGTTTACAAACGTCCAGGCGTTTCTGAAGTTGCATAGCCAGAGTGCGGCAGACTAAATGCAAGGAGAAGTGGTTACACATCAGATGGCTCTTTGTACGTATTGCACTGTCTACAGAAAGAACCGTGATATCTTTATTTTTCCACACGGCGCTGTCTCTTAACTGGCACGTCCCTGCCTTACAATCCCACCACAGGTCACACAGTATTACCTTTCTTTGAGGCGGTGGTGGATTCATTTTGTTTTAACTGTGTGTGACAGGACGGATCTGAAGGGAGATTATCGCTGGTTCGGTTTCCAGGCACAGGCAGGACGTCTGTGAACTTCCCAGGATGCCCGTGTGTGCGCGTTCGTTTACATCTGTGCGAATATGTGTGTCTGTGTATAAAGATGTATGTGTGCGTGTGGGGAGTATATGTACGTGTGTCTGTATGTGTGAATCGTGCACGGGCATACACACGCGTGTATGTGATGCGTGTGCACACATATGTGCGTGTACGTGTATGTGTGTACCTGTGTGTATGTGTGAGCGGTGTGTGTGTGTGCATGTGTACGTCTCTGTATATCTGCGTGTGCGTGGTGTGTGTGTGTGTGCGTGCATATGTGCACGTGCGCGTGTGCATGTGTGTGTGTATGTGTGTTATGCCCAGTAATTGCCTGCTGAGGTCGCTTTCTCCTGCTTCCCCACCAGCGAAAATTTCAGAGGGACGGCAGCCGTGTCCCTTCTGGGCCCCGGATCTTATAGCCACCTTGGGAAGTGGGACGGATTACTTTCTTACCCTCTTGCATCTCTGAGAGACTTTGCCCACTGAATAAAAACCAAATTAGTTGTACATGTGCTAAAAGAAAAAAAAGAACAAAAGGGGTGCTGGGGTGATGGTGATGAAGGAGGAAAGTAAAGATTTTGAGTAGGCATTTGGAGCAGGTTGACATTTTTGTGTTTCCTAAATATCTCCCTTTTAAAAATAAATAAATAAACGTTTGAGACACCATTTCCTGTTTGGCAGGCGTGAATGGGATTTTTAGGAGAATAAAACATCTAGATTCTCTTTTATTCAGAGAGTAGACTTTAGCTCTTAATGCTTCCTTACCTCACTAGTGACACCTATGGCCTTTTTCCTCTTCCTACTTCCTTAGAATGATTTGGAATCTCATGAAAAGTCTCCAGAGAAGCAGGTACTCCCCGGTGATGGATTTGTCCTGTGGGTGGAGGACGGCAGATAAGGCTTTCTGTCTATTTTGGTCACACGATTCTGATTCCTTATGTCAGTGGCTCTCAAGGAGGGCAGTTTTACCCCTCAGGGGACATTTGTGATGTCTGTGGACCGTTTAGAGTGTCACAACTGTCAGAGGAGGGTACTGTTGGCATCCGATGGGTAAGGACCAGGTATGCCACTAACCATCCTGCAATGCACAAGGCAGTCCCCACAAAAAAGAGATACCTGGCCCCAGATACCAGTAGCGCTGCTATGCGGAACTCCTGCCTTACATTCACGGGATGTTTGTGGTAGTTTCTCAAAATCCAGGGAAGAAACAGGGAAAATGCTCTCAATTTATATATTTACAGATACACGTATTGGAGCTGCACTAGGCAGTAGCAAGCCTAGAAAGTCCATGAAAGAAAGTGCTCTTAATATGGAAATAGAATTCCCACCTTCTAAACCTGGCTCTGATTACCCATTGAATGATTTTAGTAAGGTCATTTCTTTCCTTTCCGTTTCTTTCTTCATCTGCAAAATTAATGATTTACACTTCAGCTTGTTAAAATTGCAGATTTCTGGGCCCCCTTTAGACATCATAAATTACGATATCTGGGTTTGGACCTAAGATCTTTCGAGTTTTCCTTTTATGGTTAGTCCTGCTTAGGTTCTCCGTAAGAAATCTTTGCCCCTCCCGAGGCTGTGAAGATACTGTTGAGACGTCGGTTCTGCCCAAGGTGAGCTACACGTTCAGTGCAATCCCAGTCGAAATCCTGGTGGTTTTTGTAAAAAAAAAAAAAGGATTTTTTTTTGACGAAAGGGTTCTAAAATTGACTTGAATGCACAAAGGTTCTAGAATAGCCGAGAAATCCTGAAGAACAAAATCGAAGAACTTCAGCCACGAGATTTCAAGACTTACTACAAAAGTAGTTGTAATCAACTTGGTGTAGTATTGGCATAAGAAGAGACAGCCTAGCGGAATACAATCCAAGGTCCAGAAATAGGGCTGCACATATGTGGTCACTTGAATTTATAGTGAACATACCACTGGAAGTCGGTGTAGCAAGGACAACCTTTTTTTCTTTTTTAAAGTTTATTTCGAGAGACAGAGGGCACACACGTGAGAGCCGGGGAGGGGCAGAGAGAGGATCCCAAGCAGGCTCCACACTGTCAGCTGCAGAGCCC
This sequence comes from Lynx canadensis, assembly GCF_007474595.2. Lineage (NCBI taxonomy): Eukaryota > Metazoa > Chordata > Mammalia > Carnivora > Felidae > Lynx > Lynx canadensis. The sequence continues at coordinate 16,993,522 of NC_044313.2, forward strand.
AATTTGGGGCTTGATCTCACAAACTGTGAGATCATGACCGGAGCCGAGATCAAGAGCCTGACGCCTAACCGACTGAGCCACGCAGGTGCCCCGAGGACGATCTTTTAATAAAAGGCCGTGGGATTATTTGGATATTTGTGTGGAAAAAAAATGAACCTGGGTACCTACTTCACACCCATACACAAAAATTAACTTCAGGTGTATTATAGGTCAAGATCAAGATAACAAAGGTAAAACGATAAAGCGTAGGAGAACGTGTACACGAATGTGGGGAGCCAACGTTTTAACAAGCTCCCCGGGTGACTGTTGCACAGACCGAAGTTAAGAGCCACTAGTCTCGTGTCTAGTGTTTCTGACGTTACTCTAACCTGCATACTTGGTGTTGTGTGAGACGTTCATAGGGACTTTCAGTCTTTTTAATTGCACTGCTAAATAGGGCTTTGCACACGACAGGTGCTCTGCACAAGCCACCTGGCTGGTGGCACAGGTGAAGCCACAGTGATACAGTGCGTGTTGCCATCCACTTACGATGCTTTGTGGGCGAGATTTAGAGAAATCCCTCCGACTTAACTACAGATTTCTTATTTTCCTTCTCTTCTCTGATGAAAACATTACCGCGTTACTGACAACGTCTTCGTTATGCAGGTGGACGACCAGGATGATAGTGAACGGTTTAAATCGGTTTTTCACTGGGACATGAAATCCAGGGATGGGGCAGATGCAGCTAACAGGCAACCCCTGGTGAACGAGGTGAGAGAAGAGGTATGAAGGGGTCTGGAAGAAGGGAAAAGAACGGCACGCTCTGCGAATGAGATGCATTATTATTACTTTTGAATGTTTATTTAATTTTGAGAGAGAGCACGTACGTGTGTGCACGCGCTGGGGAGGGGCAGAGAGAGAGGGAGAGAGAGAATCCCAGGCAGGCTCTGCACGGTCAGCATGGAGCCCAACGTGGGGCCTGATCCCACGAACTGGGAGATCGTGATCTGAGTGGAAATCAAGAGTTGGACACTTAACTCACTGGGCCACCCAGGCGCCCTGAGATGCACCTTTATTTTTACTTCTAGAGGAATTGATTAGGCTTTTGTTCACCCAGTTTGTGATTGCAGCTGTCTACAGAGGACATCCATCAACAGGCCATGGGGTCATCTCTACCATATCTGCTCCCAGTCCAAACTCACTAGTCAGTTTGTTGCTTCCAACCACGGTGTTTCTGTCCCTGGGAACAACCACCCAGGCTGGAAACCACGGCTGTCCTTTCTCCCTCTGATACGCCACTCAGCTCCACCCTTTCCCTGCATTTCACTCTCCCTGCTCTGATCCACATCATCTCCTGTCGAGTGACATTGGTCACACATCACTTTTTGGGTAGCCCTAACTTACCCTTCCTACCACCTGAGAATTTATGCTCACTCTCTATGGAGAGTCTTCTTTCAAAATTCCTCAGCAATTTACTTTTTAAAACAATTTTTAATGTTTATTTATTTTTGAGAGAGAGAGAGAGAGAGAGAGCATGAGCATGAGCATGAGCATGAGCATGGGAGGGGCAGAGAGAGAGAGAGGGAGACACAGAATCCGAAGCAGGCTCCAGGCTCTGAACTGTCAGCGCAGAACCTGACTCAGGGCTCGAACTCACGAACTGCAAGATCATGACCTGAGCTGAAGTCGAACGCTTAAACGACTCAGCCACCCAGATGCCCCTCAGCCATTTACTTTTAATTATACATGTGATACTTGCATTTTCCTTGTTGCAAAAAAAAAAATCCAACGTACAAAGTTAACCCCTTCCCTTGTTCACCATCGCCAGTCAGTCCCTCCGTAGACGTACCTGTTGTTCGCAGTCTTGTGGGTATTCTTTCAGACTTTACTCATTTACAAACATGTAATTCATTTCTTAGTACTTCCATTTGGATATGACTACTGCCACTTATTGGGGGATCTCTAATGAATTATTTAACCATTCTTTGGCTTTCTTCTTTATAAATTGAACTTCTGTCTTTCCAGATATCCGGTCTGCCCCACGTCCAGCCCACTTGGTTCCCCATTTCTTCCCCACAATTCCAATCAGATTCACCTCCTCATGGTCTTTCATACGAAGCCTGTCATTGCCTTCATGCTTTTGTTCCTGGTAGTCTCCACCCTAGGAATTTATTCAACAAATACTTACTGAGTCAGTTATGTGCCAGGCACTGTTCTAGGCTGTTAGAACAGTTCCAGGCTGTTCATCAGTGAACAAAACTGATGAAAATCCCAACCTTCTAGAATGGTTGTCCATCTTCCTCTCTTTGCCCCTGTTAACTGGCCTCAGCCTTGAAGGTTCAGCTCAGATTCTATCTTCCTGCCAAGAGTGGGGCCCATCTCATGTAGGTCGCTTCTTAAAACCTTGTGTTTATCACCAATACGGTACATTTAAGCACACAAACATTTTCTAATCGCTACCTATTTTGTATGTTGGTTTTATCTCCCTAGATAGGCCACAGATGTCTTACATAAAGAACTGTCTTCCCTTTTTTCTTTTTTTTTGCTTTTCTGTTCCCAATGTTAATTGCTTATCCCGAGATCAGGCACATGACAGGCAGTAGGTTTTTGCAGCATCTCTGAATAATGCTGGTTAATCTCACATTGCCCCTCCATAGCGACTCCCCACTGCTCAATCTGGGTACAAAGATGAGCAAAGAAATGTTAAGTTATATTTAGACCCCTTCTATGATATAAGTGAATCTGAGAAAGTTCAACTTTTTAGGATATTAGGTTATTTTCTAGGTGAAAAAAGTGAACATTTTTGTTAGCTGAGACCCACCATATGCCAATAGGAATTTATAGCCTTTAGAGAATTTCTCTTATGTTAACAGTGTATGTGAGCACGCTGGGAGGATGGGGTAGGTCTCACCAACCAATGTGTTAGGGTGTGTGCTTATGCATTTGTGTGTTTCCTTTATAGAGAGGCTACTGGACCGGATATGGGGAAGGGAGTGGTTGGTGCCCAGGAGCTCTGCCAGATCCTGAAATCGTAAGGATGGTTGAGGCCCGAAAGTCTCTTGGTGAGGTAAGGGCCCTAGACATTACTCTAGCAATTAGTTTGATCGTTTCTTTATCTTAAGATTGTGGTAGGGGCGCCTGGGTGGCGCAGTCGGTTAAGCGTCCGACTTCAGCCAGGTCACGATCTCGCGGTCCGGGAGTTCGAGCCCCGCGTCGGGCTCTGGGCTGATGGCTCGGAGCCTGGAGCCTGTTTCCGATTCTGTGTCTCCCTCTCTCTCTGCCCCTCCCCCGGTTCATGCTCTGTCTCTCTCTGTCCCAAAAATAAAATAAACGTAGAAAAAAAAAATTAAAAAAAAAAAAAAAAAAAAAAAAAAAAGATTGTGGTAGACAGACTACTGACCCCTCCCCCAGAGGTTACCATGTGCCAATCCCTGGAACTGTGTATCTGTTACCTTATATGGCCAAGGGGACTTTGCAGATGTGACTAAGCTAAAGATCTTGAGATAGGAAGATTACCCTAGATTATTAGGGTGGACCCAGTATAACCACAAGGGTCCCTATAAGGAGGGAGGCGAAAGGGTCAGAATCAGAGACAAGGTGAGGTGATAACAGAAGCAGAGGTCAAAGCCATGTGGAGCCACACATGAAGGGTGCAAGTGGCCTCTAGAAGCTGGAAAAGGTAAAGAAATGGAGTCTCCTCTAAAGCCTTCAGGACGGACTAGACCTGATCACCCGTTTTGGACTTCCCCCCCCCCCCCCCCCGCAACACTGTAAGAGAGATTTCAGTAGATTTTCATTAGAAAAGCCAACGTTGGCCCAGATGATGCAAGTCCTTAATGATTTGCACACTTCTAGTCCCTCCACACACCCAGGGCACTTTGAAGAAAGTGCCTTTGTAGAAACCACTTTGGAAACTATCATTAGTCTTTGGTGACTCAGCCTTCAGCAGATAGAAAGAAAACAGAAACACAAATGCTGTGGTGCCCGGTGTCATTAGGAAGGCTAATCATCGGAAGTACTCAAAAAGTTAGAAGGGAAAACTAACGTTTTGTTCTCGATGCCATGGAACTAATTCTCGTGGACAAGTTACGGAAGAGTCTCCCGCACATTAACCGCTGCATTAGCATACCAGCCATTGGGTCAAAGGGGTTGTGTTCTCTTTGGGTCCCCTTGGGTTGTATCAGGTTCCACAGAATTCGATGTAAGCATTGAAGGGGAAGCCCCTTGACCTGGGAAACGTGATTTCTTCAGTGTTGACAGTGTTACTCAAATCGCCAACGGAATGACACCTTCAGGTTTACTGCAGGTGATCGAAGTGTTTTTCAACCACCTTATAAATCCAGCAGCATTGGTTCTGATGGTGCTTTCAATGGCAGTTTTACTTGTTCTCACCTCATATCATTCTGAATCTCGTGCTGACACTGGTTCTGACCAGCAGGAATATACAGAAGACTATGAGCAACAGAGGGGCAAGGGGAGTTTCCCAGCCATGATCACGCCTGCCTATCAAAGAGCCAAGAAGGCCAACCAGCTGGCCAGCCAAGTGAGTGCCCTAGTGCTGGTTCACCATAGGTTATGCTAATTTTTGTCACCAGTGAGCCTCTGGGATTCAGGTAAAAACCACTAAGAGAGTGCTTATGGACAGTAGGTGTCATTAGTGCGGTATTATGGAGACAGCTGTGTCCTCATCTTTTCCTTGCCCGTTGTCTTCTGTGCCTTGATTGGGCCACATTGGCCAAATGGAGAACAGACCAGGTTGCCTACCCAAAGACTGGACCGAACAATTTCTCGAGGTCGCTTTAGCGTTTCAGATACTGATTTTTATGAAGTGGATGGCAGATCCGCCTGAAGAATAGCAAAGCTTGTTGGCTAAGAGGTCAGATTTTTGGAGCCAGAATGCTAGGATTTGAATCCTGGCTGTCTCACTTACTAGCTGTGTGACCATGAGAAAATTACTAAGCCTCTCTGTTCCTCGGCTGCTCATTTGTAAAATGGGGAAAATAGTAGTCCTGCCTCATGTGATTGTTATGGAGAGGAAATGAGTTAGTGTTTGTTAATGTTTAGTTCCTGACACTCTCTTGGAGTTGACACATGAACATTGGTGCTTTTTAAAGAGGCTTATAAAGCAAGCCCTAAAAACTTGCTATGGGCTTGTGTTGAGTGTAGCCCGATGGAATAGCTTCAGGACAGCTGCAAGGAAAGGTCCTCACAAAGGCTGGTGGGTATGACCTTGACTCTCTGCTGTCTCTTCATCAGGTGGAATACAAGAGAGGGCATGATGAACGTATCTCCACATTCTCCACGGTGGCGGATACCCCTGAGTTGCTACGGGCCAAGGCAGGGGGACAGCTTCAAAGCGATGTAAGAAATGATGGAGGCCAAGACCCTGTGATTCTCCTTTAAGAGTCTCTATTCCCTCCTTCCTTGGAGGTGGAGGGAGGAAGTATGTAGGAGGCCTCTCAGTCCCATGTGGGAGCCAGGAAGAACTTTCTGAGGTCAAGGATGGTCAAGTCAGATAGGTCAGCTAGCAAAGACCTTGTGAAAACTCTTTCTCAGAGAGACAACTTAGATAGTATCAGTAACAAATCAGGTGTATGAGATTAATCTGAAAAAATTCTGACCCTGTCCCTGCAAATTACACAAGGTAAACTTCTAAAGAATTTCTACCGTTTGCCTTTTCACAGCCCAGTTGCTCCTTAGCATAACGAGACCAAGAACTTAGTCTTCTTCTGAGTGGGAAGTTTAAGCACAAATCCATGTTCGGCTTAATGAGTGGCTCCCACTTGCCTTTGGTGGAGAAGCCTCTTTTGTCTCCCAAACTCGACTGGTGGCTCCTTGAGGGCAGAAGCCTTACTGCTCCGCCCAGCCCCACCACCTGGCCCACAGTAGGTGCTTCATAAGTAGGTGTTGAATTCTGTATTGAATGTCTCCGCGCACCAGGCATTGTGCTGGGTTTGGGGAAAAAAGAAGGTAAATAAGACGCGTGTGGTCCATCAAGCTGTAAGCCAATGATGATGCCATAGGGAGACATGGAGGGAGCTATGCAACCCCTCATCAGATTGCATGCTAGATACTGGGACTGTGGCATGAGATTCATTTTCTTTTTTTTTTCATTTTCCAGGTGAGATACACAGAAGACTATGAACAGCAGAGAGGGAAAGGCAGTTTTCCTGCTATGATCACCCCTGCTTATCAGATAGCCAAGAGAGCCAATGAGCTGGCGAGTGATGTGAGTGTCCGCAGCAGTGTTTTCATGTCAGGGGAGGAAGCGGGAAGTTACCTGGACCTGGCGAGTACAACTTCCTGTCTGCTTTTGCATGCACCGTGGTCCAGGAAGTAGCTCTCCTTCAGAACTCTGAAGCCGTTTTACCAAGATGGTGATCTGGCACTTTTATGTCTAGGACACACTCCCTGGACCCAAGCAGGAAAAAAAAAAAAGAGACATTCCACAAAACACTTGGTTTTACTCCCCTGGCTTCTGTGCATAGAAGGTTCAACTCACCAGGTTTGTCCTTTGCCTTCGTTTAGGTGAGGTACCATCAACAATATCAAAGAGAAATGAAGGGGGTAGCTAGGCCAGCTGCTGGAGCTGCAGGTGCATCGTCAAGAGAATGTATGGACCAGTATGGCCAGGTATGTGATACATCACTTGCTTTCTGGCGGTCAGTTCTCAGGTCAGCAGCCCACTAGCCTGTGACACACCGATGACCCTTTAATCCGGGGTTGGGCTGTGGTTTATGTTGCCCTATTTATGAGAGGTAGATTTTCCCAGCCAGACAGCAACCACAAATAATGACACAGGGCTCAACCTGATCCACGAAGGAAAAACAGTTTCTCAATGCTTTTCCTTTTCTTTTTTAAAATAAAGAACCTATACCAATATGGTTGATTCGGCAAGAGTAAAGCATTCTCACCTATTAATTGAAGAATGGTCCCAAGGCCTAAGACTGGCTAATTTTAACCCATCACTGTAGAAGTGTGAAAGGGATCCAAATGCACGTCTCAAAAACTGTTGGGCACTTCACTGAATAGCAGGACTCATGGCTTAGAAAGTCCATGTCTTATGGAGGTTACTGGATAAAGCAATGTGCCAGAGAATGTGTATCTTTTCCCCAGTTTCACTTCTCACATGAACTACTTATTGATGGGGTGTAGGGGTAGGTTGAGATGATAACTAGAAGCTAATTTTTATTTGTATGTCCCTCTGTATTTTCTGGTGCTACACAGGTGTAGGAGAGAAAGGGAACATTATTTTTTCACCATTGTAAGTAAAGGGTATTGGACGGCCATGTGCGTTCTGGAAGATGCCATTCAGTGGGCTTAGTTGATTTTTTAAAAATTAATTGGAACGTTGTTCGAATTTTTGGTCAGTGGCTAGACTCTACAACATACATGATTTATTCGACATACATCATTTATGAAAGGAAACAACTTATTTCTCTTTAGAAAAATAAAACATCTCTTCATATTGGGGAGACACTCATGTAAGACTTGGGATGTGTGTGAAAATAGATTGTGACCCCTTTGCAAATGTTTAGTTTTGAATTAAAAAGTCCCTTTTATTAAATACCATAAGTTAATTAAATGGTCTCCGTGCTTTAAACCCAATGAAATTATGTCTTTCTTGGTTTCATGTTTTAAGTATATTTTATAGAAGGCTCAAGACAACTTTATAAGCATTTTTTTTTTTTTTTCAACGTTTATTTATTTTTGGGACAGAGAGAGACAGAGCATGAACGGGGGAGGGGCAGAGAGAGAGGGAGACACAGAATCGAAAGCAGGCTCCAGGCTCCGAGCCATCGGCCCAGAGCCTGACGCGGGGCTCGAACTCACGGACCGCGAGATCGTGACCTGGCTGAAGTCGGACGCTTAACCGACTGCGCCACCCAGGCGCCCCCAAGACAACTTTAAAAAAACACTTTTGGGGCGCCTGGGTGGCGCAGTCGGTTAAGCGTCCGACTTCAGCCAGGTCACGATCTCGCGGTCCGGGAGTTCGAGCCCCGCGTCAGGCTCTGGGCCGATGGCTCAGAGCCTGGAGCCTGTTTCTGATTCTGTGTCTCCCTCTCTCTCTGCCCCTCCCCCGTTCATGCTCTGTCTCTCTCTGTCCCAAAAATAAATAAACGTTGAAAAAAAAAATTAAAAAAAAAAAAACAAAACACTTTTAAGAAATATTTGGTTCCTATATTTGGCAAAAAATATTTTGCTCTCAATGTGGACAGAGCTATCTGCCATCACATGAGCGTGTCTGGACATATCTATGCACATCGATGAGATGTAACCTCATAGTGTCATAGTTATTTTCTTGGCCGAAGTTTCTGGTCACGGTAATAACAAATCTAAGAATCAAAGTGGGTGTCGTTTAATAGCACCGCCAGCAACTGTTGAGAGGATCAGTCTTGGGTGGCATTTCCTTGTGTGATATAGCGGGACCCGCCAGGCATGAGTAGGAGGGAGTGAGAGAGAAGCAGACAGACAGTCAGATAAACTATAAATATCTGTAGTGCCTAAAATGCCATACAATTCATTCTTCTTTTCAACGAGTAACTGTTTTTTTAGGTTAATGGACTGTATCATATCATCAACGTATTGTTTGTAACCAGTCAATTCCCCAGTAGGATTGAATGCCTCACTAAAAGATTTACACACCCGACATAGATACACATAAGCAGAGAAGTTAAACTAAAGCTGCAAACCAAACCTACGCCATAGAGCAGAATGGGAAACGGGATTATCAAAGAATTCGAGAGCCTTTCTTCTTCTTTTTTTTTTAAGCTTAACTTTTTTTTACTTATTGCATTTGGCCCCAAACATTCTGGCATCCAAACATAAAAGAGCACTCGGACTGAACAGTTGTCACTATTGGATAAAAAGGAAGCCTGGATTTTCTAATTTGACCCAGCTGTTTTATTTAAGAAAATGTGTGTGCCATGGGGCGCCTGGGTGGTTCTGTCGGTTAAGCGTCCGACTTGGGCTCAGATCATGATCTCACAGTTCGTGGGTTCGAGCCCCACGTCGGGCTCTGTGCTGACAGCTCGGAGCCTGGAGCCTGCTTCGGATTCTGTGTCCCCCTCTCTCTCTGCCCCTCCCCCACTCGTGCTCTGTCTCTGCCTCTCTCTCTCAAAAATAAACATTAAAAAATTTTAAGAAAATGTGCGCGCCAGACTCTGACCCTGGTACAGAAGCAGGGCAGGCCTTTGTCTTGGAGGAGGCAGGAGGTGGAGGGAGTCATGAGCCCCAGGGGGCACATGAGGTAGTTTCACATTTGTGGGAACGCAGATGAGGAAGCAGCTGATTCTGCCTGGGGCAGGACTGGGAATGAGGGAGGAGCTCCCGAGAGAGAGGGTGGCGTCTGACAGGGTCTTGAAGTATATCCCACTGCCAGGAAAGGTTTATGCCAGCGAACATCATGATGGTTCCATGGGGGAGGTTTGCTTTCGTGGGAGTCGGCGCATGGTGTGGGGAAGAGGAAGGAAGAAACAGGCCCAGATTATAATAGTCTGGGATACACATTTAGTCCCATTTAGAGCCTTTCACCCCAAATACAAAAATTCAAATAGTTATATAATGCTCTTCTTGGCAAATTAACATACGTTGCTGGGGAAATGGCATCTTGCATGTTAATGGGTTTCTCTGCAGAGATCTGTTAACGGGCCCAAGAAAGGCAGCATCTGAGATTACTGGAAGACAGAGGGACCTCCCAGGTGTCAGATATGACATGAGTACTCCATGTACTCATGGAGATTTGTAGAATGTCCGCATTTATCTGGTGGAAATGATGAAGGTGATAACGATAATAGCTACCGTTTATTTCGTGCTGTGTGCCAGGGACCAGTAAGTAGACCTGACCACCAAGTCCACCATCTTAGCCACCACATGGTATTGCTGGGCCTGGAAGGACCAGTGCGGGTGGACCTCTACGGCAACAGGTTCTAGGAGGTATCACTGCTAGCCCCCCCACCGCCATCCAGGGAGGGGAGCATCACTGATGGAAGTTTTCGATTGGCCCAGCAGGGTTACTTGGAGGAATATGAGGAGCACAGAGGAAAAGGCAGCTTCCCCGCCATGATCACCCCAGCTTATCAGAACGCCAAGAAAGCCAACGAACTCGCCAGTGATGTAAGTACCTCATCGGGAAGACCCACAGGTCAATTTCTTAGAGCTGAGCCAGAGTAAAATGTTAGCCCTCAGTTTCTCTCCAAATTTCTGACATCTGCTTCTTTTGTTCAGACTCTTCGGTCACAGTTATCTGCTTCAAAGGAGACTGGCACAAACAGTGGAACTCCCTTTAGGTCAGCCGAAGCAGGCGCAGATGCTGGGCTAGCCAGATGAGCGGGGCTAGAAGAGTCTTCGCTGAACGGCCCATCTAGAAACCTAGCACTTTAGGGGAAGAGCTGATTAAAATAAGCCATATGATTATCAAACTGGGTATAACCCAGTTGATAAAATGATTTTTATTTGCAGAACGTTGGCCAGCTGGCGGTCCTTGAAAGATAGGCTATAATTAAACTCGGTAGAGGGACGTGCACACATAGATCTAACACAACAACTTGAGCTTGGTCTATATATAGTTAGAAGCCAGCCATGATTTTCACACCCGGCTTGCCCTACTCTTTTACTCTGTCCTATTCCGTTATTATACCCATTTGCCAAGGAAGGTGCACTCTTGCCTCAAGAGGATAAGTAAAACGCATTACTCATTTTGCCCCTCATTAGCAGGTTAAGTGAGAAAATATGTTGAAACCATGGGCAGGCTGGGTTTGGAACGATACCTTTTGGTACAATTGTTTCAAGATGTCTCTTCATGCAGAATTAAGCATAAAGGGCACCAAGTGTGAAAGGGGCCAGTAAAAATTTTAATACAAAAGGAACCGAGTAGTTTATGGATTTCATGGAGGAAAAAGTCCCTGTGATTTTTTAATTTTCCCTTCAGAATGTTCTATTAAGTAAATGTTGACGTTAAATGTGAGGTCATTTTGGAGTCACTTCTCTCCTGAAGCATGAAAACAACAATTCCCTCCTTGCGTGTTTCTTTCAGATAAAATACAGGCAGGACTTCAACAAGATGAAAGGGCCTGCACATTATCACTCCCTCCCAGCTCAAGACAACTTGGTTCTCAAGCGGGCACAGAGCGTGAACAAGCTTGTGAGCGAGGTGCGTGTGGGGGACAGTGGACACTGGGGCGACCCCAGAGTGAAAAATGCCACGGACTGTGGCTTATGCGCTATACGTCGTTACCAGTTCCCATGGAACGAATGCGCCGTAAAAAGCAACTCACAAGAGAGCCCAGAATCAAACAACCTGAACTCAAAATTAAGTGTCTCCAAGGGTTCAAAAGTTTCTTCTCGAATTCCCATAGGGCTGTAGACTGTCAGACATTTCAGGCAGTAGATTTTTAGGTCCAGGATACTGCCCTAGCCAACCTTTATCACGATATGTCATTGTCAAAGAGTGGACATCGATCATGAGAAAGTGTTTGCAGCATTGCACGTCTCTTATCCTCTTATAATTCTAGCCAGCTTTCCCAGAAGCTGTGTGTGTCGTATGAATTCCCGTTACCTTGGAGGCTGGACTGACTGCCAGGCGCTGTGTGTTGTTTGGGCTGCCTGGTATTTTGGAGTTTTTGAATTGCTGGGACTCTGGCAAGGAAATAACCCCTGGAGCTCCCAAATCCTCATCACGCCCTCCAGTCCTTTCTTTCACAGCAGCCTCTCACTGGCATTTCCTCTCTGGATCCTAAAGGCATTTGAGTTAGCAATCTCTTGCCACAGGGAAGAATGAGAGCTGTTAAAAGTAATCCCTTAATCAGTTATCCGCAACTGAGAAATAGATATTCAAATATCCGAAAATATTTTTCTTCTCTAACCTCAAAAGGTCCGTCCTTAACCCCGAACTGTTACTTACTCTGCGGTCCTCTAACCTTGGGCTGCTCAGAATCCCCGAGAGTGACATTTTCCTCATCTTAGCAGGACACTCACGTATTTTGGAGTCATAGATGGGTGCCTAGGTCTTGGAATCTGCTCTTTAAACAAATGTTCGCGATGGTTTTGATGCTCCAGGCCAGAGGTCAGCGAACTACAACCGAGTGCCATAGCCCGGTTTTGTAGATAAAGTTTTATTGGAACACCACCACCTCATGTTTGGTTACACGTTGTCGATGACTGCTTTCACACCACAAGAACAGAATTCGGTAGTTGCCGGAACTTGCTCTCGATTCACGGAACAGTGGATCTAGATGGAACCTTTGGAATTGTTAGGTCCTCACTTTGTCGTAGGTCTGGAAAAGTAGAGTGTCTTATTCTGGTTTAGAGAGACTTTCAGGAACAGGGGCGCCTGGGTGGCGCAGTCGGTTAAGCGTCCGACTTCAGCCAGGTCACGATCTCGCGGTCTGTGAGTTCGAGCCCCGCGTCAGGCTCTGGGCTGATGGCTCAGAGCCTGGAGCCTGTTTCTGATTCTGTGGCTCCCTCTCTCTCTGCCCCTCCCTCGTTCATGCTCTGTCTCTCTCTGTCCCAAAAATAAATAAACGTTGAAAAAAAAAAATTTAGAGAGACTTTCAGGAACAGAATTGCAACCAGATCTCTGAAAGTACCATTTTACCACCCAGGAAAAACACTGTTAACATTTTGGCCTTTGTCTGGGTGAAGATACTATAACCTAGTTTATGAATATGAAGACATTTATAGATTAGAATTCAACTATATTTACAGTCTGGTGTACTTTTTTCACTTTATATCAGATTGTGAGCATTATAATGCATCTTGCATACTTTATTTATTTAAAAAAATTTTTTGAAAATTTTTTTCTAACTTTTTTTATTTTTGAGACAGAGAGAGACAGAGAGAGACAGAGCATGAATGGGGGAGGGTCAGAGAGAGAGGGAGACACAGAATCCGGCTCCAGGCTCTGAGCGGTCAGCACAGAGCCCAACGCGGGGCTCGAACTCATGGACCGCGAGATCATGACCTGAGCTGAAGTCGGACGCTTAACCGACTGAGCCACCCAGGCGCCCCGCATCTTGCATACTTTAACAAGCATGTTTCCACCATATGTTTTATAAGATAGGATAACAAGTTATATATATTTTCTTGGTGAGGCGTCACAAGAGAACCTTCGGTTTCTTTTCGCTGTTATGTTTATCCCGTAAGACAAACCAGTCGTGCTCTATTCGTGGTAATCAGTCTGCAGCTGCCTCCTCCAATTACCTAGGATGACTTGGAGTCTATTTCATGACTGTAGCCTCACATCTTGCATCCAGCTACCCAGGGGAGCTCAACTAGCCAACCCACTTAAAATTAGAAGGCACTCGATGCATCTGTTAGTGGTCTCGGTTATTATACTGCTTTGTAAAGCAACTTTTGGGCCTACGTTTTATTGAAGTGTACATACGGAGAAGTGTATAGGTCATCTGTACATAAGGGAAAGGATTTCCACAAGTGGACACATCTGTGCACCTAGATCCAGATCAAGAAACAGGACATGACTCAGACACATCCCTCCCAATCCCACAGACACTTTCCCCCGAGAGTGACCACTGTCCTGATTTCTCAAACCTGTTTCGCCACTTCTTGGGCTCTATGAAATCTTACTGTCATTTCTCTTGAAAGGGACTATATATATATATATATATATATATATATATATATATCTTTATATATATATATATATATATCTTTATATATATATATATATATCTTTAATTTTCAGAACCAAATTGTTGATTTACTTATTTATTATTTGAAAGGAAAACATGTACTGCTAACTTACAGTATCCTATGCCTGGTCTTTTTAAATGCTGGGTTGAAAGTTTTCTAAAAATATCCTAGTAAAGCCCTGGTGACATTTTTCAAGAGTGGCTTCGGGCTTGGTTTTACTGTGTATCTGGTGTTTTGGTTTCCAAGGTGGAATATAAGAAGGACCTGGAAAGTAGTAAAGGTCACAGTATCAACTACTGTGAGACGCCTCAATTCAGGAACGTGAGCAAGATCTCAAAATTCACCAGTGATGTGAGTTTTTAACACCTCAGCGTTGGTTTGGGGCTTTGTTGATGAGCTGGTTTCTAGGTCTCTTAAGAGACAGTCTGTGTGAACATATCTGTTTGTCCCGGAAGCATGGCCTCTCAGGCACGAATACCTAAGAGTCTTGATTAAGGTTGCCTGCAGGCAGTAGTCCATGTAGTGTTAAATTCTGTCACGCCCCCCGCCGCACACATGACCTTGAGTCCTCATGTTAGCACCCATCCTCTTGTGTTCTTCCTGTGTAGCGGTAGCTGGCTCCTGGTGGTGAATGCTGGGGAGGGAGGCTGGCTGAGCATGTAACATCGCCTCTCAATGTGACCTCGTGCTTCTTAGTACCCGATCTCCTTTAACCTGGGGACCCAGATGTTCTTTCCTCATTTTACAGATGAGCAGAGACATGCTAGAGTGGCATTCGCAAATCTGGAAATTCCCAAAGTTCTGGGGACGTTTCGTTGAGCACATCAAGGACCCATACTAGATATGATTTTATTTCTGCTTAGCTGTACATAATAGTAGAATTTAAAATCCTGAGGGAATTTGTAAGGTTCAGGGAGGAATTTATTGCCTAAATGTAGGGGTTAAGAGCACCAGCTTCAGAGCTGACAGTCCTGGCTCCATGATTAGCCAAGTGTTCGACTTTGGGCAACTTGTTTAAGCTCTCTGAGCCACTTTGTCCACCTATAAAATGGAGATGATACTGAGTCCCTCCTCGTCATGGAGTGTTTGTGAAGATGAGCCGAGTAGGATCGTGTCTCAGACATAGTAATAGATTTGTCTAAAGAATTTCACTGCCTATAGGGCGCCTGGGTGGCTCAGTCAGTTAAGAGTCCAACTTCGGATCAGGTCATGATCTCACAGTCTGTGGGTTCGAGCCCCGCGTCGGGCTGTGTGCTGACAGCTCAGAGCCTGGAGCCTGCTTCGGATTCTGTGTCTCCCTCTCTCTCCGCTCCTCCCCCACTCACGCTCTGCCTCTCTCTGTCTCTCAAAAATAAGTAAACATTAAAAAAAAAAAAAAGGATCACTGCCTAGAAACTCTATGGCCTCCCAGGGTAGATTATTTTAACGTAGCTTCGTTAGAAGCCACCCAAAGTGGTCCTGTTTATGACTTCTTGGTATCCCATTTTGGTTTTCTCTTCATTTGGTAAGCTGCATTTGGGACATGACGTCATTACTTCCCATGGTTTTAGTCGTAACCCACTTATGGTGTAAAAATCACAGAATTTGGCAAAGCTCAGGTTATATTCTTCATGTAATTAGAAACGGAGGTAATAGCCTGCAGTGATTTACATGAGCCCCGAGCGCCTGCATAATCAGCGCCTGTCCGTTGGGGAGCGCCACACGCTCAGGGTAGGTTTTCACAGGGGGAAAAAGCTGGTATATTTACAATTAGAAATGTTCCAAGAAAACTGGGTCTGTTGTGTACTGCCTGTGCTCACCCAGATCCTTTGTTTGGTTGTGTGCCTGTGTTCTGGCCGCACTCCAACCTCTTGTGCTTGCTTGAAGTGTAAGTTGTTTTGTTAAAAAAAGGTTTGTCTTTTTCACTCAGCAAGGCGCTGACTACTTCGGTAGGTTCTATGTAATCATTTATATTAACAATTTAGTGCATTAAGATGAGTAGTAGTTTATCTTCAACAGGTTGGGAGGAGAATGCTTTTCTTGAAAGTTTTGTGTTTCCGTGTAGAATAAATATAAAGAAAACTACCAGAACCACATGAGGGGCCACTATGAAGGAGTTGGTATGGACAGACGGACCCTCCATGCTATGAAGGTTGGAAGCCTGGC
Source organism: Lynx canadensis (assembly GCF_007474595.2). Taxonomy (NCBI): domain Eukaryota; kingdom Metazoa; phylum Chordata; class Mammalia; order Carnivora; family Felidae; genus Lynx; species Lynx canadensis. The sequence goes on from NC_044313.2 coordinate 17,009,296, forward strand.
AAGCAATGTGAGTCCTAGTTTGAAGGGCCTGTAGGTCTGGGGACCTGTTGGGGTGGAGGGAGGTGAAACGTGAAGATTTCAGCCAATTCTTTTTCGACTTCCCTTTGTAAAAGCCAGTGTTCTATTGTGTAAACATTAACCGATACAACCAAAGCTAGGTTGACAATTTGCAAAAGCTTCAATTTATTGGTCTCAGCTTTCTCTGGCTTAAAGAGTTCTTAAATGTGTTATCATGGATCTAGTGTGAGAAAAACATTCCGTTTCTGAGAGAGAGAGAAAAATGGCTGAGCATAATTCTTATTTGAAATCCCCCAAATTTCCATAATGTTTGTGGCTTGTTTGGAGTTGGTTAGTGGGTTGGTTGGTTCATTCATTTATTCAATGGTAGTGTTCATTGAAGACCTCCTGCGGGCAACTGCCGGTCAAGGTGGTGGGATAACGAAATAGATCGGATCCCATTGTGTGTAATCTGTTAATCTCTCCTTGGCTTTGTCAGTTCAGTTGACAGGGTTGCAAATGTCAGGTTGTAAATCTTGGAGGTACAGGGCACTTAAAAGAAACTGATTTCATTATTAAAACATACAAAGGTCAAATTTCCTCTGCTTGAGAATGTCAAATTTGACCTATAGAAAAAAAAAATTTTTAAATCTTGACTTTTCGTTTATTTTCTGGGGGTTTAGCCAAGAAGCTCTTTCATCATATACCCATGTGCCACTGCTTCCCTTTGTAAGGGGTTCCATAATTAATAAGAAAGATAAAATAAAAATGTGCTACAGATGGAAGTTCACTAATTTTGGATTAATTAAGAATTCGAATGAATTAAAGGCAAAGTGCGAACATAATTTAATTTTCCTTGGAGGTGGTGAAACTGAATTAATTTGATTTCTTGTTACTTTTTAGAAGTTTCCTATGTCATTCAAACAAGGTCAAAAGAAAGTGGGGACTAATTTCTTTCTTTCTTTCTTTTTCTTTGTGTTTCAGGTTGCCTACAAGGCTGATTATAAGCACGATGTTGTGGACTACAACTACCCAGCCACTCTTACTCCTTCCTATCAAACCACAGTGAGACTGGTTCCCTTGAAAGATGTAAGTTCTCTTCCGGTAGCACCTTCTGCTTTATTGCTTGTCCCTTCCTCCTGTGGAGTGATTCTTAAGTAGCAAGATGGAAAGAGATAAGATATAACAGTTCGTAACAGATGGAAGGGATTAAGAAGGGGAACTTTCCCACCAGGAAGCCCACGTATGCATGTTTGGAAACTCTTAGATTTTCCACGTAAGGTGGGGACAACTCTGGTTCCATCTTGAAAATAACCTGCTCTTCAGTATCTCCTTACAGAATTTGGTGGAATATGTCTGCTGTTGGGCACATTGAAAGTAATCATTCTTCAGCAATGAGGAGCTTCTTTTTTTCTTAATTTAAAGTTTTGGAGTATGGTATGTTGAAGGACTGCAGGAAGTAAAATAAAATAGCTAAAAGTTGAGAGGAAGTGGTAATGTTGACTCAATTTTCTCTCAGGAACACTTGGGAAAGTATATGTATTTCTTAATTACTATAGTGGTGATTTTATTTAGGTACAGTTTGACTTGTCCCAATGAAATAAGTATAATTAATTAAATTTATTGTTTTCTAAGTGTAAGAATTTTACTGTATATGCTTATTACAGGCAATTTAGGAAATACAGAAAAGTACAAAGAAAACGATTAAAGTCATCTGCTATCTTAAAAAGTAGTTAAGGTGGTTTAGAACTGAGTTCATATCTTAGTTATTGGCCAGTGATGGTTATCTCCAACCAGTCAATAATGTAATAAATAATTCAACATATATTTACTCAATGCCCAGTGCTACTTTCCTTTACATTCCCTTGGGCTCAGCATGACCTCAGTAGTTGACTTGGGTGTTGCTCTCGGTAAATAGGTCTTCCGGTCGCTCTCCCTCTTGCTCGGAGTGGGAGCCTTGTCGGGTTCAGCTGGGCATCTCCAGTGTTTAACGCACGGCTTACGGGACAGCAAAGGACAGTCACCGGCAAAGGATAGTTTGGTGAATGAAATAAGCTTTTCAAATGTGTAGTAAAGCAAAGAATGGGAAGTCAAGGAATATAAAGGGCCTAAGCTTTGCATCTTCTTTTCCCAGGAAGTTTGGTTGGGTTGACTTTCTCACATCACCTTCATGAAACCCAAGGTTACACTTGACTACCTAAGCTACTTCCTTTCTATTTTGGCTGCATGCATTACCTGGGAAACTTGAGGACCAAGAGCACCTCATTAAAGTGGGAGTGTCTGCTCAGCCCGTAGAACTCCATCAGTCATGCCTAAGAGCACAGTCAAGTGGAGAGAGATTCCTACAACTTTGTACTCCCATTATAACAGGACTTGCTATTACATTTGTCTGTGGAAGGCTGTGGAATCAAACCACGCACCTGAAATACAGCCTGGTCAGCTGCACGAGTCTGATAGGAGAATCAAACCAGACTGGATTCAGAATACTATTTAGAAGCAGAGGGAGATTCTGAACTAGAAGCCCAAGAGCCAGATCCAGGTTACAGAGACGTTTAGTTTGACCACTCAGAGTTGAAAAAGTAATTGGACCAACATATAGAGATTTGGGGAGTTCATGTAAAAATTCATATTTTCATCTCTTCTGGAAAAATCTAAAAATGCCGGGAATGGCCACCCTAGCTCCTGCATGATAGCAACTGGCTGGGACTGAGGGGCAGCTGCTCTGGGTTATCTTATTCTCCTTTACCTTCCATTCCTGGCTCCCATGTGAATTTGAATTTACCACCCCAGAACGTAGAGATTTACATACAGGAAGTATTGGGAGAAGGAAGTTTGGGGAAGGAAGTTGGGGGGAATCCATTACAAGAGCATTTATGGTCCCTCTGTCTGGTGGCTCTAAAGGTGGTCAAATAGCTATGAAATGAAATAAACAAGCGTACGTCTTTAATTAGAGAGCATTCACTTCAGATGGATTTTATCAACACTAATAGCATTAAAATGAGATTCCATCCTCAGCGAAGAGCTCCTTCAGAAAGTAGATTGAAGCAATGGCCAAGCATCTGTGATGTTGCAGAGATGTGATTAATCTTGGAGACTGTTAATTATGTCCCGCAGAGGAGAGTAATTGTGCTCTGCAACATACTAATGCAGAATTATTGGGAAGGAATATGCCTTTTAAAAAAAAATACAGTTTTCGTGACATTTTATCATGCATAATTCTGAACTCTAATAGACTCTTTATTATGAGATGATAATTTCCCCTCTGAGTTAATGCATCAGGAAGCAACTGCACTCTAATCTCATTAATGGTTGACATTGAAATGACTTTATATTTCCTACTTTTCCTATATACCCCATATCCGCAACTCACAGTGTGCAAAAAACTTCTCTCCCTGGACCACTAACCAAAAAGCACAAAGCGATGCCGTGCTTTATCTCCAAATCCAACAAAATACCCCGTGGCTCAGTGTCGGGAAAGCTCAATTTTTCCCAGATCCTGTTCTAGGAGTTAATTTGTAAGTCATTTGTTCATACCCAGAACATATTTGCCTGTCTAAACAATGGTAGCTCTGGCTATGGGGGATCCCTGATTCATCTGTAAAGAAAAAAAAAAAGTAATCGTTCCAAGCACCCTCGCTTTGGCAAGCCAGCTTTACAGTGGGAGCCACTTTGGCTGACATTAGCTGGGTGACCTTGGGCAAATTAGTTCTCTGGGACTCCGTTTTTGCCTTGTAAGGTGGGGATAATAAGAGCTTCTGCCCGCAGGGTGGTTGGAGTAAATGCATTCATGTGTGTGAAGCACCGGAAGTGGTGCTAGGCACAGGAAGTACCATTCTTAAGCCACGATTGTCGTTAGCCCGTGGTGGGACAGGCAAGAATGGAGTGAGTACAAGGAGGAGACACGGGAGACAATGGCCCTTAGGTCTATTTCACTTGAGTCGCTGGGCTTTAAAAACGTTGAACTATTCGTCAGCATTTAAAAATGGCAAGACTTGACACAATAAAATAGATTTCGGGTTTCTTTCGAGTAACTGGAAGATCTGATCATTCTGGGCCCCGACTGTTGCACCGTAACTGGTTCCCAGAGCTGAGCAGCAGCTGCGGGCCTTTGCCACAGTCCCCCCCACTCCTGAATGCTTCCCCAACAATGAGGCCAAACCCTTAGCCCCTACTAGCCCTTCACCTATACCCAGCTAGTCGTCTGTCTGGCTGTCACAGATTTTGTGACCTCTGGGCTGCAAAGTCTCCCTGAGGTGAGCTGTCACCTATGAAGGCAGCAACAGGAAGTAGCAGCCGGCAGATAGAATGAGAGGCGTCAGACTCTAGACAGACCGCTGGTGGGAGGACAGGGCAGTGGTGCCCCTTGCGGAGGGCAGGGCCAGCGGCCAGAGGAGTATGGCCAGAGGCGGTAGGTGGAGGTCTGGGCAGAGGTGCCAGTAGACAGTGGGGACACAGCAAAGGGGTGTGACGTTCTTAGGCGTGACCTAGGCCGAAGGATGCGGCCGCACTGTGTGGGAGACCGGGCGGGGTCCCGAGCTTCAGGCGATACGACAGAAACATGAAGACTGGGCGTGGGGTGTTCAGTGATCTGGTTGCTATGAGCAAAACCGGGGTGTCGCTGACGGGAGGGCCTAGCCAGGAGCCTATAGGCAGAGGGGCTCGGGTGTCACAAGCCACCGGGTCAGTTTGGGGTCCCGGGAGCAAGGGCCCAGCTGAGATATCTGCACGGACTGTGCAAGTCTGCTCACTCCGTGCAGAGTAGCCTTCTGTGGCTGTTTGCTGAAGGAATGCATGAATGAGCGAACGAATGAGTGTCAGGGGACCACGCAGGCCGCAGGGAAGAAGGTCAGGAATAGGTTAGGGGTGCGTTAAGTTTTCCCTCCTTTCCCTGGATTGAGGGCCGGCCTTGGTTAGACCGTGGAACAGGCCATCCCCCACCTTCAGCCTCTTTGTCTTCGCTAGCCTGCATCCCGGCTCCCCTTCCGCCTGTGCGGGGCTCTGGGCCCTCGCGCAGCTCACCGCCACCCCCTCCCTCATCACCTGCCGTCAGGCCTCAGACATGTTCCTATACCTCTCTGCTCAATTTGCATTCTGTCTACAGTGGATCTTAGGAGGAAGATCGTCCATCTCTTAGTGGATGTTTGGAGGAAAAGAAGACAATTGAATGAATGTCTTCTCATGGGCAAATGGCTAATAATCCTTGAGTCTCTGAAGGGCAAATTGTACTTTCCAAAGAGAAAACCCACGAGCCCCCCGTGTCTTGATGGGAAATGATGGGAAACCTGGAAGTCAGTGCACTAGGCCGTGCTGGAGGTTTATCTTACCTCCTTCTCTTCTGAACCGGCCCACCCTTCTTCTTTCGCGAACGTGCGAAGCTTTCGGCCATTTTCTCAGGGACACCGACGGGGCGGAAGCGAGGGCCAGGCAGGGGCTGGCGTACAGGGTGAAGCCACTCGAAGACCGTCCTCGCCCAGAGCTACTGATGCGCCCTCACCTCCCACCTCGACGTGCCTATGGCATCAGTTGGACTTTTTGTCCCTCTTGCATTTTTCGTTCCCTTTTTAAAAAGACCTCTTTTCTTTTGAAGCATAAAGCATATATAGAAAAGTACATTAAGCATAGATAGGCGGCTTGAATTATTACAAAGTGACCTTGTGCGTGTGTTTCCATTGGGAATGCATGTAAGAATAGAACTGTTGAGACCTAAGGTATGGGTGTGTATGCCAAAGCGCCATATTGGTCCCAAAGTAGCTTTGCCAACCCGCACTTCCACCAGCTGTGTTGTGAGCGTTTCTGCAGCTCCACATCCTTGCCAGCCCTTGGTAGAGTCAGTGGCTTAAATGTTCACTCTTCAGGCAAAAGCGGAGGGGTGTCTAATAGCAGTTTTCATATGCATTTCTCTGATTCATAACAATAATAACGTAGATGAGCACCTTTTCCTGTGCTTACTGGCTCATGGTGCTCCTGTTAAAGTCACTCAGTTCTACCATGTGTTGGAGTTTTCTTGTCTGTGGGGTTGGAGAGTCTGTTGGTTTCCAATTGGAATCTTTGATCCTTTTTGTAGTAATCAGAGGATCACAGCTCTGCTGAGCTTAGGGGCAGGGAACTAATAAGCAAATCTTAGAGAAAAGTGTTTTTTGTTTGTTTGTTTTAACCAGGTCAACTATAGGCAAAGCATCGACAAATTGAAATACAGCTCTGTGACCAACACACCTCAAATTGTCCAAGCCAAAATCAATGCCCAGCAACTGAGTCATGTAAGTTACCTGTCCTTGCCTAGTGGGGGACTCACAATTGCTTTGTGACCCCTGGATATCTGGCTCCCAAAGGATTTGGCTTTCACTCATGGTGACCTATGTCTTGTGACAACCATGAAATGACCTCCCCTCAATGTAAACTGTTTATTATGGAAAATTCCAAATATATTTAAGTGTAGAAAGGATAATGTGACGACTCCCCGTGTATCCATCACTCAGCTTCAACCACTACCAACTCATGGCCAGTCATGCTTCATCTATATGCCCATCCACTTCCCCATTTTGTGTTATTTTAAAGAAAAAGACCAGAGATTAGATAATTTAACCTATCAATACTTTAGGGTAAATCTCTAAATGATTAAAAATTCTTAGACATATTTATACGATTTTAGTATATCACCCCAAAAAACTAATAGTAATTCTTAATGCCACCAGTGTCCTATTAGCATTCAATGTTCCAATGATCTCATAAAGTTATCATTTTGTCTTACGGTTCGTTTGGAACGAGATCCAAATGAGGTCCATGCTTGTGAATGGCTGATAGCTCTTTAAGATTCTTTTCATCTTTAAGTTTTCCTGTTTTGCTCTTTTCTTTCTTGCAAGTTGTTTATTGAAGAAACTGGACTGTTTATCCTGTGACGTTTCCCACAGTCTGCACTTTGCTTACTGGATCCCTATGTGGACTTCATGTGTTCCTCTGGCCTCCAAATGTCCCATAAAATAGTAGCTAGATTTATAGGTTGGATCAGGCTCAGGTTCAATTTGGGGCCAAGGATGCTTTTCAGACGATGCTCTATTTTTCCACTGGCAATCACCTAATGTCTGGTCAGCCCTTTTTTGTGTGTGACTTAAGATGGCTTTTTTTTTTTCAATATGAGCAACCATTGATAGTTACTCCCTGAGTATCTACTCTGCCTATAGTGAGATGTTCAGCGGTGTAGCACATTAAAAAAAAAAAAAAAAAAAAAAAAGTTCTGTATCCATAGTGCTTCAAAGGAGAGCTGGTGAAATAACCACAGGGAAATATTTTATACGCTCACAACTCAGAGTGTGCCTTTGAGTTGTTTTACTTGTCACTTGACCTCTTTAATCAGCTAATTTCAAACACTCATAAACTTGCAGGCTTCCTTGTCAAATTTTCCAGAAACTCCTTGTCGGCTATTGAGTCTAAGGGGAAAGTGAAAAAGAGGGGCTTGCCTCCAAAATTCACCTCCTGTCTGTATAAAAACCTTGCATTTACTCTGTGGGTTGATTTTAAATCCGACAGGTGAACTATCGCGCTGACTATGAGAAAAACAAGTTGAATTACACACTGCCACAGGACATACCTCAGCTGGTGAAGGCCAGAACCAATGCTGAACTATTTAGTGAGGTGAGCAAGCAGTGGAGGTGAGAACGTGGTAGGGGGTGCGTAACCTATGTGAAGGTGAGGGCACCAGTCCCAACAAGCAGGGGCTGTTGTGTTTGGGGAGAGACGTTCATCAGAGACGCCCATCACATTATTGTTTTGAATTTTGCTGTCTCATGGACTGTGGCAGTTCACGGGGGATAAACTGATCGTAGAAGTGTAATTCTCATGATCTGAGCATGTGCACAGCATGTTCTCAGACACACACGCACACGCCATCACCATCATGGTCATCCTCGTCCTGGTGACTTCCGACCGGTGCTTTGGCTGTGTGGCGAAAATTCGAGTTTTGAGATCAATCTCAGTGGCTACATTTTTCCTGGAGTCACAAGGGGGCTGTGATTAGGCTTCTCGTTCTAGATGGGGGCAGGAGAAGAAAAAAAGGAACTAACATTTATTGAATGCCTGCTCTGTGCAACACACTGAGGCAGGCAACCAAAAATGGAATTATTCAATTATCATCACCCCCCCAAGGACGCATTTATTGCAGGGACACAGTGGCATGGGCTTTGGTATGAGAATCCCCCAGGTCAGATGATGGCACTGTGATTTTTAAGCTGTGTGACCTGTGTGAGGTCATAGATGTCTCTGAGCCTCATAGGCCTAATGCAACGTATGTACAGTTGATGAGTAGAAGGCACTTAGGAAGGACCAATAAACTGAAGGTGTTGTTACCATGGTAATATCAATACCTTCCATCTTTACCAGCTTGGGATCTGTTTTCATGTTCTATGTCCAGTTTATCCCCACAACAACCCTGAGACAGATAATAGATTTTTTTTTTTCAAATGGCAGAGTAAGGCTGAAAGAGCTAGTGTGCCTTTCCCAAGGTCTCACGATCAGGAAACAACAGAGCAAGGATGGACACGTGGCTCTTCTCTTTGTCCCGTCCCATCCCCGCTGCCCTGCACGGCCCCACAGCTCAGGAATCAACAAACCGTGTTAATAATTGCTGTTACCGTTTTGACCATCATAGGCAAGATTCTGGTCTGCAAACAGATGGAGAAACCAGCTTTGTGGTCGTCGTCGTTGTTTTAAACGTCTTTGTAACCTTTGGCAGGAAGATGGATCGGGACTCCTATTCACCTGTGTTTCTGTTCGTCAGGTTAAGTACAGAGAAGGCTGGGACAAGGCCAAGGGGAAAGGATTTGAGCTGAAACTGGATGCTATGTCTCTGCTGGCCGCCAAAGCCTCCGGAGAGCTTGCGAGCAATGTAGGTTTTTCTCTCATTAACTCAGAAATGCCTAAGAAATGGTTCCGATAAAATGTCAGTGGTCCTGCGGAAAAAAAATAATGACCGCTAACGTTGTAAACATCACGCCTCTGTAATCTTCTTCTGGGTTCGCGAAAGATGGGGAGGTTGTTTTCAGAACTCTTCCCCTTGCCCTGTGAATACCAGAGCCCCTTCGATGGCAGAGTTTCCTTTCCCCTCACAGTAAACCTTTTTCTTTCTCTCCAGATTAAATATAAGGAAGAGTACGAAAAATCGAAAGGCAAAGTCATGGGCACTACGGACACCAGGCTTCTGCACTCTCTGCAGGTTGCCAAGATGAGCAGTGAGGTAAACTCTTTTCCGTCCTCCACACTTTCTCGGGCTTGTGCTACTTTAAGAGTCCTTCCAGGACCTACTTCACTGCTACCTTTTTATTGACTTCCATCTACAATTTCTTTCCCTGTTGGTGTGAGAAGTTTGTTTGCTTTCTTTCTTTAGCCAAAGCATACTGTTCTTTTAAAATAGGGGCACCTGGGTGGCACAGTCAGTTAAGCGTCCGACTTCGGCTCAGGTCATGATCTCATGGCTCATGGGTTCCAACCCCACGTTGGGCTCTGTGCTGAGAGCTCAGAGCCTGGAGCCTGGTTCAGATTCTGTGTCTCCCTCTCTCTCTGCCCCTTCCCCTTCCCCTGCTCATGCTCTGTGTGTGTCTCTCTCTCTCTCCATTAAAAAAATTAAAATAAAATAGATGAGAGGTGGGGCCCCCAACAGTGATCTCTTTCTACTGCTCAAGGTACAAAGGTGTCCGGCCACAGTTATTCATCCCACAGATGTTTACCAAGCAGCTACTATGGGCAAGATCCCGTGTAAGACACCTGGGCTATCAGAATGGACAACACATAACAGGTTCCTCCCCAGTGGAGCTTAATTCTTACGGGGAGAGTTAGACACCAAGCGCCCTGTCTGTTGTGACAATGTCCTGGATGAATCCTGTGGCTACGACACACTTGATACTCAGAATGTTTAGCAGATAACTGAGTCGCCTAACCTCCAACCAATCGAAATGACCCTGCTGGTAAATGACTGTGGTGGCTGGAGATGAACCTTGGTAAACGTCACCTGCCGAAATCCTTTGGGGAGGGAGGGTTCTGCTATGAGGGACCTGCTCGGTTTCAGATCAGGCCTTCCCTGCCAAAGCTGAGGAGGCCAAAAGGACACACGAGCACAGAGTTTCTGCTTCACAGCGGCTGCTCCAAGTTGGTGCAGGCTGCATGGCACAGCCAGATATAATTCCCTGGTGAGTCATTAAGGAGCCATGGTTTAAACAGAATGAGAGAGTTGGCATCTGGGTCGCCATCTTGGATGTGCCTACAGAACACGTCCTGTGAAGTGCGTTATCGTGAAATATACAGAGACACTGAGAATTTGGCTGCAGGTTAGACAGAGAACAGAATTATACTTCTTATTTTCAGCGGGAGGAGTTGGGGCCAAAAGGATGGTGTCTTGCCCAAACTTGTGTAGTAGTCAGTGGTAAAGGTAGAGATTGGATCCTAGAAGTCTAACTTCTGGAACCATACTGACTCCGCTGTGGCATGCCACCTTTCCTCACCACCACACCACCATCACCCCTGTCACCGCTGTCATCACCGACATCACCACTGTCGTTGCCATCCTCATTGGGAACGTTTGCCAAGTGGCTGCTCTCTGCCAGTCCCTGCACTTAGCAGGTTTCAGCTGCTATCTTGCTTGCTTATCGCAATAGTCCCCTGAAGAACATGAGCCCCAGAGGTCATCCACTTGGCAAAGGGTGGACCAGGTCTGACCTAAGACTTGTCTGGCTCTGCAGCCCAAGCTCTGTTATTCTGCCTCGTAAAGGTTCCGCAGAAGCCGTAGATCGAGCATTCTCCTCCTGGAGAAGCCAGGGAGAAAGGTTTCATATCGGTGAGAGGCATTCCTGCCGGAGCCAGAGCAGCGTGGGGCACCACCTTCCCGAGCCAGAAATTGGGTCCCACCTTTCTGACAGATGAGTGACATTGTCGTTCCCTCATGAAAGCCCGGGCTGCTTTTCTGTGTTTTGAACCGCTTCTGCAAAGGCCGACCTCAAGTAACGGGCCTTGTCGGTACATTCAAGGTCGAATACAAGAAAGGCTTCGAAGAGAGTAAGACCCGCTTCCACCTACCCATGGACATGGTGCACATCAAGCATGCTAAGAAGGCCCAAGCTCTGGCCAGTGACCTGGACTACAGGAAAAAACTGCATGAATACACTGTGCTGCCTGAGGACATGAAGACTCAGTGGGCCAAGAAAGCCTACGGGCTCCAGAGCGAGGTGAGCCCTCACTTAATGCCGGTTCTCTTCCCGCACCTCTCGCGGTTGGGCACAGGCACGTCTTGAGAGCGATTTGGAACCTGTGCACGAGTCTGTTCCGTGACCCCGAGGACCAGGAAGAACTTCTGAGATGTGTCGGCCGCAGGGAAGGTGGGTGGGGAGGTTGAGCCCTAGATACAGTCGAGACAGCAGAGGCAAGAGGGCGGAGGACTGGGGCTCAGAGCTGGTGCAGAAGGCCAGATGTGTTGATCACGGCGCTGAGCAAGGAGGAGGCGAGCGTTGAAAATGGCAAGTAAATCTTGGAAATTTAGCAGGTTGGGAGATACGATGTTCGGTCAAAACTGTGTGAAAAGCCCTCTTTTTGGTGCGGTTCTGGTGTTTGAGCACTAAGGCGGGAGATGATCTGCTGGTTACAAAGCGAACCGGTGGCCTCACCCGCAAGGAGAGTCCAGCCCGACTATGAAAGAGCCGAGGGTAGTTCTACAAATGCAAGAACGAGGGTTTTCCGAACTCTCCCATCTTCTTTGCACCCACACGTCTGATTACAGCTTGGGTTTTCTCTTGCAGCTGCAGTACAAGGCCGACCTGGCGTGGATGAAAGGAGTCGGGTGGCTGACGGAGGGGAGCCTCAATTTGGAGCAGGCCAAGAAAGCGGGACAGCTGATCAGCGAGGTAACCTGAGCTCGGCACCCCCCCCCCCCACCGGCTCCTAGTGGTTCTCAGCCCGCGACTCGCCGAACGCCGTCTTTTCCCCTGATGCCCCCTCCCCAGACCCCCGGCTTGTTTTGCGGGGGACTCAGACGGAGGACCTCTTCGTTTCGCACCTGCAGGGCACCCTGACGAATGTTCCGCATGCCCTCCCCCATCCGGGGAGGCGTTCGTGAGAAGCCTTAGCAGTTTACATAGAGGAGCAGGGGCAGCCAAAGAATAATCCAGAAGGGTTGTAATACGCAGTCGATTAGCACGTGGGAAAATGTGTTTGTCATGTGAGGCGTGCGTGCTGCCTCCTGAATCAGAGGGTCTGCTGTTTGGAGGTCAGCACTCTTCCCGGTGCTGTGCCTTCGACTCACTGCAGACTCCGGTCAAGTCACTCGAGCCTTCCGACCCTTTCTGTCGTGTAGAACAGGGAGTGTTTGAGAGTCCCTGCGGCTCTCTCTCCACCAGGCCAAGTGGGCTTTGGCAGCCGGCAGAGGAAGACTTTTGAAGGGCATCTCATTTGGAAGTGTGACTATTTCAGGAGCTCTGTTTGGGATCCTCAAAGGGAATTCTTGTGTCAGGACCAGGAAGGCTGAGTCGGCATATCTTTTGCAAATGGTAATAATAGTGGTAACAGCTGCACAGTCCCGCAGCCGTTGCTGTCGTTGATTGACCACTTTGAGGACGTTGCATGCATACTGCTCATTCGTTGCCCGCGGCGGCCCTGTGTGAGGAGACACTGTTACTCCCCGGTGAAGATCGTTTTAGTGAGGGAAGAGGGACTGAGAGTTTCGAGGGAGGAGCAGAGCTGGGCTCTGTCCCAGTGTGTTCGGCCCGATGCCCCAGCTTCTGACCATTAGGTGGTATTGCATCCCCGAAGCACGTTTTGTAAATGACTCTTATTTTTCCACTGCTCATCCTTCTCTCAGACACAGACACGCTTAAGGTTAGGACATAGAACTAAAGAAATAAGGTTAGGATATAGAAATAGGTCAGGGTTCCTATGACTCAGTTCAGGCGTGCTGAACTCCCAAGTGGAGAAAACCCAAGCCCCATTTGCCTTGGATAAAGGTGTAATGAGGAGACCCAACCAGCTGACCTCCAGCCCTAGGAATTTCCATCTCTGTCTCACTTCCTCGGCCTACGAATTATTAAGCTCCTCGAGGGCCGGGGAAACAGTATTCTCTTCGCCTGTTTTACGTTTCTGTTGTGCCCTGTCCAGGGCGGATTCTTGGCTCCTCAGTAATTTCTTATGATCTGACCCATGCAGAGCCTGGAATAATCAGGAATTTCCAACTGTGGGAGGGAGATGCGACTTCCTTCAATTATGTGGTGAAGGAGTTTTCCCACTCAACACACTGGAACTAGAGAGGAAAATTACAAGTCTCTTTGGAGAATTTTTTTCCCTAAAGGCAGGAGATGTGGAGTCTCCAATATTCCAGACCCGACTCTGGGTTCAGGTGGTGCCCGTGACCCTCTTGCTGACAGAACTGGTGTGGTGCTCACCTCTGCTCTCCCCGCCACCCGAGGCTTTTGCTTCAGTGAAGCCACCCCCAGCGGCCGCCCTTCCCGTCCACTTTGGCACCTCCGGTGGAAAAGCCAGAGGAACTAACCTCCGGCAGGGACAAGAAGTCCCTGTGGGGAGACAGAATTAGCACATTTGAAATCTTGCCAGTTACTTTGTGGGTGTGAGGCGGGGACACAGTGAGGACGAGACCTCGGCGATCTGGGACATGAAGGAATGGGAGGCTGGATCCCACCCGACCGCCAGCCTCCGGCCTGTGGCTCCCGGCGTCCCCGTTCCCTATGGCATAGGGGATCCTTGGATAGCCGTGATGGCACCATGCCTAACGGTGACGGCTGATGTGAACCGTGGCTGTGTCCACGGACTCTGCTCGTGGAAAGCATGGCATTGAAGCCTCTGCCCCACCCCAGAGTGAGACAGCTTCTATTTTTTGTGCTGCTGTAGCAAGAGCAGCTCGGGTGATCAAGAAAGGTGCCCAAGGTCATGAAGCTGGAGAGGGGCAGAGGCGAGACTTGGCCTCCGTCTTCCTGGTTGTAAAGCCAAGTTCCCTCCATGTCACTTTTCCTGTGTCAGATCTCGATTTATAAAATGGGTGCATCCCAGGGCATAAGGTGAAACATAGGGTTTCCTGAGGGAGAGGCTCAAGTTCTCACTCAAGGGTGGGAACTAAAAGAGGCTCACCAGAGCAGACTGCCTCAGGCCTGTGTGGTCCCGATTAAGCTGCCGGACCAGCCGTGACGGTGGCCCTCCCCCCAAGAAGATGCACGGGTCACTGAAAGCGTGCGTGTGGACATAAGCACGAGTGTCGTGGGGGGGGGGACAGCCAACCCCTAATGCTACGCTGTCCCTTTTCTTTGGAAACAGAAAAACTACAGGCAGAGGGCGGACGGGCTCAAGTTCACCAGTGTGACCGACAGCTCCCAGATGGCACACGCCAGGAAGAGCCAGGAGCTGCAGAGCGGAGTGAGTCCCGAGCTGCCCTTTCTCCGCCGTGCTGCCGTGTCACGGGCCGGGCGTCTCTGAGACCACAGCAGGTGCTGCCCGGACACGATCCGGGCACCAGCGAGCCTCTCCTTTAGACAGGTGGGGCCTGGCTCTCCCAGAGCCTGCAGGCTGTCTCCGGGCACCGGACCCCAGCTCTCTCTGCCTTACCCCACTTCCCTTCTCTGCTGGTTGTGAGGACAGATGCCAACTGATGCTACTCATTTCAGCTTTCGGTATTGCCCCGTCTCGCTTTCTTCTTCTTTCTTCCCCCTCCTCCTACCTCTCATCACAGGCCCTGTCTTTCTGCAGCCGGGAGAGAATTCTCTTTGGGTGGGTGGGGGGGGAACATGCGCCCCAAGACGGGCGGCATCGGAGTGAAACACCATGTATGTTGTTTGCACATCAGTGTTGAGCACTTCCTGTGCACGTACACCAAGCACGTGTTGGAGCTGCCGCAGGGTGGCCAGGACTGTCCTAGTCGTCCTTCATAAAGGTCCAGGGACACGTGCCGGAAAGGACGCTACCAACAGAGCTCAGGGGCATCAGAAAGCCGCCTTTTGGAAGCTCAAGTTGGGGGGTGGGAGGGAAGGGGAGAGAGAAAGAACAGAGGGGTACGTTTTTCATGGAGCAGGTGTTCACTTGTGCTGTCTTTTTGGTCACTGCTCGCTTTCCAGGTGTCACTGCCTGTGAATGCATTGGGACTGGCGATGGGGGGGGGGGGGGGCGGGGACGTGCAGGGGGGCAGAGAATGCTTCTTATTTTTCTCATTCGGGGAGCCTGGGCCCACCTGAGCCCTGCAGCGGGTTATTTTCTGTGGCCGTGGACAGCATAGATGGGAACAGCTTGGGAAGGTCAGGGCCTTCTCAAGGGCAACGTGTGAAGACAGGGACCTTGGCAGTGTGGTCGGGTTGGTCCCCTGACCACATTCTTCTCGCAGCTCCTCACTGCCTCGCCTTCTGCCTTCACCCCTCCTGCCTTAAGCCCCATTTGCTGTCGTCTGCTGGCCAGCGTCTGGTCTGGCGGGTTTTGTAACGGACCCCCCGTGCAGGTCGCAGAAACGCCAAGCAGATCTGAAGGCGCACCCGCGATGCCGTGCCACCCACCCCACCCTGCCACCTGCTCCTGACCCAGTGCTCTCTCCTGACAGGTGGCCTACAAGGCAGGAAACGAGCAGTCCGTCCATCAGTACAGCATCAGCAAAGACGAGCCTCTCTTCTTACAGGCCCGAGCCAACGCTGCCAATCTCAGTGAGGTATGGCCAGAGGGGGCGGGGGCGGCTGTAAACTCTGCTTTCCCGCGTAGGCGCCTGGCCACTGTGCTCTGTCACCTGGGGTTCCACACATCCGGTCGTTGTAAACAGCTCATCCAGCAGACCTCGTTCCTGGCCAGTTGTAGGGGGGAGGGAAGGACCACTTTCCCTAGGAACGAGCTGGCGGGAGATTTGACCCACTGACTATATAACAGGGTAGGAGGCAGTGGTTCTTCCAGGGTCGCGGCTCGAACAGCAGTAGAGCATTGCTAGAAGGAAGGAAGCAGCACTTGAAGGCGTTAGCTCCAAACTGCTTGGGTTTGTTCGATCCTTGGGTCTATCACTTACTAGGTGTGAGACCCTGGGCTAATTCTTTGCACTCAGTTGTCCCATTGGCAAAGGAAGGGTAATACTAGTTCCCGTCTCATTGGGTTGTCACGAGGCTTCAGTGAGCTAATATACGGAAAGCCCTGGGAGGAGGAGGAGTGTGCAGAAGGTAGCCATTACCCAGATGGCTCTCAGACACAAAGCATGCGTGGCCCCAACCTTCTCCTCCCTGTCTTTCAGCAGGGGCCTTCCTCAGCTCTCCCCCTCAGCTCCCAGGTCTTTGGAGTCCTGATCTGAGTCCTAGGTAGAGGGGAAAATTAGAAGGAACAACAGGGGCTAAATTGATTCATACACACAGAGAGGGAGCCTTCAGAAGAGAGACCTTGAAACCCGCAGGTGGGGGCAGGAAGGGACATGGGAGGAGCAAGGACAAGCCCCAGGTGGGCTAGAGGCTGGAGGCAGGGAGACAAAGATACGCAGCTGTGGCACCTGCTGGGCTGAGCGGGCTGTGTGTGCAGGGGTGGGGAACCTTCCAGAAATGTTGCCGGGCGTTTTGCAATGTTATTCCACCTCGGGCATGTCTTTGAGACCCCCGTGAAGACTCCTGGTAGTTTTCAAGGCCTCTGGAGTTCAAATTCAGCTTCTTTTGACCGAAGCCCTGTGTGTTAGGAGGCCTTGAGGCAGGAACAAGGAGGTCTGGTGGTGTTCAGGTTACCAGGTTTCTGTGGAAGGACGCAGTCGTGTTTGCCTCCTGGAGAGAGCGTTACAGAGTCTAGGGAAGGCTTCCCGCAAGAGGATGATCTCTTTTCTCCCCCACCTCCTCAGAAACTGTATAAGAGCAGCTGGGAAAACCAGAAGGCGAAAGGGTTTGAGCTACGTCTTGACTCCTTGGCCTTCCTGGCAGCCAAAGCCAACAGGGACCTGGCCAGCGAGGTGAGTAGGTGCTCAGCTTGTACACGGCGCCACGAATCCTGCCGTTTTCCATCTAGGAGAGTCAGAAAGGGTCTGAGCCTCAGGGTCCCATCGGCGAAGTGGGGATAAATACGACTGCTTCACAATGAGATAATCCTGTACGAGCCGAGAGCACACTGCTTGCCACACGTTGGCTTTCAGTAGGTGGAGGCATTGTTAGCGGCAGCAGCACGAGTAGTAAGCTAAATGGCTTACGTGACAGATAAACTGAGGCTCAGAGACATTCCAGGACTATCTAAGGATGTCGTGCGCTGCCAGTGACCGAGAGCGTAGGCCCTGGTGTCAGATGGACCTTGGATACGATCCTAGCTCCATCCCCTAGTAAGCATTGTGATTCTGGGAAGGTGGTTTGACCTTCCAAAATCTCAGTTAACTCGTTGGTAAATCGGCAGTTGCAAAATGTTTACGAGGAACAAACATGAAACAAACTGATGTGTGTTGAGCGTTCATAGTCCACTGCTGTCTGTCGGGAGTCTGATGTGAGATCAGAAGCCGAGGCCAGAGTGGAAGACAAAGTCTGCTAATGTCATCAAGACAGTCTTGCTTCCAGAAGAAATGCATGCACATAAATATACTCCCCTGTATAAATATACGTAGATATCAGCTGAGCTAAACAGTGACTTGGTGATGTCATTCTGGCATAAGGTCCTTATCTTGTTCCTGGTGAGAGTTCATGAACCAGCACTGGTCTACAGATGCACTTTGAGGGGCTTGGGTTTGTACCAGGCCTGGCTCACAGTGAGTGTTCAATAAATGGTGGCAGGTATTAATACTGTTGTTGTTGGCTCAGGTGAGAGGAGAGCCCAGGTCTCCTGATAATAATATCCTGTTACAGTTTTTAAGGCGGTTCTGTATCTGTTTTTTCCTTCTGATCCTCATTACTGTCGGTCTTTTTCCAAGTGAATATGAGCCCCTTTCTCAAACAGCAGCTGTGTTTGGGCTATTCTGTGTCATTTTCATTCCACGACTACTTTTTGTTTATAACGTTTTCACTATTCCCAGAAAGGAAACAACGGGCCACTTAAAAATAAATCCAGAAAAAGTGAGGTTGAGGAATACAGACAAGAGATGGAATGTCACCAGGAACTTGGGAATAGACTGTTGCATAGCTGAGCATTCAGTTTAGCTCTGAGCTTCCTGGCAGCTGAGGTGAAGAGGGAAATAATGAGTAATCTTTTATTTCACTGTTCAATGATAGGAAGATTCTAATTCTAGTAAGATTCTGTTGTTTGGCTTTGTTTGGACTTTCATACCCTCAGTTTGAAAGTTAACAATGCCTTTAGGAGATGCTAACATGCCCCTCTCTCTCCTTCCTGTTTAGGTGAAGTACAAGGAAGATTATGAGAGGTCCAGAGGGAAGCTGATTGGGGCGAAGGATGCCCAGGGGGATTCACAAATGAGTCACTCGCTACAAATGTCCAAGCTGCAGAGCGACCTGGAGTACAAGAAGGGGTTCGAGGACACCAGGTCCCAGTGCCACGTCTCCCTGGACATGGTCCACCTCGTGCACGCCCGCAAGGCTCAGCATCTAGCCACAGACATAG
Source organism: Lynx canadensis (assembly GCF_007474595.2). Classification (NCBI taxonomy): domain Eukaryota; kingdom Metazoa; phylum Chordata; class Mammalia; order Carnivora; family Felidae; genus Lynx; species Lynx canadensis. Next base: position 17,027,797 of record NC_044313.2, read on the forward strand.
GCTACAAGACAGCATCTCATCACTTTACCGCTTTGCCCACAGACATGAGGGTGGAATGGGCCAAGAAGGCGTACGGGTTACAGAGCGACGTAAGCTCCGTGTGCACGCGTGTGTGTGCTAGCGTTGCCGCGATGGTTTTCCCCAGCCCCCCCCCCCCCCACCGCCCCCGAGATGGTAGTGTATCCCCTGACATACCTGCTTCTGGATCCCAGGGCGGACACAGCTCAGCTTTCCTAGTGGTTTAACCTTTATTTGAGCTCTGCCCGCTTCAGATACTATACCACCACCCAGCGACTTTTTTCCTCCGGGGCATTTGCTCTACGTCTGTTTTCTCTCTTTTGTTTTACTGCGGGGGGGTCAGGGGGGAGACCGCGGCCTGTTCGGGGAGAGGTCTCCCACCCTCCTTCCAACCCTGGCAGTGCCCTTTGCGGGAAGATGGCACACGCTAACCTGAGCGCTCCCTCCCCTTTCTCCTGGGTGCCCCACCTGGCTCCCCTCCTCCTTCAGGTGACTCTGGTGCGCTGAGAAGGCAGGTCAGCTGCCCGCACCACGCGGGCCGGGGCGGTGGGGAGGGCGGTACAGACCACCCTTCCTGGCAGAGCGGTTTCCGGGGATACAGGTGATGCGCGAGTTTTAGAGAAGCGTCCATTTAAATGGCTTTCCATTAAAACGACTCCTTCCACGCACGGCGAGCAAAGAAATGAGATGTGCCCCCTGCCCCGCACCGAGGCGCATAGGAAGGAATCGGCACCGTGGGAGGCCTGGGCTGTCTTGTGAAATTCCCTCAAATAGCTCCCCACCCGGGTTCTGTTGTGAGTTCTCATTTTCTTCTCCCCTGCTTGTCATTTCCAACAAGGAAACGGGGAAAGCAGACAATGAGGACACTCCTCTTCCCGAGGTAGACACGCGTCCCTAATGAGGGACAAGGTTGATCCGACCCCTCCCGCTGCACCCCCGGGCGCCCGTGGGTGGGGCCTAACGCCACCGGCAGCGGGAGGCTCCAATTAGGGGGGAAATTAATTGACATTCTGGGGCCCTGCCTGTGACTGTGCAGAAATGGATAAGACAAAAGTGGCATCTAATTTGACTCAGCCAGCACCAAGGCGACATCTGGGAGCCGTTAACAGCCCTTTAAATGTCTGCGCGCCAACAATGGCCTGCCTTTTTCTTCTTTCTCCTTTATCAGAACCAATACAGGGCAGATGTGAAGTGGATGAAAGGCACGGGCTGGGTCGCCACCGGGTCATTAAATGTGGAGCAGGCGAAGAAGGCAGGAGAACTCATTAGCGAGGTGAGATTTCCTGACAGCGTGCAACAGGGCCGGCTGCACTAGGCGTGTGGCATTGCTGTATAAAATTAAAATAATTTCCACTCAAAAGGCGAAGAAAAAGGCAAAGCTACATGAAAGGCCCGGAAGCCCAGACTAGGGCTGGTAATTAGAGGGAAACTACATACCAAACACACACCAGTAGGGGCCCGTAGAGCCCCGGCAAAAACAAAGTGGGTGACAAATGATATTATGAATAATAATGACAATCAAAAAGAGCTCAATTGCTACCCACCAGCTTACCTTTTTAATGAAGCAACAAGGGAGAGATGATGAAAAGATAACATTTATTGCACCCAGAAAGCTCTTTCGGGACTTGATGCCCGTTTTCTCTCTCTCTCTCTCTCTCTCTCTCTCTCTCTCTCTCTCTCTCTCTTCCCGCCACAGTGTAAACAGTTTTTGAATATTCACGTGGTGTGGAGCACGTGACCCGGGTCTCTCCTGTTGAGGGGTCTCACTTCTACTTAAATCTCACGCCGGTCCACCTGCAGCCACCCCAGCTGGACCCTAAGGCGTTACAGCGTGCTAAAAAGATCCGTCTGCTCACATTTTGGGGAGAGTTTCATTAAACAGGTCTTTTAAAGATTTGATCAGGGTTTCTCCATCTCGGAACTGTTGGCATTCCGAAAGCTCTCTGTTGTGGGGGTTGTCCTGGGTCACGTGGGGTGTCTGGCTGCACCCCTGGCCTCCACCCACTAGATGCCAGCAGCACCCTCTGGCCAGGTATGACGACCCACAGTGTCTCCAGATGCTGCCGGAAGGTGGAGAGCCACTGGATTAGACACACCAGGGAGTTGTCATTGCCTCGTGCTCACACGGAGGCTGCCCATCCTCGAACAACCCAAATCCCACCTCTGTTCATGTCTGTTTGGGGAGGAACTTGCTCAGAAGGCAAGTGAGAATTTTTCTAGTTGCCTCCAGAGTAACCTGGTCTTTCTGGATTTTCCTGGGTGGGGAGGGGATCACCACGGCTGCAGCCACAGAGGATAGTAGCCTCTGTAATGAGCCTCCTGGGACTTTGTTTTGAGAACACTTTCTTACTGAATGTGTAGGTAGAACAGAAAGACACCTAAGTTGGTTTTCCAAACGCACCTGCCCAGCGTTGATATCTTTCCCACAGGAGAATATTCTGGTTAGCCTGACATGTCACAGGGCTGGTTCCAGAAGTGGGTTCACTCTGATTGGCCTAATTTTTAGGAAATCTTAGTCAACGTTCAAGGCTCAGTGGACACTTCACGGCCCTAAGTAGTTCATTCTGACTAAGGAAAGACCTTTCTCAAAGGATGATTTTGAGAAACTTGCCGCAGCAAACATCTAGGTTGGAGGACTCATGCTCCTAAGCTCTCATTGGGCCCACTCATAAAAGGATGTGAAAAATAAATCATACACACAATTTAGACTTCAAGATGATTCTTTCATGCATCGAAGTCTGGCATCCAAGGGAGCTTTCTGGAACTGTTTATCCCACAGTGGGCTTAATTTTCCACCTCATTTTGCAGACTTACTCAACAAATTGGCTTATCTTCTATGCTGCATGCCAGTCCTCAAACTTCAGTAAGGCAAGAAAATCTTTCGGCCGTTCTCCCTAATCACCTCACTTCTGTTTCCCACACTTCCAGTTCGGTGTCAAATTGGCTGACCTCCTAATTTTCAGCCCGAATGCCACATACTGCTGAGAAAACCACAGATGCATACACGCCTGTCTCTTAAAGCAGGAGTCGGCACACCTTTTCTTGTAAGGGACCAGATAGGGAGTGTCTTCAGCTTTGTGGGCCACACAGTTCCCGTGGCGGCTCCTCAGCCCTGCCACCTCTGTGTGAACACAACCATAGACAACCGTCTACGTGAACGAGCATGGCTGTGTTCTGATAAAACTTTATTTACAAAAGCAGGTGACCCAACATAGATGGCGGGATACCGAACCCTGTCTTCCTTAATCAACCCAGGCTGCAAAAACTGACCCTGATAAATGAGGAAGTGTTCATAAAATAGGTCTTTGATTTGAGGAACAATACACTTCATAAGTCCATTAAGAGTGCGACTGTCCTAGTCTCCTGGAAATGTATTTGGATTACAAAAACAAACAAACAAACAAACAAACAAACCCGGAATTAATTTAAGCATGACTTTTAGAATCAGAATTGGGTATTTAGCTCTTTGCCAGCATTGGAATTCTTTGTGATTCTGTGTTTGTTTGTTTGTTTCCAGTGTCTTTCAAAATGTAAGCTTCTTCCTTTCAACCATAGCACCCTTCTTCTTGTTATTGTAACATTCTAAAGAATCCTTGCTCGTGTTAACTGAACCAAGTTCTAAAGTGATTGAATAGTTGTGATCCCTGACTGTTAAATGCGAGGGTTTTGACTGTGATAATCTCTGCCAACTCCTTTCATGGAAGGAAAGCGGGAAGCTTCAATTGATGAATGTAACCACCTTCTTGCTTGGGAGACCCAAACTAAGAGATGTAAACAACGCAGCATTTGAAACCCACAAAAAGAACCCTTTCCTAGGCGTACATCCCCCGGTATTTTAGCGGTATAACCCAATTTCGCGATGTTTTCTTTGCACCAGCTAGAAATACTTTAATGTTAATTGACATGAGGTTATTCTTAAATTGAAACAAATATTAACCTGAAGGCACCTAGGATATAAAGATGGAGGAAAGCCGAATAATAATTATGTTCACAAATTCACTCTAATCTCAAGCAACCTATGATTTTCCCTTTCAAATGGCATGAAAGAGCGGCACAAAATTCACAGCTTTGATCTTTTTCTGCTCAACAGAAGAAGTACCGTCAGCCTCCAGATGCTTTGAAGTTTACCAGTATTAAAGACACTCCGGAGATGGTCCAGGCCAGAATTAGTTATACCCAAGCCGTGGATGTAAGTGATAATATATATACATTATGAACTCTAAGAGTGGGCTCTTCTTTCAACACTGCGATTGAAGCTGAGGGTTCCTTGCCTTGCTCTTTCTGTTGTTCTAAGGATGAAGGAACTCCTCGTCCTTTGCCAAGGAGCACCTTAGCGGGGGTGCTTCCTCATTAGGATGCAAATGGGGTGTTACCGCTCTTCTGATGCCAAGTGGGGCTCTGCCACCCCACTGCCCTCATGCTCTCCTGTCTTCCCATTTGCATATCTTCAAGATTTGTGTTGGGGGGGGGAGCTTTTCTCCTCTCCTTTTTGTTTTAAGGTGTTGTTTCCAGAACTGGAACTCTGGGAGTGAAAATTCTTGGCAACTGGAAGACTCAGCCCCCGCTAGGGCTCCCTGGGACCCGAGGGCAGGAATTCTTGCTCTCTGAATTCCCCCAAAGACTTTGGAAATGATTTGGGTCTTGCGGGCACGAGACTAACGGTGAACTCACTTCCCGTCTTCCCTTTTTAACGTGAAACTGAGACCTGGCCTTTTGTCCTCACGGCATGGCGTTCATTGGAGACCAAATTGAATGATGAGGTCCCATAAAAACTCACTTTAGGACATGGGTTAACCCCGTTTGGCTGATTCTGCTGAGAGAGGCTCGCAGATCTTTGTAAAGTGGGGCAGACACGCCTTATAAATATCTTCAAACCATTCGACTTGCCGTGAGGAAAATGTACAACCCTTGGTGAAGAGGAGTTTCAAAATTATCTCTCATGCTTCCCAATTGAATATTTTATTCTGATTGTGCCTTATTTAACAGGCATTTGGAAATGTCCTGAGTGCCTATCAGTATAAGTTTTGGGATGATTTACAAACTTACGGGTTTAGGAATTTATAATTTCTTGACAAGCAGCCCATCAGAAACAAATTAAATTCTGAGAAACACAGATGGTCAAACAAGAACTTTTGTATGAAGAAAAACAACCCGGGCTTCTTCCTTACCCTAACCAACTCTAGGGGGCAGTGCTGTGATACGTAGAAACTTTGGACACAGCTACTAAGATTTGGGATGGAAAAGCCCGGCTTAGAAACTTTCTCTGGTGGCCGATGCCAACTTCGTGTGTCATCACTATGAGGATGTCATAAGCCCAAATCAGAGTTCCGCATGAAAGACACCCCAGACCCACCCGGTAGACATTTATTAGCACAAGAATCCTCGAGACGGAGGAAGGGAGTGGGGATTGAAGTAGGTCCAGACGTCCCCTGTGGAAGAGCCCTCTCTCATGCTTCTGAATTTTAATGCCCTTCCACGCTTTATGGTTAATAACAAAATTATTACGTGTTAACTAGACCTCATTTTCCCATCTGACACCTTGTCAGGTTTATGCTACAAGTAGAGTGTTAACGCAGAGGCAGGTTTCAGCCTGTCGTGTTCTGAGCTGGGACGTAGGACTCGGGAGGGCACGAAGCCCGTGTCACCGTGCTGGCTGCGGGATCCAGGTGGAGGCAGGGCACCCAAGATCCTGTCTCTATGGGGAGGTGGCAGCTGTCCCTTGTCTCCCGGAGTGTAACTTGGCTGATGGCTGTGTGGAAGAACCTCCTGGGTTTAATGCAAAACCTCTCTTCCTCCACAGAGGTTATATAAGGAACAAGGAGAAAACATAAAGCACCATTACACTCAGACAGCCGACCTCCCTGAAGTCCTCCTGGCCAAGCTGAATGCCATGAATATCAGTGAGGTGAGGCTGGCGGATGGGGCACTGGCTTTCATTCTGGGGGATCCAGGGACCTGGGCAGTGCCCAGCAGCCTGTGCTCAGAAGCATCCCATACTCAGAAGGGCCTGGAGCTTACTTGAATGCTCTGCCGTCACCATCTTGAAATTTGTAATATTTGTGACCAAGGGGCCCCATGCTTTCATTTGCGCTGCTGAGCTCTGCGGGCTAGGTAGGCCGTCCTACAGAGGAGTCAAGCTCATTTGCAAGAATGAGACTAGGAAAACCGCCTTACTACAAAAGGCGTTGGTACTGAGGGGGTGAAATGCTGGAGCGTCAGAATATAGGTGAGGGCAGCCAACAGCTATGGGGAGGAGAGACCCTTCCCTCCCGTGACCTTGATCAGCAACCCCCGCCCCCTTTCCTGTTCTTCCACAGACAGTTGTGTTCTCCTTATCTTACGTCAAGATCTGTGCACGCTCAGCCTTATGCCTCCTTCTTCCACTCGGCTTGCTGCTCAGAGAAATCTGGGTCTGACTCTAAAGAGTCGCCCCCAAAAGACTCTCCTTCCCGTGGGTGGGCGTGAAGCAGGCTCCAACTCTTTCTCGGTTTTTGCTAAGACGCAGTGATCTCTAACTCCACCCGGGCGCTGGGGGAGAAAACCCATAACAAAGCCGATGCCCATCTTGGTAATGAGCATCTCAGAACCACCAGATCACACGAAGGTCTTTATTTGTCCGCATGTTCCCAACAGACACGTTACAAGGAATCCTGGAGCAAACTTCGCGACGGCGGATATAAATTGAGACTGGATGCCATTCCATTTCAGGCAGCAAAGGCTTCCGGCGAAATCATAAGTGACGTGAGCATCCACCTCCATTACCGTGTCAATGTTTAATCCTAACCGATTTTTACTCCTTTTGCCCCCAACCCCTGCCTTCTTTTGCCTGTGGATACTGTCCTCTGCTTTCCCAACTGACTGTGTTAGGGCAATCTGGTAACGACCAGTGAGAGAGAACATACCATACAACAAAAAAAAAATCCCCTAGCCGGGGTACAAAGCCAAATGCCGGACTGTAACTCTGGACCCCGGGCAGATGAAATGCACCCTCCACCAGGCGCTTTCCTAAAGCAAGTCCGCGTGCAGAGACTGTTAACAATGCACCCACCTTCTTCCAGCGCGGGCCGCCCAAGTGCTAACATGTCCTGCCAGTTCATATCCAGCCCTTTAGTCATTGGGAGTCTTGCATATGAAAGAATAGGCCTTTTGACGACTCCCACGCGTTTTCTTTTAACTCACCCAGTCACTGTCAAAAGAACAAAACATTTTCGCCCAATACCCACCTCTCCCATTCCGTGTCCCTTGTCCCCGAGCTGTTACTCTCTCCCGCTCTCTTTCCCTTTAGTACAAATACAAAGAGGCATTTGAGAAAATGAAAGGGCAGATGCTTGGCTCCCGGAGCTTGGAAGACGATATCAGCCTTGCACATTCAGTGTATGCGAACTCGCTGCAGAGCGAAGTAAGTAGGCGAAAAAATGCAGCGGGACTGGGGGGGCCCCCACCTAATGGTGCACGGCCAGCATGTGTCGTTTGTCCTTCCGGTTGTGGCCGTTGGCTCTGTCCTAACTAGCTGTGCGCCTTTGTTGGGTCCCTTGGCTCCTCTGGGCTTGAGCTTCTTCCTGCGTCAGGTGACAGTTTGAGCCAGACGACCCCTGAGCTCCTTTGGGCCATTCTGTGATGCGATCAGTGGCCACGAAGGGGGGGGCCTATGGGCTAGGTTTGGACGACAGAGCTGTTTTGTTTGGTCTGCAGAGTGAATTAGTTGCAAACCTTTAAAAGGGGAACATTTTGCGTAAAGGTCGTAGACTTCCAGCCAGAAGCTGGCCCTGGATTCCTCAAGGCCACAGTTGACGTTGACTACCGAGAGCTCCATTTAGAAGGGACCTATGCTCTCCTGGTCAGGCGGCCGCCTCCTTTTCCCTCACTGCCCGCCTTGCTCACTGGTGCTATCGTCTGGGTGCCTGGAAACGTCTGAGTTTGCAGCCCGTGGTTTCGACCCTCTGGATGCTGGCGCGAGTGTGTACGCAGTGTCCCCTTGCACATATGCACGCGGGCAAACGGTGGGGCTAGACGCTGACGTATATCCACTGTGTTACGAAGGACGAAGCACCTTTACACCCCGGGTCTCCCTTAACCATTGGAAGAACATTATCTTCTTATCCATCCCAGTTTACTGATAAGACCTAGACTCTGAGCGCCTCAGTCCCTTGTCTAAGATCAGCTAGAAAGTGAATATGGTGCCAGCCCTCCATCTCAGGCTCTGTCCACAGCTTCACGTGTTCTCCGCCTCAGTTTCCCCATTTCTAACATTCTTCCGCCCCCCAACCCCCACCCCTTTCTGGGCTGGAGTGCTGACCAAAGAATGTGGGGTTGCACATGAATTGTCCTGTCCTTTATGCTAGGGGTCAGGGGAGGGTGCTAGATGGGAGCAGGAGGTAAGGGAGGGGTGGCCAGGGCTCCGGGAAGGATGGCGGAGGTGGCAGTTACGCATCTGACTCCTGAGAAAGCCCAGAGTGAGCTTCGCAGACCTTCCGGCAGCTTCTCTGAGGACTGCCGTGGAGCTTGTGGTCTGTCCTCTCCTCCCTCAGCGTGCCTCTTGGGAATACCCATCCCTCAGAACTGGCTTTCCAAGCGTCTACCCACTGCTGTTGGCCCCCAGATTTCTTTTTTTTTAATTACATTTTTCAAGTTTATTTATTTATTTTAAGAGAGCGAGAAGAGGAGGAGCAGAGAGAAAGGGAGAGAGAGAGAGAGAGAGAGAGAGAGAGTTCCAAGCAGGCTCTGCACAGTCAGCGGAGAGCCCAGCACGGGGCTTGAACTCACGATCAGTGAGGTCATGACCCGAGCCGAAATCAAGAGTAAGATGCTCAACCTGCTCAGCACCCTGGCGCCCCTGCCCCCAGACTTCTTAGGATGTCGTCTGATGCTTTGAAGAAGCTCTTCATCGGCTAAGTCCGAGAAGGGAGTCCCTGGTGTCTAAAGTCTGAACCTGACAGGGGGAGGGGGAGAAACTCTGGCGGGCCCCGTGCCCTCACAGGTTAGCCACATACCTTCTTGCCTCTGGCAAATGGGAAGATCTAAAGACTCAGCAAGGGAATCACTGACGTGATGTGATGTAGGTCTCCTGCACTTCTGTATTGCCCCAACTGGGGGAGCCGTGGGCCTTCATCATCTAAGTCAGTGACCTCCAGGAGCTGAGGGTGGTGAGTGTCATGAATCCTGCTAATTAAGCCAGTCCCTACTAGAAAGGAGCAGCGGTCCCGCCAGAACGTCTCCAGGGCTCACCTGGGAGACTCTCACTGCACTCGCTGTCCCTGATGGTCCCTGTGCAAATGGTGGCTTTGAAATAGCGGCTGTTGATCTGTCTGCCCCTCTAGGTGAATTACAAGAAAGGCTTTGAACTCTCCAAGGCACACTTCCATCTGCCATTGGACATGGTGACCCTGGTGCATGCCAGGAAGGCTCAGAGCCTGGCCAGCGACCAGGACTACAGACACCCGCTCCCCCAGTACACTTCCTTGGCCGAAGACCTGAGGCTCAGCTGTGCCAAGAGAGCTCACAAGTTGCAGAGCGAGGTAAGGGGACCTGGCCTCTCTCTCAGGGCTCTGTCCTCTCAGATTTGACCAGGAGGCAGTGACTCCAAGCTCCCGTTGGTGCCGCAGGGGATTCCGGAGGTGAGAAATCCCAAACCGGGGTCTTCTTGGGAAACACCGCCCCGTGCTCCTGCCCAGCACAGTTACACAGATCTAACGGCAACGGGAAATATCCACTGGTTCCAAACATGACGTTTTCACACATGATCTCATTTCAACCTCAAAATAACCCTGTATCAGTAGTCTTTACCCCATTTTAGAAATGACAGGGAGGCTCGAAGAAGTTAAAGAGAGAGCTTGCCCGAGACCCCACAACTGTCAGTGAGAAAGGGGGGCTGACACGTGAACTTAGATGGCGTCTGACCAGGATGCCCTCTGCTCACATGTTTTGCATGTTGAAGATTTGCTACCGGCACTGCCTTTGGCCTCAGGTCTGACCGGGGGGGGGGGGGGGGCTCTTCTTCATGCTTCATAAATTCCCAGGCTGCCCGTTTTCTGAGGGAGGCCATGCTCTGTTAGGAGAGGCTGGGGTCAGAGCGGACCCACTTCAGTCAGAGCGGACCCACTTCAGGTGTGGGGGAGGGCAGGGCATCCGGGCCCCAGCAGTCCTTCCTGGGTCCCCGCGACGAGTGGTGGAGACCTTCACGGGCCTCCCACGTGCGTGTCAAGCTCGAGCCACCTGTTTCCGGAAGCAGGTGGCCTGGGAGTATTGGGGAGCACCGAGGATTTCCTCACCCCCAAAGAGATCCCGGATGTCTCCCCTCCACAGGCCGCAGCGTCCTGTTTGGCATTCCCCCTGTTGCCTACCTTTCTAGGTTTCTGTGCTATGGGCTTTGCAAGTAACGGGCTGGGGTTGGAAAGCAAAACACCGCACAAAACCTGCATCCTGGTTCGACAGTGCCTGGAAGCAAAGGGACACTCAGATCTGGGTATCTGTCGTCTGTTCGGGTTTTCCGCCCGTGTACGGTGCTTACCGGCTGCCAGAAACTGTCAGGAACCCCAGAGCAGCTGGAGGACCGTGGAGCTGCCACGCTCAGCTCAGGGCCTGTGTGTCACTTGAGCGGAGCCCTCGCCTGCCCTGCCTCTCGCTGTGACAGCACTTGGAAGGCAGCAACGGCCGGGGGCGGGGGAGGGGGGGCACCTGGGTGGCTGCAGGGGAGCGAATTTGGGGACCCTTTAAACTGTCAGCCCGGATCACTCAGGTACACACACTCGCCCCTACCCACACAGACAGGCCTGTGCCAGATGATTCTGGATTCATTTATTAGTTCTTTCTTAACCCATGATTAATTAATGCCACCCTCTGCTGCTGGGTTTTGTTTTAGAAAGCCTATTAAACCGTCATTTCCACATTTGCCCCAAGACAACTGACTTTCCAAGCACAATCCACTCCAGCGTTTATGTCTTGATAGCCCCCATGAAGATAAAAACCTGCCTCACCTCCCTCCAAAGCTACGGAGACAGGTGACAGCAGAATCGTTTTTCTTTTGATCTACATTTTTGTTTCCCCCACAAACACTTACTGGGAGGCACCGTGTGTTTGCTGAGGATGCTCTGTCTGGAGACACTGGCTTGGCCGTGAGTTCTAATTACGACGTCAATATCTCGTGGGTCCTCCGGCTTCTCCTTGCTTCCTTGTTCTGTGAGTTTGGCTTTTCTGACTCCTTGTGTTGTCTCTTCTAGAATTTGTACCGGTCAGACCTGAACTTCATGCGAGGCGTTCCCTGTGTCATTCCAGGCACGTTAGAGATCGAAGGGAGAAAGAAGGCATCTGAACTCATCAGTGAGGTGACCGGGGACCCTGGAGGGCTGAGGGGTATCCGTCTTATTTCCACGGGAGAAATAAGCATTCAGCTTACTTCTTCCTGCTGAAGCCAGTTAGATGTTAACTGTTAACCGTGGCCGTTCACCGCATAACCTCTTCTGGGGCCTCTGTTCTGTTACGAGATCCTCCATTTAGACTGGATGTCATTTAAGACAGCTTTGCACATATCAAGCCAGTGCCTTATGAACACATAAGAATTATTCACTGACTCGTAAGATCTGCTTCCCTAGGGTCCCTTTGAAGAGTGGCCCTGTGGTACAATGACAAAAAGGCCGGCTTTGGAGACCAACAGATGGAGACTGAAATCCTAGGCCAGTGCTCATTTGCTGTGTGACCTCCAGCCTGTCACCTGCCCTCTCTGAGTCTCACCTTTGTAATCGGTTAAATGGGGGTACTCCTACCCCTCTCGTTTAGTTTTTATGAGGATTAGCGCTAATAGTCCAAGCAACTATGCTTCTCCGGTGGCTGGGAAATGGTTGTTAGAAGCTTGGTGATAATTTCATGGTAAAAATACAGAAGTCTAGAATTCTAAGCCCTTTGAGCTTCTGAGGAATCTTACTTACACCTGCAAGGGCTCTGGGACGTCCACTCACTGTAGATGCAAGGACAGGAGGGCATAACGGAGGGCACTGGAAGTATCAGGTGGGCTCACACATTGATTAGGAGCTCTGAGAAAACGGAGCTGGCCTCACTGTGGGAGTTCAGATTGAACTTTGCGCTTTACTTTTCCAGTGAAATCTCAAAAGAGAGTGGTTTCTGAACCTGGTGGGGCATCAGAATTGTCTTTGGAGCTTGAAAAAAAAATACAGATGCCTGGGCCCACTGACAGTTTAATGAATCCTGGTCTCCCAGGGCAGGGTGCAGGCAATCGGTATTTTTTTTTTTTTTTAAGCTGCACAGTTCTTTCTGGGACATTCCCAGAACCGAGGGGCTCTGGGTCTCCAGTGAACAAAGGTCGGGAGCAAACTGCAAATTTCAATAGTCACGTTCCCATTCATGGCAAAGGGCTAGATGTCCTCTCCTCTTCCTGTGGGTAAGCATCTGATTCAGTCCATCCTGTCCTCCTCTGCGTCTTCCTCCCTCTGAGCTCTGAGGTCACGAGAGCAGGTGTGTCGGACTGGATTCCGGGGAACAGACTAGCAGCCTTTGCAAAGTGAGATTTTATAACCAGTGCTTAGAGAGCTTCGTCTCCTTCTGGTTTGATGCCTAACAAGTCGTCTTCTTCCCTCAGAGTAAATACCGTCAGCATCCCCAGTCATTCAAGTACACAGCTGTGACAGACACCCCCAGCCTCCTTCATGCAAAACTCAGCAACCAGATTACCAATGAGGTAAAATCGGATGGCTTTGGAATGGCCTTTTTAAAAACTGCTAGCTTGTTAAAAATAACGTGTATTTGTGGGGTCGGGGCCGGGAAAAAGCACGCGTGTTTGCATGGGGGTTTGGAAAGAAAAGAACGTCACATATGGAATGTAAACATTTTCCAGAGGGAAGGAAGGCCTAGTTGGAAATCTGGTTCAGACTCTAGTCTTGCCCCTCAAGGGCAGTCACGGACCAGCAGGATATCCTGGGGGGCTTGTTAGAAGTGCCGAACCTCGGGCCCCACCCCTGACCCACTGAATGCACATGGTCCTTTAACGGGGTCCTCACGTGTTTCCTTGGCACATTAAAGTTTGAGAGTACTGGTCCGTCGTTCATCTGTTCTGTCTAGGAACATAATGGCTAACCGCACGTCCGTGGTCATTCTGATGATTATGCTCGGAAGGATGTGTGGTTATTCAGGGGTGCTGATGCAAGGCCGGTTACGTAGAATGCTGTTGGTCGGACCTCTGGAATTTCTGCCTCCTCCCTTACCTGCTGTTTGCTCACTTTATTTAAATATCCCTACCAGAGCGGCACACAGGGGAAGGGATCTTATTACATAAAATCAGTGGTCCAGCCCCTTTGGTTCTCCTTCTCGGTGGCTCTCTTGCAAGTTTGGAACAGAAATCGAGCTCGGCAGAGAATTAAATTTGGCATCGTCCTGAGTTTTTCAGATTTTCTTCCTGACTCTTTTAGAAGCCGGTCGAGATTTGGCTATTTATACAGTTAGGGTCCACTCTCCCCCAAGTCAAACAGTAAGGGGCAGCAGCGTAGGATAAGAATGTCCCCAAGAGCTTGGGTAGCAGCCATTCTCAATTTTAAATTCCTGTCCAGGCTTTCCTGCCTGCTGCGTGAGCTGGATGCTATGGGGTAACGCTGCCTCCTGTGATGACCTCTGGCCTCAGAGAACTCACCAGTCACAGAGCCATTTCTGATCACAAGAATAGGTGTTTTCATAACTGGCGGAGGCCATGCAGGGCGGCCTTGGTGGGAGTTTGCTCACGGAAGGAGCTGGGGCTTTAGGAAAGGATGCAGAACAGAGTTTGGGAACCCCCCCTTCCGCCAACCGGGGCTTCTCCCAAATCCCCCCCGGACCTTGGTATTTATCGTCTGTACACTATATCCTCAAGGGAAAAGTTTACAACGAGAAGAGCTTTGATAGCGTTCCTAAATGTGGTTTTCTTTCCTCAGCCTATTATTGGGCAAAGCGTAAGGAAGAAAAATTACCTTTTCTTTTACCCAACATAGGGTCTCAGAGTGCGGCTTCTGTAACAAAAGGCAGATTAACAAAAGAAAAGCATACCAGTTTATTTAACTCAAGTTTTACATGGTACGGGGGGGGGGGGGGGCCTTCATAAGGAAATGAAGACAGAAGAAACGGGTTAGACCTGAGCGTTTCAGTACAAGGTTCGATGAAGAGTAGAGAGTCACGGCAAAACGTGATGAGCTAAGAACAGGGGCACACTTAGCTCGGTCTGTTCGCTCAGATTCCTCTCTGCAGCCCTCCGTCTTCGGAGATACGGACGCCCATCGCCTCTGGGTGTGGGGAGGGCATCTCTCACAGGAGGGTCTTCTGACCTGCTTCAGGAGAGGGGAGAAGAAAGAGTCCTTCTGGCACCTGCTGTTTCCCAGCTTCCTTCAGCTTAAAGCATTCAGTACGCCAAGGTGCCATATTTTGGGGCGACCTGTCCCGAACCCCGTCAGAAGCAACTCGCAATGTCTTACATAGTCCTTTTATGTCACTCAATTTGACTCATGAAAGAACTGACTTTATTGAAAGAAAGATCTTCCCCCGGGCTGAAGGTGTATCTGTGACACAGCGAGTGGCCTTCCGCAAACCTATTTCTGCAAACCTATTTCCCGCTTGCCAGCGAGGGACCTGCAGCGTTGCAGAAGCACTGAGCGTTATCTCCTTGCTTGTTCTTCGTTCTTTTTCTACCCAGCGCCTCTATAAAGCAGCCGGGGACGAGGAGAGGCACCGGTACACAATGACCCTGGGTCTGCCTGAGTTCGCCCGAGCCAAAGCAAACGCGGCCAATCTGAGTGACGTAAGCCTTTCTTGACGTAAGCTGAGGTGCAGACGTGCTCCAAAGCCACGTCTGTCTGTGGCCGTGATGGGCTCTAACGGTGGCCCTTCTGGTGTTCCCAGAAACTTAAAAAATGTCTTTTAGATGCTCATGGTAAATGCATTTTTCCTCAAGTGTGGCGCATACATATGCGTCAGAGAGCATGCCAGTGTGTGTGCTAATGAGATTGTCTTTGCAAAAGAGAGCGCTTTTGCTGGTCAGAAATCGATTCTCGAACGCCCTACTACAAATGAAAGGGGTAGCCTTTGTTCGTTGGTTCGTGTAATTTTCTTTTTTTTTTTTTTAAAGAAGATCTACATGTGTTCCTACTGTAGGCCAAATACAAGGAGTCTTGGCGTAATCTCCGTGCTCAAGGCTACAAGCTGACGATAGACGCTCTTCCCTTCCAGGCTGCTCGCGTCTCTGGAGATATAGCCAGTGATGTGAGTTGAATGATATGACCTTCCATTTTGCCTAATTTCTGTTAACTTCTTGTAAAACAATGTCTACGGCTGATTTTCCTGAATTAAAGCAAATCTATCACCGTGTGAGACAGGATGTCACCTGCAGAATATATTAGTTAGGAATGAGACTCTTTGACGGAGGGAGGGAAAGAAAGGCTCCGTTAATCCGAAGCTAAACTCAGGCAAAGGTCTCCAGCAGGAAAGCGATTAGGATTTGTTTCTAATGGCGGGGTCTCGCCAGCGGTCCCCCCTGTAACGTGTGAGCCGCCTGCTTTCTGACTGCGCCTAGAATTCGACAGAGAACTCGTAAGAGAAATTGTAATACGACCGTAACGCATCTCCCTCTTGGCTCTCTGTAGTTTCACACGTTGGCGTTAGGATTGGCCAGCTGTGTTTCAGCCACTCTGTTGATAGCGTCCATAGCTTTGGGACATGAAGGTGACTTTCTCTTTCCCACAAACAAATCACAGAAAACGTGGACTTCAAATAAATGGATCCTGTCTTTTGGGTTTAATGTTTTGCCAAGTACAAACGGTTAAAGCACGAGTTTCTCTTTTACCTTTTTTGATAAATTCCTTTTGGCCATAGGACACACATAAGGGGAGTGGGGCCCTTCCTTTGGTCCTGAGGATATGGTTTTAATTAGGTAGGAAGAATGGAGCGATGTTTTAATTGTTCATCCCCCGGGGAGGAAGCATGCTCTCATGCCACCCTCACTGTGGTTTTTCTTATAATCATCACCTCCTAGTGGAAGAGTGGGTGAGTTTTCTAGGGTCGGCAGTGAAAACATGCAGGTGGGATTTAAGCAGGCCGAAGGCCGGCCCCTGACTGCAGTCTTCCCTTCCAGTTTCTCTACCGACATGACTTTGTGAAGGAGCGAGGTAGGCTGATCGGGACCCGGAGCGTGAGCGAGGACCCCCGGCTCCGGCACTGCTGGCGGGTGGGCCAGCTGCAGAGCGAGCTTCAGTACAGGCGGGGGGCGGCGGGCAGCCGAGCCCAGTGTCACCTGCCCATGGACATGGTGCACCTGGTCCACGCCAGGAAGGCCCAGGCCCTAGCCAGCGATCACGACTACAGGACATGGTGCCACGAGTTCACGGCGCTGCCTGAGGACCTGAAGATGTCCTGGGCCAAGAGAGCTCACGCCCTGCAGAGTGAGGTAGGGGGCCTTCGGGCTGCACGCCAGCCCCTGACCTTCCTCCCCCCCGCCTAGGCTGGATGTAAATCTCTGCTTCTTCCTTTGCCTTTCGGTACCCCCCCCCCCCCCCCCGCCAAAGCTAAAACTTGCTGGGTCTGTGTCGGGCCATCTAGGTTGGAATCATTCGGTTGTTTGATAACTGTTTCTTGAGTACCTACTGCACCGTTCCAGGCCCTGGGGATTACCATGGTCAACAGAAAAGTCAAAAACTGCTGCTTTCCCGGGGCTTCCATGATCTGGGAGGGAGAAGGACTGTGATAAGTAGGACACGTGGTACATCGGGTGGACACACGTGGTGGAGACACACAGAGCAGGGAAGGGGGGTAGGTGGGTGGACCTGCGTGTGTGCAAATTAAAACGGAGGGCGGGGTCAGGGCACTGAAAAGGCAACATTTGAGCAAAGACCAAAGTTGAGGGAAGGAGATACCACTCCAGCCGACAGAATAGCAAGTCCAAAGGCCAAGGCCCTGAGCGGGAGGAGCCCCAGCCTATTTGAGGCCAGCACAAAGGAAGTGGGTGAGCGAGGAGGATGTGGTCTGGAGCGGGGGTCCGAGAGAGAGTAGGGGCTGGACGGTATGCAGTGGGGGGGGAAGCTCATGCCTGGCAAACAGTGATCCAGCCACAGCTGACGCTGTCTGCCTGCCTGCCTGAGTGTCCCTCTTGCCACGTGCTGCGAGGTGGGGACAGTCATGACTCCTCTTACACAGATGAGGTCACTGGGAGATGCCCAGGCAGGACTGACCCCAGAACCCATCATCTTACCCATCTTGCTCTCGAGGAGCGAGCTCCTTGCAGGGGAGTCAGGCTTCCTACAACCCAAGTGTGGACACCGAGACCCAGAAAAGAGAGGTCCTCACCCAGGCCAGGGCACCAGCCCCTCCCATACGTGCTGACATCAGTTCCATCCTCCTTCTAGGCCTCATTGTCTCCCGCTGGGACAAGGTAGCAATGATAATGTGGGCGTGGTCAGTGGCAGGCACTGAACCACGTGAACTTGTACGTGTTGTCTCTCTCAGCCCTAGGAGGAAGGAGCTCTCGTACCAGGTTTTCTCAACTCCAGCACCTCAGATGTTCTGGGCTGGGTGATCCTCCGTGGTGGGGCCCGTCTGGTGCATGGTGGCCTCTACCCACTAGATGCCATGGCACTGCCCTCCCCCCCGGTGTGACAGTCAGAATGTCTTGAAATATCGCCAAATGTACGTGGGGGGCAAAACTGCCCCCAGTTGAGAACCCAGTTCTCAGTTTAGGACTGGCCTGTATGAAACCTCGCATGGCGCCCGGTGCATAGAAATGTGCCAGGAATTTTAGGGCAACGAGCTCTCTTGAGTGTAGTTACACGGCACAGACAGAATATTATAAACACATAATTGGTGATTAATTCGGACTCCGTGATGTCATGATTCACTGGTCACCTAATTATTCATCGCAGTTCACTGGAATGGCAGTTATCCCAGTCAGGTCGAGTGTGGGGCAGGGGGAGGTCATCGGGCCCCACACAGGGGATGTAGTTACTAAGGGGCCAGCCCGAGTTCCATTAGGAAGGCCTTCCACCTGCTAGATGGCTGTCCTGCCATCTCCAAGAATGGTGCATGGCATGACCATCTTGTCAATGGTCTATTCCTGGGGGGAAGAGGAACCTCCAGGGCAGATACAGAGACCATCCGGGAGAGGTGAGGGGAGCCGAGCCGGGAGCCCCAAGACACTCGTGGGAAGCCCCACTTTGTCACCCACTGACTCCGTGTCCTGGAACTTTCACTTTGCTTTCTAGGCCTCTGTCCCTCCAACAGAGAAGCAAAGAGGTTTGACCAGTGACCTCAGATCTCAGGGTTCACGGGTAGATGTTTTTAAGATGGTGGCATCAGTATCATGTCAGATTTTTATTTCACGTTTATTTACTTATTTTAAGAGGGGGAGGGGCAGAGAAAGAGAGAGAGTGAGTGCATTTCAAGCAGTTTCCATGCTGTCAGCACAGAGCCCGACCTGGGACTCTGTCTCACAAACCCTGAGATCATGACCTGAGCTGAAATCAAGAGTTGGATGCTTAACCGACTAAGCCACCCAGATTGCCCTCAGATTTTTACTTTACTAAGTGAGGAAAAAAAACCTAAACATTATTTCAAGCTACCATTTATATCACAGTTTTTTTTTTTTTTCTGAAAAGAAAGGATATTTTAATGCTAAAAAATGTAGGAAAAACAATCTAAAAAGCAAAGGACTTTCCAAGAGATGGTAGCTGGCATTCTTACACACTTTATGAAATAGGATATGTATTAAAATTTGGAATGCTGAGAAGCTATGGCTTAATTTTTTTAAATCACCGTATGATGTTTCATGCATCGCTTAAAACTTCATCGCTTTAAACTTCTTTCATCGCTTTAAACTTCAAGTTTGTTCATTTGGTGGGGGGCGGGTAGATGGCAAGAGTACAGAGGACACCTCGTAATGTTGAGCTGGTTCTGAGGCTTCAGTTTTCTTGTGGTCGTTATTGAACATCTAGTTTCATGTAGTTACGTTGTATAGAAAAAGAAACAAAGGCTCCTTGTGTGTTGACTCAGTTCCGCTCAGTCTGGGGGAGGAACAGTAGCCCCCAGCCTCCGGCTGCTTCTCCTGCCCTCTCCTACCCAGGCCAGAAAGAAAGCTGTGGGTCGGGCCAGAGGGAGCCAAGAGGTGCTCTCCCCCAGGACGAAGGTCTCAGGCCACAGTTGCTCAAGCCATGCTTGCCTCGGGACATGTATGAGATACACGCTGTGCCCAGGCAGTGCTCTACAGTGAATGGCCATGATCTTGTGCAGGGGCTGCAGGGAGTCCTGAAGAGCACCTTCAGGGACTGTCAAGGGGACAGCCCTGACCCCACCCTTTACGGCTGCATGACCTCAGGTAGACTCTGTAAGCTCCGTGAGCCTCAGTTTCTCCATCAGAAACAACAATAACATTAGCTACAACGTTTGGAACGTTTATTCTGGACCAGGCATTTGTTTAAATGGTTTGCACCAACTATCTCATTTAGTATCTAGGTGCATACTGGTATTCCTCTCGTTTTTACAGATGTGGCAGCTAAGGCACCTGTAATCTTAAATAACTTGCCCAGGGTCGCAGGCTGGCAGGGGAATGGCTTGCTCCAGACCCTACAGCAAGGAGCAGAGCAGGGCTCTTGTGTCCAGACTCCTAGTTCAGTGCTCTTTGGCTCCCCCACGTGGCTGGATTAGGACCCCAGGTGCTCCGACTCCTAAGGGTTCCTTCAATGACCGCCTGCGTGGTACACCAAGTGGACAGCCGCCGGTGCCTCTTCTGAGAATCTGAGCAGTCAGTCGAACACCAAAATCGTTCTGCGCATGGGCATAAGAACCCCTCCTTTGAAGGATGCCATGAACAATGCATGAAATAATGAGTCTAAAGCAAACCACACCCTGTGCAAGAGAGTGGTTATAAAGGGTCCCATTAATACGACAAATACACCTTCCCACTGGCCGCCTCCTGGGTGCAGTTGTTTACATCGTTGGAAATCGGGGACCCAGTTGCAGCCGGTGCTGCAAAATGGGGGTGCCGGGAAACCCCACGTACGAATCCGAAGGTGGCTTCCAGGCAAGGGAAAACAGCAAGACTGCCATTTGGGGAAGCCAGATGCAGTTGGGCAGCGTGCGAGGCTCTCTTATTATCTTAGAATCCTTCTTTAAAACCATCTTTGGGTAGCTGATTCTTCTCAACTCCCCTCTCTCTCCCCCTCTTTCATCGTGAAGTCTGGGGCAGGCGTGTTGTTTTTAGGGTCTGCGTGAATAGTCCAACCTGGGCTGGGAGCTGAAATATCAATAGACGATCCATTTATAAGAGAGTCTGAGGCGCAGTCAGATCTTTGGGGAACCTGCATCTTGCTTTCTGACTTACCTGCGATTGTACTGTTCAGCTCAACAAAAGGCAAGTTGAAAGAGTGTTCCCCACTTCATCTTGCGTATGAAAGGAGCGAGACCCGGCTGTGAAGAGGTCCTGTCGGATTATTCTCTCTAACTTAGAAATTTATCCAATTTTCTCTGTTCTTTATCAGAGTGGAAGGCAAAAGCTTTGCCGGTGTAGACCGAAAGATCGTGGTATAAAAAGCAATCTTACTGACATGGGGTTTTGAAGCCTGCTCCTGAACCTGAGTGATGCCTCCCTTCACCAGTTAGAAAGCAGAGTGGAATTTGCACGGGGGCATTAACCAGCAGACAGTAGATCAGAAACGGACCCTCTTTGAGACCAGCTGTGAGGGACGCTGTGAATCCTGAAATGAAAAGGAACTAAAAAGGCCGAGAGGCTGGTTTCTGGAGTGATGTTTTGCGTTACAGCAGAGCTTGTATCTAAATTAGAGAAACGCTATCAACTTCGTTTAGATCCAAATTTTAGATTTCCTTAGAGGGTCTTTTTCCACCTTTAAAAAATGCCTAATTTCCATAAAGAGAAGAAGAAAAGCGTTCATGTGACTGTCTCATCCTAGATAATGGTGGGCAGGTGGAGGGATGGTACTAAGACCTAATAATGTTTTAGGAGACTCCTGATCAGACTCATTGTCCTCCAGCACCACTTAAACTATTTTGTCCCAGGGATGCTGCTGTAGTTCCAATCTTCTGAGTCCTTAAAATGAAAAAAAGGGTGATAAAGCCCAGCCCGTTTTCACATTATCAGCAAATCCTGGGGAACGGTGGCAGGGGGAGGGAAACGTAGGCACAAAAAGATTAAATTGGCTCCCATGCTGTAGGCCGGTTGTATCTAAGCTTGTGCCCTTCTTAGGGTCCTGCTGTAATTGTCCCCGTGCCCTCCTGCCCCCCCGGCCCCCCAAACCACCACGAGACAAAAACAGATCCAACACATAGAGCAGCTTTTGCTCCTGAGGACCCTCAGGCGTTCTCATGAGCACAGAAGGGTCGTTACCACCTTCAGCTGTCACAGAGAGAAACTGAGTCACATTGGTAAAGTGATTTGCTCCGAGTCACGGCAGGTTTGACCCAGAGCTCAAAGCCCTTTCATCGCCTGGAGGTGGGCAAAACTGTTCTATGTAGGCAGGCAGGCAGGCAGGCAGTCATCTCACTACCAGAAGGAAACAAAATAATCCAGGCAGATGCCTGGGCTTGGGTGTAGATCTCCACTCTTCCTTCAAGCGATCATTTGCATCCATTACCTTGGCTTCTAACCGTGCCAGTTCACAGGTGGGGTCTTCTTGTATCTTAGGCACGATCCATTATTTAATTCCTGGCAGAGTGCACGAACTCACGTGGTTGGACTTAATGATGTGCAGACACACTCCGAATGAAGATGTTGACACGTCATGACGAAGCATTATTACAAATCAAAGATCTAGGAATGCCCCGACAGTCTCAGACACTCTCTTGGTAAAAGCCAATGATTTTCTTCCCGCAGTTTCGCTACAAGTCAGACCTGATGGGCATGAAGGGGACGGGATGGTTGACGCTGAGTTCCCCGCAGCTAGAGTGTGCAAAGAAGGCTGGAGAACTCATCAGCGAGGTACCACTAACCCGACCCTATCATACATGCAACCTATAGCATTCACTTTCTGCTGCAGAGGAAACCTGCTTACAGGGTGGAGATCCCAAGAGGGCCCCGTGGCCACTGGACGCCCAGTGTTTTTCTTGGCCTTTTGCAACCCAGTGGCAGGACTGAACAAGATCTCCCTCCACATGAATTCACTTGCTGGGGAGTTAAAGGCATGTTCCCAACTGGGCAGTGAGAGACAGATGATGTGCTAGAAGATTCTCAGTAGGCACATTAGGTAGTCACGAGCTAAGCTGGCCCGTTGTTTTCATGGGGACACAGAACTTGCCCTTCCATCTCCTGAGTTTACTCAGAGAGCCCAGTGTCTGGGGCTTATCTGATTTCAGAAGGTGTTACGCATTGCACGGGGAATGGTTACCTTAACCCAACTCCCCACCGTACTGGTGGCCTGGAGATTCTTGCCCTGGGGCCCCCTTGAGGGTGGCACTGCCTTCTTCCATTTCTTAGTAATAGACCTTACTGGGACCCTGCTGATGCTGAATTCTCCCCTCTACTGAATTCCTTTATTGTGATGAGCCAGGCTATTGTGCAGCTTCCTCTCTCTCTCTCTCTCTCTCTCTCTCTCTCTTGGGAGAGTAAATACTGGTAAAATGTTCCTTATCACAGGGGCCGCTTGGACCTCTTGTATACCCCTGTGAGCTACCCGCCAAGAAGAGAGACTTGTTTTCCAGTAGTGTCATTGGCCCATTTGGTACTGAGCAGGTGGTGTGGTGAAGCTGCATGCTGAAAAATGCATGGTGCTCACCGGTTTTATGGGAACCTGTGCCTTTTTCTTACAGACTAAATACCGTAAGAAACCAGACAGTATCAAGTTCACCACGGTGGTTGACTCCCCAGACCTGGTTCACGCCAAGAACAGCTACCTGCATTGCAACGAGGTGGGCATCTTCCATCACTCGTCCTAGGTGCCCCCTAGTGGGTAGTGTGCCGCCCAGTACTCAGTGCTTCAGAGGATGGGCTTGGGACAGCTGTGAGCACAGACCTTCTGTCTACTGCCTGGGTGGTCGAGGGCCAGTTACTTCTCTCTTCTAACCTCCGCTCCCTTATTGGAAAGGACGGCACTGAGAGCACCGTTTCATAAGATGAAGTGAACTGAGGGTTAAATAAATAAATGTATGTGACACTTTTAGCAAGTGTCTGGAACATAGTGAGTCCTCAATAAGTGTCCCCTATTATGGCGTGTTCGCAGTCATAACAATACTAAGTATTATTGGTGATCTTTTCGTCAACATTAGAGAGATTCGTCTCAATTATCGATAGATGGTGATGGAATTAAAGGCTGAACGTAACCCAGTTAGAAAAAAAGAACAACCACGTTAAAAGCTTCTTTCTGCTTTTACTCCGTATGATTTAACCTCATTTCTTCTCTCCTGTATTTATTTCGGAGTATAGGAAGTTAAATATTTTTTCTCTGAAATTGTCAAGGGATTTGATTTTGCACAGAGAAAGCTGACCCCTCATCACACAGAGTCTAAATGTTGTGCCGAAACATTCGTGTTGGCGAAGTCCAAGATGAATTTGGAAAAGGATCAGAATACTGTATTTTCCTCTCTAAAAGTAGATGAGGCTCAATCCCTTCCTAAAATTGTTTGCAACTCTTAGATCAGTGCTCTAAAAATAGGAACTAAGAGAGAGCTCGAGTTTTAAAATTGTGTCTTCCTGGGACCCAGGTAGACTATGAAAACTTTAATTTTCTGGAAACATCTTAAGGCATTTCATGGTAAAAAAAAAAAAAAAGACTTGTTAGCCTTTGTGTCTTTTTATTATTATTCACGTCAAACAGGAAGGGCATTAAGGCATCTCGTTACAAGTAGAAACCTTGAACAATGCTCAGTTGCAAAGATTCTCAAAATACCCACACACCTTATACTGTTGTAAAACACGCGGGCGTAGCAAATACCCACACACCTTATACTGTTGTAAAACACGCGGGCGTAGCCAACCAGGATACTGGTTTGGGGCCCATTTGGAGCAGATCTTGATGGATATTTTAAACAGGGTCTATTTAAAACCAGCCGGTCCCACCCGACTCTGGGCACACGGGCCCCTATGGTCAGCCGGTGGGTTCTGGGTTCTGGCGGGAGGCCCTCCACGTGCTGGGCTGGGTTCTGCCCCCGCAATAGTGGGCACTCGGTGGGAGGGGCAGGAAGGGGGTCCACCTGTTCTCCGCCTGTCACTTCGGCCGGTGCAGTTCTGCACTTACCGTGAGCCTGTCTTACCCACAGCGCCTGTACAGGGCGGGCGACGCAGAGTCCCTGCACAGATACACCCCGATCCCCGACCACCCCGATTTCACCAGAGCCCGCCTCAACGCGCAGTGCCTGAGTGACGTAAGTGAAGCAGCCGTTCATGTGGTGTGTAAGTGTATTTGTAAACGTATCCATACCCGAGCTGGATGTTACTAGTTGGGGAAGAAAAAGTCCCAGGAGGGAGGACCTGGGACGGGACGAACACGGGACCGAGAGTGAGACAGACCACGTGTGCGACTCGGAGCCACCTTCCTCGCCGGGCCTCAGTTTCCTCAACTGCAAAATGGGTTGGAGCCGGGCGAACCGATGCCTGCGGTTCCTCCCAGCTCGGAAATTCTGGTTCCGGGCACGACTGCAAAGACCTCAGTCATGCGCTCTCCTGGCCCTGGCAGGGGCAGACGCTTGCTCTGTCTCTTTCCCGGACACGTGTCCTCGGCCCTTCGGAGCAGGGTGACTTTGGAGACGCCGTGGCACTTTCTCACCACACAGTTTGGAAAGACGCTGCGGTTGCCGCCCATTGGGCACAAACACAGTCTCCTTTGTGCGTGAGGCGGTGGCCTTCAACACTTCCGTGTCCCTTAGATGTGTGCCCTTTGCGTGCATAACCAAGATGCTGTTTCCTAAACCCAGGCTTGTTGTTAGCAGGGGTCGGAGGCCCCCGGTTGTAATAGAATAGGCAGCCGCTCGGCCAGCAGAGCTGTGATCCTGGGATAACAGGTAGCCAGGCAGCAGAATCAAAAGACGCCGTCAGATCAGAATAACACAGGCTGAGTGTGTCGGCCTGGGGCAGCGCGGGGCCTCCCAGAGTCCGGCCATTCTTCCCTCCCTGGCCCGGCCATTGTGTCCTGGGGCTCCGCGCAGATCAACAGCTGCTACCGTGCACCCCAGAGGTGGCCGCCTCGCAGGGGTTGGCGAGAGGCGCCTTCTAGTTAGCGTGTGTATTAGTTTGTTGCGTTTGTAAAGCCCTGTGGGATCCCACGCGGTGAATGCGACGGGGCTTTGTAAATATGAGTTATTATGACCATTTGATGCTTTTGAGGGATGTGCGAGCGATAATTTTAGAACGGCAGCTCTGGTGGGCTGACCTCCATCTGGGGAAGCGGGACCTCCCCCTCAGCAGAGCTCGGACAAAACAGCCATCGCATTAATGCTTCAAGGATGCGAGAAGGCCAGGCCTCCGTTTGACGAACTATTGGAGGCCCATTGCCCCGAAAAACTGGGATAAGACTGCCGGTCCGTTTGGGGGCCAGCTTAAGGAGGACGGCCGCCCCGGGCCGGTGACGGCGCATCTTCCGGCTCACAAGGGACGCCAGTCTGTAGAGTCCCAGAGCTGAAATTAGCCGCCGGGGCATGCGGATATGGAGAACTCATGAACCTCTTTTGAAAGAGCACTTCTTCGGGGGCGTGTAGAATGCACACAATTGGATCAAGTGCTCTGTGAGGAAGATGTGGAGGGAAAGTGACCTTCCTGGGCAAAGAAAGCCATTGAGATGTGTAAGGCAGCCGAAATAACTAAAAATCAAATGACTCTAATGTGTGAGGATGAGGACAAAACTGTGCCCACTGTGATAAAGAAGAGAAACGCCCAGGGTTCCAAATCAAAGCGCCTACGGAATGTAAAGGCTCCCAGTGGCAAGGCAGAAACCTCAACAGAATAAAAAAACTCAGGGAGGAAGTGATGACAATCAAGCAAATAGTATACAGGGAGAAGGGGGGCAGGAGAAAGGGAGCAGGCGTCTTGGGGAGAACCCCAATTTGGGCCACACTGGCTCGTTGGCCCTCGGCTGCAGAGACCCGGAAGCGGGGGCGCATCCGACACCACCGTGGGGTGACGTGGGAGTTTGAGGCGGAGTGAAGCTTGATGTCCCTACCCAGCCCAGATCTGGTGCGGAGGCCCTCTTTTAGGAAGGCGCCAACCGTCACCTTCCCAGGGGACGCTAAGAGTTGGGACTCTGTGTGCTGGGCCGCCATATTAGGGAGCATAATGCTAAAGGCGACGGTGGGTCTGTCGTTATCTGAACGCTCCTCCCCTTGTATGTATCCCTCGGTCACGCCTCCTAAACTCAGTGGCGACCCAGGAAATGGAATCCTTTGGGTCCTGTCTGTGACCCATCGATTAGGTGATTGCCCCAATGGTTATGGGCTCTGTATTTCTAGGCCCTTGAACGCAGTAGGTATTTGGCTCGTGGTTGGCAGCGTTGGGTGTTGGAGGTGGAGGCCGTGATGAAGGTGAAGGTGATGGATGGTGGTTCCTAAAAGCGCGGAGCTCGGCCGTGCCTGGCTCAGCCTCCATGGGCCCCTCTGGTTCCGGGCCCAGGTGTGCAGCTGTGTGAGGCACTTTGCTTTTTATCTGCCATCCCCGCTTTGCTTAATCTCCTCAATCCCCTGTAGAACAGAGCCTCAGGCTTGACCTCTATTTCCAAGTGACAAA
This sequence comes from Lynx canadensis, assembly GCF_007474595.2. NCBI lineage: Eukaryota > Metazoa > Chordata > Mammalia > Carnivora > Felidae > Lynx > Lynx canadensis. The sequence goes on from NC_044313.2 coordinate 17,054,483, forward strand.
AGTAAGGTTCTTAAAGGGCCTTCTGACCCGCTGGGGCTCTTGGAAAGAGTGAGCCACAGACACGGTCTGGGGCCGTCACTTTGTCGTCTGCTGCTGATGTGCCTCGCCTGCTGTCTCCCTTCTCTGTGGCTGAATAAAGGACAGCCCTCCACTGGGATCTCCAGATGGTTCCTTTCATTGAGCCATTCCCTTATCTTGAAAAAAAAAATTATTAGCTACATGAAGGCATGGGAGATTTTGATGCTCTATCGGTTATGTGGGTCTACCTGAGGACTAAGAGGGTGTGATTACAGACTCCTGGAGGGTGTGTGAGAACAGCTTCAAAAGGGGAAAAATGAAAGAGGAAGATGTGAAATAACATGGGTCAGGAACTCGGTCAGGTTCTTGGCAATCAATTTAATGCAGGTGAAGGCTCTTCCCTCGGTGCATCCTCATGGGGTGCATATGGGACACAGCCCGCTTCATCGCGATGGGGTGACGTGGCTTTGGGAGCTGCCGAGGGGCCCCCGGGAAGTCTTTGGAGCTAACAAACCCATGGGTGCCGGGACCTAAGGAATAGTACTTTCCGCGTATCTGAAGAAACAGAGTTCTCGAACTTTGAGTTCTGTTGTTTGGAAGCTGCAAACCTGAGGCACTGAAAGCGAATGCAAACACAGGAAGGAGTGGGGCAGGGGCCCCTCGTACCAACAGGATGTAGCAAATGAGCCGGACTCGCTGAGCCCAGACCCGCCAGGGCAGGGCCTGATGAGCAAGCCAGGGGCTTAGAGCTGCGGCCCTTCGTGGCCAGTCCCACCAGGCTCAGAGCTGGGGAGGTCCTTGGGGTGGATGCGGGGCTGTGGCTCTGTCCTTGGGCCCCTGCAAGGGCGAGGGTGTGTGTTTAGGAACTGACAACATGCCAGATACGGAGTTCTCACTCCCTGCTCGTTCACTTCTTTGTTTTCGCCATCTAGAAAGCCTACAGAAACTCTTGGGAACAGACGCGGGCTGTCGGCTATGACTTCAGGCTGGAAGCCATTCCATTCCAGACTGCCCGGGCGTCCAGAGAGATCGCCAGTGACGTAAGACCTCAGGCTCTGTCTCCCTCTGTCACTGAGAGTTTTGACTGGTTTTCCCAGTTCTGTTAAAACGAAAACCACCAGGAACCAAAACTGAACAAATATTTCCAATGAAATTAAAAATAGGTCTTATCTCCCAGAATCTTAGCTAGAAGTTTTAAGTTGGGGAGGGTCGTTTTCCCACTTTCTCTCTCTTAAGAGTGACACTCTTATTATTTTTTAACTTTTTAAGTTTATTTATTTATTTTGAGAGAGAGAGAGGCACATGGGAGGGGCAGAGAGAAAGGGAGAGAGAGAATCCCAGGCAGGCTGTGCACTGTCACAGTGCGGATGTCAAGAGTCAGTCGCTTAACTGACTGAGCACCCAGGCGCCCCAAGAGAGACACTATTTTTTTAATGTTTATTTTTGAGAGAGAGAGAGAGAGAGACAGCGTGCAAAAGAGGGAGGCGCAGAGAGAGGGGGAGACATAGAATCTGAAGCAGGCTCCAGCTGTCAGCACAGAGCCCGACGCAGGGCTCGAACCCACAAACCACGAGATCATGACCTGAGCTAAAGTCAGACGCTTAGCAGACTGAGCCACCCAGACACTCTCAGGAGAGACACTCTTAAAACTTGTGTATGTACCGAGAGGTCAATCAACATGTGATTGATGTGTTGATCCACATAAAAGCACTTTTAGCTGAAGTGCAGTGTGACAGGGTAGAAAGAGATTGAGCTTTCCACCTCAACTCATCTGAGTTAAAGTCCGGGCTCAGTCATTTAGGACTCAGCTGTGTGGTGTTGGGCAAGTTGCTCACATTCTGTGGAGGCAGATTTCTACATCTATGAGCAAGGGGTATAATTTTTATCTCCTAGGACTGTTGTAGGAGTGAAAACAAAATAGTTCAGAGTGTCATGCAAATAACAGGTGTTCAAAACATGGCAGCCATTGTTATGGAAGAGGAAGTCATCATTGACTGGATCATTGATCACGAACAGCTTGTCTCTGCCCACAATAAGTACAGAAACCAAGGGCAAGCATTTAGAAACATTTGCAGCAACTAGCTATGGTGACAGCCAAGCATGTGCCCGGTGGACTTATCTTGAGCAGGGCAGGGGCCGCATTGGGTGTCGTCACACGCACAAGGCACCCCACTGCAGGTGCGGTAGAACCACATCTGGGACCTTGACAGATTGGCAATTTAAAAAGCAAGACGAGGGGCGCCTGGGTGGCTCAGTCAGTTAAGCGGCCGACTTCGGCTCAGGTCATGATCTCACGGTCTGTGAGTTCGAGCCCCGCGTCGGGCTCTGTGCTGACGGCTCAGAGCCTGGAGCCTGTTTCGGATTCTGTGTCTCCCTCTCTCTCTGACCCTCCCCTGTTCATGCTCTGTCTCTCTCTATCTCAAAAATGAATAAACGTTAAAAAAAAAATTTTTTAAAAATAAATAAAAAGCAAGACGAAATGAATCTGGCCCTTCACTATAGATGGTTTGAGGGGCCCGGGTCCCTGCAAACTGGAAAGAATCAAGGGAAGAGTGGCTGCTGACAGAGTGGGCGCGTTTCTCTTCCTGTTGGGTTCATTACGGCGGCAGTAACACCCAGAGCCGCCACTCGGTGGGCGTGAACCTGTGCCAGACGCGAAGCTTAGCCCCCAGCTCGTTGAATCCCGTCAGTGTCCCGTGGGGCGGAGGTTCAGTCTCCCATTTTATCAGGTGGGGAAACTGAGGCTCAGAGGGACTCAGTCACTGGCCCGAGGCCACAGAGCTAGAAGGTAGCAGCGGGGGAGAGAGATCCCAGGTGTACCTGAATCCGAAGCTGCGCCCTTCCCCCATCCTTGAACTTCCTGCTGAGACCCCGGTGGGCTGGCGGGGGAGGGGAGGCAGGCACCCACGACCCCCCTCTGCTCCTCTGACCTGCAGTTCCGGTATAAAGAGGCCTTCCTGAGAGACCGGGGCCAGCAGATTGGGTACCGCAGCGTCCAGGACGACCCAAGGATGAGGCATTTCCTCAACGTCGGCAAACTCCAGAGTGACAACGAGTACAAGAAGGACTTCGCCAAGAGTCGATCTCAGTTCCACAGCCGCCCAGACCAGCCCGGCCTCCTCCAGGCCAGGAGGAGCCAGCAGCTGGCCAGCGACGTGTGCTACAGGCAGCCCCTGCCCCAGCCCACCTGCGACCCCGAGCAGCTGGGCCTGAAGCACGCGCAGAAGGCCCACCAGCTGCAAAGCGATGTGAGCTGCACCCCGCCACCCCCCCCCCCCCCCCGCCCGGCCGAGACCCTTCCTCCTGTGCCTTGGCCTCTCATTCCACATGTGGAATTCTCCACTCTGTGGCCAGATCACCCCCAAACCCTGCTGACCTATTCCTCTTGCTTCCCTCCTTCCCCCGAAAGGTCAAGTACAAATCAGACTTGAACCTGACCAGAGGTATCGGCTGGACCCCTCCCGGCTCCTACAAAGTGGAGATGGCCCGGCGCGCGGCAGAACTGGCCAAGGCGAGGGGCCTGGGTCTCCGGGGGGCTGACGTGAGTAGCAAGCTCCAGACCCACCCCGGCTGGCACGGCCGTGGGGAAAGGCAAACTCGTTGTTTCTTTTCAAACTTTATTTTTGGCCAAAGGTCAGCCGGCTCTAAAGAAGTGTGAAATGCAGCTCGAGCAAGGCGCCTAATTTCATGGGTCTGAGATGACCAGGCGGATGACACCCGGGTTAAACTTCCTGCAGGGTTTTCTCTGAAGTCACAGCCATTAGTTCTGCGGAGACAAACCTACCGGGGCTACATCAATCCCGGGCCACGGAAGCCCAGGCTGTGCTGACTGCTTGCTCGTTACATTTGCAGAAAGGGTCAGGGACTCGCTGGCTGCAACAGTCCGGGTTTTGAACCCTGCTTTGTTCAGAAGAAAGACACCACGTCTAAATGAGAGATTGGCTTTGCTTCGCTCTCCTTCTTGCCTCAAGGATCATTTTTCTTGGGGAGGGTGGAGGAGGGGAAGGGCAGGGGAGGGAGAACGTTTTAAATGCTCCGGGGGCATCTTAGGCAGCTCGCGTGTGGGAGCGGGGCGGAAGCTTCGTTCGGACTCAGGGAGGTATGTTTGATTCCTGCAGGAGGAACCAGAGGCTGTGGAGCCCGCGGATAATCAGAGGGGGGACGTGAACCCAGACGCCATGGAGATTCTGCACGTCAAAAGGAGGAGGGGTCTGCCCTTGTGAGCACGCGGCATCCACCCAGGATTCTTGGGAGAGCGGCTGGGGAGGAATTGTGCCCACCAGAGACATGCTTCTGTTCCAGCAAGCCAAAAAAAAAAAAACAAAAAACAAAAAAACATGACACACCAGCCCATTCCCTGAGCCGCTTTACTTAACGACTCTTAGAAAGCTACGGAGAATGTCGTATTCTCGGTCCTCCGGGTCATCCTGGAAGGGGGTGACCCGTTCTGCTGTGTACTTTGGGTGTCTGACATGAGGAATAAAGACGTAAAGGTGACTTCCAGTGGCTCTGGTCATTCTTTAATCCCACATTTGCAAATGTCCGAGGTAAAGGCAGTCTGTGGTTTTCTAGAAGGTACCATCGTTTGAAGGGAAGCAAACAAAATACAGGTTGCGTTGCTTCTGGCATATCTTGGCCCAGGATGCGCCAGGCTGGGCGGCCGTTGTCTCTGTGTAGGGCGCAGACTCTTGGCTGTATGGCCTCCCAGGGACGCCCAGGGTGTCCGTGCTGCCCATGAGGGTGTGCCTTGTCTGGGTGCTAAGGAGAATGGGCTCTCAGGTTAAGAAGACACCTTAGAAGCTAGTCTCCCTTTGGATGGTGGCTTTGATCCAATTTAGGAATTTGGTCACTAGGGTGTAGACTCCTGGCTTCTTCCCACATTCCAGGCCCCAGCTCACTATCCCATAGACATAGTAGGTGCCATTCTTCTCACAGGTCAGAGGGCCTCCGGAGTCACCCTAAGGGAAGAGACACGCGAGTTCAGCTTTGTGAATCAGAGCACTTTCAGAGACACCCCCACCTTCCATGAGGAGATGCCAGGGGGTGCGGTCACCCCGGTGGGTTTCCCTGGAGAGTGCTGGCAGGGACCCTCCTATGCCTTATATGACCCAGAGTTCTGAAGGGAGAGATGTGAACGCCAACACATGTCCCTGAGTTCATGAGGGGTTGGCAGATGAGCCACGGGGCTGGGCCACATGCCTTGGTCACACCCCCACGTCCATGCTCTTACTCATGACCCATAGTCACACAGTGAATTCTCAGGGGCCCTCAACTTCTCATTCCTGCAGGGGCCTCGGTAGGGAGCAGTGCCCTGTTTGGCCAGAGCTCTTGAAGGGACCCGAAGGGGCCACGCACAGGGTGGGGAGGACAGGGCTTAGAAATAGCATGGCCCACATGTTCGACACGGTCTGTGGGGTTAGATCTTCCGGGTTCCAGACCAGGCTTTGGACAGCCAACTGGGCCTCAGTTTCTCACATTGCAAACTTGGGGAGAGCAACCGACCATCCCCCACCCGCCCTGGCTCTTGCACGGGTTAATGTTTGTAAAGCACCTGGAACGGTGCCTGGCTCATACTGAGCCCCCAGTTAAATTAGCAGGAGGAGCATGGAGAGAAAACATAGCTCTCAACGCGTATCTCCACTTAACACACGGCAACCGATAGGATCTTCAGTGGCTAAAGCTCTTCGGATCTTAGCCACATCTTCGGATTTGACGTAGACGTGATTTCCATATTATAGACGAGGCACCCGAGACCGGGGAATTATTTCGGTGTAATGAACTGAATGTTTGTGTCCCCCCCCCCCCGCCCCCGCCCAAATTCATATGTTGAAGCCTAATTCCCCAATGTGATGGTCTTAGGGGGCGGGGCCTTTGGGAGGAGATAGGCAGAAGATTCTAAATTTGGTTGTGCCTCGGAGTCTAGGAAGGACGTCTCCTGTGAGATGTGACCCCTGGGGAGTGTCAGGCAGGCCCTAGGTTGGCTGTTGCTACAGAGGAGCCACTCAGCCACTTAGTTTGCTAGGCCTAAATCCCCCTCCCCTTCTCTATGTCTCTCTCTCTCTCTCTCTCTCTCTCTCTCTCTCTCTCTCTTTTCTCTCTCACACACACACACAAAGCCTAATAATTAGTTAATATTATCATGAGTTCTCTGGGCCTGTCATCTTTCTCCTTCTAGCCACTGGTCTTTTGGATAGTTCTGTACTGGGATTTTCAGACATGCTGCCCCGTTCTGAGGCCAGAAGCACCATTTTCACATTGAAACACAGCGAAGCAAATTCCTGCTCTGCCCGCTCACCACCCAGATCGTTTCTCTGCGCATCTGTAAAATGAAGACGATGACAGCTCCTTCACCAGTGTCACGCCTGCCGGTTACTGTGCTCAATCATCCTGGATGGATGTGGATTCCGACTTGCCAGAGGACAGGTAAGCCTGCCTGTGCCTTAGCTTTATGGCAGGTGGACCTCTGAAACTGCCTCCCAGCCCTGGGCTCTTGGTCTGGCCTCTGTGCCCGGTGTATGTTCCCGGCCCACGTCTCCCTCCCCAAGTGCCATTTGGAGTCTCTGACCTGGCAGGAGTCTTTTCCAGGCTTCTGAAGGTTTCCTGCACAAATCATGCTGTTGTCGATCATGTGGTCATAGAGTCGGTGGGAGTTGCACAAAGTGCTGGCAATCAGCTTGACCTTGGCATCCAGGAGCTGGCGGGACCCTTCCCCTGTGGGACAGAGAAAAGAGATTGCCACTGTGGGGACCCGGGTGACACCTGCCTCACCAGAAGCTAGCACTGATAAAAAGAGGGCCGCAGCTCTGAACTCAGAAAGGAAGGTTTTTCCGGGAGATGGGCAGAAGAGCTTCATGTTTTAAGGATGGGGACCTTTGCCCCCGGCCTTCACTGTGGTTTTATAGACCCTCATTGCTTTGCTTATCACAATGCAGCAGAATCATTTATTCCCTCTTCTGTCTGCCCGGCTAGACCATCGGATCAGAAGGGCAGGGATAGTGGCTTAAGCCATTTTTTAAAACTTCCTAGCAGAGGGCTGGTACACAGTAGATTCGTAATGATGGACCAAGTGCCCGGTTGCTCCTCTAGATGACCCACTTCCCAGAGTAGACATTTCTTTTCCCGAGGATCCTCTGTTCTGCTCGGTCTGCTCTGGTCAGCACAGTGATATCGAAAGGTTTAGGTGCAGGACAATGAAGATCCCTACAAAGATCAGTCTCTGGCTACCCCCAGATCTGGTTAACCAGAAGCCTTCGTTCCCAAAAGCCTTCTGACAAATTTGTGTATTACACTACCTTTTCTTCACGAATACAGGTCTTTTTAAAGTGTTTCTTGCTTTCCGTCATTAAGGACAAGATTTGGAGGGAAGAGAAATCTATTTTGAGTATTTGAGAAAGACTTGAAATACACTTCAGAATTTCATATGTTAGGGAATATAATCTTGTCGGTACATGAGGAAATTAATCCTGTGGTTACTTTTTTTAAAAAGACCACATTGGGGCGGCTGGGTGGCTTGGTCGATTGGGCGTCCGACTTCGGCTCAGGTCATGATCTCGCGGTCCGTGAGTTCGAGCCCCGCATCAGGCTCTGTGCTGACAGCTCAGAGCCTGGAGCCTGTTTCAGATTCTGTGTCTCCCTCTCTCTCTGCTCCTCCCCAGTTCATGCTCTGTCTCTCTCTGTCTCAAAAATAAATAAAAGTTAAAAAAAATAAATAAATAAATAAATAAATAAATAAATAAAAAATAAAAAAGACCACATCCTAGAGGCCAATCAATAGCTTGAGTTAAAAAAATTTATAGAATGCCTACGATGTGATAAGCCCTGAGCAAGGCACTATGGGAGAGACCAATGAACAAGAGTGGACCCTGCCCTCCAGGGCCTGACTTAGTGAATATCTCCATAGAATTCTGTCAGCTCCTATTATCATGATTCCAAACCTAGGAGGTAAGCGTGGTTATGGAGAAACTAAAACCCAGCTGTCCAAGTGACAAAGCCAAGAACCTAACACAAGTCTGTCTGATGCCAAACCCATCTTCTTTACGATCTATCCTCTTTCCAATCTGCCTAGGGAAGGAAGGAGAAAGATCTCCATGGATACAGTATCAATGCTTGATGGACGTCAAGGATCCCATCAGAAGCTAGCATTGATAAAAAGACTGATGAGATTTAACTAGAGCTTTAGTGATGAGGCAATCTCTTATTTTTGGTAATACTTTTTTTTTTTTTGGTAATACATTTTCAATGGAACATGATGTCAAGTTCAGAAGGGCAGTTGAGTTTGACCCTTGCTTCTCTGGTTGATGCAACTTACCTGAGTCTCAGGAGAATGCGTGGCCAGACTCACCTGTTTCTGTCACACCCCAGCCAGAGATGTGGCACTCAGTCCCAGAGGGGAAGGCACCATCGGGCAAACATACAGTCTTCACATATTTGGATTCCAGAGCACAGTGACCATCCACCGGCTTTAGCTTGAGCAAAGCTAGGTAAGGAGAAAAAGAGGAAATGAGCGATGGGGTCCTCTCTGCCAAAGGAGCACTAGCTTCAACTCGATCGGAAGGGAGACGTGGCAAAGCCCCACTCCCAATGCCCGAGAAACTAATGACTTCCTCCTCAGTCATTGAGTTCTTTTAACTTCCACCAGGGGAGGAGTAGGACTTCAGGATGAGAGTAATATCAAAAAATAACAGTTGAGTTTGAAATCATTTCTAATCCATGTTTTAAAAGAATAGGCTTCAAGAGGGGGAAAGAAAAAGATAGTGAGGAAGGAGAGAGAGTGTCAGGTCCCAGGAATGGAGAACGTACCCACTGAACAGCCAGTAGCTTAACATTATCGCCTCCACACCTGAGTACCTCCCAGGTGCCTGATGTACACGGGGACACATACACGTCATGTCATTTAACACATAGGAAGCTGAGCGTTGTACACAAGTGTACCCATTTTACAGAAGGGGAGCTGAGGCTTGGGGAGGTGAAGTCAGCTAGTAAATGAGAGAGTTGGGATTCAAGGCTGAGCTCTTTCCACAACACAGTGTTGCTAGTTTCTCTTCCCCTCATTTATCATAACACTAACACAGACCTTTGGGACTAAAAGGCTCTGGAATAAATTCCTTATGGAGTCTGTGAGGGACCAAAAAGATAAGAACATCTTCTAGAACCAAACTTCAGCTTTCCATCAGTAGTGAAATCCGCCCAGGACAAGACCCATGGGAGATCCACCACAGAAGACACTTGCCAATATCATTATGGGGAATCTCGTCTCTTTCATTATAGTGGCTGTACTTGAAAATCTTCTCCACCCCGAATCTCTGCTCATGGAATTCTGTCTTCTTCAGGTCCTGGTCCCCTAACACCACTTTCAGATGTTTGGTTTTTATGCTGCAAAGGAAGGTGAGATGGTAAGAGACTGAAGCCAAGACTCTGCTCCTAGTGAGCTGTGTGACCCTGGACGGATGGCCTGAACTTCTGCAGCCTTGGCATCATCTGTGACTGTCATCTTGCTCACGGAATTCTGCTGTGGGCCCAAATAAGAAAATGTGAGGAAGCTGCTTTATTAATGGACCGGTCTACAAATGTAAGCGGAAACATATATCTCATATTTCCTGGGAGACCTTCCATTGCCCCTAGGATTTGCTAAAGAGCAGCCAATTGACTTCTTGAACAACTATCCCTTGTACAGGCTAATGTTTGCATGTTTGAGGAACATCTCCTGGAATCCCAGAAGAAACTGTTTAATGCCAGGGTGGATTGGAAGACCTTCAAGGTCACCACCAAAACCTGGGCTATGTGGGACCAGGCCTGACCATGAACTTGGGGAACTCAGGGGAAGCGGTGATAATTCAGGCTCCTCAGTAGGTACTGGTTTCTCTAAGCCACCCAGGAGTCGTGGCTGAAGACACCAGGAGGTTCATGGGAATGGCATCAGATGGGAGCATGCTATATTTTTCTATTCAAGGCCAGGCTGGAAAGGTTAAGGAAACGGGTAAATCCGGGTTCATATCCCACTTACCTATTCACTTCCCACATGACTTCAGGCAAGGTGCCAAACTTTCCCAAGACCCAGGGTTTTGTTTATGAAATGGAATAATAATCAACTTTTTCACTGCACAGATATTTACTAAGCACTTGCTCTGTATGAAGACCTGTACTCGGCATTGGGTATACCACAATTAATCAGAGTAAAAACGCCTATCTTCCCTCAGTAGATAGTTTTGAGGATTAACTGTCATAACACGTGCAATGCCTGTGGTAGTTCTTTTCCATCCGGTTTTATGGAGCCACTCTTTTGCCCTTAGAGCTAGATTAGACTCTCTGATCCTGCCAGAGTCACCAAGATGCTGCTCAGGTGGGAAGAAGAGAACACCCCCAGAGATTCGAGTCACCCTGGCCTCTGCTTTCGGCAGGCACCTACTCAGTGCAGTGGGCAGCAGTAAGCACCCAGCAGGGGTGGATCAGTGAGCCCCCACAGAAGTGGCCCTGGGGCATGGAGGCAGTCAATGGCAATGAGGTCTGCAGGGATGCCTGCCATGGGTGCTTGCCCGCTGTGCTCTTGAAGCCTCCGTAGATCCTCTTGACCTTCCCCATCTCAGTCTTCCCGCATGAGTCAAACCCTGGGAGCTTGGTCAGAGGCTCTGTGGGGCTTCCCTCTGGGTCAGCAATGTCTGAAAGACAATGCAATGCAAGAAATACAAATCACGCTACTCCCTTTCTCTCCAAGGCCTCAGAAGGAACTTGTCAGAGGTATGACTCCAAGTCCAGCAGCTTAGCAAGTTCCAGAGCTAAAAGACCATTCTGACGCATACAAAGTGGGCACACAGTAGGCGCGCAATTAATATGTGTTGAATACATTGATGGATATAAAGCAAGTCGATAGAATTAACAACGAAGATGTTGCTTCTTATTTTGATATGGAGACAAAAACGTGTGTGTAAATATATAAATCCATCACTGGGTATGTACTTAGCTATTCATAATGTACGCATGTATTTTGGAGGCTTTCTTGATGTGTAAGGGGAGATATCCAGATGAAATAGAGTGAGGGACATAAGACAATTGCACAAATAACTGTCATACAAAGGAGAGTGCAGTAAGTGTTGTATGGGTGGTGCCCTTTCCATTCCATGGGGTTTGAGAGGAGGCAGAGATAACACTTCACTTGGTAGGGTCATGGAGGATTTCCCAGAGGCAGGGTTAGTTGAGTTGATTTCTAAAGAATGTTGGATATGGACAAGATCAGAGGGAGGATGGGGTATTCTAGACAGAGCTGACCATGAAAGAAAAGGCACAGAATTGAAACTATCCAGAGAGGTAATCCCATTGATCAGGGTGGGAGAGTGAAACATTCCAGATGTGTGTAGAGCGGTAGTCCAGAGAAGCCTGGCAGGAGGATTGTGAGGCTGGAAGTCTGTCCATGTTGCGTCCTGAACGGTTATTTATGGAGTCTCAGCCAATGTTTGCTCACCACTGTAAACTGAAGGCCTGACATAGTGCCTGACACATAGCAAGCGATCCACAAATTTGCTGAGTGCACTGACTGGGAGTTAGGACAGGAGTTTATGGTTGGATCACTGGTCTCAGTTTACAGAGGTATCTGGGCTTGCTAGGCATCCTGGAAGGGGAGCAAAGGATTGGGCATCCGGGTTTCCACTGGGATGGCAATGGGAAAAGCAGGTGTGGTGGAAGGATGGGGATGGAAGAGATGGGGTGCCAGGAAAATCCGTCTAGGGATCGGCAATCTCACCATGACTGGGGCTTCTGGACAGCCACGGTCTTACCTAGGGCTGAGCAAGCTGGGATGTCACAGTACTCCCATTTCACCTTTGCATTGTTTATTTTAATGAAACACCAGGGCTTTTCATCTCCATCTGGGTTTCTAAAATGAGAACAGAAAATAGCCCACCGTCAAGGCTTGGCAAACCCACTGACCCTCATTAAAAGTCCTTTGGGTAAGCCAGTACCAGGTTCCTTGCTCCCTCTGGGACCACATTTCATTCCATTCATCCAACAGGTTAACAGATGCTGGTATATAAGTGCTTTGGGGCAAAACCTTAACTTCCAGAGGAGAATCCCAATGACCAAGAAGTCGTTAACAAGCCCTGTGCCAGATCCATGGGACATATCAAATTGTTTGTACGAAAAGAAATGAGATCCCTGTTGAAGATTTTCCTTTGTCAGGAAAGTGAGAGAGCCACAGAAACATGGTGAGTGTAGGGCTCCACTGCCCAAACCTCCAAATTGCATATGTGGGAATTGTCTGAAGGCTGCCATGGACATCTGTCTGAAGATGCCTCCACGAGGGGAACAGCTCAAAGTGAGTGGTGGCGGGAGGTAACTTGTGTTTTGTTCAAGGGAAATCCTCTGGCTTAATGGAACCAATTTAAAGCCATACAAAAAAAAAATTCCTGCTCCTTATAGGCAGATTATATGTGTCCTTGGCCTTGGTTAGAGCAGTGGAGGAAGCCAACAGGGCAGTCTGGAGGCAGCAGAAGGGGAAGAAGGTAACCAATCATCACCAGGGATAGAAATGGCATTATCCTTACTTGGAAAAACCTGAATATCCTTGTGGCAGAGACTGTAATCCCCATCGGACATTCCCTTTTATTCTCTACATTTCCCCCATGAAGTTATGTAGGATTACGTGACTATTTCTGGCCAATGAATTGAGTGTTGCGGACATGATGTGTCACTTCTAGGTTGAAGTAGTAAAAACCTCATGCTCCATTTTTGAGCCTCTGCTTGCCTTTCCTAGACATCTGAGTAACTTTGTGGAGCTAATAATCTCACCCTTATTCCCCAGCCCACATGACAAAGGCAGCAGCAGTGAAGAATAAACTCTGAGGTATTCAAGCCACTGGGATTTGGGAGGTGTTTGTTACGACAGCACAACCTAGCCTATCCTGAGTTGGAAATCTTCCTAGAAGGAAACCTGATGAGTTTCAGTGTCCCATCCCCAAATTTCTAAGGGGAAAGGGACAAACAAACCATTATCCTGACGAGCGCCCAAGACTGACTGATCATGGGGAAGAAGGTGAATTTTACCGGCAGAAGTTGTGCTCCCCGATCCCATGGGTATCAGCATCTTCCATAAACATGTTGTAATTCTCGTGCAAGAGGAGGTGGGAGTTCCAGTAAAGGCAGGAGTGCTGGTTGACTGTCTTACTCACTTTCCCTCGGTAAGAGTAGCCGTCACCAACATAGCAGTCGTCAGGACCTTGGAGAGAGCAGGCAGGGGTATGAGAACGGACAGCAAAAGACATGGTGCTCCAGGACTTGGCAGGTGTATCAAGTGGGGAAAAGATTGGGCCCGAATACTGATCACCTTGAGAGTCCACCATGAATTCCAGAAAGAAAGTGGCTTGCATATTCCACATTCAGCCCAGCTTAAAACATGAAATATAGTGGTTGTGGGGAGTTGGAACGTAGTTCTCACACAAGTACTGGTGGCAACCTGTAGGTTGAGGCTCAAGGATGCCCACGTACGCTTAATTCACCTGCACTCTATCCCCGTTTATGACTTTAAAAGCCAGGCACACTCTATGCCCCGAGGTTGGAAGGCTGGGGCAGTAGTAGAGTTTGGACATCTTGACATGACTCCCATTCTGGAACAAAACCCAAATGGAAGAGAATTCCAGGGCCCTCACTGTGGCTCTGAGTTTCTGACGAAGTGGTGGTAGAGACCCATACCTATTTCACAGAATTTCCCCTTGAACTGTTCGGGGCAGGTACAGACGAACTTGGTTCTCCGCTTATGCCGGGAGCAGATGCCACCATTTTGGCAGGGATTCGGCCGGCACGCAGGAACCGCTGTGAAGACAGGAAGTGGGGCCAGGAAGGCTCTTCAGAAGGAGTTGCAGCTACATCTGAGATGACGAGGAGATACGGGTGGCACTCTTCTGGTGCCCATCCTTTCACAAAATATGGGTTACCAGAGGAGAAAGACAGACCCACTGACACTCTAGTAAAGGCAGACACGAACCTTAAGGACACAAAACAAACATGGATGAGGCAATACGATGGAGGCCATGCCAAAAAGAGTATGTAAGTAGACGGGTCACTCAGTTAGGAACAGGAGGCATGGACTGAGCAGGAATCTGGGCCCCGTCTGAGCTAGGTTGAAACTTGGCTCTGCCCTTAATAGCTGTGTGACTATGAGAGAGTTAGTTAACTTCTCTGGACTTCAGCCCCTTCATCTATAAAGCTCTGACTTGTGGTATTTTGGGAAGAATCTAAGAAAAAATGTAAATCTCTTGGGACAATGCCTGACTCATAGCAGTGACTAAATACAGATTTAATCCCTATGTGGCCCATTCCAGGAATAGACCACCTTCCTGGAGGAAGTGAGTTTCAAGATGATTCTTTTTGGATGGGTTAGTTAATTCCCACCAGACTCTTTAGGGAGGGTGCATTTTAAATGTCATTTTTCAATGCTTATTTATTTTAAGAGAGAGAGAGAGAGACAGAGCACGAGCAGGGCAGGGGCCGAGAGAGAGGAAGAGAGAGAATCCCAGGCAGGCTCCATTCCAGGCTCTGAGCTGTCAGCACGGAGCCCAACTCAGGGCTCAAACTCACAGCCCATGAGATCATGACCTGAGCCAAAGTTGGATGCTTAACCCACTGAGCCATGCAAGTGGTCCAGGGATGGTGCATTTTAAAGTTTGTTTGTTTGTTTGTTTAGAAGGGCAGCGCAGGGGAGGGGCAGAGGGAGAGGGAGAGAGAGAATCCCAAGCAGGCTCTGCACTGTCAGCACAGGAGCCCGATGCTGGGCTTGATCTCATGAACCGAACCGTGAGATCATGACCTGAGCCAAAATCCAGAGTCGGGTGCTTAACTGACTGAGCCACCCAGGTGTCCGGGGTGGTGCATTTTAAAAAATGTCCTAGTTAAAAGCATCATCTTGGATGCTACTGAAACATCCGAGGTATTGGGACTTCCATGCAATGGGTTGCAGACATCGCAGGCACAAGCCAGATAGAGAAAACCTCGCCTAGAAGGGGGCCTCCAGCACTTACCTGTAGAGCAGTCTGAGCCACTGTAAGGGTGTTTGCAGGCGCAGCGGTAGTAGGGAGGACTCTGGGTAATGAGACATTCGCCCCGGCCACACGGTTTGTTTTTGCACGTGTTTTGCACTGTAGGAGATCCATAGAGAAGCAGGGGACATGATTTGGGGGCACATCTTACTTACTGAGGTACCTGTACAGTACAACATTTGGGGGTGCTGGTGAGGGGTGACTGATAGCATGCCCTTGTCTGTGGTCCTGAAACATCCTGGACAAAACGTTTGTTTGTTTATAAATAAATCCTTAGATCATGGATGATTGCACCCCAGTTCCTTCCAAGGCTCATGTTCTTTATTATTCTATCTTTATTTAAAAAAAAACACCTTGATAATTTTTACACCTTCAACAAACAAATAGAGCTGCAATTTTAATGTCTCCACTCTCGAGTTGATTTTGTGTTCCATTTACAATTTTGTCATTCTTTTGGGCAGTTGAGGGACGAAGCCAGGTACTATGTTTATGCCTGATACCCCAACCATCCTGAAACATTTATCAAAAAACCTGTAGTATTGAAAACGGAAGGAAGGAATGAAGAGGGCACAGAGGAAAGAGGACAACCATGTCTCTAGATAAAGATCCTCACGGCCCCCCTCAGGGTTATGGTTAGATGGTTGCCAGATGGAACAGAATTCAGGTTCTCTCTAGGGGTGCAGTTAGCCCTTAAGAGTTCTATTCTCAATATCTTACCACATAGCTTCAGGCTACGCCCATAAGAGGTCACTAAAGGCAGAAAGAGTTTTCACCAGAGTCTCCGTAAGTGAGGATGGTAGGAAGAAAGAACATGGGGATGGGAGCCAGGCACCAGGGCTCCGATTTCTTCTTTTCTCCTAACTAGCTGTGTGACCATGAGCAAATCCCTTGTATCTCTGGGCTCCCTTCCTCTAGATGGGTTGAGCCTTCCATGCCTTCAGATTCTTCCTGCTGTCTCATTTGAGAGCAGAATTGCTCTGTTGTAGTTAATACAAACAGTCTAAGCAACAACGAGTCCTGAGTTTAGAATACATCTCAGTCAGGGTCCAGCTCTTATCTCCTCTTAGCCTCAGTGTTCCCATCTGTACGGTGGTTACCCTAGTCCTAGCCAATATGCACGGGTGAGGATTCAGTGCGATGCTGCTTATTACCATGCTGAGGAGTCCACTATGGATGATCCGATATGTACAGCTATGATCCTTTCCATGAAATCATTCAGCCCTTCTCTACCCCCTAGACGTGGAGGAGGAGCAGCCTCTTGTTCAACTCAGAAGGAAGAGTGAATCCAGTAAACCTGCACTTACCATTCTGACACCTGTGTCCAGAGAAAGGGGCTGGACAGCTGCACGTGAAGGTGTCCCCACTGACAAGGCAGTCCCCATTGCGTTTGCAGGGGTTGTCCAGGCACGGATCTAGGATACGTGAGCAGAAGTCAACGTGCAGCGAACGGCAGGTGAGAAGCCCCCGACTTTCTCATCAGATTGCAGCCTCCTGCCCCGCCTGAGAGAGCACATTCACAGCCAGGGACCGGGGACAGGGGGAAACATGGGCTGCCCTTAAAGAGCAAGGAAGACTGCAGTCACACGACCAGAGAGAGGGATTCGGGTTAGTAAGAGGACCGGCGAGAAGGAATCTCATTGAGTTTCTCATTGAGAAACTCCCCTTTTCCACCATCAGTGTTTTTCTCCTCCCAGTCTCGCTGGGAGTGCCACGGGGTCTGCCTCTGATGCTGAAGGCATTTCACAAGCCTGAAGACCTCCCCTACTCCCAGTGCCCAGGGGTGGAGGTCAGGAGTGGGGAAAGAAAACCCACCCCTAATGAAACACAAGCTTTCTGAACATCAGGAAAGAAGACCAAAGGCAAGAGGGTGACAGAAGAATTGGCGGCGAGGAGGAAATGACCCAGTGGCCTTCATCTTTCTTCAACTACTTGTTCAGTTAGATTTTGTCATATTTCATCTGTGCCTTTGGCTTTTCATGGTTGTCTGAATGGATCTTCCCTTGGGGAATTCTTTATCCTTCTGTTCACACACATTGTTCTTTGGTTCAGGAACTAGGATCCCTGGGCCCAGCTCTTGTTTTGATGGTCCCTTCTGATGTTCCCCTGATGCCCTGTATCTTGGCCCTGCCTTCCAGGCCACTTCGCACAGTTACACAGTTTTTATTCCAGCGGCTGAGTGCTTTCCATTTCTTCTCCTGGCTTAGTCACATGGTTTTTTCTTGGGCCCCGCTTCTCGTTTTCCCTTCTGTCCCATTGCTTGGGTTAAGAAGCCATAAACACAAAAACAAACGTAGAGGCACGTGTGTGAGTCCACACACACACAGGCACGCACACACCAACAACCATACAAAGCTTCTGAAGGGTATAAAGAGAGAGAAAAACACGGCACAAGTGGAACAGAAATCTCAACGTTAAATCTGTGAATGCTGCAATCTGGTGCCTAATGCTGATGCCGGCCTCTACGGCATAATTAGGACCTACCTGTAATCAAAGCCGGGAAGCGATTTTGAGCATGACTTTGACTCACAGTCTTGGGAGACCTGGTGAAGGTGAGCTAACTCGCTGTATGACCTTGGCTAAGGTAACTCCACTCCTGGCCTCGCTTGCTTCATCTGTCATTTGAGAGTGGGACAGATAGTCTCTAGGAACCTCCCCAGTCCTCCTAGTGCATGACTCTAGCTGGAAAAAAACGCCAGCCTGAGTCATTTATCTGGTACCCATTTTATGATGCCGGTCGGAGAGGAGGAGAGAGATGCTTGCATATACAGTCACACACAGACCCTCTTTTAAGTGCGCTGCCCTTCTCCCAGGAGGGTCCCCCGAACAGCTTTGGCACCTACCTTCCTCCGTGTAGTACCAGTCGGGATTCTCCTGGTAGGCAAGAGTATCGCTGCTGTTCTCTTCATGGTTGTAATACTCGTAGCTACTCTCATAGTAGTCAGGGGTCCAGTCTACAGAAGTGGGAAGAGGACAGAAGAAAAAACCAAAAACCCTAATCATTAGACCTACAGATTTCTGAGTCCTGAAGGAGGATTCATGGGCCTTTCCAGCTCCTCTACTGATGGGGTGGACAGAGGGATTAGACATTGTGAGTTTTCATCTGGGGTGTGTTAGGACCCCGCAAGGCAGTGTTGGCATCTGGCAGGGTCCAGAGGCCCTGATTGGAAATGGGGAGAAGTCAAGTTCTTGCTTTCCACTGTGACCTGGGACAAGCTACTTATATTCTTGGTGCCTCCGTTTGCTTATCTGTAAACAGCAGGAAGATGGTTAGGATCCTGAAGGTCTCCAAGGTCCTGTAAAGGACATGCCCAGGGTCAGAGCCAGTGGCCCCTGAGTGCCTTGCTGTGCACTTCTGTGAATAAGCTTTCTTCTTGGGCCTTTATTACTCGGTCACCTTCGCCTATGAAGTCAAAGAAACTCGTCACTTTGCTCTCGGTCACGGCATCAAACTACTCCCAACTTGTACCTATAGAATCATCCTAACAGCTAGTATTTGTTGAGCCTCTACTAGGATTAGGCCCTGTAATAAGCATTTTATGTGAACCATTTCACTTCATCCTCATAATAACCTGGGAGGCATATTACTATCCCTCTACTTTCAGTTGAGAAACCTGAGGCTGGAAGAGGTGGTTACTGGCCCCGAGTCACATAGTTAGATAAATGGCAGGATGTGAAACAAGGCGGTTTATCCCCATAGAACCTCTAAACTGCACTGGCTTAGCTGCTTCAATTGACCTCTTACACGGCCTCAGCTAATCCCCCTTTCCCCTTGGGAAAGGGATCCAACCATCCCCATCGCATACCCAGCCTGCTAATTAGGATTCGCCCAAGGACAACCTTGAGAAGATTCATGGATTTTGCCCAGTGAAAGACAGGGTTGTATATGACATTGTCCATGGGTGTAAACCTCACACCGGGCCAGTCCGTCGGGAAGAGCAAGTGTGTATAAGGCTGGACTCAGGCTCCTTGCTGTCTGGGGCCTTGGAAGATACTGGTAGCTCCTGTGGCTCGTGGAGAGAAGCTTGGGATTTGAAGAAAGTTGGGTTGACTCTGCTCTCTCCAGCTGGCAGGAATATGGCAAGGCGGCAGGTTGAAGCTCTAAGGAAGCTGTCCAGAGATGCGTATGATAATGAGGCGGGAGCAAATGCAGATGGGCGACTTGAAAAGGCACTCCCGCAGAGCCAGCTGATGGCTGGAGCATGGCACTTTACCTAAGGCTGATTATCAACCACATTATCTCAGTCTCTCTCCGTCGTTCCCTTATAGTCTTTATCTCTTTGGCTTTTGAAAAATCGACTTTCGCACAATGGCTGTTTTATATTTCCCATTAAAATGGAACTATCTTTTTATTTCCTTTTTGAATACGCCAACTCTGGTTCCTTGCCAAAGTTTCACCTCATTTATCACAGTGTCAAGTCAAGCCTCCCCTTGCTTGCTCATTATTTCTCCCGAGCTGCTTTTCCCCGCTCTGAAAATGCTCCCAGAGGAGGCCACCTTTCCAGGGATGAGGATCTAGGTTGAAGATAAGGCCATTGTCTTCCCAGAGCAAATAAAGTTTCTTTCCATCTAGCATGATAAAGCAGAGAAAGAGAGTGAGAAAGTGAGGGGGAGAAAACCGTTTTTCTGGGTTTGACATGAAAGATTTCAAACTGACATTTGGGAGAGACAATGGGTGGGTAATGAGATGATTACATCATTTATTTATTTCTTTTTTCCTTAGAGAATTTGTTTTTGTTTTTCCAAACAGGCGTTTATAGATAAGCACCTTCGGAGCGCTTCTGTGATTTCTCCCAGCCCTCCGACAGGTTGAAGGTCGGACGGGCTAATCTCAGCTACGCCATTAAGAGTCATTCCCTTTGCAGATATTTGGAAAGGGGGAAGCTTTTTACGTAAATGGAACCGTGTGACTCTTCTAGGTGGTGGGGGATGGCTGTAATGTCTGCTCGAGAATTTCTACTGGAATCTGGCTTTGTTATCAAGCTGTGCTCATCCCTCGGTGAAGTTAAAGAGGGGATAAAACACGTAGGCTTGGAGTCATACTTCTGCTAAATGAGGCAAAAAGTCCCTGCTACTCCCCAGGGCCTGGGGCCCTTGGTTGAGGTGGATAGAAGCAGTAGAGGTCCAGTGGTTCCAGGTCACCAGAAGCCATCCAATAGAAGTACTGTGCAAGGAAAGGCACCGAGATCCTTTACATTTGGGGCGGCTGCAACACGCTTTCAAGAATGCGTTATAGAAGCATCACCCGGCAGGGTTTCTCCACCTCCAAACTTAAAGTTGACATTGTCTTTTCTATTCTGTTGGCACTTAATCCCACTGTCTACATAAGAAAAGTGTGTTGGGGCGCCTGGGTGGCTCAGTCAGTTGGGCGTCTGACTTCGGCTCAGGTCACGATCTCACAGTTCTTGGGTTCGAGCCCCGCGTCGAGCTCTGTGCTGACAGCTCAGAGTCTGGAGCCTGCTTCCGATTCTGTGTATCCCTCTCTCTCTGCCCCTCCCCAACTAGCGCTCTGTCTCTGTCTCTCAGAAAAAAACAAAACAAAACCAAAAAAACGTTAAAGAAAAGTGTGTTGTGCCCCTACGATGGGCCTACTATTATGCCGGGTTCGAGGAGGCTTTGGGAATAATGAAGAGTGGCCTCCACTCACAGGAACTTCCAGAATAGGGTGGGTGGGGGAAGAAATCCAGCCAAGAAAGGAAATGAAAGGGTAGTGGAAAGTCAGGGGAGCTGGATGTGGCCAGGCCTAGGTCAAGTCTTCAAGGTCCACATTGGCCTTTCAGCATTGTATGAGCCAATTGGATGGGGAAAAATGGCCCCAAGTCTCCACCCTTCCCGGTAGCCACATCTTTTGCAGTGTGACTTTGCAGCTCCTCCTACCAAAAGATGGACTGATTTCCCTGCCCCTTGGGTCTGGACTGGCCTTGGGACTTGCTTTGACCAATAGCATGTGGTAGAAGGACAGCGTGCTAGCTCCAAGCTGGGTCTCAAGAAGTCTTTTGCACTTCCTCTCCCTCTCTCTCTCTCTCTCTCTGTCTCTCACACCCTTGTGACTGCCATGTGAACGGGTAGGGCCTATTCTATGGAGGATAAGAGAACCTGTGGGGCAACAGGAGGCCCAGCAGTTCCGGTCAAGGCCTCAAAGGCCTCAGACATATGAGAGCCCAGCCAATCTACCAGCCGACTGCAGACAGGTAAGGAGGCCCAGCCAACATCAGCTGAGCCTGGTCCAGACCGGAAGAACAGTCCAGCTGAACCCAGTCTAAATTGCCAACCCAAAGAATTAAGACATTATTCTATTAAGAATAAGAATTAATACGTGATTAATGGTTGAAGCCACTCAGTTTAGGATAGCATAGTATGCAGTAATAACAAATAAATACATGGGCCTTGATTGATAAACTGGGTTGCTAGTGGGATAAGAAATTTAGGTACTACTTTAGCATTCCCCAGTGGCCTAGAAGGCTGTAGGGTCTTAGGTTTCCTGGCTGTATCTCAGATGGCACGTCTCTCTTATGGTCCTTATTTGTCTATCTGATTGTGTCTCCTAACTAGAGTGTAGGTGTCTTAAAAGCAAGGACCGTGTCTGTTCCTCTTTCTACCCCTCAGTGCCCAGCACAGAGCCCTCTATGCAGTTAATGTATGTATTTGACAAGTGAGTTCTTCCCTCTGTGTTTGGGCCTCCCTTCATTCTGACTGGCCTGCACACGGCAGGCACACAGCTCGGCTAGCAGAGTTGGTATCTGTGTGGAACCGAGTAAACGGGAAGCGTGGGAGAGAAACTACGTGAGATTTGGGTCCGACGTATTTGGTGAAGAAAATGCCTGATGAGCTCTGTAGGAGTCTAGAAACTTGTCCAAGTGCTTTCCTGCATACAGAGGGATTACAGCCTGACATGAAATTGGGTTCCATTGCTGGATTATTGGAAAACACTCCAGGTTCAGATACAGATTATTGGAGGCTTTCTCTAGGCTGTAGAAAAGGAGAAGGCTTTGGACGAAGGTGGGAGCAGCTGTGAGAAGCATTTTGTATTAGGTGTAAAAAGAAATCCTCGTGCATTTCTCTATTTATCAGAGTCTGCTTCTAGAATTTATCAGGAAGGATGATGAAAGTATCCTGAGCTGACTCAAATCATCCCAGTGATTGGTTACTGCCTATTTTCTATGTTCTGGACACTCTACTAAATAAGTGTGGTTGCACATAATCTTATTTAAACCGAGAGAAACCCCATGGCATACTTATTACTATTCCTATGACACAGAAGAGGAAAAAAAGAAAGGAAGTGGTATTATCAGGGCCCAGGTCAACCCAACTCCAAGTCTGGTTTGCTTTTCCACCTGCCCAGGGGCCCCTTGTGGGTTTGCGTTTCGTGAAACTCCACGGGTTTTCGCTTCCAGGAAGTAACACACATTGAGAAATCTCTTTTAGCCCATGCTCCAAGTCCCCGGTCCGGGATTACTGTGGTCTGTAGCCGGGGTCTCTCGGAAAGAGCTCCGAGTTTGTGAGATGGGCTCTGCAGCTGCTCTAGTTAAGGAGCTTGCCAGATGTGCGGAACGGAATAAAAATCTCTGGAATGCCGTCCCTGTTGGCGTCATCCATCACTGTGGCACAGACAGCTCCTCCGAGGGCCTCCCCCCAAACCCCAGCCCTGTTGGCCTGCATTCGGCGCTTCCAATCCAGCTGACAGGGCAAGCCCAGCAGAGACCCTCCCTGGCAGGCGGCGGGACAGCTGATGGATGGGCTCAGCTCGTGTTGCTGGGCAGAAACAAGCCAGCTTTGAAGAGGCATTTCCGCAGGCCCGCTGGCTGTCACGGCACCTGCTTTGGGGAGATGAGCGGAGTCTGTGCTGTTTGATGACCACCTCCTCGGCCACCCATTGGGGACTGTGGCCTGGGCACCTTCTGCTCCAGCAAAACCCTCACCGCGCACCGTCTCCAGCAAAACCAACTACAGAAGCGGCTTGCCCTGTGGACGTGCGCGTGGTGTTTCCTTGGCCACGCTGCTTTCCAAAGCCAGCTGGGAGCTGACAAGTTCCATCAAAGCACAACCCCCATGTGAAATTAAATCAGATGCTAACAGGGGCTTGCTTAAAACCTAACCTGCTCTTTGCAGAAAGGCCCAGCTACTGCGTCTCACCCAGCTGCACGGCCAGAGGTTGACCCGACACCTCGAGACGGACTTAGGAGCCCAGGGATGGCAGGCTCCGGGGTCCTGTCATCGGCTCACCAGACTGGCAGAAGCTACTGGCACAGTTCTTATAGGGCCAGGAATTTCAGAAGGTTAAATCCAACACTCTCCACTCGCTACTAAAGTGGCTTTTCAGCTCGTGTTGAAATGCCACCAGTGATGGAGAACTGGCCACCTCCCAAGAGCCCAACAGCACATGCAGGTTTTTGGGCAACTCGGATGGACAGGAAGTTCTTCCTGTTTGCAGACCAAATCTGATCCTCCAGCTTCTGATCTATCTCCTGAAAGCTAGAAGCCTTAAGAACACAGAGCACGGACCTCTTCCCTTTTCGGTCATCTGTGTTTAGCGCGGCCACTGGC
The DNA here is from genome assembly GCF_007474595.2 of Lynx canadensis. Lineage (NCBI taxonomy): Eukaryota > Metazoa > Chordata > Mammalia > Carnivora > Felidae > Lynx > Lynx canadensis. The sequence continues at coordinate 17,078,062 of NC_044313.2, forward strand.
TACAGCTGTTCAGGTTGTTCATGGCGCCACAAACTCATGGTGATTGTAGGTGTCGTTTTGCAGTTTTCTGGAAGATGGCAGCCCAGCGTCTTGAGGTAAACACGTCTCAATTCTCAGAAAGTTGACCTCACGGACTAGCGGGGGGTCTGCTTTTCATTTACTTGAAGAGAGCGAGGTCTCTTGCGTTTTCCAAGCTCTTCGTCCACTGCGTGACCCCACCGTTCTGGAGCTCCAACATCTAGACCAAAGGAGCCCTCCAATGGGGCCTGAGAGTTGTGTGCTGAAGGCCGGGGGAGGGAACAGCTCTTCCCACCTCTTAGCTTTGGACCGCCCCCCCTTGGACTCCACATGCAGATACTGGTGTGGCCAGCTGGGGGAGCCCTCTGAAGCATGATTCCTCCAAGGAACGGAATTCTACACTGTTGAATAGAACACTCTCCTTTGCTTTGAGGAAAGACACGGACCCTCTCAAAACCCACACACCGTGCTCAATTTCGCAAACCTCCCTGAGCATGTGGGGTAGACAAAGGTCAGACATCCCTTGCCCTGAGCCAGCACAAGTCTGTCTGCCCACCCAGTGCTTTGCCGCTGGAGAGTATTGACCATCATGCGGAATTTGCCCCAGTTGTCTCCATCTTGCCTCCAAATACGGCCCTGACCCAAAGTTTAGATGTGACTGAACTTTGCCATCTCCACGTGCTGTCTGCCTGGCTCTCGTTCCCCTGTGGGTGACCAACACAAGCCACTGCCAGTGCCGGCCTCTGCCCTGATGGAGTTGTGCCTTGGTTCTTGGAAGGGAGACTTGGGCCCAGAGTCAAGAGACCGAGGTTGGATGATGGCAGGAAAGAACAGCTCTGCTCAGCTGGGGCACAGCTGAGGGTACCAGGCAGAGGGGACAGGACAGAGACAAGGTGACAGAGAGAGTCTGTGAGAGACAGGGCCGTCGTGAAAGGGTCTGGGGAAACAAACCAGGCAGAGGGGCAGTGGGGGGGGGGGTGCTCGTGGGAGGCTGCCACAGGGGCGGCTCAGCCTGAGGGGTGACTGCATGGCCCAGTACAGGGGGCCTGGCTCCCCACCCACGGGGTGAAGTGAGTGAGGGTCCAGGTTGGCCTGCCTGGAGCCAGTAATTGCCCCATGCCACCCTCACTTTGCGTTGGCCTTTTCATCTCATCTCAGCCACTAATGGGCTGTGTAACCTCTGGCGTCCCTCCCTGCGCCTCAGTTTCCTCTTCTGTAAAATGAAGGGACTTAACTGTATCAGTTTTTCCCTTGGGGTCCTGAGACAGGGCATCGGGGGCATCCGCGGGCAGCTCGAAATTTAGCAAAGCGTTGTGCGTGTACGTGGAGGGACAAACACCCAAGAGAGCATCTTTCCGGGAAGATTCTTGAAGGGGTCCGTGGCACTTCGGAACCCTTTGAACGCCGAGGTTGTGCCAACACTTGCACGCGTGGGTCCCCTCTCCTCCATCCCAGAGCAGCCTGTAGCTTGTGGGGAGCCCCTGGACGATCCACACACTCACCTGGGTCCGGGTCTGCGAGTAAAGACATCAAGGAGAACTGCAAAAAAGCAAAAACGAAAACAGAAAACCAACACAGGGCTGAGCAAGGTTGAGTCTGCTGGCTGGCTGGGTGCCTCCCCGAGCTCCCGCCAGCTGAGAGGAGCTTCTCCCAGGGTCACATATCAGGATCAGGAGCACTGGGTGCTTTCGGATGGCTGTAGCTGGGACAGGTTAGAGGGAGGGGGCGGGGCCTCTTTGAAGACGCCCCCTCCTCCCCTTCTTCCCGAGCCCGTTGAGGATTCTCCTTGGTAGGGACTCGGTGCTTGTGCCTACCCGGGCTCAGGCTGTGGCATGGCTGCCCAGGTATGGACAACCATGTCCCTGACCGTGATGAACACGTACGGAGCCTCTCCTCTCCGCCTGATCGTGCGTTGCTGCATTTCGTTCCTAGAACGGCCCTATGAGGAGGCCTCTATTAGCCCATGTACAGACGAGAATATTGAGGCTTACAGGTCACACAGCTGTGATCAGATTCGGATTCGCACTCCAGTCTGGGGGAGCCTTGGGTGACAGCTCCTTGGGCGGGGGAATGGACAGATGCCTAAAACTCTTCAGTGCCTTCTCATAGTTCTTGGAAGAAAACACAAGCACCTGCCACAACCTATAATCCTCCGGCCATACCCTTCCCGTCCACCGCCCAGTACTAATCCCCAGCCACACCCGGGTTCAAACTGGCGCTGGCCAAGGTCCTCCCACCTCAGGGCCTTTGCACCTGCTCTTACTTCTATGTGGAAGGCTCTCTCCCGTGACCATTGCCAGGTCTTAGCTTAAATGTCATTTTCTCCAGGAGGCCTTCCCCAGCTCGCCGTGGGTGTGACACGTCCCAACACACTGTTTTGTCATTACACCCATTCATTTCCTCCATAGTTCTTGTGCCATGCCGCTCTTGTCTATTTGCATGTTATCTATTTCTTACATTGACTCTGCCCTCCAGAAAGGCAAAGATCTCGTCTGTTTCATCACTGATGTATTACCCCATACTGAGAGTAGGTACATGACAGCCCCGAAAAAGTTTTTGTTGAATAAATAAACAGTCTTATGAACAATTCCTTTTAGAGCACAGTACTTGTCGGAAGAAGAAAGTTTTATTCATTTAAGAGCTGGAAATATATTCTTTTACTTAAGTCGAGGGTAAGCAAACTAAGGCCCTTGGGGCCAAACCCAGAGGTGTCTTTTTATAAATACAATTTTTTTTTAAGTTTGTTTGTTTGAGAGAAATGGAGACAGTGTGAGTGGGGGAGGGGCAGAGAGAAAGGGAGAGAGAGAGCATCCCAAGCAGGCTCCGGGCACCGGGCTCGGTCTCATGAAACCGAGAGATAATGACCTGAGCCGAAACCAAGAGTGGGACTCTCAAAGGCAAATAGAGTCTCGTTGGAACACGGCCATGCCTGTTTTTAAGTGTTGTCTTCTACTGCTTTTGTGCCACAACGGCAAAGTCGTCATGATAGAGACCATACAGCTCCAGATATTTCCTATCTGGCCCTTTCCAGGCGAAGCTTGCCGACCTCTGATTTAGAAAAGGAGGGCTCTGTCACCCGCACAGTTCTCCCTTTTGGGTCTTGGCCACCAGAAGGCACTGGTCAATGCGATCATTTTCCCGGCACTCGCATCAACCTGGGGAGTGTGGTATATTTTCCTCCTCTCCCCTCAGCAGAGGTTTTAATTTTCTGTTTGACTGTAGGCCTCCTTAACCGTTTTGGGAACTAGGCAGATGATACATTGGAAAGGACAGGTAAGGCACACCTGGGTGGCTCAGCCGGTGAAGCGTCCGACTCTTGATTTTGGCTGAGATCACGGTCTCACGGTTTGTGAGATAGAGCCCCACATCGGGCCTTGCGCTGAGCGTGGAGCCTGATGAAGATTCTCTCTCTCTCTCTCTCTCTCTCTCTCTCTCTCTGCCCCTCCCCACTCACGCACGTGTGCGCGTGCGCTCTCTCTCAAAATAAATAAAGAAACTTTAAAAAAAAAAAAGAAGAGGCAGGTTAAAAAAAAGAATGCATCCTGACTTGAGGTACCGAGGCCGCAGTATCCACAGTGGAATTCTTGACAAAAATGCTTCTCCCGAGTCTACTCACGAGAAGCACGACAGACGCAGGTTGTGGCCGTTCAACGAAACAACTAGCCGAGGCCCTGCAAAAATGGCAGTGCCGTGAAAGACAAAGAAGGTGGGAAGGCTGTTCTTTACTAAGCGAGAGTAAAGAGACGTGACAACCCAAGGCCATGAGAGGTCCTGGATTTAAAAAAAGAAAAAAGAAGCCGTAAAGGACATTGTTGGGGCAATCGGGAAACTGGAGTGTAGACTGATGTTAGAGAATCTTATTGTGCGCCTTATTCTTCCCACTCTTCTGTAGGTTTGGCAAATTGTGACATACACCGCTGGGGAGGGGAAGGCATGCAGAGAGGAAGAGTGGCCATTTGCTGTCTGGACGGGGCCCACGCCTGCTTAATTGCCTCAGGGTCATCCGGCCTGGTTTCTGCAAAGAATGACATGGGGGGGGGGGGCGGGGTATCTTGTTTGGGAAGGGGGTTGATAGTGGGGAGCCTGACGGAGAAAGGGCGGGTTCAGGTCTTAAGGGTGTTCCTGGGCCTCGGGACTTGAACGGGGTAGAATCCGAAGGTGACTCCTCCAGGCTTGAGCACCAGGGCAGTAACCAAGGGAGGGCCGTGAGACGGCCCGAGTGCAAATGTGACCCCTCCTGCCAACTCTGCGTCGATCCGGTCCTTCGCCCTGCATCACCTTCCCTCCACGGAGCTTGTCCGGAGGGCAGGGCCTGCCCCTCTCCCCATGCTCCCCAGCCCAGAGGAGATAGCCCCCCGAATTCTCCCATTTGCACTGAACAGTGTGGACCGTGCCTGGCCACGCTCAGCCTTCGAGAAGTGGGCAGGACAGGAGAGAGGACTTCAAGGAACATGGTTCCTCAGGGCCCAGCGTGGGCAAGGCCCTCTGACGCCCGGACCTGGGCCAGAACCCCAAATCTGAGCTCTGAGCCGGAGCGGGAGGGCCAGCCAAGTGCTGCGCTGCCCACAGCCAGCAGGTGGCAGACGTGCCCTTCCCAGGAGCTGAGCCCTCGCTCTCGGGAGAAACCAAACAAAAACAACGCTGGACCTTTCTGGGGCCTGGGGGCCCTGCAGATCCCGCTGGCTCTCGGCGAATCTGAAGCAGCTGCCGCCCAGCGATGCAGCCTGGGCTCGTTTTGTGAGCCACTGGGTCCGCCTGCAGAGATAGGCTGCAGCGACATGTGGAGACCCACAGCTCAAACACAGGCTGGGTAGCTGGGGGACCATATGGGAGAGGCCAGGCCAGTAGCCAGTTATTTATGCCATAGGCCTGGATCCTGAAACTAACCTGGGTGATGGGGGTGGGGGAATGGGGAGGCACAATGTTTCATCCCATTCTGGCGTTCAGTCTTTCCACCGTGACACTTAAAACGATACAACTCCTACTCCTGGGACTTGCAAACGCAAGGAGGAAGACCACGAAAGCAAAAGAATAAGAAGGGGGCGGGGGAGGAGGAGACAACCGTGATCTCAGTTGGCATACATCAAGAGCTGACAGTGTGCCAAGGACTGTGCTCGATATTTTACATGCATTCCGTCTCGTTTGCGGCGCACGATGCTTGATCATGGAGGTACTGTAACTGTGTCTATTTCAGAGGTGAGCAAACCGGTTCCCAGAGGTGAAGTTGCCCACAGTAACTCAGCTAGTAAATTGCTGGAGCCAGGATAGAATGGAGCCAGTCTTCCACCAGAGCCCTTGCCCTTAACCTCCGTCGCTATGAGGGCTGAGGAGAGCGTGGCAATCATACGCTTTAACGGAAGAATGGAGGAGAAAGAAACAGCGCTACCGAATTCTACAAGAGGTAGGTTGTGAAATCAGACCTCTGTCCTTGGAAAGCTTTATGGAAGGCCTGTCCGGGCTGGCCCAGGCCTGGTAGGACAGAGGGAGGACTGCTGGGCACCAGCGACAGCTGTGGAAGGTACAAAAGTCAGCTCGAGCCTCGGCCAGGCCACGGTGGCCAACGCATCTCAACAAACATCTCCACTCAGATCAGGGGGGTGTGCAAGCCGCTGCCTGCTTCTTTTACCGCTTCTGTTCCTTGTCTCAACAGGGATAAAATAGCAGCTTCTAGTATCTTCTAGTGTCTTCTAGGCTAAGGTTTGTTAGGGGGAAAGACAGGGAGGGCAGAGAGAAGGATATTGTCTCTGAGTCTTACTGATTTACAGCGTAATCTCCCCGGGGGTGAAGAGCATGGGAGTCTAATCCATTTTGTCCTCTCTTTAATCGAGTTTAAGCTTTTTCGAGATTTCATCTTTAATCTAGATTATTGCAGCTCAGGTTCTTCCTCTGCCTTTCAGAATTCTAAATCTTCTGGAAAACAAGAAGGCAGAGGCTAACAGTCTGAGTTGGCGAATCCCAGGAATTAGCTGGTGGAAAATGTTCTCAGAGGATTGGGACGCAGAAGAGGGGAGATGTGGTGCAAGACCTGTCCTCTGGGGCCAGAAGCTTGGCTTAGCATGAACCAACCAACAATAGAAAATTGGGACTCTAGGGCCACCTGGGTGGCTCAGCCGGTGAAGTGTCCAACTCTTGATGTCGGCTCAGGTCATGATCTCAAGATTTGTGGGATGGAGCCCCACCCTGTGTTGAGCTCTGCGCTGATAATGTAGAGGCTGCTGCAGATTTTCTCTCTCTCTCTCCCTCTTTCTCTGCCCCCCCCCACTCACATGTGCACTCCGTCTCTCTCAAAATAAATAAGCTTAAAGAAAGAATGGGACTCTAATCCCTCCATCCCTTCCTCCTTGGATGTTCTACCATGAGCTGGTTGTGGATCAACACGGAGAAGCCGCGTTATTCCCAAGGGCAGTTGGGTGGGAGATAACTCTGCCCCGTGACCAAGTGAAGCTGAAGTCACCGGCCTAAAAGGGTGGACCAAAGACAAGACTGCAGCGTTCAGCAGGCCAGTCCTCACTGTTGGACAAAGAGCTCAAGGTCAGGGTGAGATGTGGTGGCGACAGAGGACAGAGGTTGTCCGTGTTCCCGTCACCAACCCAAGTATTGCCCCATACCATCCCCCCACTGCGGCTCTGGCTGCAAACTATGATGAAATTCACAGTTGTGCAAAGCCACGTAGTCCTTTCCCCCCCAAAACTGTGATAAAATCCACGCAACACAATATTTTTAATTTTAACCATTTGCAAGTGTACCATTCACTGGCATTAGTTACACTAACATTGTTGTGTAACCATCCCACACTATCTTTACCCGAAACGTTTTCATCATCCCCAACAGAAAGTGTGTAGCCATTAGATAATAACTTTCTCCTCACTCCCCGCCCTCCCCTGATCAGTACCCGAGTAACCTGTATTCTATTTTCTGGCTCTGAATTTGCCTATTCTAGGTACTTCATATGTGTGGAATCACAATATTTATCCTTCTGTGACTGGATTTATTTCACTAGGCATAACGTTCTCAAGGTTCATCCATGTTGTAGCATATACCAAACTTTCATTCCTTTTCAGTCTGAGTAGATTTGCATCGTCTATCCATTTTGTTTATCCATTCATCTGTTGAGGGACGCTTGGGTTGTTTACATCTTTTGGCTATCGCGAATAAGTTGCCACGCACATGGCAACATGTATAAATATCTGTTCCAGTCCCTGCTTTCCATTTTTCTGGGTTATACCTAGGAGTGGAATTTTCTGGGTCTTAGGGTAGTTCTATGTTTAACTTTCTGAGGAAGCACCATCCTGTGCTCCGTAGTGGCCGCACCATTTTATATTCCCACCGACAGTGCATGAGCGTTCCAATTCCTTCACGTCCTCACCAACACTGGTTACTTTCCATTTAAGAAAATTCTGGCCATCCTGATAGGTATAGAGTGGTGCCATCCAGTCCTTTTCTAGTCGCAAGGAATCTTGCCTTTCTTGCTTTTGCACATACACCACACAGGGCTGTCTCAGGATGGGCAGGGTTCACTGTGGCTTTGCTTTAATCTGAACCTCAGGGCAAGGAGGGAAGGCTTTAGCGGGGGAAATATGGCAGCCAAAGAAGAAAGCATTGGCCCGCGGTCTGTGTGGGTGGCTTCCTTCTCGGGAGCGTGGGTGAAGCAGGACCATGGTGACGAGCAAGCGTGCATTGTGGAGAGGAGTGGGTCCGGACTCTTCATGTACAGAGGGGTGAGGCCCAGGGGGATGGAGTGTTCCTGTAAGGACATGAACTGACTGGGGCAGGGGAGGGACTCGAGGCCAGATCTCCTTGCTCTGTCAATCACCTGCGTAGCCTTTCTACTTGAACGCTCAGAGCTTTAGAGCCCATTCAGGCCTCTGCCCGGGTGACTGAGGGCTGGAATGTAGCTTCACGTGACAAGCAGAGATGGGATGGGGCAGAGTAGGAGGCTTCCATGGCATTTGCCATTCATTTCTGGAGAACGTGGTACAAATTCAGTTTCCTGAGGCGCCTGGGTGGCTCAGTTAAGTGTCCGAGTCTTGGTCACTTGCTCAGGTCACAATCTCATGGTTCATGGATTGAGCCCCACGTAGGGCTCTATGCTGGCAGTGCGGAACCTGCTTGGAATTGCTGTCTCCCTCTCTCTCCGACCCTCCCTGGAACGCTCTCTCTCTAATAATAAATAAATAAATAAATAAATAAATAAATAAATAATAAATTAAAAAATTCAGGTTCCTGGGCCCTATACACAGATATCGTGCGTCCATGGGCCTGGAGTGGGCCCAGAACATGAATTTTGAACCAGTACCCAGGTGACTTTGCCCTCAGGCTCGCTTTGATTATACCTGCCTTAGGCATGAAGCTCCTGGCCAAGGGAGACTGTGGGCTGATCTCTCCTCTTTGCACAAGTTGTTGAGTCGCTCTGTGCCTCAGCTTCCCCGATTGTAAAAGTAAAAATGTCCTTACCCTCATGTTTTATTCCAGGGCATATGGCTGCTCGTGGGGAGTGCAGCTTTTACAAAGAATTGGGGAGGACTGAGGACGAGGGATAAACACACGTCTTTCTGGGTGTGATAGTGCAGGTGGAAGGCCTTTGGAAAGGCAAATGAACAAACAAGACGAAAGAGCGAGATGGGTCTGAGGCCTCTGCCACGTGGGCATGATCCCGAAGCTGCCTTCACTTCCGTGCTTCCTTTGGTGCGGAACTGGTGGTCCCCAAGCTGATTCAGCTGGTGCTCCCCAGGGCATGACCTGACATCAGG